>NW_022631005.1:8939500-9613895 GCF_010015895.1 Lontra canadensis
AAAGAAAGAAAGAAAGAAAGAAAGAAAGAAAGAAAGAAAGAAAGAAAGAAAGAAAGGAAATGAAGGGAGAATTAATACCTTATTTTAAATTGTTTTTCTGGTCATCAACATGGGAAATGGCTTTTTAAAAGAAGTTATCTTTATAACAGGAGGCTACAAATGTCTCTTTTGTAGAAATATAGACCAACTTCAGTGTTAACCAAACACACACACACACACACACACACAACCCCACAGAATTTAGAAAAATCCATCAACACATGTGCTGTCAGTATATGACAACCATAGGATAACTGTTAAGTCCAAACATTCGGAAATCAGTTTTCTTTTTGATTTCTAAGAAAATATATCAGGCTAAATCAGCTGCCTTCAACCAGGGCTGTATTTGCCCCACAATGAGACATTTGATAATATCTGGAGATAGTTTTGGTTGTCCAACTGGGAGCAGGATGCTACTGAGATCTAGCAGGGTAGAGACTGGGGAGGCTGCTAAACATCTTACAGTGCCCAGAGCAGACTGTCCTAATGAAGAATTATTCAACCCCAAAAGTTGGTAATGCTGTGTTTGAAAAGCCTTGGCATTTAATATATGAAGAGTTAACATAACTTAGATATTATTAAGATTAGACTCTAACCATATTGAACGTCTATCAAAAGAGAACTAAGTTCCTTAGAAGGAGGGGTGGTGAGTCTAAGGCTTGTGGAGACTCAAGATCTTAATAAGTCAATATTGGCAATGATTACCAACAGGGTCTGGAGGAAGAGAGAGGACTTTGTCAACAGACTTACCTCCAACTGGTAAGGTTACCCCCTGGGAGGAGGCTATCAATTGACTGTGTTATCCTGGACACATTAATCTAACAGACTTCCATTGTTCTAATTTCTAAAGCCTCAATTTATGTTTAGATTAAAAATTGATTTCTCATTGAGGATTACTTACCATAGGAAGAAAATATATTCATCACATATACACAGATTTCCTAATCTGGTAACAGTTAAATTTACTAATTTAACATATAAGTTGCTATTTGTATTATAATCTGCTAACCACACCTCACTAAGTTAGGCAGAACATATTTTGACCATGGTCCTATAAGTATTACCAGCCATATTTTGTGCTATTTTTAAAATTTTCTTATAATCCACATCAGTATCTTGCATTGTTTAAATCCATCTCTGAAAACTGTCTCAATACTCAAAGAGCTATAACACTCATTCTTCTGAAACTTTGATGTTAATGTGCAAATTCTTGGCCACAAAAAATTCACCAGGAAATAGATGTCACCATTTTGAAAGATGGTCAATTTTCCTTTGATTTTACTGTGTCTTAACTGATCATTTTTTTTAAATTTCCACAAATACTTCTTAAAAATCTATGCTTTATTCATGTACTCAGTATATATGCATGTTCTATCGTGTATATTCTATCATGGCTTCAGGGAAAACATTAATATGTTAGTGATTTTAAAATGCAAAAATATTAATGTGAGCAGAATTTATTTTCTGGATTTTTTTCTCACTTATAAAAGGCACATAAGATCCCTTGACATTAATTGAGTTGTTAAATTTCTCAGAGGCATTTCTGTCAAAGCTGGTAATAATTTCACAGGTACATAATTATATTAAGCTTCCTCTGAATCTAGTGTCTACCAGGGACTTATTCTTTTTGGGCAAATAAAAATAAAAAGATGGTGATTCAAGTAAGTTTTATTTCCTCTTATTGCCCAATCACTCCTTAATCTTGTCCTGAGCTAGTGGAAAATCCATCTACTTAATTTTATTAGTAAATGATTTTGTGGCATCTGACCACATCTAATATGTCTAATAAGAAGGCAGCATATAAATTTCCCAGCAATTTCAAGTGTGGATACCAAGTATGAATTCAAGATAATGTGAGAAGAAATTTATAATAATGCTTTGGAAGCAGCTAGATCAACAAGTGTTGTTTGTACCTATTATATCAGTACCATGAAAATCAACATTGTTAAATATTCAGTAGTTAACAGAAATTATTTCCCTAGCATTCATTTTCAAAACAAAATTCCAAAGCTGTTAAACGCTGAACCAACCATAAAGCAGCAACAATTTCCCTTATGACATTTAGATGAATGATGGAAATACACATATAAAGGTCATTCTAAGTATGTGAAGGCCAGGGCTTCCTCAATTTTTCTCACAAATTAAAGTTGTGTAAGATCTCTACTGTGTAAAATTATATTTTTAAAGAGCATACTGTAACATGGGTTACGTATTTTTGTTTTTGTTTCCAGTATTGGTTGGAAAGGCAAAGGAAAAAAAAAAAGAAAAGAATACTATCTGCACATAGCAAATTATTGTGGATCCGATGATAGAAATCCAAGTAAGAGTGGATGGAAATACACTATTGACACAATACTAAATTCCAGGCAAGAAGATGCATCATGTTGGGTGAACTTCAGTCCAATTAGTAGACACAGGTTAGAGCAAAGGTGATATTCTGCAGCAAAACTGAGGCAGCAAACTCTTCTCCCCCCATACCCTCACCTTGGAGGGCAGTCTCAGTGAGCAGCCTCTCTCATCTTGGTCACACCATCTAGGGGAGCTAAGGAAACTCATTATCACTGAAATACTATTTTGTGCAGCCCAAGAGGTAGAGGCCCAGAAATCAACATACCACCAGATAAAACATTCCAAGTCATAGTTTTATGGCCCTGTTTTTTTAGAGTGTCTAAATATTGATTCTATTGTTTCTACTTGTTTATCTGTCATTATAAAAGTCATCATTTATCATGTTGCTCATTTTATATCACCTGAAATTAAATCCCATAATTTTCCATATGCATCTATGGTCTCCCTTTATCCTCCACCCCTTTCTCTCTCTCCAATATCTTTGCTGTATGGACTCATCAACTTCTGCTCTCCAAGCACAGTTCCTGTCAACACTGTCACAGTGTATCTTTAGACTGCCTTGCCTTAACTGAATCTTGTTATCCTCTGTAAAAAACTCCTTTGCAGGGCACCTGGGTGGCTCAGTTGATTAAACATCTGCTTTCAGCTCAGGTCATGATCCTGGGGTCCTGGCATAGAATCCCACATTGGACTCCCTGCTCAGTGGGAAGCCCACTTCTCCATCTCCCTCTGCCTGACACTCCCCCTGCTTGTGTGCCCGTGAGCACGCGCTCTCTCTCTCTGTTAAGTAAATAAATAGAATCTTAAAAACAAACAAACAAACAAACAAACAACAAAAAACAAAAATTCCTTTGCTGGCCTTCTCAACATTTTTTTTTTCCCCTCCCAAGTGAGTACATAATGGGAGAGAGAAGATTCTTTCTTCACTTTTATGTCATTTCCTGTGAGTCATACCTTCCTTTTCCTACAAAATTTTTGCTCCTTAGGAAACTTCTAACTTCTTGGCTCCTGGTCTCACACCTCATTCACCAAAGGGGACAAACTGCTCCAGTGGCCCAGGACTATGAAGGCTCCAGGAACTTTTAGATATAAAACCCCAACAGTTGGTCATCCTGTTCCTGACTCATCCTGTTACTGTTTCAGTGCTACTTTTCTCCTAATACCCAAGAACATCAGATATCCATGACCTATAAAACATTTTAAACTTGCTGTTTATGGCTACGTCACTTCCCAGTAACCTGTTTACCCTCTCCACTGACACACCCTGAAAATTACTGCTGCTAGAAATTGCCACACCACCACTGGAGTCCCAATTATCCAACCTCCTTTTCTGATCTCTTTTCTCATAGCTCACTCTTTAATATCTTTAACAGTATTTAGACATTTTTGAAATAGCCAATATACTGATTCCCACTGATTTGTAATTTTTATTCTGTACATTCGGGTTTATGTTATATCCCATCTACCGTAAGTTCCATAATCCATTATATGCTGTTATTTACAGAGGAGTTCTCCCAGTAAAGCCCTAACTCCCCCATGAGTAGGGATCAGCAGAGAGTTCTGAGTCATTAACCAGCACTGGACTGATTGACACTACAAAACAGTTCCTATAGATTGACTAGATTAGCGTAGAATTCCCTAGCAACCAAAACCTACGGAAAGCATGACTGTGAAAATAGAAGGGAAATGAAATTGCATCAAACATTATGGTAAATACCAAGAATACTGGGAAAACACAGAGCATTTCCTTATTGGGTTGAACTATTAAACAGTTTGGCCCAACCTAGTTGAATTAGAGGAGAACGAGGAAATGACTTCGGAAAAGCACCTGACAAAAATTTCATTTCACTTAATCTGTAAGGTGGAATACAAAATGCATATAAATGTATTTGGATTTGAATATTGAATTCCATAAGGATACAGTGTATTTTTTATATGCCAATAACTGACATCTATTCAAAAATGAAACCAAAACAAAACAAACTAAAAAACACATAAAACTAAACAAATGGAGCCAAGGTGCTGTTAAGGGTTTTAATTTACATAAATCTTAAGAAAAGTCATGCTAGTATAATTTCAGAACAAAAACATACTTATCAGCTGTATTCTAAAGAGATTAGTATTAGTTCATTAATATTTAAATTTGTACAGGGGAAAAATAGCCAAGGAACAATAACCATGTACAGTAAATACAGAATATTAATATTAATATTTTGGTACAGATAGCCACCAGAGGAAATAATCCTATTTTCAGCCTTTTTAGGCCGTATTTAACATTTTTTAAGTTTAATTTTAATAATAGATATGCTACTATATAATTGTTTTGGTGCCATATTGACTGATTTTTTTTTAATTCCATAAGTTTTTTAAGGATTTCTTTTTTTTTTTTTTAGATTTTATTTATTTATTGACAGAGAGAGATAGATCACAAGTAGGCAGAGAGGTAGGCAGAGAGAGAGGGGGGGAAGCAGGTTCTCTGCTGAGCAGGGAGCCCCATATGGGGCTTGATCTCAGGACCCTGAAATCATGACCTGAGTGGAAAGCAGAGGCTTAACCCACTGAGCCACCTAGGCATCCTAAGGATTTCTGAAAAACAATGACAACAACAACAAAACATACTCTCATATAGTTTTCTATACAAAGTGGTAAGTGGATAAGTGTCTCGATTATATACCAAACTCGTATTAGCATTAAGATGTCTGACCCACAAGCTTTCATGATTGGCATGCTTATAGAAATATTCAAAACTATAAAGGAAAAAAACACAAAAGGGTTTAAGTATCTTTCTCTGTATGTTAAAAAAAGTGCTAAATCATTTGTTAAAGGTCAGCAGTGAATTTTTGGCCATGTTACTCTGGAGAGAATCATCAATGCCCATTAGGTCCCAACAAGTGCAGAGATAGAAGGTAAGAAAAAAAAAAAATACACCATCATTAGAGGAGAAAGAAAGCCTAATGCGAAATATGACCTGATTTAAGTTGATCTTAAGTTCCTTTTTAAAGTCTTGCAACCTTGGATGGTGAATAATTAATAGAAAAAGTCCTTCTGAGCTCCCTCCTTTTGCTAATATCTGTCAGTAAGATGTGGAATCAGTTAGTAGGCAGTGATTGCTTCTGTTTCCCCATTTTTAAATTCGTCATCTAGTCCAATTATATTGTTTTCTGAATTTGTGAGACTTCTCTCTTTTTCTTAATCTTACTGAAATTCCAATATTGTTCCAATTAAAACCACATAAAATTTAAATGTTACTATGATCAGTAGAATTATAAAAATATTGAGTGAAATAATGATTAGCTACCTTTGGGGGTTGTTACTTATTTAAAGGAAAGGAAAAAACAATGAAGATCATTTCTGAGATGTCCAGTACCACAATGAATGTCATTCTGAGTAGTCACACTTTTTCAAAATATTCATCTTAAATATTTTTCTTTATATTTTTTCTTTGATCATAGTAGCATAATGTTCAATTTCAGACTGAAAAAAATTACAAGAGTATCACAAAGAATATCTGTATGTTCTTTACCTAGATTTCCCAAATATTAATGTTTCTATCATATTTACTCTCAAGAGAGAATTTTTTTTCTGAATCATTTGAAAGGACTTTTACAGGGTAGCTGCCTATTTATCCCTGAATATTTTATTGTCTATTTCCTAAAATCAAGACACTCTGTAATATCGCTTTAGTCCAATTATCATAATCAGAAAACTAACATTGTAAGGTAATATATAATCTTCAACATTTGATCAGATTTGACAGTTTAATAACTGTCTCAATAATATTGTTTGTAGCAAAAGAAAATTTCGGATTATGAATAACATTCAGTTGTCATGTCTTTTTAGTCTTTTTAATCCACAGCACTTTCTCTGTCTTTATTTGTCACAAGATTGACCTTTCAAAGGGTAAGTCAGCTATTTTGTAGAATATCCCTTAGGTGTGGTTTACTTAATTTTTTCTTGATGATTATTAGATTATATTTATGTATTTTTTTGAAAAGGACCACATTCCTGTTGCTGGATCCTTTTCTGTGTATAGTATCAGCAGGAACATGATTAAGTTTTATCCCTTACTGGCAGTGGTCCAGCCTGATAACTTGGTTAAGATGGCATCTGCTAGTTTTCTTCATTGTAAAATTACTGTTTTTTCCACTAAAAGCATCTTGTGGCAAGATGCTTGTAGGGTGGAGTTGGGGCAGCTTTGGAACTATGTAAATACAATGCTGGGTTACTTTTTAAATTTTCACTATTAGTTTGGTATCCATTAATAACTATTGTCCAAATTTGTTTTTATTATTATGAAAACCATGTGATGTTAGGCCAAGGGCAGGGAAAGTAAAAGATATGCCTGGAATATCTTTGTAGTGACAAAAAGCAAGGTAACACTCAGAGATTAATAGATACAAGTCAATGAACACAAAACTACCTTTCATTACTAAAACACACACTAAATTAATTGTGTGTGTGTGTTTTCTGCCTTAATATAACCTTTTAAGGTGTGTATTTTACCTCCCTTTTAGATGAGAAATTTCTGGTTCAGAAATATCAAAGCTTTTACTCAAAGTTACAATTAACATTCGTTTAGCAAAACTTCAAACCCAGGACTTCTAAATATATGCATTAGGTGCTAGAGAGGTATCACAGTGCACTAACAATTTAGCTGGTATAATTTGTTAATGGCATGTTGGCATATATAATTTTTAATGGTAATTTGATTCTTAAATTGCATTTTATTTCACCTCCTTAACCCTGACGAAGGTAACCATAACTAATCTTTTCACTTTGGCTGCAAAAGGGAGATGCAAAAATGCTAAAATAATTTTTAGACAAGTTACACTTACTCTTATCAGCCAGGTGTCATGTAAAAAATGCTTCCACAACAAACATCAGCAATGATATTTGATTCAGGTATTCTTTAAAACTAGATTATATTTTTAAACAGTCAGTAATGCTTTCTGACTTCAAACCAAATAAAAATATTTTTAAAATATCAGATTCTAGAGATTAAGCAGAAAATAAAAATAAAGTGTTGTCTGTTACCTAAATTTTAGTGTTATGCTCAGTAACAATATATTCATATTCTGATGTATTTCTGATTCTTTCATATATTTGTTCACTTAATATGGTCTTAAATTATTTCAAGTCTGTTGCAATAAAGGTGTTTAATAAATATCTGCATATCATGTATAATGACCAAGGATTAAAAATAAATATTTATGGAGGATTGGTTGTTCCTTGGCAAGACTATATTCTATGGAGGCAACTTAATATTCTGAAGAATCCAAGTGACTTTTTAACAAATAAGCTTTATAGTTATATAAGGGATCTATGTTTCTCAGTACCTGCTCAGTGTTGGATATTGGTGGAGAATTTTCCAGTTTTTACAATAGTTTATATACCTAGAAATTCTTTTCTAATGTTAATACAAAACAAGAATTTCACAAAATGACATAAAATATTCATTGTATCTCCAAATTTAATGCTTACGAAAATTCCATTTTATCGCTATGTTGTTAGACTGCATTAATTCTTCCCTATCTTCATGCATTCTACATTTGCCACATTTTTCTTTTGTTAAGAAATTTGAGACACCAGGTCATTTGTTTGATATATTCATACTATATTAAATTTCTACCTTCATAATTTATTAATACTCTAAATTTGTATAATTCTTTTCATTTGTCCAGTGACTTCACCACATTTATCTCTTTTTATCACAATCCTGTTTTAAGTGGGGCAAAAATCTATTCCTTTTACTATTTAGGAAATGAATACTTAGATTAAAAGATCATCCAAGATCAGACCAGGGGTAATGTAGAACTCTTAACCTTGAAGCCACTACTTCTTTTGAGTCCAGGGATTTTTTCTATTATCACAGGCTGCTCTTTATTACTTTTTGTAAGGTCAGATCTGTTTCAAATTTTAAACTTGCACAAATCCCCCTTTATCCAAATAAGTATTCCATTTTAATTCTGTGATTAATTTAAAATCTTGTAGAGGTTATTTTATTAGAAATTTAAATATTTGCATAATAGATTAAGTTGCCCAAAATATTTTTTAATGTCCATTAAGTGCTAAAAGATATAAATGGTAAATATAATCTAAGTTATCAATCATCACAAAGGCATAGAAAAATTGATAGAAGGAAAGGATATTCAAAGAGCAGTGAAAACATACAAAACACGTAAGATTATCTAAGGTCTTTTCCCGAAGACTTTGATTAAATGGGAACTCAAGTCACCAGATGGTTGTGCAAGAAGATAAGGTCATCATAAACAAAATGAACCACCTCTGCAAAAGCATGGATGAGTAGAAGGCCAAGCAAAACAATTTAATTTAGTTTCACCAAGGTTTAAAGTGAGAACTTCATATAGTTCATTGTACTTATTTTCTATCATATATATATATATATATATATATGCACACACACATGCACAATAATATATATATATACAATTATATATATTTTACAATTATAAATATTTGTACTTATATATATAATATGTATTATATATATATTTATTCTCTCTCTTTAACTAGAAAGCACATAAAGTCCAAGGACTATGCATTATTAATCTCTAACTTTTATGACACTTAATGCAGTAAGTGCTTAATGAGTAATTGTTAAAAGAAACAGGTGTTTGGGTACATGTCAACAATAATGGGATTCCATTTTCTGACCATCTCTACTCTGATTCTTCACTTATTTGAATTAACAAGTAAATTATTTTTATTTTTATGTTTGTATTCGTGTCCTATTCCAAGTGAAGTGAATTTAATTAAACTATCTATACCATGGATAAATGGGTAGATGATTTTACTTTTTCGATTTAAAATAACCCAATAAGTCTTTATTGAGTAGCTACCAAAAGAAAGTGAAAATCTTAGTTCCCAGAGGTATATGGCAATGAGTAAATATATGATAGCATTCTTAAAAAACTCTTCTGTCTAAAAATTCTCAAAACTGTCCATTATTTTCAATTTAAACATTTTTAACAACTCAGTGGATACAAAGCGATATATGTCATTTATCAATGAAGTAATGTTTTTTGTATCAATATAGTTAAGTTGAGAATTGTAGAGACTAGGAAATCACTGTATATTTAAGTATACTGTCAAAGTGGAAAAAAAATAAAAATGTTTTATTGAGTATCTGATCTGCATCTTTTAGCAGTAGCTATTATGACAGACATGGGGGCCCACAAGAAATCTTGCTTTATTAAAATTTTTATAAGCATTTGTTTTCTTAAAGTACTTTATGTTCTCTAAATCACAAAGTAAAATTGTACATTAAAAAAAAGTGATTGTGGGTGTAATTGGTTTCAGGAACTAACTTACCTTCAATTTTAAATGCCAAACTGTCCATCCAAAACTGCAATCAACGACTTGTAAAAGAAGTTCTATTAGAAGAGCCCCTTTAAAATGTCACTATAAAATTCTATTTTGCAAGATAATTGCTTACTTGAATTGCCAAAAGCAATGTATTTTTCTAAGAAGGTTTTATAAAACTCTATATTCTTAAGATGTTTATTTCTGCCACAGATATTCAAAAGTTATAACTATTTTCAAGTTTGCTATTGCTTTGTTGCTGTTAATCTATAAAATTTTAATCTATAAGGTTTCATCAGAACTTCTTCAGACTGGAAACAGGATAGTCAGTATGGAGAAGTGGTCTAGTTCTAGGAAAAGGTGGCACCACCAACATTTCACAAGAGCAAATGTAATTTGATACCATATTAAGAATAAGTATCTATTTTTGAGAAACATACCATTAAGGCTAGGACGATACCACTAGGAAAGGATTCCGAATCATAGTTCTAGTCTAAGAACCCATACTAGAGACACAGTATTGACTTCATGGTGGACAGAGTTTGAAGCACATCCTTCCACCATATCAGATAATTCATTCTTTTGGTTATTAGCTTTTATTCATGAATTTATTAATTCTGTGTAAAATATTTATTATGGAATGTATTGAACATACAAAAAAGCATATAAATACATGTATAATTTAAAGAAGCATAAGAAAACTAACATGTATCTATCCAACACTCTACATGAGAAAGTGAAATTATTAATATTACATGTCAATTTACCATATTTACCATATAACAGTCTCCATTTTTACCTCCTTCCTCCCTCCTCTCCAGAAATAATCATTATAAACTTGCTGTTTTATTATTCCTTTATTCAAAATTTTGTCACACTTTCACATATACAATATTTGCTTTTTAGAATTTTTTAACATATGTGTGTGGGTAATTTGGTATTCTTTCACAATTTGCTTTTAGATTAATAATTAAATTTCTGCTCCTCCAAAGTGATGCTTGAACCTAAACTTTCATGTAGGATATTCCATCGTACTAGTGAGCAAAAGTCACAACATACTTATCTATTCTTCTATCAGTGGGCATTTGGGTATTTGGGTACTTAACAGTTGTTGCTATTATGAACAGCATAGGGTATGGTCTTTACATGTCTAGTATTACACAGGGGCAAGAATTTCTCTAGAATAAAAATAATAGAATCAGGGGGACTTGGAGAATGTTCACTTTCTATTTTGTTGAATAATTCTCAATTGCTTACCAGAGTGGTGGTAATCAACCAGCTTTCTCAACACAACACTGATAGTCTGCATCCTCACACGTGTTATTTTCAACCTTATTACTTTGCTAGCATAATATTGGGTGGCAGGGCAGGGTATGTGGAACATGGATTTCCCTGTAGTTCTAGCTCATATTTCTCTGATTACTAAAGTCCTTTTATATGTAGATTGATTTTTTATGATTTTTTTTTTTAAATTTGAGTATGGTTGACGATGTTACATTAGTTTCAGACATATATCTTCATGATTTGGCAAGTTTATGCATTATGCTATGTTCGCAAGTGTAGCCACCATCTGCCCCATTATATCACTATTACAATATTGTTGACTGTATTCCTTATGCTGTGCCTTTTATTCCCATGGCCTATTAATTTGACAGCTGGAAGCCTGTATCTCTCACTCCACTTCACCCCTTTTGCCCACACCCTCACCCCCATTCTCTCTGGCAACCATCAGTTATCTTTCTGCATTTAGAGGTCTGATTATGCTATTTGTTTATTTATTCCTTTTTTTAGATTCCACTTGTGAGTAGGATCATATGGTAGTTTTCTTCTCAGTTTGACTTACTTCACACAGCATAATTTCTTCTAGATCCAGCTGTATTGTCTCACATGGCACTATCTCATTCTTTTTTATGGCTACATAATATTCCACTGTGTGTGTGTGTGTGTGTGTGTGTGTGTGTGTGTGTATGTGTGTGTGTGTCACATTTTCCTAACCATTTGTCTACTGATGGAACTTTGGTTACTTCCATACTTGCTATTGTAATTGTTGATTGATTTTTCATATTCAGTTTTTACTAAATTTACTAAATAAGTCTATCTCATCTGACACTGATGTAGCCACTACATTTTAAAATTAGGTTTGTATGCCTTTTTCCATTACTTTATATTCAATATTTTAATTGAAGTATTATTGATACACAGTGTTACATTCAATATTTTTGTCCTTAAGGTTTTAAATGTTTTTCTTATAAGCAGTAAGTATGTGAAAAAATTTTCCCAGCATACGGTTTTTCTCTACTACCTAATCTATCTAGGTATTCCTAAGAATCCAAGCCACAGCCCATAGACTGCTCTCAGAATCAGAGCTCAGCAGTCTCAGCTTCACAGCTTCTTCACAGGTCATGTACTGAAATTCCATAGACCATGTTGTCTTATGTATTTTTTTTAGTAATCATCTAATTAAAGGGCTCTCTTAGAAGAGTAAAGAGTGGGGGGTTGAATGTAAAACAAAATAATGCTCTCAATAATTTTTCAGAGAATGATGAATAAGAGATCTACATCAGCACTATGGTTGTATGAATTTACCACCATTTTATGATAATTCATATAGTTATGCTCTCACATGTCTGTAGACCTTGCTCTTTCATCTCTGCATTCTTGGTATCTGGCACATGATGAGTACCTGTCAGTGCTTTCTGAATGAATGAGAAAAACTGTATCAAATGAGTCTCATTTTACAAAATATATTATATAGTACTTGATATGAGTCTCTACCCTGGGGAAATGCACCCGTGTGAAGAGGGTAATGAAGACAGAGTATAATCCACCACTGTTCATATTTCTTAATGGTATATGAATTTTATGGGGATAGTTATAAAAAGTTGGTATAAAGCTCCAAAGAATTAAATTTTATCCTCAATTTTATAAAATTATGTTCAAAATTGTGTTGAATAAGAGCAGTGCAAGTTAAAGAACTGGAAATATTTACATGTAACACTATTTTATTTAATAAATAATAATCTCAGAAGCACAGCTTTACAGATTAATATGAATATAACTAAAATATTTCTGCAACTATTGATGCTTTTTTTCACTTTTGCTCTTTCAACAACCCTCATGCTCTCTCTCTTTTTTTTTTAAGATTTTATTTATTTATTTGACAGAGATCACAAGTAGGCAGAGAGGCAGGCAGAAAGAGGGGAGAGAAGAGGAAGCAGACTCCCTGCTGAGCAGAGAGCCCGATGTGGGGCTCGATCCCAGGACCCTGGGATCATGACCTGAGCTGATGGCAGAGGCTTTAACCCATTGAGCCACCCAGGCACTCCAACCCTCATGCTCCCTTCTCAGTCATCTTTATTTCTTAATTTTTCTTGTTTTGACTTATACATTGTTTATGATTAAATTAGAATAATTAAAGCAAGGAAGTTCATATAACCCTTCTCTTCATTAGCTCTTATATTCATCACAAATGCCACTATGTGTCCAAATATATTATTAAAAGTTATAAAATGTTTATTGTCACCTGAAGAATGAAAATGGAAGTTACCTCAAAATGATAGCACCTTATTTAAGCCTGTTAGAATTCAATAAGTTTATCTCCAATTTTATTTGTTTATTTTTAATTGTTTTTCTTCAAGGAATCACCACTGTGTATCAGTTCCTACTTTCCTTCTGAGTCTTAAATAAAACTAAGGATCATCTAGAGGAATTAGTATTCTGAAAACAGCAGTCAATATTGAGCTTACCCCAGATTCTCTAAACCTTTGAATGATTAATCATGAGCCTTGGGTTTTGTAACCACATTTCAAATACCTTTTTTAAAAAAATCACTTTTGTTTTACAAAACTTTTAATTGGACTGAATTCATATACAACGGTCTTGTAATCTTGAGATGCAATCTCCATCTAGAGATCGAATGATGGAAATTCATTCTATTTCTATTCCTTCCTGAGTTTCTGTTTCTCCAACCATTTTTTAAAATTTGAGTCTCTATTATTTCACTCTAAATGCCCTAACTACTAAAGTGGTTTCATTTATCTTTTCAGCAAATATTTATTATATATCTTATATGATGGAAATCTTCTACATGTAACATTTAAAGTTTATAACTGAGAGCATAACAGACATGGGACATGCTTTCAAGGAGTTCACATCTCATTTGGAGACATATTATTCCAGCAGTCATGTATGTTGTAAATTCCATGATGTAGAAGTCTGTATAACCATACAGATGGCTTATATAATATGGGATACTGGAAATACAAAGAATTAAATAGGAAGAGTATACACTGCAAAGAGAGCTCCTGAAAGTGGGAACTACACAATGAGTGTGGTATGATTTGAAGGACTAGGGTAACACAAACCAATGGACCTGAAGAAGGAGGAATTTATGCACCAGAGTCTAAATCCAAATGTCTCCAGGCGTACTCTTAAGTCCAAAGTGTATCTACTATTGCCCCTCCTTCTGCTGTTCCTGATCCTGACCTTGGGACCAGCAGGTGGTGATCCAACCCAGACTTCTCTGAAACAGAAGAGCCCAAGATGCTGCAAGAATAACTAAGTTCAAAGCTACACACAAAAGCTTAATTCTCCTTCTTTCATTAAAAAAAAAAAAAAAAAAAAAAAAATTTAAATAGAGTGAAGCAAATTGAATTACTTCATGTGAGCTTGAGATAAGAAATCTCAATCTCATTATTACAGATTTCAATAGGAAATAGGTACAGAAAATTAGAATATATGTTATCTTTCCTAAAACTCGTCTTTTTAAAATTTCTTTGTTTTTTGATAATTTTATCTTTTTTGATTGTCTTCAATGAATTTTTAGCTGAATCATTGCAAAATCTTGTGACTTAAAGAACATGCTTTATCTGTGATTATAATATACTTTGCTCTTGTGAACCTATTGCTTTCCGATAGAGCACCCTTCCTTCCTTCTTTTCTCCCTTCCCTCTTTCCCTCCCTCCTTCTTTTCTTTTCTTTTCTTTTTTTTTTCTTTTCTTTTTTTCTTTCTTTTCCTTCTTCAACATGGTCATGTCTTTGGAATATTTTCTGAAATGATTTATCCTACTTATCAAGATAGTAAGAGAATAATGATGCCAATGTGTATTTGCATATTTTGTCTATTCTATAATGGAAGCTTAAATTTGTCTTGGCAAGAGAGACCACATCTATATATCTATGAAATATTTTAGGTTCCTAAATGTAAGATTAAGATCTACTAATTACCTTTGAGAATCCCAGACCTGGGGAATAACCAAACTATATATACTTTGATGCTTCCAGTATTAAATAAGATGCCACCATTGAGGGAAGCATGCAAATCTATAAAGATTATTCTATTATAATTTTTTTTCTAATGGTGGAAAAGAGACGAGGGCTTGGGACCCTGAACTTGATTGGAAGAGAGAAAAGGTAGACTTGCAGATATAGAGAAAAAAAAAAAAGTTCCCAAGCCATGATTTAAGACTAACTTTTAAGGAGAGAAACATACAGTTAAGAACTTCCTGTGAATGTTACTGGTGATTGTCATTGAGAACCATGAAATCTAGTATTTGTGAATTATGTCAAACTTGAGAGTAAGCTTTAGAGAATAAACAAAGTCGGTGCCCATGCTCTGAAGGGCAAAGCAGTCAATATGGATAGATTCTGGTATTTTGTGTTTAGATATTACAAAAAAAAAAAAAAGAGTGACCAAGAATTTGAAGATGTTGAGCTGAAAAATTGTGTCATTTTATTATTTTGTGATCATTTTCTCTCCCCTCTCTGCTCTAGAACTTTTATCTAGATTCATTCTCTCCTATCCCAACATTTTCTGCCCCTGTTTGGATCTATGAAAAAAAATAATTTTTTAGCATTTTCTGTTTCATTAACATAAAACCAAGTTTCTAATTAAAATAAACAACAAACATCATAATTCTATAGGTTTTCTTTTAAGGTATTTTTAGGTTTTAGATATTTTTCTTTTTTTTTTTTTAAGTTTATTTATTTTGGGAATGTCTGGGTGGTTCAGTTGATTTAACATTTGCCTTTGGCTCAGGATATGATCCTAGGGTCCTAGAATTGAGTCCCTCATTGGGCTTCCTGTTCAGTGGGAAGCCTGCTTCTCCCTCTGCCTGCCACTCCTCCTGCTGAGCAGGGAGCCAGATGCAGGACTCAATGCTAGGACCCTGGGATCATGACCTGAGTGAAGGCAGACGCTAAACTGACTGAGCCACCCAGGCTCCTCTAAAGTCCCTGTTTTATAGTAATAAATTTTCCTGTTCCTTTTGGCTGCTTAGAAGTAGGCCAAATGCAGCAGCACTGGCTCCACCTGAGGCTGGTATTAATTCCATCCGTAGGGATCACTAATGATATGTACAAGTTTCACAGGAGCAAAAGGATCTTCCTTTAGGCTTCATATTTCTACACTGTCTTTTCTTATTCTGTTAATGAGAAAAGAAAGGGAGGGAGGGAGAGAAATTCTCAGTGAGAGAAAATGCCTTAGCCATATATATAATGTCCCATTGAGAAATGTATTTTTAAAAGTCTTTGAAATTCAAGGTAAGAAGAAACAGCAGTACCATCCTTTATACTTAACAATTGTTGAATACATTCCTTGCTTCCTGGAGTCTGCAGTGATTTCCATTTATGACTTGACCAGCTGATTGAGTAGGAGAGGAAATCAATTAAGTAGTCCAAAAGGGAGATTGCATACTATGAATATTAATTGTATGTAATTCTAAAATTAAACCTATCTATCTATCTGACACATCTTAGAAAAACATTATAAAATTCTAGGATTTTATTTTACTCAATCTCCTGGTTGTCTTTAAGTCAAGCACTTGTTAATACTAGCAGCTATTGTAAATCTAAACCCATCCAAGACCTATAGTGCTCTTTCTTTTTGCGATTTATTGTGATACCTTCTTTCATAAGGAGGAGATACCCTACTTTCATTTTTCCTGCAGTAGAAATTTAAAACTGCTGGTGTTGAATTATTCCTGCTGCAGTTAGGGAGAAGAGAGGGAAATGAGCTTCACTAGGTAAACACCTGACATGATGAAGTTCTTTTCTTATGAATTATGCCAAAGGAATAGAAATAATTAATTTAGAACAAATATAGGTCCAAAAAAGCAATGATTCTTCCAGAAAATTGCTATGGCAAAAATAACTACTTTTCATATTACATGAAAGGGTGGAAAAGTGAGATAGTTTACAAATATTTTTACATAAGAAACAAAGAAATAGAATATATTTAATATGTCAGAAAAAAACTTATTTAAAATAGAAAACTGCACACTGCTTTAGATGCTAAATAGATATTTAGTATAAATATAAAAAATGCATAAAAGAACGTAATGTCACCTTAGTGAGGTAAAAAGAATTCTATCCTAATTCAAGAGAATTGAGTTTGGCACCTAATTTATCCAAGAAAGAGCCATGTGCTCTTAGTGTGTTAGTTTTGTCACATGTAAAAATGACAAATGTTGGATTAAATGGTACTTAGATTCTATTCAATTTTAAAATTTTATTATTTTTGAAATCTGCATGTTTTATATATTGATATGTATATATAATTTTCTTAATTGTAGTAAAAAGTACATAAAAATTCCACTTTAACCATTTTTTTTAATGTATGCAGTGGTGTTAGGTATATTGACATTGTTGTTTAACAGATCACCAAAACTTTCATATCATGCAAAACAAAACTCAAACCCATTAGGCAGCAATTCCTCGTTCCTCCATTCTTCAAGCCCCTGATAACTACCATTGTACTTTCTATTGCTATGAATTTGACTACTTTAGATACCTCTTATTTGTGGAATCATTCAGTATCTCTTTTTGTGATTGGTTTATTTAACTTAGGTGTAATATTCTAAAGGTTCATCTGTATTTGTAACATGGAACAGGATTTCCTTCCATTTTAAGACTGAGTAATATTCCATTGTATGTATATACCACAATTGTTTATCTGTTCAACTGATGATGGACATTTGGTTTCCTTATCTTCTTGGATATGGTGAACCATGTTACTATGAACATGATATGAAAATAACTCTTCAAGATCTTGCTTTCAGTTCTGGATATCATATCCAAAAGTTATATTGCTAGATCATTTGATGGTTCCATTTGTAACTTTTGGAGGAACAAGCATACTTTTTTCCATAGTGACTGCAACATTATAGGTACATTATATATTTTAAAATTATACTTAATTTATTGCAATCATGTGTATTGTGATTTTATTCCTTAATTCTTAAAAAAAATTGTAGAAATTCTATAATCATTATGGATTGTGCTACCCAGAAATCACTAATGTTCCTTGTATCTCAAACCCCATTTTGAAGCTTAACTTCATAATTAACTGGAAAGTTATGAGAACTAATAAAGTTGCTTATCTTAGGTTGCAAATCCTGATATAATCAGTAGAAATTATCTCTCTCATTTTTCAATAATTATTTATGTCTGGCTAGATAACTATGGATGTAATGGAGTGAAGGGGATTTAATATTCTTTATATAAATGACAAAAGAGGAAAGCAGATGGGGCTGAATGTGATCTTTTGCCTTTCAGACTATCTGCTTAGAATCCTGAAAGATCTGTGTGACTTTAGAGGATGAAGAGAAAGCTGCGTTTACATATCCTAGGCTAAATGATTTGGTGCTGCTCTGTTCCTTGCTTGAAAGTTGTAGTGTTGCAGAAGAAATATCTGAGGATGTGCCTTTTTCTTATTTGGAGTTGCTGTTGCAGTTCCAAAATTCTCTCCAGGGACAGAGTTGCATGGTTTAGTCCTTTGGGAGGCTTCAGTTAAATTAATCTGCTGACTAGAATCCGAATAAGAATATCTGTCTTTAAACCCCATGTTCCAAGAGAAATGTGGTTTAAAAGGATAATGCTTTCTTTTCTTTTTTTTTTCCCCCTTCTGTTACAAAGATTAGGTGAAGAATAAGCAAGGTATGTATTTATAGTTCAAAATTGTATGAAAGGTTACAGGTTATGAAAAAATATGTATAATGTGAAGTTTATAAACCATATGAATTGTTCAGTGTTTATTCAATTAATTTTATAATTTTTAAATAGTATGTTACCAGATGGACAAATGTAAACATTTCTATAGGTTTTTATATACCTATATATTCAATCCATCAAAAACTATGCATTGTTCTATATGCAGGCTTTGTTTTAAACCACAAGAGGACAGAACTGAAAGACATCTATGTGAAGATGATAGAAAAGACAAGAATATGTGCAACAAGTGTTATGAGAGAAAGCTGCTCAGATTTCCTTGATTCCATGGAGTGAGAGCAGGTAATTAAGGGACTTGCGTGTTACCATTATTAGTTTGAAGTCTGTAGTGAACCACTGAAGTGTTTTAATTAAGAATGTTATATATTCAGGTTTATTTTGGAAAGACAATTCCGGCAGTTCTCAGAGATTTGAATTACAAAGAGGTGAAGTTGAAGTAGAGATACTGGTTTGGAGGCCATCACAGTAATGTAGGTAAGAAATGATGACAAACTTAGTGTGGAAATGAGAGGAAAAATGCCAAATGTATATATGTCACCAAAATGGACAGAAATGAGAATCATTTTGGATGAGGAGCATAAAAACCTAACAAGTATGCTTTTAAATCTTTCTAAACAGTGAGAAATAGCTTCCTGATTTTCTGGTCTGAGGTTCCACAGTTCCTTGTCTGTATTATTAAATTTACTCATCAAAAAGTCATTTCTGTTTATAGATCCAACTTTCCAACAAGTACAAGTCTCTCAAGAGCAAGATGGTAGTATATAAAATATATAGCATCAGTGATGGTGGAGGATAATTTCTCATTGCAAATAGCAACTACCTCCTAATACCAAAGCAGAAATGCCCTTTCATTTCCTAGATTAAACTTCTCTCTGACACTGAACAACCTTGGTAATTCTGTTTTTGAATTTTTTCTTTCTTATCACAATGTCTGGTACATAATAGTTATTCAATTATATTAATCTCTCCACCTTGCCTCTTCTTTTCTTTCCAAATACCAATCTTCTCTTCCTCCTTTATAGAACTCCCACAATTTCACTCAGTCTCCATCATTGTATTTATTTCCTATATCTTCTGTTTAAAGTTGGCAGATTTCAAGTTTCTGTTCTTGATCCTCTTATTTTAGTTTAAATTTCCCCTGTGTAGCTGTGTAGCTTCATGTCTACTCTTGTCATTTCATCTTTTGCTGTTACCCAGAGACCAGCTGTTCTTGTCTTAGTAGTATCATAACTTTTTAAATTAGTGTGTTTTTATAAGTGGATTTTGGAAGTCAATATTGCAAGCGCTACTTATGCTCATTACACGTGACCATCAGCAAATGGCTTTCTCTGCTGGGCCATGTGGAAAATAGCACAAGAATTGATTCTGTTATTTCCTCAGATAGAATGAACTCTACCACCCAATTTGCTTCTCTGTGCATAGACTGAAATTGACTCACATATCTACCAAAAACTCTACCACTCAATCCCATGATTTATGATGTAGATGGAAACAATTATGCATTTTGGGAGAGATCCCAGCTTTGTTCCATGGCATGTTCAGGGCCTTAATTTATGCAAAGAGAAACTTGTCATGAACATATGGAACTGGGATCACAAGTCTGAACAAGTTGAGTGTCTGGTATGGATAAAATCCTTGGGAATTTTTAATCCTGTCTATACTTCAGGTTCCAGAAAATATCCTGTTTATGCATATATGGGAAGATAGATGGTAGTGTGAGGAAAGTATTGTTGCCCTCATACAAATTTCTCATAGATACCAAACACAAGCATAGGGCTCCTCTACCCAGACTTTCTATATACTAATATAGTATATAGAATATATATATATATGTAAGAATACATATAATATATGTAAGAGGAGCTAATGTACTAGACTTGCCAAATGTTTATTGATCTTATCAAATTCCAGCATATGGCTTTATTGATTTGTTCAACTCTTTGTATATATTTTGTTTTCTTTCCCATTTAATTAACTTCTACTTTTTCCCTTTATTAAGTCCTTCCTTTTTAAAAATGTTGATGAATCAAGAATTTAAATAACCTTAGATAATCCTTGTATAGCATTAGTTTTGTGAGGTAATCAATGTTCTAACTGGTATAACAATATTAATACATTTAATCCCAATATCTGTTCTATGAAAAAATACTATTATCATTCCACTTAAAAGATGAGGAAGCTGAGAAAAAGTCAGTTGATTAATTTTCTCAATGTCTTACTATTGGTAAGTGGCAAAGCTTGAGTTCAAATGTGAGTAATCTGACCCTAGAGTTCAATCTTAACCACTATTCTAGGCTGTTTCTCTCGCGCGCGCACGCTCTTTGGTTTGGACTTCCATGATTACACCCAACTCTAACTTTTTAATTGAATGCTTATTTCACTTAAAAATATGATTTCATATTTTATAAAGAGGGAATTTAAGGCAATACATTTTATTCTGAAGATCTCTTTGGCTACATCCAAGATGATTTGGCATAGGGCTCCCAGTGTCCTCATTTATTATTTTACTTTCCTTTTCGACTCAAGAGCAATTTTTTAACTTTTACTTCTAATTTTGCAGTATGTTTAATGTGATATTTTTGGTTTTGCTTCTTGTTTTTTTGTTTTAAAAATACTTAATTTTTATAGATCAGTTTCAGGTTCACAACAAAGTTGAGAAGATAACAGATTTCCCGTATATCCCTCAGCCCTCAGACATGCACAACATCTTCCATTATCAACATTCCCCACCAAAGTGATACATTAGCCACAATTGATAGACCTACACTGATACGTTAAAATCATTGTTTCCTTTAGGCGCTGTATAGTCTATGTGTTTGGACAAAGAATAATGACATATATCCTTCATAATAATATCACAGAGTATTTTCACTGCCCTAGAAATCCTCTGTGCTCAACTTACTTTTTAGACTGACTTCTTTCACTTAATGATAAGCATTTAAATTTTTTCCATCTTCTCATGGCTTGATAGTATATTTCTTTTTAGTGCTGAATATTTTATTATCTGGTTATACCATAACTTGTTTATCCATTCATCTACCAAAGGGCATGCTGCTTGCATCTAAGTTTTGGCAAGTATGAATAGGGATTCTGTAAACATTCTTGTGCAAATTTTTTGTGGATATATTTTAATTTTTAATTTAAAGTTACTATGAAATGTATCACCTATAGAGACAGAGAATAATTTTAAACACTTATATAGTCACCACACATAGTTGATGAATGTTAATATTTGCAAAATTTTTTTTTCAGAAAAAAAATTTAAGGAAACAGAGGTCATAGAAATTCTTGAAGTACTCTGTTCATCCTTTTCTAATTCCATTGCCCTCCTTTCCCCAGAGATCACTAACACTCCTACTCAAGAGTTTATACTTTTCCATATATAGTAGTCCCTCCCTACCCACGGTTTCACTTTCCAGAGTTTTACTTGTCCCTAATCAACTGCAGTCTGGAAGCAGATGATCCTCCTCCTGATATACAAAAGAAGGTCAGTAGTAGCCTAATGCTAAGTCACAATGCCTACAGTTATTAACCTCACTTCATCTCATCACACAGGAATTTTATCATTTCAAATCATCATAAGAAGGGTGAGTATACTAAAATAAAATATTTTGAGAGAGAGACCACAGTCACATAACTCCATTATAGTATAATTGTTCTATTTTATTATTATTTATCTCTTACTGTTTGTAGTTTATAAATAAACACATTATAGGTATATATAGTTTATAAAAATTATTTATAATTTATAAAAAATAAACTTTATAGGCATATATAGAAAAAAAAAACCCATAGTATATACAGAGTTCAGTATTTTCTGTGGTTTCAGGCATCTCCTGGAATGTATGTATCATGGAACATACACCCTACAGAGAGGGGGCACTACTGTACTTATGCATTGCTGACATTATTTTTTTTTTTGTATTTTTTAAAAAAATGTTCTATAGAGGCAAGCATAACTTTGCTTTTCCAACCCAACACTATGTTTTCAGCATTTGTATGTTGATAGTTAATACATGTAGCTAATAATTAAAGTTTGTTCTCAATAGTTTTGCTACAAAAAACAAAGCTACATCCTGATACTTATATTCATGTTCCCAGATATAAGAGTTACTTTAGGGCATGTTCCTAACAGTGTTGTTGTTGTATCATACAGTATGTATATTCATTAGTTTACTAGATGTTGCATAGCTCTTAAGGATAATTGTAACAATTTACTTTCTCACCATTTGTGTATGAATTTTTTTTTCTCCAAATTCATTTCTATACTTAGGATGGCCAAAGTTTTAAATTCTCTTCAACTTACAAATGATATATTTAAAAAAAATAACAACTTTAAATTTCTCTGAATACTAATAAGGTGAAACATATACTTTTATGGCCAGACTGGTTTTCTCTTTTCTGAAACACTTTTTTTTCCAAACTTTTGCCTATACTTATTGTTTTCTTCCTTTCAGTTTTCTAAAAGATTAATCAAAGTTACTTAAATATTCTAGATGTTAAATCTTTGCATTGGTTGTTGGTTGTTCAGAATTGCATTTGATTGGCTTGTACTTGAGTGCAATTCATATTATAGTATGTATGCCCAGAAATTGTGGGAGAGCAAACAGGATATGTTTTCAGATAGGAATCTCACCAATTTGTCTCTTAAGACAGAGGGGACACAGGAATCTATCATCCTGGTGTTCTCTAAGCCAGTCGGGATTTTGTATGATTTGGCTGCTCAATACAGCAAAGGGAGATGACCAGTCCATGCCTTATTGATTATGACTTTAGGCACCAACACTCTCATAATCAGCTCCCTATCCTCTATCTCAATAGAAATTCTTTGCTGGCTTATGTTTGGACTTTAGTTTCCTCTAACTCTCTGATTTAATCTTAAAATATTTCAGAAATTTCAGAAATGGCCTTCCAGCATTATCTGTTCTTGATTTCTAACACTGTTATAGATTTAATTTTTAAATTTCATACCCTTTGTATTTTTAGAAGTTTTAGGCAGGAGGAGAACCAAGGGTATATATATTGATCTGCCATTTTTGTTCATTACACATTAAAAAAAAGGACTTAATTTTTTTAGAGTAGTTTCAGGTTCACAGAAAAATTGAGGGAAAGATACAGAGATTTCCCTTATACCTCTGCCTCCACACATGCATCCCCCTCTCCCCGTTTCCAACATCCCCTACCTGAGTGGTACATTTGTTATGATGAACCTATATTGACATACAGTCACCTAAAATCCATAGTTTACCTTAGGGTTCATTCTTGGTGTTGTACTTTCTATGAGTTTAGACAAATATATAATGTCATATATCTATCGTTATAATATGCAAAGTATTTTCACTGCCCTAAAAATTTTCTGTGCTTTTCCTATTCCCTTCCCTCTCACCTCAACCCCTGTAAACTGCTGATTTTTTTTAAGTGTCTCTATAGTTTTGCCTTGTTCACATATATTTAAAATAAACCTTAGTATTATGAAGACATGTTTTGCCTTTAATCTATCAATCTAAACTGACTTTGTAGCAACTGTAGAATACTACATTGGTAGCCTGTCATTCTAAGTTTTTTCCCAGATTATTTTATCTTATTATTTTTTAAAGATTATTTATTTATTTATTTGATAGAGAGAGAGAGTCAGAGAGTATGAGCAAAGGGGGAAGGAGAATCAGGCTCCCAGCTAAGCAGGGAGCCCCACATGGGGCTCGATCCCAGGATCTTGGGATCCTGGATCATGAGCTGAGCTGAAGGCAGTAGCTTAACTGACTAAGCCACTCAGGTGCCCCAGATTATTTTGAATATAAATAAATGAAACAAAAATAATCTAGACACTTTTAACTTCAATTACCGGAAATAACATTGGAATGCCGATATTAAAATTGAAACTCAAATGTTAGCAGTCAAAGGCACCATGCAGTAGTTTAGATCAAGATTCATTAAATCGTATATTAAAGGCCATACTTCATAACAAAAATGATTTATAATTCTCGATATATAATGTGGGTATTACAAAAAAAATAATGAATAACTTCTGGTTACATAGAATTTAATGTCCACATTTCTTTCCACTTCTTATAAAATTCTACATTAATTGTTGTAAAGGATCAAGAATAGCATCAAACCATCATGCCAAAATAAACAAATAAGATTTATTTTGCAAGCTAGAAAGCATGTGGATGAACAGTAATGTATTTATCTGATCAAAGGGAAGGGAGCAAACAAGAATGAGCAAGTTGGTGGTGATAGAAACTAAAGATAGAAACGAATAGATTCCTTGAAAGTCTTTTGGGGAAGTTAGACAACCAGAAGTCATTACCCAGTCCATGAAGTCAGCCAGATACCCTTTCACTCCCATTAGAAGATGGAATGTTTACACTTTGCAGAGATTAAAAGATAGACTTTGGTTTTGAAGGAACTAGATCCTGCTATAAGGAGAGGTGAGTCAGTGAACTGAAAACCAGTAGGATTAGGTGGAAATCTTCCTATTGGTTATCTCATACAAACACACTTTCTCTCCCTGGACTTTTAGAATACCAGCTTATATTCACCAATTAGAGCTTTAGAGAAACTGAGCAATTCTAAGATAAAATGTTTATAAATGTCCACACTTGGGTACTCCAAGTAAAATTGTCCATTCACACTAAGGTTTTGGTCAACAAGGCTCTACAATGAATACAGAGCTTCTAATCAGTTCCTTGAGATCTCTCTCACTCTTTTTAGACAGCCACAGTTCACCATACTTTAAAAAAATAAATAAATAAAAAATAAACAAAAACAAAAAAAACCAAAAAAACAAAAACAGCCTTGTCTTGCGGGAAACAGAGACAAAAACCATGAATGGACAAAGAAACAACCCAAGACACCTTACTCTCTTTTAGACTGACAAGGATAACAAAAGATCCCAAAATCTTAAAGAAAAGGGGGAGTGTGCATATAAAAAAATAGGAAGCAAAACTGGAAGCTGGAAAACAGTAATGTTTTCACATTTTGAGAGACTCAAACTCTTACTGAAATGTGAAATTTCAGGTATGAAAATCCTAACAAATTTACTTGTGAGTATTCTTTCTTAGAATACTCTGGTGGAGCCATTGAGAACCCTCAGTCAAAATAAGAGAATAATATATAGAAAATATGGCCCTAGAAAATGGGATCTCTAATTCAAGAGACAAGTAAAAGGAATTCTGATGAATAAGCAAAGGAAGTACACTATATAGTTTATCATATAATTTAATAGGGATGATTCAATTTATATAACATTTTTTAGATAAAAATAAGAATAGGGGGGGCGCCTGGGTGGCTCAGTGGGTTGAGCCGCTGCCTTCAGCTCGGGTCATGATCTCAGGGTCCCGGGATCGAGCCCTGCATCGGTCTCTCTGCTCAGCAGGGAGCCTGCTTCCTCCTCTCTCTCTGCCTGCCTCTCTGCCTGCTTGTGATCTCTGTCTGTAAAATAAATAAATAAAATCTTTAAAAAAAAAAAAAAAAGAATAGGAATGTGGAACAGTTTAGTAGCACCCAGAGGCTTGAACAGGGAGTAGTGGAGATGGGGGTATAGGGAGAGAAATGAGGATGGCTATAAAATGGCACCACAGGGGATTCTCAAGGTGTTGGAACTGCTGCTAATGATAACTATGATAATGGACCAAAACCCTTACATGTGACTAAAGTCTATAGAAAGTAATATACACCTATACACACAAATAAGTGCAAGTATAACATGGGAATCAGAATAAGATAGGTGGATTATATCCAGGCAACATAGTGTTTATAGTATTATAGTAGAGTTTTGTAAAATATTACTATCAGGGAAACTGGGCAAAGTGTACATAGGATCCCTTAATATTATTTCTTACAGCTGCATGTGATATACAATTTTCTCATTAAAAATTTCCATTTAAAATCTTTAAAAAATAAATCAATACAGAATTCTTTGTCTAACTCAAATGCATAAAAATACTTATATTGTCATAACCAGAAAGATAGTGAAGGAGTGTAAATTCTATGTGTGTGCATGTGTGTGTTTATATAGAGAGGATACAAGAATTACATAGCTTTATGTACTATAATGCAGTTGAATAATATATAAAACTTAAATATAGTTAAGGAATATAAAAGGATTTTACACAAAAATATGAAAGTAAATACTTATAGTAATAGTTGAAGAAGTTAGAAGTGCTTGTCCTTAGGAAGAGGGAATCTGGAATAGTATCAGGAGAGGTGAGAGAGAGCTATGTTAAATTTTAAGCTTTGTTGTGTTATTTTCATTTTTAAAATGATATACACAAATCATGTGTCTTGCTAACTTTGGAAGTTAATAAATTAAGAGAATAAAATATTGCATAAATACTAAATGAAAAGGCAGTTTGCCAATCTAATGTTTTAAAGTAAATATCTGGCTACATGTAAAAATAGATTTATTACAAGTATTAACTATTCATCTCTGAACACTGAATTATAAGTAATCAATAAGCTATCTCTTTTATAATGAAAAATTAGTAATGTTTAGAATATTAAAAGTGGTAAGTTATGCCTACTTTGTTTTGAATTCCTGGTATGTGCTGATTCCTAGACACTCAACTTTTTAGAATTCTCATATAATTTTTTTACTTTATTCTTAAGAAACAATATGTCTGTACTATAGATAAACATAGCAGTTGTGGAGGTCTACATATACATAAATAATGTATTCCTAATATGTTTGAAAATAAAGTCACCTTAAACAAAAACAATAGACTCCAATATTATAGGTTAAGGCATGTAAATCCCAGCAAGTTTCAAAATATTTTTCCTTTACTATATCGGATTCTTGCATGTCCCACATTCCTCAGCTCCAGGAAACCAATTGTAGGTAAGGAGTCAAGGCTTATGTCCATTCTGGTAGTCATTACATCCTGAGGAATTCTTGCTTTTAAAATATTAGATTTCCAATAAATGTTGATGGAAGACAATACATTTTATAAATACAGATCCTGGGGCGCCTGGGTGGCGCCTGCCTTCCGGCTCAGGTCATGATCTCAGGGTCTTGGGATCGAGCCCCACATCAGGCTCTCTGCTTAGCAGGGAGCCTGCTTTCCCCTCTCTCTCTGCCTGCCTCTCTGCCTACATGTGATCTCTGTCTGTCAAATAAATAAATAAGTAAAATCTTAAAAAAATAAATAAATAAATACAGATCCTGCTTCTACTTTTATTATCGTTTTAGAAAATCTTTCCTATTCCAACTTTATAAAAATATTCATGTGTATTTCTTTGTAATTAATACTATTTGTTTATCCATTTTACATTAACACCTTAACAAGTTTAGCATCCGATTTTGGCATGGTATTTGAAATGTAGCCAAGTATTTTTTTTTTTTTAACACATACAGAACCAGTATCTCTAGCATTACTTTTTGAATAACCACAATATCTCTATGGATTCCAAATGACTCTCTTATGATACATTAAATGGAATGGAATGCTGTATTATTTTGCAAATTTGTAATATTTGTTTGTCTCTTGTAGCGCCAGTATAATAAAGGTTTAATCACTGTAGTTTTATGAAGTGTTTTAATATGACAATTTCTGTTTTTTTAAATTTTATTTTAAATATCTCTTTAAATAAGAATACATGTTCAGTGTCACAATTCAACAATATAAGAACACATAGAATGAAAAATTAAAGACTAATGTAGTTGAATTTGACTTTTTTTTAAGTCTTAAATTCTTTTCTTTTAAGATTTTATTTATTTGACAGAGAGATTGATCACAGTAGGCAGAGAGGCAGGCAGAGAGAGAGGGGGAAGCAGGCTCCCTGCTAAGCAGAGAACCCATGCGAGGCTCAATCCCAGAACTATGAGATCATGACCTGAGTTGAATGCAGAGGCTTTAACCCACTGAGCCACCCAGGTGCCCGAATTTGACTTTTAATACCACCTTTTCCCCCTACAATGCTTCCTGAATTGTGTTCTAAATAATGGTAATTGTACACCATTTGTGTCATGGTATATTTTTTACCATCTCTTTTCTCTACTCATTGTGTTATTCTGTTTTGAGTGGATCACTTATAAAGAGTAAGTAGTTACCTTTATTTTCTTTTACTAATGTGAAGCTTTGTGTTTTTTAAAGAAGTATAGTTTTATAAATGGTAAAATCAAATTTAAATAATAAATTTAAATAATAAATCATATAGTATATTACCTTAACCTACATCACATTCTATAATATAGGAAAAGTCTCCTTATTTCTGTTATGAAAGTTGTGACGTAATTCTATCCTCTCAGCCTTCTCTTTATCTTCTTAATATTTCCAAGAAAACTGACAGCTATTCAGAGATTTCATCTTCAATTTCTTTCCAGCATTCTTGAATGGATGTCATCCGGGCCAAGAGATTTGCATTTTTATAGAGCAACTAAGTGCTCTCTAAAAATATCGTTTCTTAAACCCTCTACTATCTTAGGCTTCATATCACTTTTACCTGTGTAGAGTCTACCTTTATCATCTGAGTGGTCATCCACCTGTCCAGAAAAAGCTGAAAACCTCAGTAATTTCTGCTCATTTGTAAGTAATAAGTGAAGTGAATAAAGTAAATAAACTGGGCTTTGTCTTTAGTAAATATAATTTAAAAGATCATTGTATGGTCATTAAATACTTTTTCACAAGGATCCTATTATACTAATTTTGCTTTAAAAACTGTTTTTACAAGTTCATGCCAATTTCTTATAAATTGATTATTATGCTTTCTATTTTGCCTTTTATACATGTTATTTCATTTCAGTGTTTCGACTCTTCAGTTATCCTTATTGTTTTCTCTCTCAGGATTATTTGTGGCTGTATCCATAGAATTCTATTTCTGAAAACAGTTCATTATTATTAGATATTTTCCTGTAAATGAACCTATATTGCCCTATAAATGTTAAAACTCTATAACTATTTGTATTATTACCTAGGTCTTATAATATTAAAAACCACAAAACATTTTTTGAAGGGTGTGTATTATACTAGACTCAAATGACTGACCTTGACAATAACAAATTCTAAGAGTTCAAATTGAATCTCTTCCAGATTTTCTGTCATTTCAACTCCCTGCCAGTCAGTTACTTCTTATTGGTTGGAATTAAGTAGAGAATAGAAATTCCTCTCATCGTTCTTTCTAGCTTCTAAGAGATTAAATTGACAGTAAGGCCAGCCAGGTATTTACCAGACCCAGCTTTTAACAGAATGAATTTTATGAAAGGTCTGGAAGATTAAATCTTACCTTTTTATAACATTGTCAGTTTTTTAAACTCTGTGAGTTTCTGTTTCCTTATATACAATATGAGTTAGTATTACTTTCTATTGCTTGTCCATTTCCCATTTCTTCATGTACTAAATAAATGGGATCAAAGAATGTTAAAATATTTTTAAAAAATAAAATGCTTTATAACTGTGCTACGGATTTTATTTCATGTACGCATTTTGCAAATGTTTTTGTTCATTGGGTCACAATCTTACAAAATCAGAAATCTCTTAATTTCTTTCACCATGTGGAATACACTTAAGTAGGTTATCAAAGAAATACCTTGTTTTATCATCTATCATGTAACTAGTCACACATAATTAGACCAAAAGTAAATTTTGACCTATACACTGAATTAATATGAGTTATTTATTTTGGATTTCACAGTTACTCTGTTTGGTAGAAATAGTAAATGTCGCAAAGATGTCTACCTCCTAATCCCCAGAGCCTGAGAAAATTCTAGGTTACATGGCAAAGAAATAGTAAGGTTGTTGATGGAAATAAGTTTGCTTATTAACTGAGCTTAAAGTAGGGATATTATCCTGAGGTAAACTAGTGGAACCAATATAATCACAAGGGTCTTTAAAAGTGGAAAAGTGTGGTAGATGGCAGTCAGAGTCTGAGCGATATGCTGTGACAGCAACTTGACTCACTACTACTGGCAGGAGGAAAGTGATAGAATGGAGAAAGATGGCCATGAGCCAGGGAAAGAGGGTGTACAGGAATTGGAGTCTCTTTTAGAACCTCTAGAGAGAATGTAGCCCTGATCACCACTCAGATTTTAGCTCAGTAAAACCCACTTCAGATTTCTACCTCCAAAACTGTAAGATAATAAATTTGTATTGTTTTAGGCTATTACATTTGAGATAGTTTGCTTCAGCAGTCATAGAGAACTGATACAATCTATATTCATTTGTATTGTTAACACCACTACAAAATAAACATGTTTCTGAATAAAAGCACTGTTGACAACTGCATGAATTCAGCAAAGATAGTTGTGGAATTGTGGAAACAGATGTCTTTCACTGTTGCATTCTAAATTTATTCACTTTGGTAAAATGACCAAATAGGAGAGGCGAAACAATAGCTTTAAGTCTTTTCCAAGACAGTTACCTAAGATAATTTCCTTCTTGACAATTCTCCTGCTAATTGATATGAAGCACTACAGTGCTTATAGAAACTGCTAACCACTCAAAAGTTGAACATTCAGTAAGAAAATTCAAGGCTTCTTTTGTTTTCATTAGGTGAAACTTTAAAGCACATTTCTTATGAATATCACTACTGGCAAAACAAAACAATATATTGTTCAGAAATTTCATCTTCTGAAATTATAAAATTAAAATAATTAACATAAAAATAAATACTTCCATCACAAAATTGTATGCATAATTACATTTGTAAAACACATGTGCACATACACACACACATTCAAACCCCCAAAATAAGCTCGAGGTGGTTTCATGACAAAAATTACTTGGCTCTATATTATATAGGTAAAGAATTGCCAAGAAGCATGAGGTTAACAAAATCATATAAGCTTACTCTGAAGATTAGAAAATATAAATATTTTTATCATTTAGTCAATCTATACTTTATTGTTTCTTATATATTCTATGACAATCTCCCAGTTATATTGACATTTTAAAAGGTTATTTAATCATTTCAGAACACTTAAGTTATTTGATACATGTTTTGTTATTTGACTAATAATTGTTTCCCTTGGTATATCATAAACTCAAATGCAGCAGGGTTCATAAGTGTTTGTCTTCCTCATTTCATCTCTATATACCATCATTTCTGGTAGAGTAAACATCAATGATATTTGTTCAATAAAAATTTTTAGTATAGAATGAGATCTTAGGATACTTGGATGGCTCAGTTAGTTAAGCATTTGCCTTTAGCTCAGATCATCATTCCAGGGTCCTGGGATTAAGTCCCACATCAGGCTCCTTGTTCAGCGGGGAACCGCCTTCTCCCTTTGGCTGCTGTTCCCCTTGCTTGTGCTCTCTCTCTGACAAATAAGTAAATGTTATTTTTAAAAAAATGAGATCTTAATACCAATGAATCTCAATATCATTTTCTAAATGTTCTGGATAGGAAAATTTCTATATGACCCCCTCAAAAAAAAACAAAACAAAAACCACACAACAACTGGACTAAGTTTGTTCTGTGCCAAATGACAAAGTTTAATATTCCATACTTCTCCTAGATAATGTCCAGGAAATACATGTCAATCATCAGGGAAAACAATCCATATTTAAACTTTAAAGAACACTGGACATCATAGTTGTCATCTAAAGTACAAGTATCTAAAATAAATCTCCAAAGCCTCTTATGACATTAGAAACAACTTCATTTTCTGATATCTTCTGTTTAAAAAAAAAACAAAGGAAGAAGAAGAAGAAGAAGAAGAAGAAGAAGAAGAAGAATAATTACTATTGAAGAAGAATTACTATTGAAGAAAAATAGCTATTTTAGATAACTAGGATTTGTACCTCTAGATCAAAATGATGTTTTAAATTGATTAAAAAATGCTTTCATATGTTAGATTTTTAATGTATTTTCAAAGACATTATAAATAACTTAGAAGCAGAAAATTATGAATCAGTGTGATCATATTTCCAACTGGATTTTTATAGGTTTTTTTTTTTTAATCTTTAGGCACATTAAATAGATTCTTCAAAATGAGATTATATATAGGAAATAAAAATAGCAAAAGTCATGTCCATATGGTATAATTACACTAATAAAGAAGTTTTTAATTTTAAAGAATCATTGCCAGATCAAAGATCTTTCTAAATTAAAGGAAATCTATTGAGAAGCAGAAGAAATCAGAGAACATAAAAACCTAAATATTTAAAAATGGAAGAAATTATTAATGCAAACTTAATTTCCCAAATATGTTCTCATCTGTTATAATATTTAAATGCTTCATATCTTTTCAGGATTGAGGTAGTATTTAATAATGTCAAACCAGCCAGGGGGAATAGTTCAAGAGAAAGAAAATTCCTAATTCTGCTTAGTAATATAACTGGTTTACTGAATTTTATACAGCTCATCTTTTTTACTAATCTCTAAATAAATGTGCAACTTCTTGTTACTAAATCTATACTCATCATAATTGATAATACTTATAAGAATGTATAGGTAGATGTTGCAAAGTAACAGGGAACGCATATGAAAATTAAAAGGCAATACTGTATTTATCCTTGTGTTTGCCAGGCCAGAATCAGAGCAAGGAAATTCAAAACAGAAAACAAAAATCAAAATTTGGATGTAGATAGGAGTAGTTTATGAGATTTGTACATATTTTAAAATTAAACAAATCACTTAGGTAGGACCTAAGATGACAACATAGTAGAAGGACCCTAGGCTTGTCTTGTCCCTTCAACACAAATAGATAACTATCAAATCATTCTGAATATCCAAGAAATCGACCTGAGGACTAACAGATCAAACTCCACAACTAGAAGGATAGAAGAGGCCACACTGAGGGAAATAGAAGGTGTGGACACATGGTTTGGGGGAGAAATGGATCATGGGTGCTATGGAAGGGGAGAACACTTCCCCAAACCCATTCTCTGAGAAAAATGTGAGATTTTGCATCCAGTGAGGTTTGAAGACTAGAGTTGTAAAGACTGGCAAGCTTGGCTGGGGAAGATCCCTGAGGGCACTGCCCTACTCCTGGAGAGAAGGCAGGCAAGCACCCCTGGGAGAGATGGCATGATCTGACGAACATATGGCTATCTAAGCTTGCACCAAGTCCTGCCCCCCTCTGCTCTCTGCTGGAACTGAACTTCTTGGACAAGTGTGCCTCAGTCCCAGCACAGCAGGCCCCTCCCAGAAGGCCAGAGAAACCCCCACCCATACCACATCTCCCAACCAGAGAGTTCTACAAGGCTAAGAGAAGTTTTAGTGGAAGTAGCATCAGGTCTCATTTAACAAGCAGACCAGGTCTAACCATAAACTCATCACACTCTTGCCAAGCACCAATCATGGCCCACTGCAGGCAAGGAGAGCCTCTGCAGATGACCAGCAGAAGGATAGAGCAGCCAAAACACAACAGCAGAGTAGACACAGCTCACACTAGAGACACTCTCTGAAGCACCAGACCCTGGATACTATATGGCCTCTTTTTCATAAAATCATTACTCTCAGGAGCAGGAAACATAACCAGCTTTTCTAACACTGAGAAGAAACAGAGACTTAGACAAAATGCCAGGATAGATGAATTCAGTAAGGACAGTTCATGGCCAGAAAGCTATTTGAAATAGAAATAAGTAATATGCCTGATGGAGAATTTAAAGCAACAATTATGAGGATACTTGTTAGGCTTGAGAAAAGAATGGATGTTTTCAGGGAGAGTCTTATTGAATAAATAAAAGAGTTAAAAAATAATCAGAAATGAAAAAATATAATAACTGAGCTGCAAAATAGACTGTAATGGACACAAGGATGGAAGAAGCAAAGGAATGAATAAGTCATATAAAAGATAAAATTTGGGAAATAATGAAGCTGAACAAAAGAGAGAAAGAAGAGTTATGGTATAAGAGATTAGAGTTAAGGACCTCAGTGACTCCATCAAATGCAGTAACATTCATACCATAGAAGTTGCAAGAAGAAGAGAGAGAGAAAAGGGCAGGAAATTCATTTAAGGAAATCATAACTGAAAACTTCCCTAATCTGGGGAAGGAAACAGACATCCAAAACCAGGAGGCACAGAGAACTCCTATCAAAATCAACAATAACAGGCTAACATGAAGATATATTATAATTAAATTGGCAAAATACAGCAATAAAGAAAAAATCCTAGCAACAGCAAAGCAAAAGAGGTCCCTTACTTCCCAGGGAAGACCTATAAAGCTAGCTGCAGATCTCTCAAAGAAACTTGGTAAGTCAGAAGAGAGTGGCATGCTATATTGAATGTGTTGAATGGGAAAAATCTGTAGCCAAGAATATGCTATCCAGAAAGTCTATCATTCAGAATAGGAGAGATAAAGAGTTTCCCAGACAAACAGAACTCCAAAGGAGTTCATGACCTCTAACTCAGCCTTGCAAGAAATATTAAATGGGATTCTTTGAGTAGAAAGAAAAGACCAAAAGTGATAAAGATAAGAAAGAGAAAATCTCCAGAAATAATGACAAAACAAGTAATAAGATGACACTAAATACTATATATTAGTCATTACTCTGAATGTAAATGTACTGAACACTCCATTCAAAAGACATAGGCTGTAAGGATAAAAACAAAACAAAACAAAAACAAAAACAAAAAAAACAACAACAAAAAACAAGACCCATCTACATGCTGCCTACAAGTGACTAATTTTAAACCTAAAGACACCTGTAAAGTGAAAGTGAGGGGATGGAGAACCATTTATCATGCAAATGGATGTCAAGAAAGCCAGAGTAGCCATACTTTTATCAGACATATTAGATTGTAAACCAAAGACCTAACAAGAGATCAAGAAGGACACTATATCATAATAAAGAAGCCTCTCCAACAAGAAGATCTAATAACTGTAAATATGTCCCCAACATGGGAGCATCCAAATATATAAAACAATTAATAACAAACTTAAAAGAATTCATTGATAATACAATAGTAGTAGGAGACTTTAATGCCCCACTTACATTAATGGATAGATGATCTTATCAGATAATCAGCAAAGAAACAATGGCTTTGAATGATAAACTGGACTAGATGGACTTAACAGATACACTCAGAACATTTTATCCTAAACCAGCAAAATACACATTCTTTTCAGGGATATATGAGACATTCTCTAGAATAGATCACATACTAGGTCCATCTAGTCCAGTTTAGTAAAGTCACAGTATACAAAATCAATGTATAGAAATCTGTTGCATTTGGCAACAAGATGGCAGAGAAGTAACAGGCTGAGACTACTTCAGGTAGCAGGAGATCAGCTAGATAGCTTATCTAAAGATTGCAAACACCTACAAATCCAACGGGAGAATGAAGTGAAGATGAACAGCAATTCTAGAAACAGAAAATCAACCACTTTCTGAAAGGTAGGACTGGCGGAGAAGTGAATCCAAAGTGACGGGAAGATAGACCACGGTAGGAGGGGCTGGTTTCCAGCAAGCGGCGGAGCAATGGAGCACAAAATCAGGACTTTTAAAAGTCTGTTCCACTGAGGGACATTGCTCTAGAGGCTAAACCGGGGTGAAGCCCACGCGGGGTCAGCATGGCCTCAGGTCCCGCAGGGTCACAGAAGGATCAGCGGTGTCTGAGTGTCGCAGAGCTTGCAGGTATTAGAATGAGGAAGCTGGGTACAGAGATATAGCCAAGGAGTGAGCTCTCAGCTCAGGGTTACCTTGAACTGGTGCAGGCTTGGTCAGCTCGGAGCGCGGCCAGAGACCAGGGAGACAGGAGTAATTGGGTGCTATTCTCTGAGGGCACACTGAGGAGTGGGGCCCCGAGCTCTCAGCTCCTCCGGGCTGGAGACTGGGAGGCCGCCATTTTCATTCCCATCCTCTGGAACTCTACGGAAAGCATTCAGGGAACAAAAGCTCCTAAAAGCAAACCTGAGCTGATTAATCAGCGAGGCCCCTGGTTAAGGGTGGTGCAATTCCACCTGGGGCAAAGACACTTGAGAATCACTACAACAGGCCCCTCCCCAAGAAGATCAACAAGAAATCCAGCCAGGACCAAGTTAACCTACCAAGGAGTACAGGTTCAATACCAAGAAGAGCAGCGGAATTCCAGAGGAGGAGAAAGCAAAGCACGGAACTCATGGCTTTCTCCCCATGATTCTTCAGTCTTGAAGTTAATTTAATTTTTTTTTCTTTCTCAATTTTTTTTTCTTCTTCTGCTAATTTTTTTTAACTTTTACCCTTTTCTTTTTAATGTTTTTAAACTAATTTATCTAATATATATATGTATATTTTTTATTTTTTCTTTATTCGTTTTCTTTTTTTAATTATTTCTTTTTTTTTTTTTCTGAACCTCTTTTCATCCCCTTTCTCCCCCCGACAAATTGGGATCTCTTTTGATTTGGTTAAAGCATATTTTCCTGGGGCTTTTGCCACCCTTTTAGTGTTTTACTTGCTCCTTCATATACTCTTATCTGGACAAAATGACAAGGCAGAAAAATTCACCACAAAAAAAAAAGAACAAGAGGCAGTACTGAAGGCTAGGGACCCAATCAATACAGACATTGGTAATATGTCAGATCTAGAGTTCAGAATGATGATTCTCAAGGTTCCAGCCGGGCTCGAAAAAGACATTGAAGATATTAGAGAAATACTCTCGGGAGATATAAAAACCCTCTCTGGAGAAATAAAAGAACTAAAATCAAACCAAGTTGAAATCAAAAAAGCTATTAATGAGGTGCAATCAAAAATGGAGGCTCTCACTGCTAGGATAAATGAGGCAGAAGAAAGAATTAGCGATATAGAAGACCAAATGACAGAGAATAAAGAAGCTGAGCAAAAAAGGGACAAACAGCTAGTGGACCACGAGGGGAGAATTCGAGAGATAAGTGACACCGTAAGACAAAACAACATTAGAATAATTGGGATTCCAGAAGAAGAAGAAAGAGAGAGGGGAGCAGAAGGTATATTGGAGAGAATTATTGGAGAGAATTTTCCTAATACGGCAAAGGGAACAAGCATCAAAATCCAGGAGGTGCAGAGAACCCCCCTCAAAATCAGCAAGAATAGGTCCACACGCCATCACCTAATAGTAAAATTTACAAGTCTTAGTGACAAAGAGAAAATCCTGAAAGCAGCCCAGGAAAAGAAGTCTGTAACATACAATGGTAAAAATATGAGATTGGCAGCAGACTTATCCACAGAGACCTGGCAGGCCAGAAAGAGCTGGCATGATATATTCAGAGCATTAAATGAGAAAAACATGCAGCCAAGAATACTATATCCAGGTAGGATATCATTGAAAATAGAAGGAGAGATAAAAAGCTTCCAGGACAAACAAAAACTGAAAGAATTTGCAAACACCAAACCAGCTCTACAGAAAATATTGAAAGGGGTCCTCTAAGTAAAGTGAGAGCCTAAAAGTAGTAGATCAGAAAGGAACAGAGACAATATACAGTAACAGTCACCTTACAGGCAATACAATGGCACTAAATTCATATCTCTCAATAGTTACCCTGAATGTTAATGGGCTAAATGCCCCAATCAAAAGACACAGGGTATCAGAATGGATAAAAAAACAAAACCCATCTATATGTTGCCTACAAGAAACTCATTTTAGACCCAAAGACACCTCCAGATTTAAAGTGAGGGGGTGGAAAACAATTTACCATGCTAATGGACATCAAAAGAAAGCTGGGGTGGCAATCTGTAGATCAATTAGATTTTAAGCCAAAGACTATGATAAGAGATGAGGAAGGACACTATATCATACTCAAAGGATCTGTCCGAAAAGAAGATCTAACAATTTTAAATATCTATGCCCCTAAAGTGGGAGCAGCCAACTATATAAACCAATTAATAACAAAATCAAAGAAACACATCAACAATCATACAAAAATAGTAGAGGATGTTAACAATCCCCTCACTGAAATGGACAGATCATCCAAGCAAAAGATCAACAAGGAAATAAAGGCCTTAAATGACACAGTGGACCAGATGGGCATCACAGATATATTCAGAAAATTCCATCCCAAAGCAACAGAATTCACATTCTTCTCTAGTGCACATGGAACATTCTCCAAAATAGATCACATCCTTGGTCCTAAATCAGGTCTCAACCAGTATCAAAAGATTGGGATCATTCCCTGCATATTTTCAGACCACAATGCTCTGAAGCTAGAACTCAATCACAAGAGGAAATTTGGAAAGAACCCAAATACATGGAGACTAAACAGCATTCTTCTAAAGAATGAATGGATCAACCAGGAAATTAAAGAAGAATTGAAAAAAATTATGGAACAAATGATGAGAACATAACGGTTCAAAATCTGTGGGACATAGCAAAGGCAGTCCTGAGAGGAAAATATATAGCAGTACAAGCCCTTCTCAAGAAACAAGAAAGGTCTCAAGTACACAAACTAACCCTACACCTAAAGGAGCTGGAGAAAGAACAACAAAGAAACCCTAAACCCAGCAGGAGAAGAGAAATCATAAAGATCAGAGCAGAAATCAATGAAATAGAAACCAAAAAAACAATGGAGCAAATCAACGAAACTAGGAGCTGGTTCTTTGAAAGAATTAATAAGATTGATAAACCCCTGGCCAGACTTATCAAAAAGAAAAGAGAAAGGACCCAAATAAATAAAATCATGAATGAAAGAGGAGAGATCACAACTAACACCAAAGAAATACAGACAATTATAAGAGCATACTATGAGCAACTCCACGCCAACAAATTTGACAATCTGGAAGAAATGGATGCATTCCTAGAGATATATAAACTACCACAACTGAACCAGGAAGAAATAGAAAACCTGAACAGACCCATAACCAGTAAGGAGATTGGAACAGTCATCAAAAATCTCCAAACAAACAAAAGCCCAGGGCCAGATGGCTTCCCGGGGGAATTCTACCAAACATTTAAAGAAGAACTAATTCCTATTCTCTTGAAACTGTTCCAAAAAATAGAAATGGAAGGAAAACTTACAAACTCATTTTATAAGGCCAACATCACCTTGATCCCAAAACCAAACAAGGATCCCATCAAAAAAGAGAACTACAGACCAATATTCTTGATGAATGCAGGTGCGAAAATTCTCACCAAAATACTAACCAATAGGATTCAACAGTACATTAAAAGGATTATTCACCACGACCAAGTGGGATTTATTCCAGGGCTGCAAGGTTGGTTCAACATCCGCAAATCAATCAATGTGATACAACACATTAATAAAAGAAAGAACAAGAACCATATGATACTCTCAATAGATGTTGAAAAAGCATTTGACAAAGTACAGCATCCCTTCCTGATCAAAACTCTTCAAAGTGTAGGGATAGAGGGCACATATCTCAATATTATCAGAGCCATCTATGAAAACCCACTGCAAATATCATTCTCAATGGAGAAAAACTGAAAGCTTTTCTGCTAAGGTCAGGAACATGGCAGGAATGTCCATTATCACCACTGCTATTCAACATAGTACTAGAAGGCCTAGCCTCAGCAATCAGTCAACAAAAGGAAATTAAAGGCATCCAAATCGGCAAAGAAGAAGTCAAACTATCACTCTTCGCAGATGATATGATACTATATGTGGAAAACCCAAAAGACTCCACTCCATAACTGCTAGAACTTGTACAGGAATTCAGTAAAGTGTCAGGATATAAAATCAATGCACAAAAATCAGTTGCATTTCTCTACACCAACAAGAAGACAGAAGAAAGAGAAATTAAGGAGTCAATCCCATTTACAATTGCACCCAAAACCAAAAGATACCTAGGAATAAACCTAACCAAAGAGGCTAAGAATCTATACTCAGAAAACTACAAAGTACTCATGAAAGAAATTGAGGAAGACACAAAGAAATGGAAAAATGTTCCATGCTCCTGGATTGGAAGAAAAAATATTGTGAAAATGTCTATGCTACCTCAAGCAATCTACACATTTAATGCAATTCCTATCAAAATACCATCCATTTTTTTCAAAGAAATGGAACAAATAATCCTAAAATTTATATAGAACCAGAAAAGACCTTGAATAGGCAAAGGAATATTGAAAAAGAAAGCCAAAGTTGGTGGCATTACAATTCCAGACTTCAAGCTCTATTACAAAGCTGTTATCATCAAGACAGCATGGTACTGGCACAAAAACAGACACATAGATCAATGGAACAGAATAGAGAGCCCAGAAATAGACCCTCAACTCTGTGGTCAACTAATCTTTGACAAAGCAGGAAAGAATGTCCAATGGAAAAAAGACAGCCTCTTCAATAAATGGTGTTGGGAAAATTGGACAGCCACATGCAGAAAAATGAAATTGGACCATTTCCTTACCCCACACACAAAAATAGAATCAAAATGGATGAAGGACCTCAATGTGAGAAAGGAATCCATCAAAATCCTTGAGGAGAACACTGGCATCAACCTCTTTGACCTCAGCCGCAGCAACATCTTCCTAGGAACATTGCCGAAGGCAAGGGAAGCAAGCGCAAAAATGAACTATTGGGATTTTATCAAGATCAAAAGCTTTTGTACAGCAAAGGAAACAGTTAACAAAACCAAAAGACAACTGACAGAATGGGAGAAGATATTTGCAAACAACATATCTGATATAGGGCTAGTGTCCAAAATCTATAAAGAACTTAGCAAACTCAACACCCAAAGAACAAATAATCCAATCAAGAAATGGGCAGAAGACATGAACAGACATTTCTGCAAAGAAGACATCCAGATGGTCAACTGACACATGAAAAAGTGCTCCATATCACTCGGCATCAGGGAAATACAAATCAAAACCACAATGAGATATCACCTCACACCAGTCAGAATGGCTAAAATTAACAAGTCAGGAAATGACAGATGCTGGCGAGGATGCGGAGAAAGGGGAACCCTCCTACACTGTTGGTGGGAATGCAAGCTGGTGCAACCACTCTGGAAAACAGCATGGAGGTTCCTCAAAAAGTTGAAAATAGAGCTACCCTATGACCCAGCAATTGCACTACTGGGTATTTACCCTAAAGATACAAACGTAGTGCTCTGAAGGGGCATGTGCACCGGAATGTTTATAGCAGCAATGTCTACAATAGCCAAACTATGGAAAGAACCTAGATGTCCATCAACAGATGAATGGATAAAGAAGATGTGGTATATAAACACAATGGAATTCTATGCAGCTATCAAAAGAAATGAAATCTTGTCATTTGTGACGACGTGGATGGAACTAGAGGGTATCATGCTTAGCGAAATAAGTCAATCGGAGAAAGACAACTATCATATGATCTCCCTGATATGAGGAAGTGGAGATGCAACATGGCGGGTTAAGGGGGTAGGAGAAGAATAAATGAAACAAGATGGGATTGGGAGGGAGACAAACCATAAGTGACTCTTAATCTCACAAAACAAACTGAGGGTTGCTGGGGGGAGGGGTATTGGGAGAGGGTGGTGGGGTTATGGACATTGGGGAGGGTATGTGCTATGGTGAGTGTTGTGAATTGTGTAAACCTGGCGATTCACAGACCTGTACCCCTGGGGATAAAAATATATTATATGTTTATAAAAAAGAAAAAAAAATCTGTTGCATTTCTATACACCAATAATAAAGCAGCAGAAAGAGAAATCAAGAAATCAATCCCATTTATAATTACACCAAAAAACATAAGATATCAGGAATAAACCTGACCAAAATGGTAAAAGAGCTGTACTCTGAAAACCATAAATATTGTTTTGAAAGAAACAGAAGATGACACAAAGAAATGGAAAAACCTCTTCATGGATTGGAAGAAAGAAAATTGTTAAAATGTCTATACTATCCAAAACAGTCTATACATACAATGCAATCCCTATGAAAATACCACCAGCATTTTTCACAGAACTAGAACAAACAATCTTAAAATTTGGATGGAACAACAACAACAACAAAAAAAATCCTGAATAGCCAAAGCAACAATTGCAGACTTCAGGTCATATTACAAAGCTGTAGTATGGTACTGACATAAAAAACAAACATTAACAAAAACAAAACAAAACAAAACAAAAACAGTCACATAGGCTAATGGAACAGAATAAAAAGTCTAGAAATTAATATGTAGTCAATTAATCTTTGACAAAGCAGGAAAGAATATCCAATGGGGGGAAAACAATCTCTTCAACAAATAGTGTTGGGAAAACTGCACAGCAATGTGCAAAAGAATAAATCTTGACCACTTTCTTACATTATCCACATACACACACACAAATTCAAAATGAATGAAGGACCTAAATGTGAGACAGGAAACTCTTAAAATCCTAGAGGAAAACACAGGCAGCAACCTCTTTGATATCAACTGTAGCAACGTCTTACTAGACATATCTCTGGAGGCAAGGGAAACAAAAACGAAAGTGAACTATTGTGACTTCATCAAGATAAAAAGCTTCTGCACAGTGCAGAAAACAATCAACAAGACTAAAAGGCAACCTTCACAATGGGAGAAGATATTTGCAAATGATATATCTGAAAAAGGGTTAGTACCCAAAATCTATAAAAAACTTAACAAACTCAACATCCAAAAACAAACAATCCAGTTAAAAAATGGGCAGAAGACATGAATAAACATTTTCCAGAGATGATATACAGATAGCTAACAGACACATGAACAGGTCCCTAACATCACTCATCATCAGGGAAATGCAAAGGAAAACTACAGTGAGCTATCACCTTCCACCTGTCAGAATGGTTAAAATTAATGACACAGGAAACAATAGATGCTGGCGAGGATGCAGAGAAAGGGGAACTCTCTTGCACTGTTGGTGGAAATGTAAACTGGTGCAGCCACTCTGGAAAATGGTATGGAGGTTCCTCAAAAAATTAAAAATAGAACTACCCTGCAATCTAGCAATTGCACTACTAGTTATTTACTCAAAGGATATAAAAATACTACTTTGAAGGGATAGTACATCCCAATGTTTATAGCAGAATTATCAACAATAGCCAAATTAGGCAAAGAGCCCAAATCGGTCCATTGGTGAATGGTTAAAGAGGAGATGCTACACACACACACACACACACACACACACACACACGGACAATGGAGTATTTCTCAGCCATCACAAAGAATGAAATCTTGCCATTTGCAATGATGTGGATGGAGTTAAAGAGTATAATGCTAAATTTAATAAGTCTGTCAGAGAAGGACAAATACAATATGATTTCACTTGTATTTGGAATTTAAGAAAGAAAACAAATAGACATGGCAGGGGGAAGAGAGAGAGAGGCAAACCATAAAATAGACTCTGAACTATAGAGAACAAACTGAGGATTGTTGGGTGGTGGGTGGGGGATGGGTGAAATGGGTGATGGGTATTAAGGAGGGCACTTGTGATGAGCACAAGGTATTGTATGTAATCACTAAATTTATACCTGAAAATAATATTGTACTGTATGTTAACGAACTGCAATTTAAATAAAAACTTGGAAAAAATTAATGAATAAGAAATTTAAATAAAATAAATACCACAAAATAAAAGAAATTTAAAAAAATGATTTTCAAAAAAGTTAAAGAAATTATTTAATTTCAAAGAAATTAAAAGAGGTCTTACTATACTGATCATGATGATAAATCTTCAAATGAAATGAGAGGTAATATGATATCAGTGTTTACTATCTTGAGACAATCACTCAGGACATGATATAATATATATTTAGATCTAATTTCATCTCCACTGCTAGATAAGTTTGCAGCCTGAGTGTATTACCCCAGCAGTCTTTTGTGTGAAATGAAGTCTTATGTGTGAAATAAGGTAATTCTTACCCTATAGATTTTTTTTTTTTTTTGGCAAAGATTTGAGATATTTGTAAACTGCTCAAATGGTATATGGTACATAGCAGAATCATGACATTGGTAAAATGTAAGATACTTTTTTGGTTAGATGTGACTCACTCAAAATTGAAGAATATCAATTTCACAACCAATAAGGATTTTATAGTTAAATAATGAAGAGATAACTTTATTAAAGAAAAAATGCCATACACACACATCCCCACACACTCTAAACATCGTTTCATTTTAAAGAGCATCAAGCTTAATAGCACTAGAGTGAAATTTATCCAAATAAAATATACTTATATTCACTGGCCATAAAAGTTTAAAGTTGATTTTTGGTGATTTGCTTGATAAATATAAAATGGGCCATTGATTTTGTTGATTTTTTTTTTAGGAAAAAAATACAAATAACTAAGATATTCGAACTCTAACAGCCATGGCAAATATTTCAATAGGAAACAGCCTTTCTATAAAAGCAGAATAAAATAATATTCTTTTTGTATCCCTAGAGCAATAAACTTTACACAGATGCCCTTGGTCTAAACTCATTCTGAGAATTATTTCATTTTTCAAGAGCAACATTTTGCTTTTTAACTGTCATGATTACTGAAGGTTTTATTATTCAAATGTGAAATGCATTTTTTTTAAATATAAGAGCTTTGGCAGTGGGTTCATAATTTCACATTGTTTCATGACAATTCCATTTTATTATGTGAAAATTGTTATTCTTATCTGTAGGTCTCTTGGGAATTTAGAATAAACTTACAATATCATATTGCAGTCCATTTTAGAAAATATTACTCCCTTTTAGTTTATGGATCATTGCAGTTCAGAAAGAAAATAAAACTAGAGGTTACAAGCAACACAAAATAAAAAGATTAACTTTGTTTTTATTTTCCTTTAGAGCCTGGGTCATTCTCTAATGAATCAGATTCAAACAACTGAAGTTCTTATTAGATAGTAACGCTTAGGAATATTATGAGAATAGTTTAATACGTATGCAAAGCATTTTGAACGTGTTATTGTCATTTATATCAAGTTTGTATATGCAGTGTGTTTATAAATTCTAGAGAAATGTTAGCATATCTAATATATATACGCACATATATTTATAAAAACATATTTTTAATGGTGCCCTTAACCTCATGCATTAAGAATAATATGATTCCTAAGGGGAAAAAGAGATATATAATTTGTTGATGATGGCTGTGTTAGTCTGCTAGGGCCATTATAACAAAATACCATAAACTGGGTGCCTTGAGCAACAGACTTTTTTAAAATTTTCTCACAGTTCATAGGTTAATAGTACAGGATCAAGATTTGGGTTGTTTTCTGGTGAGACCTCTCTTCCTCGCTGTAGTTGGCCACCTTCTCATTATGTTGTCATATGGCTTCTCTGCGCATTTAAGGAGAGAGAAGGAGAGAAAGGGAGGGAAAGAGAGAAAGAAAGAGAGAGAGAGAGAGAGAGATCTCTGCTGTCTCTTCCTTATAAGGATACCTGTGCTATTGGATTAAGGCCCAACCTTTGTGATCTCAATTAACCTTCATTACCTACATAAAGGCACTATCTCCAACTATAGTTATATTAAGAGTCAGGGCTACAAAATATAAATTTGAAGGGGTACACTATTCACTTCATAACAGTAGCATATGTTTTCATTTTTTGCACTTTTATTCAACACATTTATTAAGGATCTACTATGAGCAGGCACTTTGTTTAGGGATACTAGGTTAAATAGTGCCAATATACTTCCTCCCATGTGGAACTTACAATACAGCCAAGAAGGCTCATATTGAATGTGTTAAGTATTAAAGGGAGCAAATGGTATAAAATGAAAATGTAAATAAGGAGATAAAACTTAAAATAAATTAATGCTAGTGCTAATTTTTGTTATCATAAAATATCAATCAAGAGGAGATAAAATGCTTCTTATACATAATTATAATATATTTCATAATTTTTCAATTTACATTATTATGTTTCTCTCTTGGGTTATAATGAGCACAGTAATTGAAAAGCTAAACATGCAAATATACATCAGCTCTTTATATGAGAATTCATATTTACTTAAACGTATAAGGCATATTAAATCACATGATACTATTTGATTCGAATAGAATATTATGAGGTGACTGACATAACTGGTATTCAAAAAAGGTAGGTTTACTTGAATAAAACTTTGGCTTAGGGAGCACCTGGGTGGCTCAGTCAGTTAAATGTCTGACTCTTGATTTTGGCTCAGGTCATGGTCTCAGGGTGGTGGTGGACTAAGCCCCATGCTGGGTTATGCACCAAGCATGGAACCTGCTTAATAGTCTCTTTCTTCCCCTGCCTCTCACCCTGCTCTCAAGAAACAAAATAAAACAAAACCAAAAAACAACAAAAGAACTTTGGCTTGGGGTAATTAAATGTCTTACTCAAGATAAGTGTTAAAAGATTTAAATCTTGATTGATTGATTTAAAAATTTATATATTTATTATATTAGGATGATTCTTTTAGTCTAGTCTGGTCTTTTCAAGGAAGTTTGTTAATTTTGGAGGGAATCTGTTAATTTGGATGTTTATAAATATATTGCTCATACTTTCTACAAAACTTTGCAGAATTTTTTAATTTAATCAAAAACAAATATATAAATAAAGAAATGGATAAATAAGTAAATCTGAACATAACATTAATACTAACTTCTAATAGGGAAATAATTTAAGCATAAATCCATTTGTTATTTGAGGGAGAATCAGTCATAACAGTTCATTCACATTAAATGTCTGAAACATTCAAAGGTGAGTTATAAGCACAGGAGATTACTGCTTTGTTTCAGAGGGAAACTTACCACCCTTGCAGAATTCAAAGAATTACATAAGATATGTCACACAAAATTGTGAAAATTTCACAAGCAAAGTATATGACCTTACATAATACATAACAGAATTGCCTCATATGGTTTTTCAATGGATTTTGGAGTTTTATAACTTAGAATATTTATCAGGGAAAGATTAAAATTTACCTGGGTAAAGAGGAAGTTAAAGATAAAATGATGTTTGCAAAGACCCCAGGAAAAGGGAGGGCAGAAATACTAAAGCAACTGCAGGAGGTGCTGTTTGGCTTATATATAAAAGTTAAGGTGTGAATGATCAGAGATGACGCAGGGAGATGATAATAGCTAAGATTGCTTGAGCTCTGTGTGTCAGACCATTCTTCTAAGTGTTTTATGTAGATTATCTCCAGTATTATTCAGAATATAAATATACTTATTGCTTAATAATTAATATATTTATTCTAATAAAATAATATGCTCACCAATATATTATAATTGGTAAAACCATGGCACTGCAGCCAGATTGCTTATCAATTATTAAGTATACAACTTTGGGGAAGTCATTTAGCCTCTCTACCTTTTATTTTCCTCATACATAAAATGGGATAATGATAGCCCATCTACCTGATAGTTATAGTGTGAGGATTACACGAACTAACAGATGGAAACCTCTTAGATAGTACCTGGCATGTAGTAAACATACATTTTAGTTATTAATAATATTATTTTATACACTTTATATTTATAGGAACTATCAGAGTGTTCCCATTAAAATACAAGTCAGAACACATTAGTATTCTGCTCTAAAGCCAGGATTGGGTTCCCAGTTTATATAGAGTGAAAACCAAATTTTTGGCCCTGAAAACATACTGCAGTTTTTACCACCCTCTCCTTCCTCTCTTCACCAGAGTTTTATTGGCCACCTTTCTCTTCATCAAACATTCCACTTCAGAACAATCATCCTTATTCTTCTCTCTAATCAAAAAACTCTTCTTACAGTTATACTCATAATTTACACCTTCATTTCTTTTAAGTTTCTTATGAGAGAGGCTTAACGACAACCTTATATAAAATAAGGCCCTTCTAAGTGGGTGGAATTCATACATATTATTTATTATAGTGATCCTATTTCTGTCCACATCTCAGTTAATCATGGCATTTTTTCTAACTAAAATTGGGTCAACAATATTGAGATGATACCTTTCTAAGTTTGGGTTCCCCACAGAACAGAGTCTGATACAAGGCTTTGGGTATAAATAGTTTAGCTAGTTGTCATCCCAGAAAGTAGAAGTGAAGAAGCTGGGAATGAGCTAGAGAACAAAGCAAAATCAAATAAAGCATACGTTCTTAAGCCGGTTACCATTGTGGGCAACTGAGGCTAAATCTGGCTGAGGACCTTCTGAAGAGCAATGTAAAACACACAACATCAGAAACATCCCTTTAAAAAGAAATGTCCAATAGGACTTTCTGATGATGGAAATGTTCTGTATCCAAATTGTGTGGTAAGATAAACATATGTGACTATCAAGCACTTAGAATATGACCAATGTTACTGAAGTATTGAATTTTTAATTTTATTTGATTTTAATTAATTTAAATGTAAGTAGCCATATATACCACATCAACAGGAATAAGTTTTTAAAATACCATATCAAATGGGGTGCCTGGGTGGCTCAGTTGGTGAAGCAACTGACTCATGGTTTTGGCTCAAGTGATGATCTCAATGTTATGAGATTGACCCCCACGTTGGCCTCTGTGCTCAGCATGAAGTGTACTTGAGATTCTCTCTCCATCTCCCTCTGCCCCTCCCCCCACTTTCTCTCTCTCTCAATCTCTCTCTAAAATAAATAAAAAATAAAATAAAACATCATATCAAATTATGCAGAAAATAATTTTAAAAAAATCAACACCTGTTTATGGCAAAACCTCTCAGCAAACTAGAAAAAGAGGGAAATTTCTTCAACTTGATAAAAAACACTTACAAAAACATCTATAACTTCCATCATACTTTGGTCAGGAATTCAATGCTTTTCCCCCTGAGATCGGGAAAAATGCAAGAACGTCCTCTTTTACCACTCCTCTTCATTATCACAATAGAAGTCTTAAGTTAGGAGTACAAGGATACAATACAGGAAAATAAATGGTATACCTACTGGGAAACAATAAGTAAAATTTTTTTGTTCACAAAGGACATGCTGTAGAAAATCACCCCAAAAATTGATTTTAAAATACCTTTCTGGAACAAATAAGCATACTTGTACTGAAAGGTCTTAGGATATAAACTTAATATACAAAAGTCAATTGCTCACTTACATACCATCAAAGAACAAATTGAACTTGAAACTTTAAAATGTATACACTATATATTATATATGTAATTTATAATAGTACCAAAAAATGAAATACTTAGGTGTAACTCTGACAGAATATGTGCAGGATCCATCTATATAAAACTATCAAACTCTAATAAGTAAAATCAAAGTGCTAAGAAAAATAGAGAAATAGTCTACGCTCATCAATGAGAACACTCATTATTGTTAACATGACAATTCTTGTCAACTTGATCCACAAAACCCATGCATTCCCCATAAAAATTTCAAGCAAATTATTTTGTAAATAGAGTTAAACGGATTCTAAAGATTATATGAATAGTTAGGAGACCTAGAATAACCAAAAAATACTGAGGAACATTGGAGAACTGATACCCCTGACTTTAAGACTTACTATAAAACTACACTAATCAAGTGAACATAGTTTTGGAAAAGAATAGGCCAATAGACCATAGAACAGAACAAAGAACATAAAATAGATCCATACACATAGTTACCTGATCTTTGACAAAGGATTAAAGGGAATTCAACACAAAATCTCAGCTCAAGCTCAATAAAATATCCATAATTAAGTGGGATGGAGTTATATTTTCAAACTATCAGCAGTTCAACTGTTACTCTCCTTATCTCAGTCCAGGCACATGCTGAGTAGACTCATTGCATCTGGGAAGATACTCCTTAACAAAAGCTTAGAAAGCAGTATTCCTCTCCTGGATTTGGAATCTCAGAAGCTTATAATTTTAGAAGACAGAGGAGAAAAAATGGCTTAGAAATCTAGTAGATTTTACAGTCTTATCTACCATCATCACCCACCACACTGACTTGTAATAGAGAAATATCTATGGGCTGGAAGGGTGGGGAGATTCAAAAAGAAGTAATTATGGAATGTCTGGGTGGCTCAATCAGTTAAGCCTCTGCCTTTGGCTCAGATCACGATCCCAGGTCCTGGGGTGAAGCCCCACTTTGGGCTCCCTGCTCAGTGGGGAGCCTGTTTCTCCCTCTCCCTCTGCCTGTTGTTCCCCCTGCTTGTGCTCTGTCTGTCAAATAAATAAAATCTTTTTAAAAAATGACCTTTAAAGAAACAAAAACAAAGAAACAGAAAGAAGACATTTTTAAATAAATGCTAGTTAGGGTCCTTATTACATGTTATGGGCATGGAGGTGAATAGAATGCAGCACACAATTGAAGTAGGTAGGAGATGAATTAGGTCTGAGAATCAGATATAAAGCATGGTGACTATAATTGAAAACACTGTATTGTATAATTGAAATTAGCTAAGAGGGTAGAACCTAAGTGTTCTCACCAAAATAAAAGATAAATATGTAAAGTGATGAATGTGTTAATTAACTAGATGGGGAGAATCCTTTCAGAAGTATATGTATATCAAGTCACCACTATGTGCACTTTAAATATCTTACCATTTTATATGTCAATTATACAGCTGCAAATTTTATAAATTTAGGTTTATAAGCTCCCTGAACAGAAACCCTTTCCCCATTTTGCATATGAAATTCAATCAAGATTGCAAGACCCTAAAAGAAAATTGGCTACATCAGGTATATAGATAACTGAGGTACTTGAAAAATTTTTTCTGGGCTTCAACATGGTGTGGGAGCCAAAAAGTTCGCAGTTTTCCAAGACTGGGAAAAAAAAAAAAGAAAAGAAAAGAAAGAAAGAAAGAAACAGAAAAAAAATTGTAATTAGAACCATGGAATTTGAGGAAATTTTGTTGATAGGAGAGAGAATGACTAAGCAACAATTTTTGAAGCCCATTTTGATTGATGGAAGTTTCTGCAACTATCTGAATGGCCGTATAAGATGGAGGACAAGTGTCACTCCCATCATATACATCTTGTCACTAGACAAGTCCCACAAATCTCATTTTAATTAAGTTTATAGCATACAGGCTAAATAGACGTCAAAGTAAATTGAGTTGTAAAAAATAAAGAAAATTTTACATCTTTTAAGCTGAGCTTTTGGATGATAAATTATATATATATATATATACACACACACATATTTATATATATATGTGTGTGTGCTTGTATATATATATATATATTAGAGAGAGAGAGAGAGAGTGGGAGAGTCTCATGTTTCAGTCTCTGCTCTGTCAATTACTAATTAGAAATGAAAAAAGAAAAAGAAATGAATCTTTGGCAAAAACTTTAGTTCACAAAACAGAATATTAATCTCTACCCTACCATCCTTGAAACTAGGTCTTCAACAAGTAAAATGAGGTAATGTACATGAAATCACTTTGCAAATAGGAAAATGCGACTATGCAAACTTAATGTTTTTTAAAGTTCATTAATTGTACTTTTTCTTACAATCACTTGCAATGTGATTCTTTATAGTATGATGTAGAAATAAATTATATGAGTCCTGCCAATAAGAAGCCTTCAGCCCACATGGAGATATGACATATTCTCAATATCATTTGATTGACAGAACATGTTATTACAGGACTAATGTATAAGACACTTTTCTCTGGGTGATGGTAAGTGAATTTCAATGGAAAGGGTAGGATAGGAGCTGGCTATGCAATATAACAGGAATTTGAATGTGGAAGAGAAAGGGAGCTCAAGTTATTTGAAATTGTATTAGCAAAAACATCAAAGTTGGAGGTTGAGTTTTATTTCAAGAGCAGTGGGTAACCTGGCAGATGTAGGTGAAATAAAATAATTTAAAGGAAAGGTAATATATTATTACATATATAAATCAAAAGATGAGTTTAAAAAATAAAGAATTATTTAGCCATAAAGAAGGAAGGAAGTACTGATACAGGCTACTCAATGAGGATAAAACTTATGCTCAGTGAAGAAGATACAAAATAGCATATATTATTCCATTCACATGAGATATTCAGAACAGATAAATCCATAGAGACAGATGCAGACTAGTGGTTGCCAGGGTTAGGAGAAAACAGGAGGTGGGGAATAACTGCTTAATAAGCATAAAGTTTTATTTGTGTTTAATAAGAGTGTTTTAGAAATAGATAAAAATTGTAGTTACACAACTTTGTGAATGTACTAAATGCCACTGTTCATTTATAATGGTCAAATTTATGTTACGTGAATTTCTCATAAAAATAAAATGAAAAAACATTTTAAATGAGGAGACAATTTCCAGAGTGAGCTAGTAAGCACTTTATAGCAGTTCCCTCCAAATCCCCTGTCAAAACTGTTTGGGAGATGCCTTTGTAAACTAACGTGCCATGTTCAGTGAGTCCTAGTATTCCAGCTGTACACACCAAACACCTTGACTGGTCATCTGCTGTTAGTTTAATTTTAACATATTTTCTAAAAGCTTCTTATTTGCCCAGAAATGCATGTTCCCAGAACTTTCAATCATTGTAATCATTCTCCTAGAAAACAATGCAATAAATTTAGCCAAATTTAGGCAGTCACAATTTGTTATGGGTCATTTCTTCATAATGAAGAGATTTTTGCAGTTAGCATAACTCCATTTTCACTCACATCTAGAACATCATTGTTTTACCAGTTGGCAATTCAAATAATCCCGGTCTGGTTACTCCTTCATTTTCCCCTCATTAGAGAATAATCATTGCAACTAGAATAATTTTACCAAGAGTGGTGTAGGTTTGTTTTTTTTAGGTTAAAAAAAATTACAAAAGTAGACTGCTTAGTAGACCCAACTTCCTTGCATCTTCCTGATGCATAATTCTAACCCATGGCTCCCATCTTTAAGGTCACAACACAATCCAAAATATCTCAAAACATCCCCTTTGAGTTTTAAGCATCACCAAAGAAAAAGTGAGGGGAGTAAGAAAAATCGGGACACTCCCAGTTAAGTCAGCTCTTTTTAGGAAGCCTTCTGAGAAATCTCAGGTAACACTTCTGTTTATGTCTCACAACTAACTGTGAGGGAGTCAAGGGAATAAAATCTTCTACTCAGTCACTGCCCTCACTAAAATTGGAGTTTTTTTTTCATTAAGACAATTACAAAATGTCTACCAAGCGGGTGGTCAGCAATCTCTTCTTTTTGCATATTATATGATATATACACACACATATCAAATATTTATGTATTTTATATACATTAACTATACAGTAAATTAGTATATTGTGTATTTTGTGTTATGTAGTATGCATGATGTATGTATATGAACTGTACCAGACATTATTTTGAACACTATCATATATTAATTATTTATTAACAACCTAATGTTAATGTTTTTGGCACTCAGCTAAGCACCGAAGAACAGAATCAAGTGGTTCCCATTCTCAGAGAGTTTGTAGTCTAGTGAGGGAAACATTCCTTGATCCAGTAAATGTACAAATAAGTATAAATTAAAGAATAACCTGTGAGATCATAAAACAAAGTAGCTGACTTACTCTGGGGAGAGAAGCATGTGAATAGTCACTGTGAAATTGATACTTGAGCTGAGATCTGAAGGGAGACAGATGTTAAGCAAGTGGTAAGAATGTTTATAGATGGAGAGGACACAAAGGTACAAACCCAGTGAAGCAGGGCAGGGAGGAACTGAATATACCTGATGAGATCAGAGTTTAGTGGTTAAAGGAAGTTGAATGGAGACCATAAAAGTCCTCTTCAGTAGAGTTAAGGGATTATGCAATTACCTTACAGGCACTGAGTGCTACCCCTGCTTGTTTCATACTTTATCATTAATCCAGAGGCACTTTTTATAATCCTACACACAGAATACTTTTCTTGCCTCTATATCCACTATATCCACTACTCACTTCTTATTTCTCTTCTCCCTTGCCTGTTCAGGCACTGCCTACTCCCTCTCTGCAGACCTCACCTGTCTAAACCACATACGTTCTTTTTTTTTTTTTTTTTTTGAGAGAGAGAGAACATGGGCACACACATGGCACATGGGCAGGGAAGAAGGAGGGGTAGAGAGAGAGGGAGAATCTTAAGCAGCCTCCACATTTAGTGCCAGAGCCTGACACGGGTCTCTATTACAACTCTGAAATCATGACCTGAGCCAAAATCAAGACTTGGTTTCTTAACCAACTGAACCACCCAGGCACCCCTAAACCACTTACATTCTTTGATGCAAAACATATAGAACCTTCATGATATCTTTCTTGACATCAACCGTATATCCTCAGTTATAGTTATAGAAAATTTTTATCATTAACTATACATATTTCTACTTTGGTTCCTTCCTCTTTATTTTATATTTTCTATCTTTTTAATTTTTTTATTTTTTATTATTACCATAGAATGTATTTTTTTTTCAGGGGTACAAGCTTTGATTCATCAGTCTTACAAAATATACAGTACTCACCACAACATATACCCTCCCCAATGTCCATCACATAGCCATCCCATCTGCCCCACCCCCTTCCACTCCAGCAACTCTCAGTTTGATTCTTGAGATTAAAAGTCTCTTACTGCTTGTATCCCTCTCTGGTTTCATCTTGTTTCATTTTTTTATTTCTTCCCCTATGATCCTCTGCCTTATTTCTCAAATTCAACATATCAGTGAGATCATACGATAATTGTCTTTCTTTGATTGACTTATTTCACTTAACATAATACCCTCTAGTTCCAACTGTGTCGTTGCAAATGGCAAGATTTCAAATTTTTGATGGCTGCATAATATTCCACTGTATATGACTACCACAGCTTCTTTATCCATTCATCTGTCGATGGGCATTGGGGCTCTTTCCATAGTTTGGCTATTATAGACATTGCTGCTATAGACATTGGGGTACAGGTGTCCCATCAGATTACTCTATTTGTATCTTGGGGGTAAATACCCAGTAGTGCAATTGCTGGGTCATAGGGTAGCTCTATTTTCAACTTTTTAAGAAAGCTGCATACTGTTTTCTAGAGTGGCTATAGTAGCTTGCATTCCCACCAACATTGTAGAAGGGTTCCCCTTTCTCCACATCCTTCCCAACATCTGTCATTTCCTGACTTGTTAATTTTAGCCATTCTGGCTCATGTGAGGTGGTATCTTATTGTGGTTTTGATTTGTATTTCTCTGATGCCAAGTGATATTGAGCACTTTTTCATGTGTCTGTTGGCCATTTGGATGTCTTCTTTGCAGAAATGTCTGTTCACATGTTCTGCCCACTTCTTGATTGGATTATTCATTCTTTGTGTGTTGAGTTTGATAAGTTCCTTATAGATCTTGGATACTAGCCCTTTATCTGATATGTCATTTGCAAATATCTTCTCCCATTCTTCTGGTTGTCTTTTGCTTTTTTTTTGACTGTTTCCTTTGCTGTGCATAAGATTTTGACGTTGATGAAGTCCCAATAGTTCATTTTTTAAAAATATTTTATTTATTTATTTGACAGAGAGAGACACAGCAAGAGAGGGAACACAGGAAGAAGGAGTGGGAGAGGGAGAAGCAGGTTTCCTGCCAAGCAGGGAGCCCCATGAGGGGCTTGATCCCAGGACCCTGAGATCATGATCTAAGCTGAAGGCAGATGCTTAATGACTGAGCCACCAAGTTGCCCCAGTTCTTTTTTTTTTTTTTTTAAATCTTAGAAGCTGAATTGTTAGGAACTTAGGCTGAAGATACTTTCTGTTACATCTAGATGCTTTATTATCTATTAACACTTCATTGATTCTATTATTTACTAAAAGCTATGAGTCCCACAGACTATCTTGAAGTGGAGGAATTGTTATCTGTAGTGTGTGTGCACTATAAAACACGTTCATTGGAAATTGAGAGAATGACAAATAAAACACCATTATTTTGGTCTAACTGGAAGAAATTCTAACATGCCTAGTGGGAAGAAATTTAAATATATACATTTTGCTATAATTTATAACTTGGTTACAATGGAAATGAAAAAGGATTCTGGACCCAATTCCGTTGTGCATGGGGCTGGGGGCAGGAGTCACCAATACCACCAAGGAAGTCTCTGCAACACAAACTAGCTATCCTATACTTTAACTCCATTCTGATACTATCTACCTAAAGAAATCATCGGATTATATACATTAAGGGTTTGGTCCTATACCACTATCCCTCCACTACCACTTCAGATACCAGTTGCAAGTCCAAGTTGTTTCCTGTATTTCTGACAAACTGGCTATAAATCAGAGGTTCCCAACTTCCTCCTTGGATTTAATTAATTTGCTAGAGTGAAAAACTTGGAAAAACACTTTACTTACTAGATCACCTGTTTATTTAAAAAGGATATAACTTGGGAACACCTAAATGGAAGAGGTGCACAGGGCAAGGTATGGGGAAAGAGTGTAGGACAGCCATGCTCTCTCCAGGAAGCCTATCTCCCCAGATCTCCTCATGTTCACCAACTCAGAAGAAATATGAAGTGCATGCTTTTGGAATTTTATGGAGGTTTCATTACATAGGCATGATTGATTAAATCATAAGCCAAAATGATTGAACTCAATCTAGCCCTTCTCTTTTCTCAAGAGGTTGTTGGGTGGGACTGAAAGTTTCAACCCATCACCATCCTCAGGTTACCTAGGGGCTTTCCAAAATCCACTTCATTAACATAAAAAAAGACATATTTATCATTTCTCAGGAAATTTCAAGTGTTTTGGGAGCTTTGAGTAAGGAAACCTGACCAAAGACAAATATATATATGAGAAATAATTTTGGTTTTGTGTATGACCAAACATACATATTTTTCAAAAATCATAATATTATTAATAAAGTCTCACCCCAAGCGATATTTTATCATCACTATGAAGGATGGGGTGACTCTGAGAAGAAAGGCACTGGGAATATCTCTGATCCCTTTGCTCCCCAACCCAGGAGAATTCTCCATATTTTACCTCTTTGAGAGTGTTCAATCTCTTCTTTCCTCCAGTTCTTTCACTTTTTCTCAAATTTCTGGATTTTTTTTAAAACAAAATTTTTCAAAGTTTTCAAAATTCACATTTTTTTTCGTAATTGTGCTGCTGATTGTGAGGTTCCTTGATTGATCCATTGATTCTGAGGATAGAAGTTTTTTCACATCTCAAGCAGATAAGTGTATATATCAATACATACATGAACAGGGCAAGTGGTCTAGAGCAGAGAAGAGAGACAAGAGGAAAACAACAGTAATTTTTATCATGTGGTAATTTTTGATCCTGAAGAGATGTATTTATTTGCATTACTTAAATACATCTTTTCCACAACCATATAGAATAAGAGAGGCAGATATTATTATCTCCAAATTACTTATCTGGAAAATGAGGATTTAGTAATGCAGTTCTGATATGGTTATTGTATGTTTAAAAGACACAAATATAAGTCATTTAGAACATTTCCTAAAAGATAGTAAGTGCCTAATATATGTTAGTTATTATTATGTTCCCTATCCAAGGAAATATCTTCAGGCTAAGAGATGTTTATTAATTTGCCAAATTAACAGAGTTTAAAGGCAGGATTCAAATTAATACCTCTGGCTCCAAACATAGCATTTGTCTGCATTGTGTTTTCCAAAAGAGATTGCCTTTCTTAAAAAGGCTTTTGGAGCATCTGCCTTTAAAATCAAATTCACTAATGATTTTAATGAACAGAACTGCCCATGAGCTGAGGAGGGTGGTTGGCAACATCTGTATCTTATCAGGGCAATACAGAGAAGATTTAATCTAAGAGGCTAGATTTCACCAATTAAGGTTAATTGGAATGGAAATAATTTAGTTTGGACTGCATTTCAAAGCTTAAATATCAAATTTGACTTTAATTAAAGCATCAACTCAGCTATAAACTATGATATTATGTTTCCCTGAAAAAGACTGCCTTTTTGACGAAATATAGATACTATGATTTATTCAATTCCAGTGATAGGGATTTAGGGTAAAATATAGTTATCTATGTTAGAGAGGCAGAAGTGAAGCATGATGTTAACAGGATGTAATAAAAAGTAGATATAGGCTTATAAAGCTCTTTCTGAATTAGAACTTATTTTAGCTCATCAACCATGACTGCATTGTTATATGAAAAAACGTGCTTGTATTCTTTTTATAGTTTAAAAATGATCCCAGTATACTCATACATTGTAATGTCCCTGATGGAAAAGCACTCATTTAATAGCAACTTGGTAATCCTATCATTTCTAGAGCAAACATAAAAATGAGAGAGGAGTTAATTTTGGCAGTAGCTAAATGGGAAATATTCAGGTTTCTCATACTATCATGTCTCAAACATTGACTATCAGAAAAGATGGAGTTCTTAGACAAAAGATGAGTGTGTGGTGGGACTAATGCATGAAAGCCTCCAAATCGGGGGAAGAATATATTAATCAGTATTACTACAGCATATGAAGTTTCTCTCAGTGCAACATTTATAAATAGGTTTTCAAAAAATCATATCAGGGACACCTTGGTGGCTCAGTCAGATAAGCATGGGACTCTTGATTTCAGCTCAGGTCATATCTCAGGGTTGTGAAATTGAGCTCAGTATCATCGGGCTCCATGCACGCAGGATGGTCTGCTTGAGATTCTCTCTCTCCCTCTCCTTCTACCAAACACTCACACGCTCTAAATAAATATACAAATAAATAAAATATTTTTTAAAATCCTATTATATTATTAGTATTATAATAGTTGATTATATGCAAATTAGCTGTTAATAATACAAACATAAAGAATTTACAGAGATTTAACAAAATGTGTTTTTGTTCTATAATAAATAAATAAATCTATAAGAATTTATGTACTTGGAGAAAATCTCCTACAACTCTATGTTTCATACATCCTAATGTACACCTAATTAAATGAATGTGCATTAATATAGTAAGTAAAATTTAAAAATTATTTTCTACAAAGTTTGATTAAACACATAGCTCATCTTAAGTCATTTACAATTTAATTTGACATTATATATGATCGATTATTTCAAATTGGTTTATAAAGATTCTTAGGTTTATAAAGATATTTATTTACTTTTTTGGAATCTATAAATGTTGGTGCTTTGATTTGTACTAAATTGTGTCATAATCCAAACTCTGTGCTCTTTTTATTATATCACCTATTTCCCATGTAAAGAGATTCATTTTAGATGGATGAGCAGTGGTCATTCCCTGGAGGAGAGCCTTTATGCTGTGGAATTGTATAAAATTTCTGGGCACAAGAGATTCCACTTGAGGGTCCATTTTCCTTCCTAAATAATGAACTCTGGAACTGGGCATAAAGACCTCTTGAACTGGGCCAGAAACAACAATTGTTTACAAGCAGTTGCTTGTAAAATCAACAGCATCCAGATCATAAAACTGTCCATGTATACTTTTTGAAGACAGAGTAGTTAACTAATACACCATAATACTAATAAACTAGTTGATAAACAAAAGTGCCTCAGCAAGTGAATACTTACCAAAATTTTTCCCTTTTTTTTAAAAATTTATTTTGATACCTTCCTTGGTTTGCTATAACCTATAGGAACAAGAAAAAGATAACCTCCTCAGAGCAGCCAACTTTATAAAAAATGGATTATCAGAACATTGATTATTGGTCCGGGTCTAGGACACTTGTTTTTCTCAAAGGGATTTATAGTTTTTCAAAGCAATGTGTGCAACTAGGCTGCAACTTTGTTTAATTTTTCAAAGTTATACTTGCTAAGTCAGAGAGACTTTTAAATCATCCATGGTTTTTACATAGGTTTTATTATACAGCAACACTTGTTCTCATCCTTAAATCATGAATTATTTTATACCAGATAGGTCGGCATTATACCCAAAGTGCTAACATAATGATCCTTGCATTTTGTTTTTTTACCATTGTAAAAAAAACCTGTGTTTGCCTAATTTGTATCTTATAGTTTGAAGAGCCATGTAGAGAATTATCTGGCAGATGACTAGAATTTTATTCTTTGTGGTCAGGTCTCCATTTTAGGGTATTTGGATAAATTATTGTTTAAATGCACCCTTGAATGCTCCTTCTATCTGTGGTTTCACAACAATACTTATTAGCTATTTGACTCCCTACTACGTTATAAAGTTTGATCACCAACAGTGATTGGTTCTTTCTATTTTGATGGGGCTTCCTGCCTTTTTTTTTTTTTTAATTGTTTCTTGAGGCTATTTGGTTAACTCAGGGTTCCCTGTGTTTATTTACTTTTCCCGCTTCAAAAAAATGATTCATATAAGTGAAGAATAATGGGAAGAATAATAGGGAGTTCAAAATACATGTGTTAGAGTATATAAGATTGGTGATGGGAAACTATGCAACTGAGTTTCTAAGAAACAGACTCTTAGACTCTAGAGATTTAAGCTCAGGAATTTACTGGGGAGTAATCTGCATATCAATACAGGTGAGGTAGAGTTACAAATAGGATTGTGCAAAGAGACAACTCTGAGTGCAAAATAGTAACAAGAAAGTCCTGAGCCATGGGGACTCATGAGGAGTTTTGAAGCTTTGATGATTCTGCAATGGGGTCCCAAGTGTGATGTGGGGCCCACATCACTAGTCGTTGGAAGTTTACTGCCCCCAGGAAGTGGACAGGAGCATAGGAAAAGTGACTTTCTTTAACAAAGGTTAATTTAGAAGAAAACAACTTAGTTGACAGGTGCAGACAGCCAATACTCCCAGACAATGAGGGAATGTATGCTTCAGTCCTGAAAGCTATATATATATATATATATGTAAATATGAGATATGAGATTTATTCATTAAGTTGTGAAATGAAAAGATTTAATGTTTTGTCTAATTTTGTAAAGGAACAATTTAAATATATGTTTAAAATAATAAAGATGATAGGGGTTTCAATAAAGACTATGACTTGAATACATTTTACTGAGGCCCCTCAACTTTCAGCTGAAGCAATTTAGCCACTTGAACAAAACTAGTCATCTTACAAAGGACTGCAGAGATTCAAAATTTGGAAGATACTCTCCTCCTTCTTGTAGATAGATAGTGGGTGTCAGTGTTTTGGTGGAGAGAGGATAAAGCAATAATAGATACATTAGGATTTAAAGAAGAAATTTCATGTCTCCAGTGGCACATTGAGCTAGGGTCTGTGGTGGTATTGCTATCTAGGAATCATCCTGAAGTGGACACATGGTATAATTAACTAACTAGTAAGAGTTCTCCATGCAAAGGAGGTAGACTGATCTGTCCTGTTTACTATCGTGACTACAATAGACTGAAAGAAAATTTTTAAAAAACTGAACCATGTTATTAGACAAGGAGTTATAATCAGTAATACAGCAAGAATCCAATACAGTAATTAAGATAAAAGAACTTAATGGAAAATCACATCAGAGATACAAAAAGGATATTTATAAGAGAGAACATAAATAAGCTTTTACAAAATTTTCAAACATTAGAAATAAAAAAAATCCATTTCCTTCACTAGATTTAAGGAAAAAAATGAAAAATAAAGTGCTAATGATATGCTATAGTTTCCCATGTCAGGTTAGAAAAACATTTTCAGAAACAACCTCTCTAACATGGAGAAGCACAGTAAATATGTAGCTATAATTTCTGCCTAAGACAACCTAAAAATGAGTATTTAAAGTGTTAGTTCATGAAAAAGAAAAAAAAGACTCAAATATAGAGAATAAGCTGGTGGTTACTGGAGGGGAGGTGGGTAGAGAAATGGGTGAAATAGGTGATGGGGATTATGAATACACTTATTATTGTTATTATTTATTATTATGTTCAATTAGTCAACATATAGCACATCATTATTTTTTGATGTTGTGTTCAATGATTCATTAGTTGCATACAACACCCAGTATTCATCACAGCAAGAATATACTATGATGAGCACTAAGTAATGCAAAGAATTGAAGGATCATTATACTGTGCACCCAAAACTAATAGAACACAGTATGTATAAAAGATTATACTTTCAAAAAAAGCTAGTTTATAAACCTCATTATTTTATAAATTCATTAATATTTTAAAAATTGCTTATATGTCCATTTTAACATGACAAAATATCTGACATAATATAAGCTATATCAATTTCCTTATAATACTAATCACTAAGAGTTACTGAATTTAACCTACAATATGGTATATTAGGTTATTTATAAACACATAGTGATGTATTTTTGGACAAAAGAGACTTAATTTCCTATCATATGAAATATCCAATGACTGAAAAGTAAGGTAAAATTTTCTGTCAAGTGTTATAGTTATTCTCTTATTAAATGTATATTATAAAATGTATTATACAATTGACCTAAAAATACCCATATTAAAATCAGAGTATATTTTATAAAATATTTTAGTAAGTATCCATAAGTTATTTGATGGGATTATGGATCCTTTATCAGTTTTTTTCCTCAAATTTGTATATTGAGTCATTTAACATAAAAATTATGTTCAGAATTTTTTGAAGTTTCTTTTTTTTTACTGTGTTATGTTAGTCACCATACAGTGCATCATTAGTTTTTGATGCAGTGTTCCATGATTCTTTTTTTTTTTAAGATTTTATTTAGTTATTTATTTGACAGACAGAGATCACAAGGAGGCAGAGAGGCAGGCAGAGAGAGAGAGAGGAGGAAGCAGGCTCCCCGCTGAGCAGAGAGCCCGATGTGGGGCTCGATCCCAGGACCCTGGGATCATGACCTGAGCCGAAGGCAGAGGCTTTAACCCACTGAGCCACCCAGGCGCCCCAGTGTTCCATGATTCATTGTTAGTATATAACACCCAGGGCTCCATGCAGTTCGTGCCCTCCTTCCTACCCATCACCAGGCTCATCTATCCCCCCCACTTCCCTCCCTTCTAAAACCGGTGTTTCCCAGTATCCATAGTCTCTCATCGTTTGTCTCCCCATCAGTTTCTTCCCCTTCATTTTTCCCTTCTCTTAATATCCTCCATGTTATTCCTTATGTTCCGCAAATAAATGAAACCATACGGATAATTGACTTTCTCTGCTTTACTTATTTCACTCAGCATAATCTCCTCCAGTCCCATTCATGCTGATACAAAGGTTGGGTATTCATCCTTTCTGATGGCTGAGTAATATTCCATTGTGTATACAGACCACATCTTCTTTATCCATTCGTCTGTTGAAGGGCATCTTGGCTCTTTCCACAGTTTGGCTATTGTGGACTTTGCTGCTATGAACATTGGGGTGCATATGGACCTTCTTTTCACTACATCTGTATCTTTGGGGTAAATACCCAGTAGTGCAATTGGAGGGTCAATGGGTAGCTCTATTTTTAATTATTTGAGGAACCTCCACACTGTTTTCCAAAGTGGCTGTGCCAGCTTGAATTCCCACTAACAGTGTAAGAGGATTCCCTTTTCTCCACAACTTCTCCAACATTTGTTGTTTCTTGCCTTGCCAATTTTTGCTATTCTAAAGCCAGAGAACAAAAGCCTCCAGAGAACAAAAGCCTGAAAAAACAGTTTTCCCGAGACCAGCTCCTTGATAGGGCTCCTCCCAAGCAGGATTGACTGAAAAACAATGCCACAGACCCTTCCCCCAGAAGACTGAAAGAACAAGAGGACAACAACCACAGGGTGCCCATAAACTCTAAAACCCCAACACCAGGGAAAATATATTAATATAATATAATATAATATTATATTATATTATATTATATTAATATATTAAGCTCCTGGTATTGCCTCATAGCCTGTATATTTCTTAGCTACAACTTTTTTCTTTCTTTTTTTTAAAATTCTTTCTCATGATTTTTGTTCTTTTTTTTTTACCTACTTACCATTTCAACCAGATGTTTAATACAACATATTCCATAGTAACTTTTTAACTTTAATTTGTTCATACATATACTTTTTCTTTTTTTTATTATAGATGTAAGCTTCAATGTAGTCCTTTTTCTCTATTCAATACTACCTTTATATATATACCAGTTTTAATTTCCCTCTATGTACAGATATTTTGACAAAGTTCTATTTTTATTTTTTGTTAAGACTACTGATGTTGTCAAGGTTGTTCATTTTCCAAAAATGGATAAATTTAGCAGTAGTTAGCAGTTGGTAATATAAGTCAAGAACACTGAGATTTTTTATCACATTCAGAATATTTAATTTCCCCTCCATCTGATAATAATTTTGCATGTAAAAAATAACACAAAACTATGTCAATTTGAAATAGCCACCCACAAACCTTATGGAATTAAAATATTGTGTGGGATTGAAATCATGAGTATATTCTGTAAGCATGATCTCCAAAAGCATATTTTTCTAAAAAAAATATTATAATAATGACAGTTGTTCAAACCAAATGATTTGATATTTTAACGTCAGGAACTTGCTCAATAGTTTCTGGATCTTGGTTTATAGTGTTAACCAGAGCATTTGGATTTAAAGGACATGAAGTCTCATGGTAGTAAAATATAGTAACACAAAATTTTAGAATGAAGAGGGAACAGAAAGTCCGTGAAAAGCTATCATTTTTTAGCATTGCATGGAGGGTTGTTTTTTTTTTTAGGTACATATTTTCATTGTAGATGAAAAGGTTATTTTCTCTACCAATTCAAACAGCACTTTTCTAGCATATGGATTCAATCTAAGATATAGGGTAAACATTATTTATGATGCCTCTGAGAGCTAGCTTTAACATCTGAACAGACTTGGCAATGTACAAATGGGATAGAAGGCATGCTTTACAATTTCACATAACTGATTGACACTTTAAACATGGTAAAAAGAAATTTGAGGATTTCTTTCTCCCTTGCCATCCATTAAATGGGTAAAATTGTTTACTACACATACATGAGCCACTCAAAGTGATTTTCAGAATAATTTTTCTATTTAAAAGCCCTTGAGTACTAACTGTTCCTTTTATATTTAGCCTAAAAGTAAAGGCAAGGGAGTAGTATTCTTATAAACATGCCTCATATTTTTCTCATTAGGGCAATTTTCATGCACAAAACAATACTATATGAAATAGAAAAAAAGGAAAGATTTCATTAACTGAAAATGAAATGTGTAAAACTAAAAGCAAAATGTTATACAGTCATTTAAGCTTACTCATGAGCACTGTTCTTCTAGGATCTTTATTAAAATTTAATTCATCAGGCTTATACTCTAACAACTAAAGGGGATTTACAGTTTTTTAAAAATATTGATTACAATCTTCAGACATTCTGGAAATTTGTGTTCTAAATCATTGTTTTAGATAGTTTAATGTTCCTTTTTGTCTTATAAAAATTAAATAGATTAAACAGGATTTTTTTTAATTTTAATATTTTTAAATAGCAAGAAACAGAAATACCTTAGTTTGTTCCTCTGTCCATAACTACTGTTTTTTCTCTTTAAAAATGCTGAGTATTGGGGGTGCCTGTGTGGCTCAGTGGGTTAAGCCTCTGCCTTCGGCTCAGGTCATGATCTCAGGGTCCTGCGATTGGGCTCCGCATCGGGCTCTCTGCTGAGCGGGGATTCTGCTTCCCACTCTCTCTCTGCCTGCCTCTCTGCCTACTTGTGATCTCTCTGTCAAATTAATAAAAATGCTGAGTACTAAATTGTCTTTTAAAGGCACTCAATGAAGTATCTTATTTAGTTGGTATTTTTAGGTCCCAAGTAGCAGATATGTTATAACACCACCCACATTGAGATTCTCAGATACATCCTTGCTGGATACCAGATGTATAGATGAAGAGTGTTCAAATTTCAAGAGAAAGAAAAACAATAACATAATTATTTTATAGTAACTAAAGTGAAAGTTCAAAAAGTACTAAAAGGTAAAGACCTATGTTCTACTTATAGAGAATTGGTTAAATATATTAAAATATTCACCATCTATATTCATGCTTCATAAGTCTTGAGAGATCATGTTAGAGCCAATGGTATCAATTACTGGTAGCTTTAAAAACATGTTTTATGTTGGATTTTTATGTTTTGGAGTTTATTGGTGGGGGATGAGTTCTTTGTTTTTTTTATGAAGTTGGTATTTTACTCTTCACTTCATCTATTTAAATAAGTCATTAAATTGACTCCCGTTTCTTTGCGTTATTAAGGCTTAATTCTTGAGTTGAAAAAAATTACTTCATTGTGCCTTATGTGAAATGTTATCACCAAATTATCCTGTTAACATAGAAAAAAAAAAAAAGTCTGTGTATTTACCCAATTGCTTTTCCTGTTGTGAAATCATTCTGTTAGAGGAAAATACCTAGTGGATATTTGATGAATGCTCTGCCTTGGAAGAGGTATAGGTAGCCCCAGATGCTGGATTGTCTGCTTTGAGCCACAAATTAAGCTAAATTCAGCTGAAATTTGTTAGGCACTTACTATGCGACAGATATTATATACATATTGCATGGAAACATGAAGAAGATGTGCATGCTGCTTTTGTATAGTTCACTAACCTTGTAGGCTACATGGAAATGTAAACAATTAATTAAAACCCATTGGAGTCCAAATGGGAGGCTCTACATACACAGTGTGGTTAAGAGCCCAGTATCCCAGAGCTCAGATCCAAGCTCTACCACTTACTGGCTGTGTAACATTAGGAAAATCACTTATATTCTCAATACTTCAGTCTTCTGTATAAATTAGGGATAATAAAAGTTTCCTCATAGAGATGCTATGAGAACTAAATTAGACACCCAACTGTAAAACTGCAAACTCAGTGACTGATATGCTCTGGGATCTTGGGGTGCCCAATTTCCAAACATTTGAGGATTATCTGATCATTTTTATGTTATCGATTTCTAGTATTCTGTTGTAATTAGTTTAAACCCATTGAGTGAATTAAGTGTGAATTATGCAAATTCTTTGAAATAAAAACTTTGTGTATTCTGCAAATTTTTAAAAGATTTTATTTATTTATTTGAGAGAGAGAGAGAGAGAGCACATAAGCAGGGGGCAGCAGGCAGAGAGAGAGGGAGAAGCAGGCTCTCCGTTGAGCAGGGAGCCTGATGTGGGACTCTATCCTAGGACCCTGAGATCATGACCTGAGCCAAAGACAGAAGTTTAACCAACTGAGCCACTCAGGTACCCCTCTGCAACTCTTTATGGCAACTATCTACATACACACACTTAAAAACACGTGTGTGTATATTTAATTAACTCAAGTTGGTTGATTTTTTTCTTCAAATCTATACCCTTAATTATTTTTCTATTTTGACAGGAAAGAATTTGTATTAAAAACTTCAACTGTTTGTCTATTTCTCTTCTTAGCCTTGTCAATTTTTATTTTATTTTTTATATTTTGAAGATATGTTAATAGGTACGTCAAATTTTACTGATACAAATAAATATTGTCCAGTTCAACTGCTACACACCAAGAAACCAGTATTATATTGCTTTAATTTAATTAAAAGACTATATCAGGGCACCTGGGTGGCTCAGTTGTTAAGCATCTAGCTTCAGCTCAAGTCACGATCCCGGGATCCTGGGATGAAGCCCCACATCAGGCTCCCTGCTAAGCAGGAACCCTGCTTCTCCCTCTCCCACTCCCCCTGCTTGTGTTCCCTCTCTCTCTGTGTATCTCTCTGTCAAATAAATAAATAAAATATTTTTTAAAAAGAGATATATCACATCATAGTTTAGGTTAATCTACTCTTATGTCCAAGATGCATTCAACTTTGCCACTAACAAACAGAGGAATAAAAGAGGAATTTAACATGTATTGTCACTTCTGTGCCTTTTGAAATTTTCAGTGTAGTGCTAGTCTCTGTCACTCCCTGAGGGTTACAGCATTGTTTATTGGTATATTATTTGGAAGAACGGAGAAACTCAATTTTCTTCCACTTTGCTCTTCTTACCATAACAGGTTTTTCTCCACATGTCAAACAGTCAATGTAAAGATTAAATTTCTTGTGATAGCTCTTCTAACTATACATTCAGAAATTAGGGAAATATCTTGTTCCCATCGTCTTCCCAGGTCATCTGAAACCCAATCCTATTTCAAGGCTGAAAATGGTGGGGTGTAGGGATGTGGAGTGCAAGAGCAGATTGGCTTTCCTTTTTAAAGTAACTATTTTAGATGAGTGGGATAAACCATCACTGTCATTTAATGGAAGATTTGCTGCTTTCACAGAAGGGAGGAGGGGCTATCTTCCCGCACACATCTTCTGAAACCTATACTTTCCTAATAAATGCACCAAATTGTATATAAGAGACATAAAACTGTGAATTTAACCATTATAGTGCTAAATATCTTTGAATGGGGAAGTATTAGAGATATTCTCAGATTTGGGATACTTTACTCTTGCTCAAGCATGAGGCTCTTTAAGGCTGACCTGATACTATTTACTCTTTTATTCTTAGTGCTTAACATAAAATAAGACATAGAATAGTAAATATTTATGAAAAGAATGAATAAATGTTTTGGCTCAAATGTTTTCATCAGACCCTTTTATTTATTTATTTTTTAAACAAATACAGCATGGCTTCCAAGGGAAAATGAGTTTCAAGTACTAAACAAAAGATTTCAAAATAGACATTAAAATAGAAGGAATGAAAAAGTTGGGAAGAAATTAATAATTAAGACTTGAGGGCTTTAATTAAAAGGGAACTAAATAATTGATGAACGTAACAGATTTCCCATCTAGAAAATATATTTTAACTTTCTAAGCATATTTCAGCTATTTTTAAAATATAGATCAGACATGCATTATTATAAGGTATTTTTTAAATTTATTATATACAGATATTATGATATACATTATTAATTTAAATTTTGCACAAGAGATATTTAATGGAATTAAGATATGTTAGAGTAAGTCTATGAGGTGATTTGTATACAACATCCTAGACACATTAGAATGTAAGTTGTGGCTAAGAGTTTCTTTTGTTCCTGTCTAAAATTCTCTCCTTAAGCCCTAGCTTTAAAAAAATATGTCTGAAGCTCTTGGCAAACTATTTTTGTCAGAGAGATATCAGGAAAAAAATTCTTCTTGAAAGATGAAAATTACTAGACAAGAAATAATTGCTCCTGAAAAATGTTTTATTTTCTTTGGCTCATACATAAGTTGAAGACCATACCAGAATTGTTTTGGATGGAACACTTCCATACATTAGCTATGGCAAGAACAATATTTGACAGTATGGTTCTCTATACAGATAAAATAGATATTACTTTCATTCCCTATAGCCAGAACCTTTACACTTAATTTGTTTACTTCATTTTGGTTCAGGGTACATTTTAAGGCTTTACTAATTTTTGGCTTTTTGGGAAGACATTTTTAAATTCTAGAAAATAAAATATACCTAAAATAGTTGTATGTGTATCTGTAAATCAGGTGATCAATGAACCAACTCAGGAGGCAGGAATTTAAAAGTTGAACTTTCTTCAAAGATCTGTAACAACACGCTAAAACTTCATTTTCTAATGTTTCTAGAACTTTAATAGCATACTTTTTGGATTCTACAAAATTACAAAATTATACTACTTTTTTCTTGTTGACAAAAATGTTGTGAATTCACATTCATTTATTACCTACATAATAGATTTATACAACATTATAAAAATTTAGTACTACTAAGGGAACTGTAGAATTAATCTTATTCAATGGTCTTCTTATTTTCAAGACTTGACAAAATATTGTCTGGCAGGGCCAAGGATTAAACTATGGTTTCTTGATTTTAAGAGTCATGGTTGCATTTTTTAGACATCAACTTAAAGGTTACATAATTTAGTAATTATTCCCTGATTCCACAAACTACACTAAGTGCTATAGCTCTGTGATCCTCGTGAACCCATGCATCCATTAGTCTCAGTCATTGCCTAATGATCCATCCTTATCACAAGTTTATAAACTTACAGAACTGGAACTATGACTACTTTTTACTTATATGTCTTATCCTCAATGTTATGAACCCACTCACAAAACAGAAGTTAGGTAAATATTTTGAAAATAAATATAATAAAGAGGCAATGTAGAAAGTCCTATTTACAAAGTCTGATGTATAATCACTAAAAAATATTAAACAACTCCAATGTCCACCAACTGAAGAATGTTTAAACTGTGGTACAGCCATGCAATGGAAACTACTTTACAATAAAAGTGAAAGAACAAATATACACAATATGAATGAACCACAAATGCATTATTGTAAGTAAAAGAATCCAGATGTAAAAGGTGATGTATGATGTCATTTATAATATTTCTTGGAAAGGCAAAATTATAAGAACAGAAAACAGATCAATGGTTTTTAAAGGCTATCTGTGGGGATGATGGGTGACTAAGAAAGGGCAAAGGGAAATTTTTGATATGGTAATTTTATATCTTGTCATGGTGATTACACTCCTTTATTCTTTTGCCATTTTGTTTTGATAATATATTATTTAATGCTCAGCAAAACAAAGAGGATGAGAAGGAGATGCCTATTAAGAGATTTATTGTATGAAATTGGCTCCAGCAATTGTGGGTCTGGCTACACAAGTTAAAAATCCAGAAAGCAGGTCATCAAGAAAGGTAGGCTAGAGCATTCATGAGCTGAAGTTGCTGTCTGCAGGCAGAATGTATTTATCAGGGAACACTCAGACTTGCTCTTAAAGCTTTTTAAATGAATCAGGTTCACCAGGTAACCTAAAATAATCTCCTTTAGTTAAAAGTCAACTGATTATGGACTCTAATCACTTTGACAAAAATACCGTCACATCAACACCTACATTAGTGTTTGAAAAACTGAAAGTTACAGACTAGCCAAGTTGACATCAAAAGACTACCATAGCTTTAGGACTCCTTTGAATTCAATATGATTAAAATGATAGTCAAGTCTTTGCGTGGGGGTGGGAGGAATCTCATTTCTTCTATGAGATTCTTTTCTGGTTTTAGAAAAGAATTCCAAAATTGTATTTTTCCCCAGTTTTAATCCATCATGTTTAAATTCCCTCCATACATTATTGCTAGGTGTCTCCCCAAACCATTTAAGCTCAAATAATAACCCTTTATCTTATTATTTGCTAAACATTGACCTAATTTGTTATAAGATTATTTTACCATTATGTCTATTATAGCCTTATAGAAAGTCCCAGCATCTATAAAATGCAGAAGAAACAGAATTTAACAATTGTTTATGTGTGCCATTGATACTCACATGTAAAATTCAGTAGTCAAATTTTGTTATTGTAAAACAATACCAGTATTTATGATCTCTAAACAAATGCAAAAGAGCTCTAATTTCTTTTACCAAGGGTTTGTGTTAGAAATTTACTTCTTCTAGAACTCCATTTCAGAGTTGCTTTATCCGATCTTGGGACTGCCATAGTAGGTTTATGAAAACCTACAACTTCTCCTAAATATATCTAAAATAATAAAGAAAACTGGTCACTCTTTAAGAGGAATGTAACTTGTGTACAAATACTTGCGTAATTTTTAACATCATGACTATCAGTATTCTAGAATGTTTAGAAGGACTTTCTTTAGAACTAATAATGATTTTATTATACTTTTAAAAAGTAACATAAAAGTTAAATGAAAAAAGAAAAAGAAAATTAAACTATTAAACATATACAGGTTTATAGAAGCTAACATAATTCCTGATTTATTTGAGGGCTTGGATATGAGGATACTGACAGAATAGTCCATTCCTAGAATTCATCAATAATAAGGAGCATGAAATAACTAGAAGAAAGATGAATCATATATCTTTTTTATCAAATGGAAAAAGTCCAATAATTGAGTCTTTTTGAAAAGCACCGCAATACCAGGAAAAGAGTGTCCTGTTCTTGTTTCTGTCATCCAAAACTTTGCCTCATTCCCTCAGTAGATAAAATTAAAAAAAGTTTTTACCACATTTTAGTAGAAAGCAAAAAGTTCAAGGACTTCTGTTCTCAAACAGAAATATGTTTCCATAACAGGGCAAATGAGGAGCATCTGAATTGGGATGTCACTGAGTGTAGCATTTTATCCCTCTGCAGAGTTGCACTGGGACAAAAGAAAATTAAAAAGAAAAAAATATATATTGTTTTGCCATTTTAAGACAATAATGAATTGGAACTGTTAAACAAAATATCTGGGAAAAAAAGCTTTCAACAGGGATAAATAGCAGAAAGGAAAGGGTGGTGTGGATACATGCTTTGTAAAATCATAATTCTAAGGTGATTTTATATGCCCCAATCTCTTATCTAGTACAAATGACAGTTCAGCTTTACAGAGAGGGAAGGGGAGGATAGTTGGAAGCATTTAAGAAACTTCTTCTGAAAAATAATGTCTCAAGAACTTTACTATTTTAATTTCATAGACTAATAACTTCATAAAATTGCCATTAAAGTGCCCTTAATAACAAAGGAGAGTAAAGTGCATACTGAAGATCGAGGAGGCACATCTCAAAGCAAATGATTTACTGAGGCTAGTGTCTTATTTTTAATGTTCACATTTATTTTTGTATTCCTCTAGTATGTACTATCATCACACTTTACTGTAGAGATTTCACTAAAACTTTCAGCAAAGCTGGTATCCAAAGAAGATGTGTCAACTTCAGCCAGTGGCTTTTCATATCTCTGGAGGTATTCATGGCCTTACTGGGGGGAGGGGGAACCTTTGTGAGTTTTTAATTTTTCTTTTTTTTTAAGATTTTATGTTTTTTTTTTTTTTTTTTTTTTTTTTGACAGAGAGAAAGCACAAGCAGTGGGGAGGCAGCAGAGGGAGAGGGAGAAGCAGATCAGGGAGAGCTGACCTGAGCAGACACTTAATCGACTAAGCCACCCAGGCCCTAATTGTTTAATTTTTCATATGTGGTTTCTTTGCAGGTAAAAGAGGTAAAAGTTTTTATGTACAATTGTATATTTCTTTAGAATATATGCTTTTGATTTATAGACTTCAGAAATCCTCATGTTTCAGAAGAGTGTTATCTAAAAATGAGGTAAAAGACTTTAAAACTCAATGAAAGCAAGTACCATGACACATCCTCCTGTTCCCCTAAACATTGCTGCCATGCCCCAGCTCACCCCCACCCACACAATACACATACCTCAGCCACTCCAGAAAAATGGTATTAAATCTTAAAAAAACATTACAGATCTTTTGCTTCAATTACAGTATGTAAAGAGTGTGGAACTTAGCACATCAATCTCTACAACAAGGTTAAGCTAAAACGAACACACCACAACAAAACAAAACTTGACTTTTCTTGCAAGCCTCAGAGAAATGAAGTTGCAGAGCAAATTGTTGTCCTGAAAATTACAGGGAGATGCATCCAGAAGGTCACAGCTGAGGTCTGCTTACCTGGAGAAAAAGCCATTTGTACCATAAACTCTCAAGAACACTTAAATGGTAACTGTCACAAATGTCTGGAGTGTGACAGAGTGTAGACTAGCTTAATAGTGAGGAACTCCTGGGGTTCTACAGTCTCAGTTGGGCCCAAAAACTTGTTGTGGGCCTTATCTCCAGCAACCCCATCAGTTTCTCATGATGAAGATCCGAGAAAGATATCCTTGTGGAACTTGTTTAGGGAGAAAAAGATCAATAATTATGAAATACACCCAGGGCCTTGTCTATAACAAAAGCCCAGACTCTAAGGGAAAAGAATTTGCTTAAGCCTTGTGCCAGCTGGAGAAGGGCATGTCTCCCATTCCAGTCCCCTTTATACTTCTAATATCACAGAAGAGGCCAGGCAATAAGCAATGAGGCAAGAGTTTCCAAAAAAATGGACTAGGAACACTATAGCCTAGTATTGGAGTACAGGGAAAGAGAAAAAGCCTCTATCACTTGAAAAATATGTGTAAAGGTCAGATCCCTAAAACACAGGTCCACAAAAAGATAGAGATTAATTGAAAAATTAAAGAAGTTTTTTTCCTCATACACACCTTCCCACCACACCAGTGAAAGTTCCAGCATAAGAACAAGATATTATAGCTGAAAAAGTTTCAAGATACAGACTCTCACTGAAGAAGAGTACTTAGGAACCCTAAAATGGAGAGGGGGGAGAGATAACCAAGGGCACTAGAAGAAGCATATCCTCATAGGTACCTATAGCTACAGCAAACATTAAACACAGCCCAACTTGTATTCATATTAACATAAATAAAAACTCAACTAAAGGCCTATTTACCTCAATTACTAGTAGCTAATATTATTGATTACTGGACATTACAACATGCCTGAAGTTCAACAAAATCACAAGACATGTCAAAAAGATAAGAAGAAAAAACACATTCTAAGGAAACAAAGCGATCATTAGAAACAGATTTAGATATGACACAGATATTGGAATTATCATATGGGGAATTTAAAATAACTATGATATCAACACACCAAAACATGATAAATATGTGAGGTGATGGATGCGTTAATTAGCTTCATTTAGCTTGGTTTTAGCTAAATAACAAGGTAATTATTATTATATGTAGCTATATATACATATATATATATATATATATATATATATATATACACTATAATCAACATATAGGTATACCAAATCATCATGTTGTACATATTAATTATATTTTGTCAAATATACATAAAAAAGCTAGGAATAATTAAATAAAATAAATATGACAAATATGTTAAGGGCTCCAGTAGAAAAATTGACCATAGGCAAGACGGACAATGTAAATAGGAAGACAGAAACAAAGAAAATATATCAAGAGGAAGAACTAGAAATAAATAAACCCAACAGAAATGAAGAATGTCTTTGATGGGCTCATCAGTAGACTAAACACAGCTGACAAAATAAACAATGAACTTGGAAAGAGGTCAATAAAATTTTCCCAAACTAAAATGCATATAGAAAAAAAGAATGAATAAAATATGTAGAACATCCAAGAACTGTAGGATAGTTATATCAAAAGATATAATTTACATGTAATTAGGACACCAGAAAGAGAGCAAGGAGAGAACAGAACATAAAAAATATTTGAAGTAATAATAACTGAGAACTTTACAAAACTAATGACAGGCACCAAACCAAATCCCTGGTGCATGAATCTCAGAGAACAAAACAATAAAATAAATACCAGTAAATTAACTTAGGCATATTATATGAAAACTCCAGTAAACCAATGACAAAAAAAAAAAAATTGAAAGAAGTATGTGAGCAGGCTTATTTATAGAGATACAAGGGTAAGCATTATAGTGGAATTCTCACAAGATATTAGGCAAGCAAGGAGAAAATGAAGTGAAAGAAGACCATTGCTCCATAATTCTATACAAAGTAAAATTATCCTTCAAAGTGAGAGTAATAAAAACCTTCTGAGACATGCAAAACCTGTGGGAATTCATTTCCAGCAGATCTTTCCTTCAAGCAATGGTAAAATAAGTTTTCTGGCAGAAGAAATATGGCATAGATCAGAAACATGGATCTATATAAAGAAAGGAAAAGTTTTACCACTGGACTCATAATTACTGGAAAAAATTTAGAAAGAAATATCTGTAATATAATGAGAAAGGATAAAATGCAATCATACAAATGCTATATAAAACCAGAGAAGTCAGGAAGAGGAAAATAAACAAGGAATAAATATGACAAAGGGAAAACATTAATAAGAATGTTAGGTATTAACCCAAGCACAAAGTATAATTTTAAGTACAAATGATCTAAATAGGTCAATTTGAAAACAAATTGTCAGTGTATTAAAAAAAGCAAGAATATACTTTACGTGTATATGATAGGTATACTTTACATATATCAGATAAGTTGAAAGTAAAGAGGTAGAAAAAGATGCAATGTGACAATACAACTCAAAATAAAGGATACAAATAAAAATGTATTAATTTCAGGCAAAGCAGACTTCAGAATGAGAAACATCATTAGGGATGAAAAAGGGCATTACATAATGACAAAGAAATCTATTATCCAAAAAGACAAACAACCCTAAACATATATGTGACAAACATCACAGTGTCAAAATAAATGAGGCAAACTGATAGCACTGAAAGAAGAGATAAACAAATCCACTCTTATAGTTGGGAGATTTCAAAACCCCTTCTTTAGTAATTGATAGATCAAGCAGACGGAAAATCAGTAAGGATATAGAAGACTGGAACAACACTATCAATCAACTGCAATTAATTGACATTTATAGAATAGTCTTAGCTATTTGTCCAGTTGATTTGAAGATGTATGTCTACACAAAACCTGCAAAAGAATATTTATAACACCCTTATTCATAATTGCCCAAGCCCACAAGCAACCGAGATATAGTCTGTGGGTATTATGGATAAACAAGTTATGATACATCCATACAACAGAATATTATATGATGATAGCAGAGAATGAAACACCAGGCCATGCAAAGACATGAATGCATCTCAAATGTATATTGTTAAGTGAAAAAGCCAGCCTGAAAAGAGTAAGTACTCTATCATTCAATTTATCTAACATTTTGGAAAAGCTAAAACTACAGAAACAATAAAGAGATTAATGGTTTCCAAGGGCTTCGGTGGGGGGAAGTTGACTAGGTTAAGCATAGATGATTTTTTTAGGAGAGTGAAATAATTCTGTATGATATTAATGTTGGATACAAGATAGTATTTGTCTCTAAGTTTTATAGCACAGAGTGAACCTTAAGGTGTGAAATTTTTATACATCATTTTAGAGGTTTGAGATCCTAGGATGGAATGTCTAATGTGAAAAGGAATATATTTGTATTATAATTGTATGAAAATTCCTCACTAAATCACTAGAGAAATAAGTATTTACCCAAGTAATTTTGGAAATAAATGTATTCTCTAAGACTAAAGGCATAATTAACTGTATATAAATGCGGTGTTCTAGTTGATATACTTCTTTCCCATTGGAGTAAATTTTAATTGAAATAATTATAGACATATATTGGAATTGAACAACTAAGTAAATGGATGGCAAATGGTGAGGGCTAAGTTTCTTGTTGGAGTAGGAGGATATAAACAAGCAAGGGATTCCATTTAACAATGGATTAGAATTGGAGACATCAATATAAACTCATGTTTAGTTTAATATAGATACTGGTGGTTACTATAGAATTATTTATATGTATTTGCATATACATGGCTTAGTATGCACACCTATATTCCCTTGCTTTCTTGGCTGAGATAGCCTAGTAGCAATGTCATCCCAATAGAAATGAAAACATCTACTACACAAATCTTGCTTTCTAATATCATCCTCCAATAAAAGGAACCAGAAATCTTGGAGTAATGGCTGATTTGAGGGTTCCAACAGCAAATATACAAGATAAACTTGGAACATTTAGGGTGCCAGAAAGCAAGGAAAGACTCAAAAAAATCCCAAACAAACCCCACAATGATGGAAGTATGCTAACAGGACACAGGAGCTAACTGAAAGAACTCCTGAGAGCCCATTTGCACAACAATATATGAAGTAGTATTGAATTAAAACCAAAGTATAAAATAAATAACCATTAAGTCCATAATTGCATTAATTAATTAATAATTGATAAATGGACGAATAGATAAATCTCCCATGCCAAAGAATTCCAAATAATTTGTGTGCATACTTCCCACTCAAGGAGATAGAACATAATCTCCAGTCCTTAAATGCGGAGCTCTTGTAGTGATTTCCTACAGAAGAGCACATGGAAAGGAATAAGATTAACTACAACAGAGAAACCCTAGACAAGCTACCTTAACCAGGTGATTAAGGTCAGTATTAACAGTGACAACTCATGTTGATAGCATATACCCTTGATCAACTGTGATGAGAATGAGGATTTACTACACTGGTCTTCCTCCCTTAAATCCATAATGCCAGCCTAATTATAAAAAACACATCAGACAAATCAAAATTGAGAAATCTACCAAATACCTGACCAGAACCAGATATCAACACAGCTAAGAGAAGGAGAGGCAGATACGATAACTAAATGTAACATGGTATTCTGGACAGGGTCTTAGAATAGTAAAAAGACACAGGTAAAAATCAAGGAAATCTGGATAATGTATGGATTTACATTTAATAATAATGTAAATTATTTTAATAATAAATTAAACAATGTGCCAATATTTGTTCATTAATGGTGACACAAAGACCACATACTGTCAGATATTAATAATAATAATAAAGGAAGCTGGGTATACAATGGGTGGGAGCTCTATAGTATCTTAAAGTTTTTCTGTAAATTAACATTTATTTTAAAATTAGAAAGCTTATTTTTAAAAGGATAACAGTTTCCTGTTTGCTTATGGAATCCACTAGTTTTTGTTTTTTTCTGTCTCAAAATTAGAGATTAGCAGGTTTGAGGAGAAGAGAGGAAGCAACACACCCATTTTGAATTGACAGTGGACTTCAGGGAGCAACATAACAAGAAGAGGTACTTAACATCTAGCACCAAATATATATTTCTCATCTTTCTGCCAACTGTGTATATCTTACAGAGTAGCTCACAATTAGATCTTGAACAAACAGACCTAAGTTGTCATTGTAATAGAGTGTACTAATTGATATTCATAATGACAACTCTAAATGTATTAACATAACAAATTTTATTAGAATACTCTGTTACTAAGTCAGTGGAGTATGTAATATGTTTAAAATTAATGGCTTTTTAAAATTTTAAGGGTATTGAAATTCACTTAACTAGAACACTTAAATCCCTAATGATAGTAGGTAAATTATTTCCCAACTATATATCCTGAATTCCATAACAGCAATTAGATTGTATATAAATGATGTTTTCATTAGCAAATCTCCTAGGGATGAAGTTGGATTATATGAAAGTATATTCTCATTTGGCATTTTGGTACAATATATTGTTTGATTCTTTTTTAAAAAACTATTTGACTCTTAATATTAAGCTGTCCTGTATTTCTGGATTAATAAATGAACTGATGTTCTTGCATAAATTAAAATGGTTTTCTATTGTCATTTTGCATGAATGATACTTTGTCTTTATATGGAAATACTATGTTAAAATGTTTTCACCTTTAAGAAAATAATAACTTCTGGGGCACCTGGTTTGCTCAGTCATTGGGCGTCTGCCTTAGGCTCAGGTCATGATCCCAGTGTCCCGGGATTGAGCCCCATATCGGGCTCCCTGCTCAGCAAGCAGCCTGCTTCTCCCTCTCCGGCTCCTGTGTCCTTATATTCCCTCTCTCACTATCTCCCTCTATCATAAATAAATAAAATCTTAAAAAAAAAAATAAATAACTTCTGGGGTGCCTGGGTGGGTCAGTGGGTTAAGCCTCTGCCTTCCGCTCAGGTCATGATCTCAGGGTCCTGGGATCAAGCCCTGCACTGGGCTCTCTGATCAACAGGGATCCTGCTTCCCTCTCTGCCTACTTGTGATCTCTCCTTCTCTGTGTCAAATAAACAAATACAATCTTAAAGAAAAGAAAACAATAACTTCTGAGAGTTTATGCAGCATTGCAAAGGAAAATCGAATTTTCCTCCACAAAGGAAATTTTTTTTTCCTCTTTCTTTGTAGAGTGATATTAGTTGGAAGATATTTGTAGATACTTTCTTTTTTCATCCTGGAAATTTCAAATTGTCATTAATCAGTATTTTATTTTAAGTTAATTTATTAGTTTAGACTGTATTACAGGTAATCAAACTAAGTCTTTATAATCCAAATCAAGAGTGTAAAATGGGGGTAAATCAATACTCTTTCATATCCTCCTGGTCAGTTTTGTGATTCAATATTTGATGCATTTGCTACTTTGAATCAATCTGTTCTTTATTCTTATTTTGTGTGTTTTAATGAGGGTTATATTCAAGTGCTGCTAATATGCTAATAAGTATTAATTTTGCATTGCTTTGAATATCACATTCATCTACTACTTCCTTTGTTACTCTAGAATTTTGTAGGAGACTGTCCAACTATCAAAGCCCTATCTTTAGATCTGTGTCCTTCATTATCAGTTCCTTTCAGCCTAGAAGCCATCAAACCTGGCTAATGCGTGATTTTTCTCAGCAGCTTTTGCATCTATTACATTTGTATGGAAAATATGGATTGGATTTCAGTTACATCTCCTGTCCTAGTTTGAACCTTCTTACTGCTCTTTTTTTGCCTACTTTTGATCTTTATCTAAGTGTGTGTGTGTGTATGTTAAATCTAATTAAAACAATGAAGCATTGTTTTAATTAGATTTTACTTTTATTTAAATTATGTCAGTTAAATACTTTATATGCCTCTTCATCTTTTCAATAAATATCATGACAACTGAGTTATGTGTTATTGTAACATTCTTCCTTACTAATAACAGCACTTCTGTACTATATAATGGCATCATTTGAAGCCAAAATCACTAATGTGTCATTACAGATGATTATTTTCTAATTAGTTTTATTGAAAAATTAAATTTATTTTGATTAAAGTATCTTAATATTCAGTACTGGTTTTGATCACATGGACAATTTCTCAGTACTTTACCAATTTTTTTTATAATTTTGAAATTTTTCAGAGGCTCAAAATTTCTTTTTTTAACCAGGACTTTCTTTTTTTTTTTTTTTAAGTTTATTTATTTATTTATTTAAGTAATCGCTACACCTTAACATAGGGCTTGAACTCACAATCCTGATATCAAGAGCCTCATGTTCTTCTGATTTTGTTGAAGATTTCTTTTTATTTTTTTAACCTTTTAAAAAGATTTATTTATTTTGAGAGAAAGAGAGCTCAGCACACATGCACAAGCAATGTGGAGGGTCAGAGAGAAAGGAAGACAGAGAATCTCAAACCAACTCCCCACGGAGTCTGACATGGGGCTCGATCTCACAATCTTCAGATCGTGACCTGAGCCAAAATCAAGAATCTGATGCTTCATTGAGCCACCCAGGCACCCCTCTCAAGATTTCTTTTTTAAAAACCTGGTCACTATTTCAGTATATTGCTGCCTCAATAGAGAAAAAGTTTAGCTACAAATTTTAAAACAGAATAAAAATAAAACAAAATAATACAAACAAAAATAAGTAACATTGTGATTTTTTTTATTAAATATTTTACTTTTAACTCATGTTGAATATACAGACCTCTTAAAATACTGGATTACATGAGTTTTTTTCAGTTCAGCACCACCTCCTTCCCTCCTTCCTTCTTCTCCCTTTTCCTTCTTTCCTTCCTTCTTTTCTTTTCTTTCCTTTTCTATTCTTTTCTTTTCTACCTTTCTTTTTCTTTTCTTTTCTTTTTTTCTTTCTATTATGTTATGTTAGTAACAATTTCTTAATGATCCTTCTCTGTTTCTCAGACCAGTGGGCTCTAAAAAGTGAAATTTTGGAATGCTTATCCTTTCAAGGAGGTCCCAACCCCAGGCTTTAACTTTGATCAGCTTATATAGTACGAGGTCTCATTTGAACAGTGTTTATGGCTAAAAAATGATGTCTATCCCATCAGCCTCAAATTGGCAAATAGTGTAAAACAAATACTTGGAAAATATCTCAAGTGTTATTGGTAATATGTTAGACCAGTCATTGAGCCTGTGAAACACAACAGAGTTTACTTGTAAATAACATCTCTATGCTTCAGTATAATACAGTCACAAATGGGAAGATATTTAACACCCATCACACTTGGCTCCACGTGCATTCCATTAGAGCAAACACACTAGTTAGTTATTTCTACATTAAAAGAGGAAGTTGTGTAGCTTATAACATTTTACTTGAGAGCTTTGAATATTTATATAAGTTTGCAAGGATCCAGCACTTGTATTTACCCTTAGTTTTAAACCTGTGAGAACTTTATTGCCTTTTTAGTAACACTATTATGACTACAAGAGTCTCAGGTCTACTCAACAGAGCCAAATTCCTTGTCTAGAATGCCTGTTATTGAGATGCTTTTTCCTGTCTTTCCTTTCCCTTCCCTCCCCCTCCCATTCCATTACCATTCTAAACATTTGTCTGTACCCACTTAACTGGCTATTCCAGACCTATCTATTCCTTTATACTGATGGATTTCTAGTCCTTGGATTCAAACTACCATGCCTTCCTAATTTTCCAGCTAGTCAAATTTCCTGCAATTCCTGGATCCAGAACCGCAAACCAACCAGCTACTTACATTTTCAATACCTTATTGAAGCCCTTCATTCTAAATAGTCTTCCAGCCTCTGTATCTTCTGATTGGTGTAATCCTATTATTACTTACGACTTGCTGTGAACATGCAATTTTACTTTTATACTCTGATAATACAATTAAGCACCCTATTTCCAATAATAGAATCATGAAAATGTTTACCATTAGGAGCAGCTGGGTATAATTGGAAACTTAGAAAATTAGAAACTGAGACAATGTAGTAACCTTGCCTTTTTATTTCTAGCCATATAAAAATCTTATCATAGTGGCAATACCCAAATTAATGCTTACAGTATAAAGTACTTGGGCTTTAACTGAATGGATTTATCTGTGTAGCCAACATAAGTTGTTTTTCTTTGTATCATTCTGTATTTTAGTGGCATTTCAGCTTTTCAATGTATAAAATATGCTGTCCTATGTGTAATTAATTTCTCTAGGGGATGTAAAATAAGGTCATTACATTTATTTTATATTGATTATTGTACTTTTAGCTGATTAAGACTTAACGTGACCCTTTCATTTTAATTTAATACTGCTCAATTTTTAAAATAGAAATTGTCCATATTATTTTGAATTAAAAGAGTAAATGCAAAATCATAAGGGTTTTCTCACTTGTTATGTAATTTAAAAAAAGTAACTTTAAGACTAAATTGAAATTAACCAGTTGATTAAATTGCAATCAAATACTGTTTATTCATGTGTATTCTTCTTAAGTATGATTTTCTGGACTAAACTAATTCAAACTAGTGTATGTGCTAATTTGGAATAACATATCTGTGTGTGTATGTGTTTGTTCTCTCATGATAATCTATTATGATTAAGTATAATTATAGGTATTGGGGAAAGTATGCTATTGACATGAAGAATGATTAAATTAATTCATAGCTGTCAAATAAAAATGATCAAACATATTAATAATATTTTGTGATGTCAAACATCCTTTTGAGATCTGATTGTAATACTTGAGAATAAATGCTCTAGGCCATCAATATTAACTATACCAGTTATCCACATATCAGTTTTTCTACCTATATAATACAAATAGTAATGTTATTTAACTTCTGATGTTATTGTGAAGATTAAATGAAATAATGTATTTACAGTTTTAGGCACAGTGTATCTTATACAGTAAGTATTCAAATGTAACATAGTACCATCATTTTTACTATTAATACTATCAGCCCTTTGATAGAATTCCCAAGTCTGGAGACTCTATAATGATATATAAACCATAGAAAAAAGTGTTGCTATTCGATAAAATTCTTGGATCCCTGCACTACGTACTTAGATCCCTATGCTTCATTGGTTCATTGGCAGAAGGAGATCACATTTACATTTCTGTCCAAATGGTGGTACAGGAAACCTCCCACTTGTTAACAAGCATTCTAATATTTTCAGGTATCCCAATTCTACCTATTTCTATGAATCCCAGGTTTGTTCATATACTTTTTTTGAGAATTTATTTATTTATTTGACAGACAGACAGACACACACACACAGAGGGAGCACTGTCAGGGGGAACTGCTGAGGGAAAGGGAGAAGCAGACTCCTCATTGATCAGGGAGCCCAACATGGAACTCAGGACATGGGGCTCATAACCTGAGCTGAAGGCAGATGCTTAACTGACTGAGCCACCCAGGCACCCCACATAAACTTTTAATAAATAATTCCTTACTTGTTTGAAGTGCCACTTAGAGTAGCATAAGTAACTCTAATTCACCCCTTCAGACTAAACTACAGCTGTGGATCAATGGACAGCTCTTCCCTTTTATTTCAGTTGCCACTCTATTACCTGTTATCTCAATACCCACTGAAAGTCCTGCTGTTCCTGGTAGAAGTGAATGATCTAGATGCTTGAATAAAGTGCAATACTGAAGGTTGAGGAAAGAAGTAGTTTTAGAGGTCTTCTTGTTCTCCCTGGCCCCATTCCCTTGCTAACCATCACTCTTATCTCTTTCTGCTGCTGCTGTTATGAATTTATCTTCTACTAGTTGGCAATCATTTCTCTTAATGTCACAATTTATTAAGGTTGAGCCATGGCAGTATTTCCTAGTTATAAAAGTCTTTGCATTCATACTCATGTGCCCATTTACTTAAAGAAAACTCATGGCCCCAGGATACCAAATTGGGTCTGGAACTAGCATCACTGTGTTTGGTGTTTGTATCAAATCTGACTTTCTGATAGAGACTTGTTGAAAATGAATTTGAGTCAAGCTTTACTTTATTATTATTATTTTAGTATGGCTATTTTAAAGAGTGTATATTTTCTTTTAGCTTGATTTCAACATGGGATAGGAGAGTAGCAACAGTTTTCTAAACCTCTTTTTACAAGGTACCTGGGCAGCAACTATGTAAATATTTAGATACTAATACATATGAAGGATATTAGCCAAGTCCATTGTTCAGCAGCAAATTCATCCAGGGTGGGATATTGTTTTATAACACCTGCCAAATGTGCTTATACCCAGGTAACATCTTAATAATGCCCAGGTAATTTTCCTAATAAAATAAAGAGGATCAGTAGTTCTATGACTTTACTTTAAGCTGATCATTTTTATTGATGAAGCAAATATTAAAATAACTCTTCAATATCTTCAAATATTACATAGGGAAATTATTATTAGCAGAGACGTAGAAGGTGCAATGTGAATAGCTGATTCCCTGGTTTGTAAAACACAAAAATTATTCTGTATGAACAAAATCCTTAGTTGTCCATGAAAAAAAATCAAATTTGCCTCCCAGCCTTTTTCTGGAAGGGACCAAGTTTAATTTTATTAGCAAAACATATACCAGTAGTAGCACATAGGTGAATTAGTTTAACAATATAATTTCATTAAATATACATTCCATTAGGAGATGATTGACCTTCCCACACAATGAGAGAGATTAATTATTTAATTTTTCTATATAATTATATCCAGGGCAGTTTATACAAATTATATCATTTATCTATGCATAGAATATATATATATATATATACACACACACACACACATATATATATGTGTGTATATATATATACATAACCTAAAAATTCTTCTTAGAACATGAGGGATGTCTATGCTAGTGGAACTTAATCTCTTAGCAAATTTTATTTCAATTTTGGCAAGAGGATTTCAGAAGTTCACTATAAAGTAATTTGTTATTATAGAGTGGCTTTAAAAGAAAAACTCCTTTTTCATTTGGATTTTAAACAGTTAATTTTGCAACTATTTTTATTTGATATTTAGGAGAATCTTATGAAATAGATGCAAGAAATCTCTGAATTGGAGAGTTTCCATTGAGAGCATCTGAAAAGAAAATAGCAACTTCAAGAATAGAAACTGAGTTTTGTGAATCTATGCTTTTGTTTGTGTATTGAACAGGTGTTCAAATAATAACAAAATCTGGGACACCTCCCCAAAGAAGAGATGCAGTTGGTAGATAAGCATATGAAAAGACACTTAATATCATGTGATTAGGGAACTGCTAATTTGAAAAATGAAATACTACTACACACCCACCAGAATGGCCCAAATCTAAAACATTGGCAACATAAATGCTGGCAAGGATGTGGAGCAACAGGAAATTGCATTCATTGCAAGTGGGAATGCAGAATGTTAATACCACTTTCAAAGACTGTTTGGCTGTTTCTCACAATGCTAAATATAGTCTTGCCATATGATCCAGCAATCATGCTGCTAGACTTTTACTCAAAATCACTGAAATTCACAAAAACCTGCACATAAATGTTTATAGCAGCCTTATTCAAAATCGCCAATATTTGGAAGCAGCCAAGGTGTTTTTCAGTTGGTGAATGAATACACAGACTGGTCTATTGGTATAGTGGAATATTATTTAGTAATGAAAAGAAATGAACCATCAAGCTATAAAAAGATAAGAGGGGGAACTTGTATGCCTACTGTTAACTGAAAGATGGAAGTCTAAGAAAACTACATATTATATGTTTTCAACTATGTGACATTCTGGAAAAATCAAAACTATAGAGGCAGGAGAAAGATTATAGTCTCCAAGTACTTGAAGGTAAGGAGGGATGAATAAGTGGAGCAAAGTGAATATTTAGGGCAGTGAAACTATTCTGGGTGATGCTGTTATTGTGGATCTATGACATTATACATTTAGTAAAACCAGTAGAACTCTGCAACAGAGTAAGTATATTAATATAAACTTCAATTAATAATAATGCATCGATATTGGTTCATTAGTTGTAACAAATGTATCACTGTAATGCACGATATTAAGGTAACACTCTGCAGACGAAACAGGTTTATGAGAACTCTGTACTTTTGCTCAATTTTGTGTAAACTTGAAACTACTCTAAAAAATGAAGTATGTTAATTAAAATAAAATAAACACTGATTTAAATTCTTACATTATGTGTTTGTCACACTATTGTCCTATCATTATCATGTAGGTTGCTACCCCTAACTTAACTTATACACTGTTTAACATTTGTATATAAAATTTAATATGAAGGGGTTCCTGGTGGCTCTGTTGGTTAAATGACCCTATTGTGGTCTCCAAACTAGGGATCTGCATCCTCAGCATCACCTGGGAACTTGCTAATTATTGACCCCTAACCAGGATCTACTGAGTCAGAAACTCTGGGATTAGAGCACAGAATCTGTGTTTCACAAGTCCTGCAGGTGATGCTGATCCAGCTAACATTTGAGAACCACTGCTCTACAGCCTTGGGTATAGCTTTTAGCCTCAGCTATAAGATTAAGTCAAAGAGTAAACCAAATTATTGGACAGAGTAATAACTCTTAATTAATGCCAAAACACTGATTAATATTAAGACAGATTCCACACAACATAGTATACTTCAGATGAATATACTCCTTTTTTATTTTTTAAATGACTTATGATTAAGGTTAGACTATAGTAATGAGAAGTCTTCCCAATAGTGTTTGTTATCCTGGAGTTAATGTGGATAGATGGAGTTAATAAATATCTCTGTTACAAAATAGATCACAGACTAGTACCCCTAAAATTTAGTTTCCTAAAATCAAATCAGTGATATTAGGATATAAGTATTCAAGACTTAAGGTCATTTGCTATACGACACTTACTCTTATGGAAGGGGGAAAATAAATGGGTAAATTGTTTTTAATTAATTAATCATTACACCTACACATTAACAGGAGTCATGACTATGCATTTCTTTCCTTTTTTAAGGAAATAAAATGATCTTTCTTGAGAAAATGTTAATGCACAAAAGTCACTTCCTTGAAGTAAGCTAATTCATTGAAAAACAAATTAATTTTTGTTCATGAGACCAACAGTTTAAACTGAGATTAGTAATATATGAAATGAAGACTAATGCCAGAAGCACTAAGTTTATGTGCAATAGTTAAGTCATGAAGGAAAAATATAGTTGAATGTCAATGTGAAATAGTTTATGTTGGGGTTTTCTGCCTATTTCCTGACATTCAACAATATTTTGAGGTTAAATGTTATGGATTTATAAAATTTACAAGAACTACAAGAGAAGTAGTAGTTTATAGATATGTTATATACTTCCCCTTATCTCCAAATTTCCCTTTAAATTTATTTTTGACAAAAGTTACATTCTAGTGTTATTTTCTCTTCTCTAGGATATGCAGCATAGTTGAAATGTTCTCAACTGCATGAATGATAATATTTTCACAGAAGTTTTTTATATGTTTCTCATAATCATATATTCCCCAAATATTATTGCCCCAATAATTTAAGAACTTGATTAAGTGCTGAAATATCATTTTTTTTCTTTCTTTAATAAAACAGCGCTTTAATTTTCAGTTAGGTACACAGTCAAGCACTATATTCCCAAGCCTCCTCTAGCAGCTTTGTGTGATATGACAAAGTTATAGCCAATTAAATACAGCAAGGAAATGTCATATGCAACTTCAGAGCCATTTTCTTAAAGGGAAAAGCAATGCCCTCCATTTGCCCTTCTTGTCTTTGAATTTGCTGAAACATGTGTGCAATGATAGAAACAAGAGCAATCATCCTAAATTACAAGATAGAAGCCACATGTTTAGCATGGCATAACCAAGGTAGAAGACCTTGAGTCACTGACACTGTCAAGGAAACATATACACTGACTATCACGGATGAGAGAAATAAATTGTTTTACTTAAGCTTTTATTGTTTTGGACCTTTGTAGAGAATTTGATGTCTATTCTCACTGATATACTGGGGAAACCTACTTTACTTTATGTTCTATGGTTTATAAATAGACAACACATTAAATGAAAACAGATTTACCATGAGCAAAAGCATTGTTATAATGTGTTTGCTTTTACAAATACTTGTCTAATTCTTTTGATCCTGAAAGTCAGTCAATAATAATTATTGAGCACATTCTAAGCTCAAGATACTCCTCAAGGCTTCAGAGATGCAATGGTAAGCAAACCAGCCAAAGTTGCTGTTCTTAGGGTGTCTTAATACTGTTAGGGAACTGCAAAAGCAAACAAATACATAAAAAAATAAATTGTATACATAATACTTAAATCAATTTAAATAGGCACCGAATATCTTAATTTCTTTGAAAATTAAGAAAAATTCTGAACAAGTATTAGTACATATCCACTTAAAATCAGTAAAAGAAAAAAATTCATTTAAGAAATTAAGAACTTCTTCACAAACTCCCTGATCCTAGTCCCAAATCATCCAACTTAATCTTAATGGTATTAATCACTGTGAAATACTCTTAAATATCCAGACTTTCTGCCTTTCCCCTCTGCATATCACTATCCATCTGTTTACATGTATTAATTTAATTATGGCAAAGTGAGAACATACTGTAGTTATTGGTCTTAATGTTTTTAGATGAAAATCTTACTTAATAAATAGAGACATACCTGTTTCTAAAGAATTGATCTCCAATTTACTATTTAATACATTTTTAGTAATTTTTGCTAGTTATTCTCCTTTAGTGGACATATTGGTTGTTTTCCAATTTTAGGTGTTATAAACACCCTGCAGTGAGCACTCTTGTGCTTATATTTTTATCTCTTCATGATATTATTTCTGTATAACAGTTTGCAAGAAGTGGGATGGCTGAGACATGAGATATGTGCTTTTAAAAAATTTATGAATAAAACCAATCTACCCTTCAAATGGTAGTATCAATTTACATTATCACTAACCTTAACTAATACATGCTATCAATCTATTATTATTTTGAATAATCTGATGGAAAAAGTGAGTCAATAATATCTCATGCTTATTTAACATTTCTTTTGTTTATTGTTCCCTTGTATATTTTGTTTATTTTTTTATGAGTTTTTGCTTTATGCATTTTGCTTTTATGTTATTTGGTGCATAACTGTTTGTAGATGTTGTATTATCTTTCTCAATTGTATTCTTTGATATTTTTGGCTTCAAATTTTACTTCACAGGGTAGAAATGTAAAATCTATGGTTTCTTTTCTTTTTAAGTACTGCAGTTTCTTCCTCTTTATATTCAACTTCTCTATCACTTTATCACTCTTCAGATTTTATAATCTAAAAGCCTTTCCCTTTTATAAAATAATTGAAATTATTTCCATTCATTGGGAAAACATATGTGCTTATCAGATATCTGTCCGTTTTTTCCCTTTTCTACTATTCATTTATTTTTAATAGTTTCTCATTTCCTCATTTTTCTAGATCAAAAAAGTAATTTTTCTTCAAATTTAATAATCAGTAAAAATGTCTTTTTTCTTCATGAAAAGGAAAATGATCACTTAAAATATGAATATATGCAAAAAATCTAAAGAAAATAATCATAGTTTTACTATTGAGAGATTTACTTATTAATCTTTGTTGTAATATCATAAAGTCATTTTTGTAAGGTCTTGTCAGTAGGAATAGGGTTTTTTTGTATACATAGATGCAATTTTATTATTTTCCTGTTTTTTACACAAATGGTATTTCTTTATTTTATTTTGTTTTATTTTAAATTCCAGTGCTATGTTAGTTTCAAATGTAAAATATAGTGATTTAACAATTCCATACATCACCCAGTGCTCATTAAGACAAGTGTACTTCTTAATCCCCATCACCTATTTTGCCTATCCCCCACCCACTTCCCCCCGGGTAACCATCAGTTTGTTCTCCATAATTAAGAGTCTGTTTCTTGATTTCTTTTTCTCTCTCTCTTTCTACTTCCTTTGCTCAGATTTATTTATTTATTTATTAAATTCTACATGTGAGTGAAATCATATGGTATTTTTCTGTCTCTGAATTATTTCACTTAGCTTTGAACTCTGTACTTTCAACCATATCATTTCAAATGGCAAGATTTCATTCTTTTTATGGCTGAATAATGTTCCATTGTGTATATATACCACATCTTCTTTATCCATTCATCTATCCATGGACACTTGGGCTGCTTCCATAATTTGTCTATTGTAAATGATGTTGCTATAAACATAGGGGTGTGTGTATCCCTTTGAATTAGTGTTTTTGTATATTTGGGGTAAATACCCAATAGTGTGACTACTGGATCATAGAGTAGTTCTATTTTTAACTTTTTGAGGAACCTCCATACTATTTTCCATAGCAACTGCGTCAGTTTGCATTTCCACCAACAGTGCAAGAGGGTTCCTTTTTCTCCACATCATCACCAACATTTATTGTTTCTTATGTTTTTTATTTTAGCCATTTTTAAAAAGATTTTATTTGTTTACTTGAGAGAGAGAGGAGAGCAAGAGAGAGAGAGCACAAATGGTTGGGGGGGGGGAGCAGAGGGAAAGGGAGAAGCAGACTCTCCTATGACCAGGAAGCCCAATGCAGACTTGATCCCAGGACCCCAAGACCATGACCTGAGCTGAAGGCAGATGCTTAACTAACTGAGGCACCCAGGATTCCCCTCATTTTAGTAATTTTGACAGGTGTGAGGTGATATCTTATTGTAGCATATGGTAATGAGTTATGCTGAGCATGTATTAATGTATGTCTGTTGGCCATCTGTGTGTCTTCTTTGGAGAAGTATCTGTTCTTTTTTCCTGCCCATTCTTTAATTTTTTTTTTTTTTTTTTTTTTTTTTTTTTTTTTTTTTTTTTTTTTTGGCTGCTGAGTTGTACAAATTCTTTTATGTAGTTTGGAAAATAACCATTTATCAGATATATCACTTGCAAATATCTTCTCCCATTCACTAGATTGTCTTTTAGTTTTATTGTTTCTCCCTCTGTGCAGTAGCTTTTTATTATGATGTAATCATAATAGTTTATTTTTGCTTTCTAGACAATCTAGAAAAATGTTGCTACAACCAGTGTCAGAGAAATTATTGCCTGTGCTCTCTAGTAGGACTTTTATAGTTTCAGGTCTCATAATTTGGACTTTAGTCTATTTTGAATTGATAGTTCCATTCTTTTGCATGTAGCTCTCCAGTTTACTCAACACTATTTGTTGAAGAGACTGTCTTTTTCCCATTGGATATTCTTTCTTGCTTAAAAATTAAATAAACATACAATTGCGTGTTTATTTACTCATTTTTTATTCTGTTCTATTGATCTTTGTGTCTACTTTTATGCCAGTACCTACTGTTTTGAATACGACAACTTCATAATATATCTTGATGTCCAGAATTTTGAAACCTCCAGCTTTGATTTTCTTTTTCAAAATTGCTTTGGCTATTTGGGGTCTTGTCATTCCATATAAATTTTAGGATTTTTGTTCTAGTTCTGTGAAAAATGCTTTTTATATTTTGATAAGGATTGTATTAAATCTTTAGATTGCTTTGGGTAAAATAGATATTTTAACAATATTTGTTCTTCAAGATGCAATTTTAAACCCACCATTTTTATAATAGTAGCTTTATGGGCATTTTTCATGATATTAAAATATTATTATATTATTTGCAATAATATACTTTTCAGATTATCTGTATTATTTAATGATTTTTCCATTGTTTAAATTTTATATTGTTCATGGTGCTGGTGTATCAAATGCAGTGGAAAAACAAATATCTGATTTCTTAAGATTTGTAACCAGAATTCAGAATCATCATGAACATTTTAAAATTCCAATTCATACTAACTTAATTTAAATGAGTAATTCTATTATAAGAGTTCTGATTTGTCACATAGAAACAACCGATGAAAACAAGTAAATCTTAAGAATACGTTTTTAGGAACATTCTCCATTTTTTTTATCTATATAGAAAAAAGTTACATTGTAGTAATAAGGTCCAATGATAATTCCTGATGTTCTTAAGAGTCCAGGTACACATTATTGGACCTTAATGAAACTCAGTGTGAGACATTTTGACTTGCTTGGTTCAGGGGCCCATCATAGAACAATCAGTTTGGGTAAGGAATAGGATCATTTGGCAGACAAGTTAAACCTTTGTGGATAGTGAATGGGGAGTAAGGACTGTGATACATATTTTCATGATTATTTTCATAAATATCATACAACTAAATATTTCCATCTGAATATTATAAAGTGTCCATTTCACCTTACCTCATTAGCCTTACAAAATATTTATTTATAGACCAATTTAGTAAGTGAACAAAATTTACATATTTATAAGTTATATGAATTTGATTCTAAATCAAAATGACCATACATAAATTTGACACTTTAGTGAAAAATTTCCACAATTTCTTCCTTTTATTAGCAAAGGGTGTGCCAGAGAAGAGGGCAGTTCACGTATGTATAGCTTGTGTTGAGGGATACTATTGAATTTTGACCTTCTATTCTGTTCTTAAATTTCTTTATTATTTTTTTAAAGAATTTTATTTATTTATGTGATAGACCGAGATCACAAGTAGTCAGAGAGGCAGGCAGAGAGAGGGGAGAGAAGAGGAAGCAGGCTTCCTGCTGAGCAGAGGGCCCGATGTGGGGCTCGATGTGGGGCTTGATCCCAGGACCTGGGATCATGACCTGAGCCGAAGGCAGAGGCTTTAATCCACTGAGCCATCCAGGTACATCTATTCTATCTACAATATTTCCACAAAAAATATCTCATATAAATAGCACACATGCTTGGTTTCTTAACTCTTTTGGTATATTCCAGAGACTGCTTTGCTAAGGTCACCAATATCTTTCATGATGGATGTCTTGAGATCTCTCCTCTGATCCCATCTTACTGGACTTATCAACAGCATTTTTCACAGTTGATCAATTTCTGCTTAAATTTGACCCGCCCCTTCTTTTTCTGGAGGAAGAGATTCCAAGGCATCATATTCTCTTGGTCTTAAACATTCTTTAGCAGCTCATTTTCTGTCTTCTTTTTAAGCTGCTTTTCCTATAGTCAATCCTGATTTGTCCTACAGCTGTCTATCTATATACAGGTACTCTCATATGACCTCTTAAGACCCCAGGCTATATATGGCACTGATTTACCCTGGGATCCAAAATGAGTATCTGATCCTGATTTCAGACTTTATACCTGGCCATGTCTGCTCTCTCCAAAGACATCTGATACTTATTACAAAAAATTAATCTAAATTTTAGCATTTTTCACAACCTCTCCAGACTTTCCCATCTCAGTAAACTGCACCAGTAACTGAGGCCAAATTCTGTTATAATGTGTTAGTTTTTTCATCACCCCACATCCAAATCTATCAGTAAATCTTGTCAATTCTAGTTCAAAACCATTTCCCTGATTCATTATTTCATCCCCATCTCTATTCACCATTATAGATAAATTGCTTTCATTATAGTATCTTCCCAATATTTTCTCTGCTTTCCCCTATCTTGTACAATTCTTCACATACTAGTTATGGTGCTAATCGCATTTTCCTCCATTCCCCCTTTCCTTCTTTCTTTCTTTTTTTTAATGTTTTTACCCATATATGTGTCAGTATATATATGCATAGCAGTCTTATCTTTTTCTTCCACCTCCCTAGGTATTTCCTTCACTTCTAGTACTTTCTTCTCCTTCTGAGTTAACATTAAAATATATTAACATATTACATATACTCTTACCTATATTCATGTCTGTCTTTATTTGGCAAATATATACACATGTTCCTGTTTATTTTTTTAATACATAATCAAATCCCATTTTATATTCTTCTTCTCTTTGTATGTTATATTTCTACACCATAAAATAACTACATAATCTTATCAAGTTAATAGATATAAAAATACTGTATTACTTTAACAGATGCAAAGTCTTTAACATATATAACATGTAACTCTTCATTTATTGATCAAAATTTCCCTTGTTTCCAGTTTTTTATTATTATGAACAATTAAACAATATTGCATTAAGTGTTCTTGTTAATATCCTTTTTTTAATGTTTAGAGAGTTCCTGGAACGCAATGCCTAAGTCAAAAGTTATATACAATTTTAATGTTAATAAATGTTGCCAGATTGCTTTCCAAAAAGACTGTAAAACGTAGGAATGCAATAACTGTTCATCTTTATCTTGACTACCAATAATATATTTTAATGTTATCTTTTTTGGTAATTTAGTTATATAGCATCCAATTACATTAATTTATTTGGCAACATGTTAGAAATGTAGCTTTGGCTCTTAAGTTAGCAGTGTCATGGCATCTATCCCAATGCTACTTATTAGAATTGAAAAATAACGGGATAAAAAAGATACAAACCTATTCTAGGTATCATATAAATACCTTGTAATGGTCAATATGTTATCTACCATTCTTTTAAGATGCGTGAAAAAATGCACAATATCCATTGTTTACTTTATCTGTTAGGCTTGAACCTCGGCAAAATTGGGAAATTTCACTCTGATCCATTTCACATTTCCCACTAATTCCCACTTTTCCACAATTTCTACATTTCTTTCAGCCATTCAAGACATACATACTCAAGTAGAAAACTAAACTGATGTTCTGTTCTGCCAGGCCTGACCAATATTGACTCTAAGGAAGTTTCCAGAGAACCAGAGAAATTAAAGCTTGAGAACAAGATAATATCTATTTTATTCCCTTTCTTTTAGAAGTGAAATAACTGCAGTTAAGTCATTATTCTTTGAATATTCCATGGTTGTTTTAGTTGGATATATTTAAAGTGAGTTCTAGTAAGATTTTAATGGTAGTAGTGTCTCCACAAATTTGCATTTAATAGTTCATTGATTCTAAGACACCTTGCTTTTCACATCTCCATAATTCAGATGTATTGTAATCAGTGGCTTCTTGCAGTTCATTGACAGTGTGTTTGCATTGATAGTAGGGATTAAAGGGGTATGTCTCATAACTGATGTGGTATTAGATTTGGTAGATTACAATATTTGTTTTTAAGAGGCCCCACTGTTAAATCCAGCAGAACTGAAATGCAGAAACAGGAGTATGGGAGATGGACTTACTTTTAGGTAATAATTAACTAATAATTAACTAAAGAAGTCACCATCTCCTTTCAAATCATATAATAACAGTATCAGCTGCAGATAAGGTCAATAATGTTTATTTGATACATATCTCATGACTAGTAGACACCATGTTTGAATAACTTGATTAACATATAGCTCATTTTTAAAAATTACCAGCATAGATTAAGTTCACTTGTAGCATAATTTTACTCAAACATGTTAACATTAAACTACTTATGAAACACATATGCTTATAGTTTTTATGTAAATACAAAATAAGAAAATAGAAATCAAATAAAAATATGAAAAAATATCCAAATTTATAATCTTAATTTAATACAACAGATGATGTTGCTTTGCTGAAACCAAAGCCAGTCTCAAAACATGAATGTTTTTATGAATATTTATGTGTCAGTACTGATCTAAGCATGCCTGATGGTTATGCTGAATATAGGTGCTCTAAGGTGGTACAATTCTTTTATCACTTTTCTCCAGTTTAACTATGCCACTCCTTCATTCATGCAGATGACATGATATCCTTTGGTCTTATCTTAGAATAAGTAAAACATTTATGTGTTATGTTTTTAGATTTTTTTTCCTCATTAGTCCAAAAGATTAAAAGCAGTGATAGTTGGTACCAATGTGGTCACAAACATGAATGCAAACAAAAGCGATATATAGTGACAAAACTTAGCTACAAATTATTATTATATGTATCACAAATTATCAAGAATATGCTTATTACTTTAAGATTGCTATAGTAATGAAAAGTTTTGAATCCCAATAATATATTCTGTAACTACTAAGAATATATCACAAGCACATCTGAAAAACACTGAAATATGCTTTTATCTTTTCTTTTTCTTCCAGGATGACATAAGAACAAGAACTTGGTTCTCAGAAGCTGAGGTAAGGCTGAGGTGGGAACCTAAAAGTGAATCTAATTTGTGGATCATTCACTTTAGTGATGGGAAGTTATCCAGACAAACAGAGTAAAAGCATACAGAGATTGTAATGACAGGAAGTAGGAAGTCTAAGCATGCGGAGGTAGCAACATATGTTCCGAAATAGCAGAAAGCAAACCTAGGCAAGATTTACTTCCCTCTGGAAGAGCTGGACTGAGTGAATTGGGGCAGGGATTCAGGATGTAGGGGTCCAGCCACTGGTCTGGGAAAGGAGACAAAACCTTGCTTTTATATTTCAAAACAACAACATTGTCCTGAAATCTTATGTGAGCTAAGAGGAGGTGAGGAACAATACCTAGTTGCTCAGCAGGAAACTGGCATACAAATTGGAGTTAAGGAAAGCAAGATGAGGAACAAGAAGTGAGGTAAATCGGTACAAACACAGAGCTTAGGGGAGCTTGATTTAAAAATCACAATTAGAGAAAAATTGAAGTGTGGTTGCAAAAATGAACTGCAAATTTTTTAGAATAATATCACTTACATAAAATTTTCATATTTAAATTATTGATTGTACTTTTTTCAAGTTAGAAGTTGCCAATTAAACCCAAGTGATGTACGATTATCCTATAAGATATTTAAAAATATTTTCTGATTTTGAAATATTGACTCTGCATGTTTACAATAGCAGTTAGACCTTTAAAACAGGTCTCCAGGTCTCCAATACTTGGGTCTCCTAAATTCTCCAGGTGATTGGGAGGACATATTTTATTTTTAAAAATTTGGGTCGCATTGTTCTATAGAAATAATCCATGCCAAAATAATTACTAATAACAGAAATCAGAATTGTTTTAAGTAAGTAATTGGAATAGGCCATGGATATCAGAGACTATAACATAATAGGAATTTAAAGATGCTTACTTATGTACTTAAAACTTTCTTCACACAATGACAAAAGGAAAGAAATGGAAACAGCAAAATGCAAGGGCACAAAAATTTATTACTGTCTATTGATTTTAATTTATTGCCATAGAAAGACATGTTTCCTTTCTGAGATGATGGAGAAGTCCTGTGTCCTACTAGTCTTCTATCTTAATTTTTAGTAAAATTCAAATGAAAACGTTCTTTCATGCTTGATACAAAAACTCCACTATGTGTAGTAGTTGTTTGTTATAGTTAGAAGCCAGATTGCACATGGTAGTGGTTCACTGTTCTAAATATTAAGGTTGATAGGATGAAGAGTCTATGGGTAAAAGAGCTCATTGGTAATGATATAATAACTATCATATAGTGTGATTAGTAGTTTTATTTGAATGATCATTATAGCTGTTTCTACTCAATTGAGATAAGAGTAAACAAAAGGAAGGTGCATTGTCTTCTGAAATATGGCTATTTAAGTTCAAGGTGTAGATACAGAACCTTACTGATCACACTTAGTATGAGGTAATTTTGAGATAGATTACCTTATGTGTAGAGAAAAAATGAGGACAAATTTTATGCAAAAAAGTACATTCTTTTATAACTGTCCTCATCCTTCATGTTTTAGCAGGAAATCTATGGTGTGTTTATTACCATTTATACATAGGTTTACATGTCATAATCTAAAGTCACCTCATCATACCCTTAAGCATGTGCGTAGCAAAAATAACCTATTCTGATAGTGAAGTGACTCTTCAGAGATTAAATTATTTCACTGACATTTGTTATTATGATATATATATACACACAAGATATATATACACACATATATATGATATTTATGATATATACTATATAAACTTTGCTGCTAGAAATATAATATGATTTTCCATATGAATGATATTCTGTTCCATGGGACAATTCCTATAAATGTTCCTATTTCCTGAACTGGAAATTGAGCTTCATGGTGTAGATAAAGATCTGAACATCTTGTCAGAAGTATTTTGAGAGCATAATATTTCAAAAAACATAGCTTAGGCTACTGTGATTGCATACACAAGAAAACTACACTATCTGATTCTTTCACATATGAGGCTTCTTCCATTTCCTAAGGAGATTCCTTGGTTTGGTTGAGTAATAGCAAAGATTCTTATCTCGTGTCTAATAACTGCAAGTTTCCAAAACTTCAGAAGATGTAATGAAAATCATAGAGGTCAATAGTTGTTCCCAAAATGATATGTACAGAGAATGCCTGAATTCTCAAAATATAAATAATAAAAAAATAGCTGTAATGATAAGTACCAAAATGGATTTAATTTCCACATATTTAGTGGAGAATATTTAATTTTTTTCTAATAAAATCATGTTCATACTGTATTCTAATAAATTATTAGGTGATCTGTTCCATGGAGTATGTAAGTTTTAGAAATTCTTGCTCTCTTTTTCTCCCAAGACTTACAGACTCCCCCAAGTGGATATCTGAGAAATTTAGCCAATACCTCTAAATAACTGTGACTCTTCATAATAAGCTATGATCAATCCACATCAACTTTTTTTTTCTTTGTTTGAATTGAAGCATGGCACATGGAGAATTTCCCTTAGATGAAACTAGCACTTCCCTCTTCTTTCCCTGTAAGTTCTAATTTACTCACATGATTATGGCCTCTCTTATAAATACTTTTTTCTCTCCCTTCTCTTCTTTCCTCTTTCAAAGAGTGATATCAAACTGGCAGACTCATTTTAAGGACCATATTGTAGTTTGTAGAATCACTGCTATATTAAATCCTGTGTGTGGGATACCCAGAATGGAATTTCTTGAAATCTTGACCTTCAAATAAACAAGATAAACACAGGTTATATCAAAGTGTAGTTTGCTCTGACATAGGAGCATCAGAATGTCTGGAATCTGCTTTAACCAATTAAGCCATTCAAGGCAAGAGGAAAATAAAGCCTTCAGCAAATCCATTGAAGGCACCATCTCCCAGCGTGCCACTGCCTGCTATCGATCTTTTTAAGTGCGGACTAATGAGTCGTATATATACCTGATGGGATGCTCTCACCCTACCACCTCAGAGGAGTTAAACTTACACAAAGAGAGAATCAACTGGGTGAGCGGGAGGGTGGCAGGGCACATCCAGGCGGATGGCTGCCTTGCCCCCTTAAAAACCAGCCTGATGGTCTGTCTTCAGGGAACGAAGCAGACCCCATCTCCTACTTTCCGTTAGGAACCCATTAGTTCCTTAACCCATTAGTTCCTCTGCAGGAGATTTTCCATTCAGGTCGCTTCTAGGGCAAACGCTTTTTGTTCTACCACTCCGTAGTGTGAAAAGAACTACAGAGAAATGCAAAGCAAGAAGCAAGCTCGTGGCAGCAGCTTCTTTGCGGCAAAACGTGCCTTTCCCTTTAGCTTTGGCAATTTAGGAAGAACCGAGATTCTCAGGGGAGATGGGTGAGGGGAACGCCAGGTCCAGGAACACATTAACCAGGAGTCCCTTTTTTACCTTCTATCCACTTCCACGCACATCGCCACAACTCCCTCCCCCACCTCACCCTGTTGGCCTCCACCTCCCAAACTACCAACACAGGCACTTGTGATCTCTACAAATGGGTGGTGGTGGTGGTGGGAAGGGAACATTTTCTTTCTTTATGATTGTGAACAGGATCCAACCTCCATACTAAAAATACATTAAAAACAAATAAAATTAAATAAGCCCAATCCAATGGGTAGCAACTATCTGGGGAGAGAAGCAGCTGCTGGCACCTGCCTGGATACGCTGCAGTTGGAAGCGGTTGGCTTTGGTACTGAATTATTAATTTATTTATCCCCCCTCCCCCCTCCCCCACTCCCGACTGGCAGGCAAGAAATCTCCGTCTCTTCTTGTTCCCCTCCGCCCCCACCTTAGAGGAGTCTCCCACTTCTCAGTCGCGGGTCGCTCTGCCGCCCGCCCGCGGTGGCCGTCGCGTCCCTGGCCCTCGGCGGCCGCGGCGCTGCGCGGGGGGCGTCCCGCTCGCTGGGCGCTCCCACTCGCGTCCGGACCGTCTCGGCCGCGGGTCCTGGCGGCGGCGGGGGAGGGCGGGGGAAGGCAGCGGGTGACAGATGTACTCCTCTGACAGCTCTCAGTATCAGCCCAGTGGCTCCCTGCCATTGGCTCAGTGCAATGGACCGGCAACGCCGCGCACTATAATAACACTCATGCCTGCCAGCAGCAGCAACTCCGAGAGCCGGCGCCGAGCGCGGGGGATGCTGCTGCCGCCGCCGCCGCCGCCGCCGCCGCTGCCGCTCGGGCGGCTCCCGCTGCCCGGCTCCGCTCGGCCGCCGCGCCGGCACTGAGTCCCGCCGGGTCCTGCTGCCTGGCCGGCCCCTCCCAGCCCGGGAACCTCCCGCGGGGCGCGTCGCCCCAGGGCGAATTAGAAGAGAAACGGAGACTGAGAGGGAGAGCGCCGAGAGCATGCGGAGGCGGAGGAGCCTCGGCGCGCACGGCAGAGGGGTGTAGTGAGTCTGTCTCCCCGAGGCGTGCGGGAGAGGCGGCGGTTCGCCCTCGCGGCGGGTCCCCAGCCCACCCTGCCCGGGCTCCGGCGCGCTGCGGCTGCGGGCGCGAGGTGCATGGGAGCGGCGGCTGCGGTGGAGGAGGCGGCGGCTGCCCCATGGAGTGTTACTACATTGTCATCAGCTCCACGCATCTCAGCAACGGACACTTTCGCAACATCAAGGGAGTTTTCCGGGGCCCTCTCAGCAAGAACGGGAACAAAACTCTGGTAATAGCCCTGTTTCTTTCTCTCTCTTTTTCTCTCTCTTTCTCCCTCCCCGTTCCCAAAAGAGGGCATTTGGAGGATTGAGGTTACTGTGAAAATTTGGAGGTGTTGCGTCTCAATTTGGTTTATAATATATCAATTTATCTATCTTGTGGGCGTGGGGTGAGAATTAGATGTAGAAAAAGGCTGTAATCTTAAGGAAGCTGTGATCCGTGGTTTTGGTGGACACTTCGACAATGCTCTGGACTCTCAACACCTCACCCCATAATGCTGGAGGTTACCACCATGTCTCCTTATTGGAAGCAGATTGTGTCAACAGGACCTTTTCTTAAGAAAGAAAATAAAAGCACGCTCACCCCCAAGTGACCCTCTAACATCTTTTGGCTTAGGAGGCTGAAGGTGAATGAGGATGTGGGTGTCTCCGATGGAAGCAGGGAGCCATGTGACTGGTGGCGCGGAGTTAGGTGGCGGGATTGAGTGATGGTCTCAGAAGGAGTTCGCGTTTTGGTTGTCTCCTGAAGGACTGGCAGCAAACTTCTCTAGTGAGAAGTTGCCAGTACGAAGCTTGACTGAGTGACTCCAGAACCCCTTGTCTGCCACTTTAAGCTATTCACTCAAAAGAGGTTAGAGATAAATGTGAAGGGCGAGCGTTCTGTCTCAATCAGAGCCACTAGGAAGTATGCTAGACAAATAGAACCCATGCAGTTGCTGAGAGGTTCTCACTGGACCACAGAGCTTCCTCTTTCAGCATCTTAGTCGAAAGAGCACTCCTGATTGGTGGGAGAAGATGTGCTGAGCATTGAGATGGTGCAGGTTAATAGCTCTTACTTTTTCTAACAAACCCCTCTTAGTTAAAAAACCTCCTTGTGGAACTGACTCTTGAGAAGTGTACACTTCAAAAAAGAAAAAAAAAAGTAGAGGATAAGCTCATTAAGTTTAAGTACTGCAAGGAGAGTAGAGGTAGAATAAGGTGGTAAAATGCAAATATATATATATCTCTCACTGAAGTCTGAGCACCGCCCCCCCCCCTGTTTTACAGAGTGGTTACTGAGCCTGACTAGATAGAGTAGAAGTCTAAGGACAGATTCAGTTAGTCCATATTTTAAAATATGATTCTACATAATTTTTTTTTAAAAGTGATGTGATGTTTTACAAAAATGAAAAATTCTCTTCTGAAGTTTTAAGTGAATTCTGGCATTGATAAACATTTGATTTTTTTTTCTTTTTCCCTGAATCTATTGGAATCCTCCTCTCAATTTATCTAAGATGCAAGCAGTCAGGGTTAGTTTGTTGCTTTTAAGATTGGTGTTGAACAAAAGAAAGTGAAAATACTCTTTTGTGGTCTTTCTTACTGGAGTATTATGCAGAGCAGTAAGCAAAGGCTATGGGGATTACTAAAATTGTTTTGGTTCTAATTATTTTCTTGAAGAACTCAGCTGTGTGGGAAGATAAATATTTTGGTGGGGGGAAACACTTCAATTTAAGAAAATATGCACTGGTTTGTTTTTTTAATCGTTTTACTTGTGGAAAAGGCAAATTTACTCAACAAGATCTCTATAGTTACAATGACCCTGTAAGTAAAAGAAAAAGAAAAAAGATAAACATAGTAGAGTATATAGGGAAAACAAAGTTGTCAGAACAGAACTTGTGAAAATTCTGGTAAGTTTTATAACTCATAAATATCTCAATTTTATATCTCATAAGAATATTAGGTCTATTTTACAGACTATGGAATTAAAAAATTGAGTGGTGATTTTGAGGTCATACAGTAAATCAATATTATAATCCCAATTTCCTAACTTCAGACATATTCTTAAATCAACCTTAGGTTTCTGACAGTGGTTCAGTTTACTTTTGTAGATTTGTTTGTTGTGGATTTGGAGTCAATCAGTTCTTTATCACTCATATTGACAAAAGGTAGGTTAAAGTCTAGATTTGCCAGTGTAAGTTTGGGATTAAAATATGTGTTAAAAAGCAGCTAATAAATGAGATAAATAAATCTAAATATGGGCAAATATTGGAGCAAAAAAATGGAGGAAGAAGGGTTAGAAATAGCTCTTATCATGTTTCTTTTAGTTATTGAAAAAGGGCTGGCAGTAACTTAATAGCTTATCCTTCTAGACTGTGTTTATAAACTGCCCAAGTTTGTATTTCCCATTTAAGAGATTTACACTTAATAAAATTACACAGATTTTCATACGTGGTCCAACTGTATTTGAAACTATTACTTTACAATGTAATATATGTCATGTATTTGTTTTCTATATGTCTTTTGATGATTTTGTTATTAAGGAGAATGAGAGTAATGCCTGTCTTTAAGTATAGCAGAAGAGATCTAAACATATTCATAAATGTTCTTAGTTAAATAACTCTCTAGACTTACCTAATAATGTATTCTTCACAAAACATAGGATGCTATGAAAATTTAGCATAAGCTAAAATGCACTATAAGCTGAAAACAGAAACTGAAGCTGAAACTTCTCGGGATTAGGAACTTTAAGAAGAAACACTAATATTATCTTAAAAATGTACACATACTATATTTTGAACATTTTCAAGTAAGAATATGTGGTTATTACTCTTTAATCCTAGTTTCAGAAGGTAAAAAGTATGAGACCCTCTTTATTTTGTTGTCTATTGATTTTGACATGTTTTTAATTTTGCCTTAAATATCATCACACTTTTGCATTTTGATATGAGTATTAAGTCAAAAGGATTTTTAACAATATTTCAAGTGTTTATTCTTATTTCAGGAAAGCACAGCTTAAAACCAAAGAAAAAGCACTTTGATTTTTCCATTGAAATTCCAGTTATTTTCAATTACTGGATAACTAATGGATATTCTGCACAATTTTTTAGTTTATACTTTTAAAAGATTTGTAGTCTGCCAAAAGTTATTGAAGAATTTAACATAGCTTATAACTGTTAATACAGTGTTCTCTCATGAATTAGAAGTTACTTATAGAAAAAAGTTACCTCAGGCTTCAATGACATTGATTAATTGCTTAGCCTTAAAATCCAGAATGTAATCCCACTACTTACACTGAGGAGATTATCAAACTGTACAGTCTTTCTATAGGTCGTATTATATCCATCACACATACAATTTTAAAAAGATACTTAAAGATTAAGCCTGTTGTTAATCTTGACCTTATTTCTGAGCTTTTAATAATTCCTCTTGACAATTTTAGCTGAAAATATATGCATCATCATTTTGTAGTGTCTTACAAGTAAGGAGAAATGTCACTCTACTTGTCATGATTTCTGTTATAATAGCATCATATCTGTGATATAGCTTTAATTCCATGGAATAAGAGATAAGCTAATATTTTATGAGTGCTCCAGAATATGTCTCAATAAGTTATATAGTTTAGTGACAATGAATAAAGTTTACTGTCCATGTAGCCTCATTCTTTTTCCTTAGATTATCCCTCAGATATAACCATTGTGTATAAAATTGTTTATCAGATAAGAACATTTTTTCATATGTATGTTTTGTCAATTGAGCTGCAAAATTTCTTTATCCTAATTATATATTTAAAAACCTTTCATATAAAATACTTATATATTTAACACAATTTAAATATACATTTGATCACTTTTAATATGGCATTTGGAAACTTAGAAATCATTCTTAATTTGTTCATTATGTTTTGTTAGCATTTTTATATTTCATAAGAATATTAGGTCTATTTTACAGACTATGGAATTAAAAAAAATTGAGTGGTGATTTTGAGGTCATACAGTAAGTCAATTTATAATCCCAATTTCCTAATTTCAGACATATTTCTTTTATAATTTAGATACTAAATTAGGGATTCCATAGAAACTGGTATGTTACTATCTGGATTGATAAAGAGATGGTGTTGGTGTTATCTGTTTTTGAAGGCACTCTATTTTTCCACTTGCCTTCAGGTGTAGAGAAATAGATTCACAGGATAATTTGAATTCAAATGTTTTAAGTCTTATCTTCCAGTATGCAAACATCAATAATTTCTGTCTGGCCTAAGCCCTGTTTATGTAGACTTCCCTCATTTTCCAATATATTAAGTACCAGAGTTGGGAAGAAAAGAAGTATTGATTTATTAATCAGTTTTCAACATATTTGTTATGTAGTTCATTTAGATTTATTGAGATGCTTCAATTACAAAACACTACTCTAGGCACCACAAACTCTGTGCTAGGAATTATGTGTTAAATATTATTCATTAACATGTATTCATGTACATTCCTGTTCATTTTTGAATGTGTTGAAAAAATATTCACTGATTTTGACATGTTTTCAGGTTTCTTGTCACTCAGGACGTTTCCATATGTATTCATTTAGAAAAGAGTGAAAAAATTCTGGATTTTTTTCCTTTGTGTATACAGGAACTCACTAAGAGTCTTTGAAATATGTTATATGGTCTTTTGTTCTAATTATCATTATCTGACATTATTATTCATGTCATTTCCTTGCAAATTTCTATATCTCATAGAGAATGTAATTTAAAAGGTTTCTCCACTCATTGAAACCAATTTATGTGGCATATTTAAGATTGTACATAAGACTAAAGAGACCAGTTGTTGAATTAATGTTGATGAAAAATTATCATTGTTAGATTAATATCCTCAAGGAAGGTTAGGGGTGACGGTGGATTAGGGTGATATCTTAATAAATACCCAAACTTTCCCACTTTATAAACTCATTCTCATAATCAGTCCATTATATATTCTTCCAAATTTCTTCTAAACTATTATGTATTCAGTATCAAAGACCATCTTGTGTCTCACTTTTCTGAACTTAATGTGTCATATATTCTTTGCTATACTTATCTTTTATTCTGGCAAAACTCTACAAATGTGCATTTTTAGAGTATATTTTTTAAGTAAGGAAAATAACTTATAATTGAATTATTGTTGTTATGACCTGCTCAAAAATGTAAGCAACATTTTAAGGCAAATGTTGTCAAGTAATAACCATAAAGCTGACATACCTTTGTTAGCACAGTAAATATTAATTAAATTACTTTTGATAGCTGAAATTCAAATAGTGACATGATAGCTTGTCATCACGTCTAGTTCCTCATGAGGTTGTTGATAATAATTACATTTTTACTGAAAACACAGATCAACAAGAGCCTTGCGACCTCCTAATCCAAGGTTCCATATGGTTGTATTCAGGGCTAAATTCAGGGTGTAGAAGTAATTTGTTTAGGATGCACTATGTTTTAAAATATTTGGCTTTAAACACCATTCAAAGAAGAATGCAGTTTGCTACTGTCTACACTGCTCTTTACAGTGATTTAGGTTTTTCACTTACTTACATTACCTTCTTGACCAACGAAGGTACTTGAATTTCCTACCTGAGAGTCTGAGAACCAAATTTTACATATAGGGAGACAGAAACATTTTCACCATTCTGCATGTGCCCTTTGTTGTACGATAGTCTTCAAAAAAGTTTTGGCATATTCATATTTTTTTAGTATCTGTTTGCCATATATTGGTTGAACTGCTTAAAAGTATTCTCTAGATCATACCTCTAGGCATACTATCCTAATAAAGAAATGTGTGATTTGATGGTGATGCATTTTAAAATCGCAAACATTTGCTCAGGCTACAGGTATTTTCAGTAATTTCTTGGTTTTGGGCCTTTTAAAAATTAATATGAATATAATTTTATTCTCTAATTTACACTTTAAATAAACATACTTAGTTAATGTAACATATTTGGAAAAAGTTTTTTAGAAGTATTATGCACAAGGGAAATAATATTTTTAATAATTGTAATAATTCAATGTAGAAATAATTTCCTCCAGTGACACTGTTTAACTGAGATATTACTATTTTGGGCAATGGCTTTATATTAGGAGTTTGAGTAATCTTTCCAGATGGACAAAAACATAGCAATTTTAATCTATGGTGTACTGCAGCCAATGAAGAAATTATGTATATCACTTTTTAAATTGCTAACTACAAAATATAAGATATAAAATTTTCTTAATTTTTCTTTCTAAGAATTGTAGCTGAAACCATTTGATTTGTTTTATTTCATTCTAAATTATTCTTTGGCTCTGAGGAAATATTTATCACATATACTATAGTATGATGGTGTTTTCAACTGGCAAGTTTTCATTAATTTTATAAATATATTACAGTACACTTTCTATCACAGTATAAGATAAAATGAGGTAATAAATAATTAAAATTAATCCTAGTTTTCAAAGTAAACAAAATATGTTACCTGATATAGTAGTCTGGACTCTTTCACAATGGTGTGACACCATTAGAGGAAAGTTACATACTTTTCTAGATATAAGAACCTTAAATGAATTCAATGCTTATGATGACAATGCCATATTCAAATTAAAAGAAAACACTTTTTTTCTTAAAAAGCTTTAGAAAAATGAGATTTGCTGTGTTTCATAGCTAGCTTTTTGTTGTCAACCAGAGTAGTAGACGATATTTTAATCAAACACTAATCTTGTTGCTGTGTAGGTATCTTGTAGATGTGGTCAATGTCTACAATCCACTGACTTTAAGTAGAAGTGATTACCCTAAACCAAAGTGTGTGGGTCTCATGCAATCAGTTGAAAGGCTTTTAGAGCAAAAACTGAAATTTCCTGGAGAAGTTGTTCTGTCTCAAGACTGAAGCAGCAAATCCTGCCTTCAGTTTCCAGCCTCCTGGGCTGTTCTACAGAAGTCCCACAAACCCCATAATCACAGAGTCATTTCCTAATTCCTTAACATATAAAATCTATCTATCTATCTATCTATCTGCCTATCATCTATCTTTCTATTATCCATTTATCAATCTCTATCTGTCTGCCTATCTATCATCTATCTATCCATCTATCTATCTACCTTTCTACCTATCTCTCCTACTAGTTCTGTTTATCTAGAGAACCCTGAATGATATACTAAAAATCAGTTTATTATATCTCTTTTATAATACGATGACTCAATATTTGAACCATAAATCATATTTGGATTTAATTGGAAATGGTTGAACTTGACACTATTAAACTATTTAGGTTGAAAATTGATTGATGTTATTCTGGAATGTTTCTGTTATTTTATAAAAATATATATATATAACTTTCTTTTAAATTTTTGCCTGGATTATAATCTATCAATCTTCCATCAATTCCCTTACCTCCCCACAAAAAACTTTCATAACTATATAAAATATGCTATTCTTATCTGTTTAGCTTCAGCAGATAGTCACATGTGCATTTTTGTATTTGAAGAGAGTTAGGCTATCTTTAAATGAGAAAATATTTTAACCTATATTGAGAGTGTATACTCTGGTAGTTTAACATAAGAAAATAGTCTTTAAAAGGTGGCTGTGTAAAATGAAAGACTTAAGTTTTACAAAACAAAAATGTTTCCATAAAAATATACAGAATGTTGTCAATGCCCACCAGCCAAAAACAACTAGAAACATAACTGAACCATGTTGGACACACTGGTACTTGTTGGAACAAGGTAAACTGCACACCATGGGGAACCATGGTGCATCTCATGAAGTGGGAATAAGGACTCAGTTTATAGGATTTGAGATTGGGTAAAATGATTCTGTAGAGAGTTGATTAAATCACTCTTTTATTCTGGATACTATGAGAAAGATGGGCCCGTTCTATGATTGGTTATCTCAGTACTTCTTATCTAGGAGGCCGAGAATAGAGTGGGGCTAAAGCTGTAGTTGGTAAAAAACAAACAAACAAACAAAAACCAAAAAAAAAAACCCAAAGCAAACCAACAACAACAATAAAAACCCACAGTTTTTGCTCATGTTAGCTGGCAGATGGGGATGTTTGGTAACAAAAACAGTGTTTTTGTATTTGTTTGTCCTCAAGGATGATTGCTGAGTGGTCTTTTTTTTTTTTTTTTATTCTGTTCATCACACATATAGACAAACTTGTCTGACGTTAGTGGTCTGCGAAACTCTTGGTGTTTGATAAGAGAAAACCACATTTTACTCTTAGATCCAGATAAGCTCCTTGGTGACAGTTCCCAAGGATTGCTTTTTTCTTTCTCAGATATGACAAGAGAATAGATGGTTGCAAACAGGTGGTAGGTAAGGCTATCATCGAGGATGATTTCAAGGAAATGAGATCCAAAGCTGGGGACTTTTCAGGGATGAAGGAGGGAAGGAGAATGGCCAAGAATTATCAAGGTGGATAAAGAAAACATATTTCCTGCACTGGCACACTAATATGAGGATTTAGGGAGATAAAACATCTCTCTTGAGAGAGATACAGGGGAATTTTTCCAAGAGAGACTGCTCAGTTGGAACAAAAAGGTGAAGAGAAACTTCAATGGAAAATCTAAAGCTATAGAGATTTCATTGATTCCAGACATTTCAGAGTTCAAGAAGGCACAGTCCAAGTGTTTTAGGACATGTGGAAATACAGAGAAATGTATCATAAAAGAGGGCATAACAGAATCACATGGAGATTAAAGTCCAGAGAATGAAGGATTTGGAAATTCTGGACTTCTTGTGGAACTGATGCCATTGAGGATAGAGAGTAGGATAAAATTGGTTTTGATAATCCCAGTGTAGTTCATGGCAGAAGTGAAGTGGTGGAGGCTGACAGAGAGGTAGGTGTTCTGAGAGAAGCACCTGGAGTTCTTGGACTTACCTTTGACTTTTTCTGTGAGACTGAATTATGCATGGCCCTCCTCTGAGCCTCAGAGCTTTCTCCTGACCCCTGCTGAAGTGTTATGGCAGAGGGGCATGGTTAGCCCTACTGTGTAGATTTCCTCCCATATTCAGCAACTGGAGATTTAAAGTATTAACAATAATTCAGAAGCACCTGGGTAGCTCAGTCGGTTAAGCATCTGGTTTGGTTTTGGCCCAGGTCATGATTTCAGGGTGGTGAGATAGAGCCCTGCTTCAGGCTCTGCACTGAGTGTAGAGACCGCTTGGGATTCTCTCTCTTTCCCTCCCTCTGCCTCTCCCCAGGCCCCACCCTTGCTCTCACCTTTCTCTCAAAATATAAGAAAATAATAACAATAAATAAAATAGTTAGTGTATTAATAATAATTCAAAGATTAACCCATTTAAATTGCCTTGTTTGTGTCCTTCAGATAGGAAACACCTATAGAATTCTACGTAGCAGTGGGTGTTATATGTAAACAGTGAATCTTGGAACACTACATCAAAAACTAATAGTGTATTGTATGGTAACTAACATAACACATTAACAATAAAAATAAAGGAATTCTATGTAGTGCAAGCAAATTTGGAGAGACTTTGGAAGAGGTCTAGAGCTCCAGGAGTTGTCAAGCACCTTAGATGGACTATGGAAAGTAGGAGAGTTTTGGGCAATAAATTATTGGGAAAGAGTAAGATCAGTTGCAGAGAAGGAATGGATTTAATGATGAAAGATTTGTACTGAATTATTTTTCCTACAACTGGTCAAGGACATGAAGATGGGATAAAATATGGATTGTCTCTTTATTTAATGAAAACATCTCAAATAATATAGTCCAGAAGTCTCTGAGGGAGTGTCAGTGGAAATATTGTAAGGTTATCTTTCAAAACTTGATATCACCTCTCCTTGAAATGAGACAAAGTACCTTCATGCTAGGGAAGAGAATAACTGTTTTCACTCCAGGATTATGTCTTGCATCCAGTAATATGTCTTCATGTCTTCATCAAAATACTCACTGTCATATTTAAATAGTGATGGAAAGCACAAACACTTTATAACCAGATGATCTGAGCTCAAATCCTGGATATACCTCTGTATCTGGATGTAGTGAGTAGAGCTGTTTGTAACCAAACCCCAAATATTAGCTCTGTACCTAAATATTTCTGTTTTAATTTTTTTTTTATAATAGAAATATTCAAGTAGATCTTTTTTGACATTAAGTGGGTTAATAAGATTAAAACCAAAGACTTTGATTTTATTTGTATTTTTCCTACAGGTCTAAAGTGGTTACTGCTCCAGCCATCACATGTATATTCTAATCTAGAGCAGCAAGGAGTAAAGGAGGAAGGACAAAAATTTGATTTTTTTTTTTTTTAAGAAGATCTACCCAACATTATTTGCTTACCTCTCTTTTGATGGAGCTACGCTATAGAACCACTACTAAGTGTGGGAAGGATGAAAACATGATTTAAAAAAAAACAAAACATGATTAATTAAACTGGGCACACCACTTATCCCAATAAAATCAGTATTATGTTAGTAAGGAAAAGAGATAATTGATTATACCTGAGAAGTCTACCACAGCTAGTCACTGGCTTTATGACTTTGGTCAAGTTCATCTCTCCATCAATTATATTATGTTTAGTGGGGAGGATAAAAATGCCTACCTAGAAAACATGTTGCAAATTAAATGAAAAGTAATTAACAAAGGTTTGACACATAGTAAACTTTAAATAAATGGTGGTAGCTATCAACAGTATTTCATACTGGAACATTCAGCTCTGTATTAGAATCTCACTCATTAAATTCAATATAAATATACATAATTTGGACACTTTTGATATTGAACAATATCAGTATTTCCTTTTTTTCTCGATTTTCCCATGATACCTCTTGCACACTTACTGCCATTCCAAGATTCATAAAGTCTCTTTTTTTATGGGTTGGGGCTTGAATATTCTAGGAGATGAACTAAAATCCTATGAAAATCTTCAGATATCAGCCATCCTTTTGACTTGTAAAGTTCATGGAACTGTACCCTGTACTCCTAGGAAGATGACTCTTTAGGAAAGCTTAGAATTTCTTTTAACTCTCTTCAGTAATGATTTCCAAAGCTCTGATTCCCTTGCAAGGTCTTGGATCACTGCTGTTCTAGTGTTACAACATTAATACTTACACCAGGGGGCGGCATAGCATTTCCTCTTGCTCTTACATAGACAGGTATAATAAATAATCATGGATTAATAGATTGGTCAAATATAGTTAGTACTGTTTTATTAACTAAAAGTCGCTTTAAAATTTCACTGACCAGGCAGTATAAACATGCAACATATCTATGATGTATTTGCTGTAAACTTTATTTTATATTTCACCATGTAAATATTTTCTGCCTTAGTCACATGTGGTATATATAGCAAAATGGAACTGACATGAGGTTGGTGTCCAAGTATACCTTACTAGACTATCATTTTTGGCTGTAACTGTGTCTGTTTTCATTACTGAAGTTGATGGTTCTGGGTTCGTCTAAGTATCTTCAACCAAGTAGCTTTATGAATCTTAATGCCCAATTTATTTTAATGACATAGTTAATTTATAATTAAATTTGATGTACATTTTCATGGACTACATTATTAAGCAAAATAAAGGTGGAATGGATGGCCCAATATTTGTTAACACAAGAATAGCTAAAACATTAAATAAAGAATAATGAAGTTGTGAAATATAACTCTATTGCATGATTGCCATAGCTCACATTACAGAAAAAAAGTTGAAAAATGTCTGAGACTCAAATTTCCCAGTTTTATTAAAATTTAATGGAATTTCCTCCATACAAGTTGGGATTACATTTTAGAGAAAATGTGCAGATTGAATAAAGTAAACACAAACTGTTCTATTTGTTGCTAATCACTGTGAAATTATTGATACAACATGACAGATGTAGTTTTTAATGGATCAGGATTTAGAGGAGTTGATACTATGATATATGCTGCTACTCAAAAACTCAGGAGACTATTTTTCAGGTAGAATGATACTAATAAAATTTCAGATGTAGCATATTACATATTGGTCTACTGGAAAGCAACATGTAAGACAATCTATTACCATATAATTCCATGGTAAAGGGTTTTGAAGTAAAGAATAGTAGTAGTACTAATAGTAATAAGAATACTAATAAAACAATTTGCTCCTCTTTGTACAGTGTCTAACATAGTTCTAAACATAATTTGATGATGTAAGAAAAAAATTGGAAACCAAACATATTGTTTACTTAAAATGTTAAATCTCTCTGTATCAATTCAATTCACATGTGCTATAATCAGTAATTATTCACCTCCCAGGCACTAAACATGCCAACTATCTTGACTCACTAAGAATCTTATCAACTGTTGAAACTATAGGTTATGAAAGATCCTTTTCTCTTTCTTTCAGCAACCTACATAAAATAAGTATGGTATCTATTCATGGACACAGGCAAAATAGAAGTGCACACACATCGCAAAATCATTCTCTCTCTCTCTCTTTTCCTCTATCCCTCAACTCCCCTCTTGCTGCACATCCACCCTAGTCTGGAAAAGCAGAGAGGATACTTTATTCAGACTGACTGAATGTTTGTTTCTCAGGAAGTACACAGAATTCTACTAACAGTTTTGACCAGACCCAGTGATCAAAAATTACTTATTTGAAAAGTAATTAAGAACTCATCCCCCCAACCTCAGCCGCTGGTTATAATATCAGATGTCTGAAAATAACTGTGCTATATTCTGGAAAATCTGAAGTAACTCAATGGCCAAGTTTCCATTGGATGGCACAATCCTAAGAATATATATATATATATGTATATATATATATATAGAGAGAGAGAGAGAGAAGCACAATCCTAAGAATTTAAAAATAAATAAATAGAGAGAGAGAAGGGAGGGAGAAATAGAGGAGGGAACAAGGAAGGGAGGGAGGAAAAAGAATGGTAAAGAAAGATGATTATTCTTAAACAGTTAAAAGTGTAAGCTAACATACAAAGGTATACCAGTTTAAATAATTGGATGATGGTACATCCAGGTTTGCCTGGGATAATCCTAGTTAAGATCGTTGTCCTGGAATGCTTAGTAATGGTACTGCCTTTCTCTCTCTGATTTGGATGGTAATGTATACGATCATCCATTAAGTATAGGAATCTCCACAGTGACAGGAATCAGTCTGAAAAGATTTCCCATTCTGTATCCTGGCTGAAGTCCTGCATTATTTTAGGATTTGTAGATTCCTGCTGGAATGCTATGCACAGATGATGTCATTAATATAATAATACTTGGCTATTTTTTCAACCGAACACTAAACCCTGTAATATCCAGTGATGAAAGGAATGTAGTTATTCTTTTCCTCACCATTTGGCAGTTTGAATTTAGCTGCATGATGGAAGAAAGGATATTCAGAGGCAGCATGATGCAAATGCACAGGACCACATGATGGTCATCTGAGGCAGCTGCAGTACAGTTAAGAGGAGAAGGGGCCACAGTGAGCATCCAATGGCCATGTATGAGCCAAGTGTTGTCAGTGGAAAGTTCCTGGGGCTGATGAGCCAGCTGCATTCTTCCAAGCAGATTATTTTAGTGGCAGAATTTTACCCAAGTATTGCCAGTTTTGGTTCCTCAACAAGCCTCATTCAACAAGGTCACCTTTGAATCTGTCAGCTACCTAACACTCTTCCAGTAAGTGTATTTTATGCTTCATTTAATGAGTTAATTTTGGTTATTTTTAGCTGAGAAATCTTAATAGAGTTAAGACAACTGTGGAATTGGCAAATTTTTTTCAAGGACATGAGTATTTTGGTTTTATATCCAGAGAATTTTTGACAGAGTTCCCCTCCCTCCTTTGCTTCTCATCATTCCCCATCATAATTTTTTATAGTGAAAGGTGCTCAGCCTCTTGAACAAGACCGAAGTTTGAATTCTGGCAGTGTAAACTGGGCCAACCATTTATCTTCTCTTAGTTTATGTTTTTTAATCTATAAATAACAAAATTGCAATTCATTTAATCCCTGCTATATACCAGATGTTATTTTAAACACATTATATAAATCATATGTAATTACTGCTGAAATGCTTTAAGATGGGTACCTGTGAACAGGATTATTGTAAGGAGTAAATAACATAAGGAAATTCTCTACTTCAGTGTCTGGCACATAGTCAAACCTATTTTTATTTTTGTCATTATTGATATCTTAAAGAAGGCTTGTCCTCCACCTTTCCACAGCTACCACATGGCCTTGTGCTTTTCAGATAGAACATGAAGGATGCCAAAGGAACAATACTGAGTTTAGGTGCTTTAGGAGGTCCCACGAAAAATAAGCCCTGAAATTGATCATAACATTCAGCATCTATGTATAATCTATGAGTGAATTATCTAGTTTATTCTATGCAGGAAAAATGTTCTCTGGTATACAGATTTCAAACTAGATGATCATAACTATCACCTGAAGATTTAGAAAATACAACATCCTGGACTTCATTTAATATCTATGGGTAGGGTTCAGTAATCTAGCTTTCCTAAGAGCTCCCAGATGAATCTCACTGTTCTAGGATAAAACATATCTTGCTTGGTTCCAGTGAACTTGTTCCAGAAGAACACGTGGATGTCACCCACTCATATTTGACATGAGAAGCAAGACACTGCTCTCCTTCCTTCTTTGGTTCTCTGCCCAACACTCCTCCTTCATCCCATCTCACCCCCAAATAGATCCTTTAGAAAGCAGAAATGCATTCATTCATTGTAAGGAAAAATGAAATTAGAAAAAGCTTAGTTAGAATTTAAAGGACATACTCCCAAATTTTAATAGAGTCTAACATCTACAGAATGGATGAAAATGTAAGACTTCATGTTATCAGCAGCAAAATACCGAGTACTAGGTTTAGATTTGTGAGACAATTTAGTTGACTTAGCTAATATCCTTCTCAACCATGTTTTCAATATATTAATTGAATTGAATAAATTAATATATCATGAAGAAATCAGGATAATAGTACACTTCATAGTATTTAATAATTTTCAATGTATGCTATTTTCTTTAGTCATTGTGTTGAACAGCAAAAGAAATGGTTGAGCTAATAGCTAAACATCAGGTAATTTACACAAAAGATATAAAGGTGAATGGCTTTATGAAATTTAAGGTGAAAATAGGTAACTTTTTGAAAAGAATATAGAAGATTTAATAGTGATAGCCTGGATTTACAAATAAAATAATATATGCTAATTAAATTCTTATTAAATAATGTGATATATCTCAATTACCCTCTGGGATTAAAATTATTTTAATTTATTTTTTAAAATTGTGCAAGTACAGGGTGTTTGTATGTAAGTAATGAATCACTATGTTCTACTCCTGAAACCAATATTACACTACACGTTAATTAACTGGAATTTAAATAAAAACTTGAAACATAGAAAAAATTTTTTTGGTGCAGGTATTCTGAAGTCACTATTTACATATATGGGATTATCTTTTATCATTGTTTAGAATTTTTATTTATAAGGTGATTTTGATCCCATCAAAATCAATTCTATAATAATTATGTGGTTGAGTCAGACATTATATAATTTGATAAATCATTTGAATGTCTGATTAATATTTTCTAAATCATATTTTCTTTTTTTTTAGATTTTATCTATTTATTTATTTAAGAGAGACAATGCAAACAGCACACAGGTGTGAGGGGGAGGGCTTAATCTCACCACCCCTAGATCATGAACCTAGCAGAAATCAAGAGTCAGATGCTCAACTGACTGAGCTACCAAGGCATCCTTAAATCATATTTTCAAACTACATTTTCAAATCCTAAGAATAAATGAATACATTTAATTAAATTTTCAATTACTGAGCACTTAATCTGTGTTAGGTCCAAGGCTAAAACTTAGGTAAAATATCTCATTTGATCATTTCAGCAACTCTTTCATTTGATAGTTACAATTGCCATTTTACAAATAAGAAAATTTCGTTTTTAGAACTTATTCAAGGTTATCTATGTTGTTTTAATTCATAGCTGGTGTGTGGACAGTGTAGACAAAAGATAGGAATGCTAAGTGCTAAGACTTAATATGGATATGTCAATGTCCATTCCGTTTTGTTTAACTTAGGATACAAATAATGAACTTCATGCATTCTCATAATCTAGAAAATATGGATGGCTATGCTCAGTGATTTAGAATTAGGAAATCTGTATATATAGATCTTTAAATATTCCCTCCAAATATCATGGTTTCCTTCTCAAGAATAATTTTTAAATTTTATTTCTCTAGAAGTTTTCCTGCTTTTGGTACCAAAGCCTGGATACTTGATTAGAGTTTGCATTATTGCCCATTTGTGTGTTTATCAAAAAAGTATTCAATAAAGACATCTTCATTTTTTTTTCCAAATAGCTAACTGAACATAAGCTAGTTAATTTGGATTAAATGAGTTAAAGGCATATTTTATAGCTATTATATATTGCACCAAGGTAGAAAAATATGTAGTAAAATACATGATTTTAGTAAAATTCAGGGATTAAGATATTTTTCTAGTACTTTCAATTCACTTTGCTTTTTTTTTACCCTCCAGCTTTTGTCAATCCTAGTTATTGCAATCTTCTATTTAGTAACCAATAAGAGTAGTGAAAGTTCTCCAACTAAAGCAGATAATGAGTTATTTGCAAGTCGTTTATAGCTAAAAGAGCACCATCATTTTCTAGGATATATTGTTGGGTTTTTCATTTATAGGAATAAGATAAGAGAAACTGTCCATTTTCTAATCACTTTGCAGCACACATTTGTAAAGGGTTGGCTTTCAGCTTTAGACAGTTCATAATGCTAAGGTTATCCTCCCATCTTTCTCAGAAGATCATTTTCAGGGAAAATACAAGAAAATGAAAAGATCTGAAGCCTTTTAATGTATTTTTTGGTAAGATGCTGGTGTTTCTAAATTTATTTTCTTCTAATTGCTGGCTGTGCTGCAAGGAGAAGAATGTGGGATGAGTGGGGTGATGAGAAAAGCACCTTGTAATGTGTGAACAGAAAGGAGCCTTGAGTGGCCCTTTGGTGTTACTTGTAAGGAGCTTTCTACTATCTCTACGCTCATCAGTTTGGCCCAAGACTGTATTCTGTGTGTGTGTGTGTGTGTGTACATATAATCATGATAAAAGATCTAAATGAAGTTACAAACCTCAGGGTATCTGAAGGGAATATGAATATTTTTAAGGATTAAGGATGTCTTTATGCTAAGAAAATATTATAGTAACTTTTTGAAGTAGAGAATAAAGGCAACATAATTCATTGTAGAACAGAAGCTAGAAATGAAAACTGTAAAGCTAAGAATAAATGTGATAATAAATATCCTTAGAGACTCACAAGATAATAGCATACCCCTACATTGCATTTCTTCTGACTTCGTATTTTATATGAATATGTATTCATAATACAAAAAGAGTATGATTTTAAATCAAGCAGTTACCATATTATCTACATTTTACTTATGGAAAACTGAAGAGAATCTAAGGTTCTTGCCAGAGATTTTTTAAAAGCTGTGAGTAGGTCAACCTAATATTGTCTTGAGTTGTGTTTCAGTCACAACCATAAGTATTAGTTAATTACATTAATTTTATAATAATAATGCTTTAAACACTTCCATTTTATAGAGAAGAGTAACTGAAATGTCAGTTAATTATACAATGCAAATTTCATGTTATTTGCAAAATTCATATTTTACATTCTACTTTAAAACAGTTAATGATTAAACCTGTATATAGTAAAACTACTAAACTAGAATTCAAATATATATTTCTAAAAATAAGTGTATAAGTATTCCCAGGAAAATTTCTATTTTTGCTTTTGTAAGTTTTAATTTCATATCACATGTTGACGTAGGTTTGTCAGAGAGTCAATAGTGAACACTTATGCTACTAAATTAAAAATACAAACTATTAAAGACAATTTGTATGAAAACATTTCAAAAATAGAGGTAATCACATTTAACATAACTTGTTGAGCTATTGCCTATCAAACCTTCATACCTGTTCTGTGTCCAAATGCTGCACACAATAAAACTGTAGTTCATTAACTTTCTTTAATACAAGTTAAAAGGAACAAATTGTGTGGCAGAGAGTCCCCCAAATGTAAAATAAAATACATTGCTTTTTTTCTTCTAAAAATCTGCTAGTTTTGCAGATTGATTCACTAAAAGGAAAAAGGGATAAACAATGATTTTCACCAGAAGGAGGAATACCAGTAAAAAACAAGGTGATATTGTTAACAGTAGATAGGAAGCTATGTGATCTGATTTTTTATTTTAGCAATCATCTCTCATTAAAAATTGGCAAAAATGAACTCATGTATTTATTCATCAAATATGAGTTAAGCAGGATAGTAACATTGTCTGATAATTTTCTCTTTCTCCTCTAGTATTTGCTTAGTCATCGGGATATGGAGTCACATCTATTCTCCTTGCCAGGCCTGTTGAAAGTCATCCTCAAGGAGAGTATAATAACACAGTAAGAGGAGAGGCAGGAAAAGAGACTCTCAAATGGAAGAGAAAAAATAGTAAATAACTTCAGAGATGTAATGGATATTCTGCAGAGAAGTGTTATAATTATTGGTAGGGTAAAAATTGTTATTATTACCTGATCAATATCATCGGCTATAAACATTAACACCCTACTGATATTTTCATAAGTTCAAAATCTAAAAACAGGTAGACTATTATCTTCAAGTGTAGTAAATGTTTAATATTTCACAATTGGATATTTGAATCTTCAATTTTATTTTTATATATTTAATATATAAAAATTATATATTTATATGTATATTTCTTATTAACAAGATTAATTAATAGATGATTGACATGTAAGTTGGTAGATAAATAGATTTAGAGATAGATAGTTAATGACATAGAACATATAGAAACAGACTGCTATTAATTTCTGTCAATTTTGATATTTCATAAAAATAGAAAATATGCATACACACATAAAACACTCTTGAAATTTTATTTCCCCAAACATATTTTCCATGTCTAATATTTTTATATATAATCATTTACAAAAACTACTTTCCAGATAAAATATTTTTTCTCCTACTTTTAAGAGGTATCAAATTTTTAAAAAAATATTTAGGTACTTAGAATTGAAATTTAAAATCCTGACAATTTTCTGGTAAAATAGCTTATAAACTTGCATATTAGTGCTGGTAACAAGTTATTTCCCATTAGCAGTATTTACATTAAAAATTACATATGTACATATATTTACATAACTTTTATCTATATTTCTAGATGGACAAGTGAAAGAGCATTGGATTTAGAATTTGAAGATTTAAGTTCCTTCCTAATTATTCTGTCTAACTAAGTAAGACTTAGTTTCTGGCTAATTATGTATGATGCTTGAGAAAGTATATATCTGCTCTGAGATACATATATTCATTTATCTTTATATTCCTGTAACATATTTATTGATTACCTCTGTATGTCAGATTCTGTACTAGGCACTGTTAAAATAATGGAAGGAAATAAAGACACTGCTTCAATAAAGAATGTATTGTCTAATGCAGTGATCTCCAAATTAGGATGTCTGCAATATGCTAGAAAGTGTGAAACATGATTTATAGGGAAAAAGTAAAAATATTAAAAATTATTTTTATATTTGTGATTATCTCATTTCAAAGGTTTTTGTAATATCTATGCTATATCGAAATGCATGGATGTATTGGCATATTAGCTTGAAAGCCTTGTGTTAATAGGATTGTGTTATTAAACAAATTCAGAGACTGAATTAGTATAGGGGAAAAGAACAAAAAATGTTAGAGCTCAAGACAATATAATCATTAAAGATTGATTTAATTTTTTTGGTTTGAAAATTTTGAAACATCACATATATGATGCCCCCTGTAGTTTTGCAATTAAACATCAATATAAACATACTATGTTTTAGACACATTGCCAAGCATTTTGTTTGAATTAACACATGTTATCTTTATAATAACCCTATTTGGAAGGTACTCTGATTATATCTAACTTGATAGGTGTCATTCAAATTTAGGTAATTTTTCTCCAGAGTCAAAGTACATATCCACTATGTTAGCCTGTCTCTCACATGTCAAGTGCATTGATAGAGTGCAATGATATTGGCAGAACTGGAAATAAGATTGATATCAATAGCTTTAATCTGTTTTTCACTATTTGCATCTTTACATTATGTCATGAGATATACACTCTTTCTTTCTTTCTTTTTTTTTAATATTTATTTATTTGACAGAGAGATCACAAGTAGGCAGAGAGGCAGGCAGAGAGAGAGAGAGAGGAGGAAGCAGGCTCCCCGCTGAGCAGAGAACCCAATGTGGGGCTCGATCCCAGGACCCTGGGATCATGACCCGAGCCAAAGTGGAGGCTTTAACCCACTGAGCCATCCAGGCTCCCCAATATACACTCTTTCTTTTGCTGTGAAGTACAACTTTTCTCACAGGCATTAATTTATAGTTTTCTGATTGTATTCTTTTGAAATTCTGTTTGAATAATCATTAAAGATCAAGTCAAATTTGAGTCAGATGTGCTGAGAGCACTACATCCATACCTGGAAAAATGGAGCCTATTGAGATAAATGCTCTGCACCAACAGGAACCTCAATTTTGCACTAAATATTCTTGTAATATTTTAAACTTTATAAAATGAATGAAAAACTTTCTTAACTCCTTTGATAGAATTACATTCCATTTATTGAAAGTGATTCATATAATATATGCTTTGGGGTATATCAAACCATTATTTTCATTTTTATGTCAATTTTAATAATGCATAAGTTTTATAAATTATGGAGTTGGTTTCAGAAAATACTGATAATTTTATTTATTTTGTATTAAAATCAAATACAAAGAAGTGTTTTATGCGAGTTAAGTTGTAGGATAAGTTCATTTATTCAAAAATATCTACTAGGCATCAGCTGTCGTGGGGTAGGTGCTAGAAATGTAATAGTGAACAAAAGCACATGTTTCCTGCCCTCATGAAACTTATGGTTTAGCAGCGGAGGTAGGTGTTAATTGCTAAGTGTATTGTATTAGGTTAGTAGGGCTGCTGTAACATTGAACTACAGTCTGGGTGGTTTGAAATATCAGGAATTTATCCCCTCACTGATGCTAAAAGTCAGAAATCAAGGTATTGACAAGGCTGTGACCCACCTGCACCTTTGGGGAAGAGAACTCTCTTGCCTTTTCTAGGTCCTAGTAGGCTCAGACCTTCCTTGGCTTGTGACAGCAGAAATCCAACCTCTGCTTTCCTCTTTACATGTTACCTGCCTTTCTGTGCCTGAATGTCTCTCTATCTTCACATAACATTTTCCCTGTGTGTTACTGCTTCTTTTCTTACAGACACAGACTATTACTGGATTAAAAGCCCACCCTATTCTGATTGACTCTATCTTAATTAATTACACTTGCAAAGACCCAAATAAGCCCATTTTGAAATACTTAGAGTGAGAACTTCAGCACATATTTTTGGAGGATAAAATTCAATCCTTAATAGGCATCATTGCAAGCTGTATTACGTGTTATGAAGGAAAGGTGTAACCAGAATGAGGGCATGGACAGTGGGGAACAGATCAAGTGTGGAATGTAAGAAAGGCTGTGTAAATTGTAAGTAGGCAAAGGTAGCAGAAAGTGGGAATCAACAGAGAAAATGGAATGTGTCTGTGCCTTTTGGAGAGAGGACACAGCATTTTTGAGAAACTGAAGGAAAGCCAATCTGACTAGAAATTTTAGAGTTGGTCAGAAATTGTGGAGATGGGATTGTGCATAGGTCCAGAAAGTGTAAGATTTGGGTTTCCTTTGAAGGTGTACTGAACAAATGATCTGATTGTATTTTGAAAATATCACTGCAACTCTTGGGAAATACAGGATGGGGAGGGTATGATAATGGATGCAGACATACAGTTAAAGGTCAGTTGTAGCAGTCCAAGCTAGACATGGCTTGGACTAAAGCAATGTATATGGAGACATATGTACAGATTTAAAATACATTCACTAAACAAAATCAACAGGAAGAAGGATAAATAGTATGCAGGGAAGAAAGTCAAAAATATGTGCCAAAAATTCTACTCTCTTGTAGCATTGAACAAGTGTGAGTACACTCACTGGTATAAGAGGTAGTGATAGTAAATCTCGTTAAAAATGTGTCTTTGGACATGTTGAACATGAAGAACTTTTTACAAAGATTTCAGGCATATAGTTAGATATATGGATTTAGAGGTCACAGGTAAGGTCTGGATTAGGAGATATATTTTAATAGTCATTCTTGCTTCATTCCAGTTTCCTCTGCTTTCTCACCTCTACCTAAGGAGCAGACATGGATTAAAAAAAAACAAACAAAAAACTCGTGATGTTCACTGTATTGAACAATCTTTGGACACAAAGCTAGACTTTTACTTTTTTAATGAAATAAGTTCCATCATCATTATAAATTTTCAGCAGAAAAGATGATTCTTAAAACTTGGGACTTTTAAGTTGATACTTTTTGCAGCTAATTTTTAAATTCACTATTTTTTCATTCCTTTTTATCTTAAATTCTCAAGGAGAAGACTTGCGATCTATCCGTGGACATTCTTTTCTGCTGTATTCATGCAGATGGCCAATGATATTAAAAAACAAATGCTCTTTGGGAGATGCTTTTCAGATTTGTAATACTAAATGTACATGAACAATACAAAAACACTGGAAAAGAAAGAGCTAACATATTTGGAGAGAGAGAGAGAGAGAGAGAGAGAGAGAGTGTGTGTGTGTGTGTATTTTAAGATTAAGAGTGAGTCACTTTAAATTATTCTTCAGAGACTAAGTAAACAAACATAAAAGTAAAATAATGAAAGATAAGGATCTAGAACTAGGAAACAGATTTGAAAGAAAATCTTTAGTAAATCGAATGTCCTTCAATTATTGCCCACAAAGTAAAAAAGAAAATAGCATTTGAAGGAGAGGTGCCCACATGACAAATATGAAATACTGCACTGAGAAACAAGGGATTGGAACAATCTGTTCCCTTTATCAACAGTAGCACTACAAAAACTAAAAGCCATGTGCTATTAAGCAGGCAAAAAATGATTCTCTTTATTTTCTGGAAAAGTGAGCAGTAGATACATGGGTAATGATTACTTTGTAGAGTACTCTTCTTTATTCTAGTCATGGAAGAGATAACTAAAAATGGCTGAACATTATCAAATGTTTCTTAATTGAAATCCATATAGTAGCGAGTATATATTTCACCCTCAAAATTCAAAAGTAAATGAAAAGCTAATATATGTAAAATATTAAGAGAATATAATTTTAGTGTGTTACAAAATATTAGAAATAATTTTTTCAAGTAAAAACCTGACATGAAATAAAAAAACATATGTGCATTTTACTTTGACATCAGCCACAGTAACTTCTTTCAAGACACATCTCCAAAGGCAAAGGAAACAAAAACAAAAATGAACTTTTGGGACCTCATCAAGATAAAAAGCTTCTGCACAGCAAAGGAAACAGTCAACAAAACAAAGAAGCAACCCACAGAATGGAACGAGATATTAGCAAATGACAGTGCAGACAAAGGGCTGATATCCAAGATCCATAAAGAACTCCTTAAACTCAATACCAAAAAACAGAAAATCATGTCAGAAAATGGGCAGAAGACATGAACAGACACTTCTCCAATGAAGACATACAAATGGCTAACAGACACATGAAAAAATGTTCAATATTAGCCATCAGGGAAATTCAAATCAAAACCACATTGAGATACTACCTTACACCAGTTAGAATGGCAAAAATTAATAATGCAAGAAACAACAAATGTTGGAGAGGATGCAGAGAAAGGGGAACCCTCTTACACTGTTGGGAATGCAAGTTGGTGCAGCCACTTTGGAAAACAGTGTGGAGAGTCCTTAAAAAATTAAAAAATAGAGCTACCTAATGCCACTGCAATATTACTACTGAGTACTTACCCCAAAGAAAGAGATGTAGTGAAAAGAAGGGCCATATGTACCCCAATGTTCATAACAGCAATGTCCACAATCACCAAACTGTGGAAAGAGCCAAGATGCCCTTTGACAGATGAATGGATAAAGATGTGGTCCCTATATACAATGGAATATTACTCAGCTATCAGAAAGGATGAATACCCAACTTTTATATCAACATGGATGGGACTGGAGGAGATTATGCTGACTGAAATAAATCTAGCAGATTGAGTCAATTATCGTATGGTTTCACTTGCTAATGGAGCATAAGGAATAACATGAAGGACATTAGGAAAAGGAAAGGAAAAGTGAATTGGGGGAAATTGGAGGAGGAGGCGAACCATGACAGACTGTGGACTCTGAGAAACAAACAGAGTTTTAGAGGGGAGAGGGGTGGGGGGAATGGGTGAGCCAGTGGTGGTTATTAAGGAGGGCACTTACTGCATGGAGCACTGGGTGTGGTGCATAAAAAATGAATCATGGAACACTGAAAAAATAAAATAAAATAAAATTAAATTAAATTAAAAAAAAATCAAATGTGTATTTTAATGCCTGCATGAAAGGAAAAAACAAATTTTCAAATATAAAGCAAACAGAGAAATGTTCCCTACCTTTGCTTTGGATAAAACTGTCATATTCAGAAGAACAATTAACAGGATTTGGAAAAAATGAAAAATTTTTCCAGACTTCCCAAATATTTTGTTCCATTCTACTAAATGCACATAAAGTCCAAATAAGAGCATGATATATATTTCATGTTTCTTATGTTAGTTGTTCCAAGAAATAATTTATTGACTTTTGTGTATTTCTTAGGATGAGATTAATGGCTATCAAAACCATGCCACTTATTCATAAATGATACCTGCTGAATATTACAATAATACACATTTTTTTAAGATGGCATCTAAAGACATCATTTAACACCAGTGGAAGTCTATTGCATTTAAAAGTATGATTGTCATTAAGATGGCCATAGTTACTGTAAAGAAAAAAAAAAAAGAAACACACCACACCCCACGTGTAATATGTGGCAAGTCAATAGCAATATTATAAATGCTGTTGTTTGGTGGATGGGTAAAATGAAAAAGCATTACTCAGGTTGTAACATTCCCCTTGGCCCCAAAGTTTAAGAATCTGAGTTTAAAGGGTAAACATAATCAAAAGACATTTATAAAAACAGTATAAAGGAGTCAATATATTTATTTAGACAGTCAGTAAAACAGGCTAAGGATTCTTAGATATGCCTGGCTGTTCCAAGAATCTTACAGGCATTTTGGGTTTCCCTATAACTGATTGACAAGAATAGTTAAAATAATGTTGGCTCATTAATCCATTTGCAATTATCAGTAGATTAAAGCAGTTTTGGCTCCCATTTTATTCAGGTGTTCTTTCATATAATGTTGCTTAAAATCACTGTAAGAGTAGTTGTGCAACAGTGCTAATGCAGTTAATGCCCACGAGTTGTATGCTTCAAAGTGATGAAATTGGTAATTGTATATTATGTTTATTTTGCCACAATAAAAAATAGGCCTAAAAGTACTATAAATCTGTATTTTAGTTGTAAATACAATGCTCCTAGCCTTCTGTGAAAGTTTCTTACCTCCCTTGGGTAAAAATATAATCTTAGCTGTCTAAATTCCAGTGTTCCCATGAAAATATACATGCCTGTCTGCATGTGAGGGATGTAGTTAGTCTATATCATAATTTTTTCAGACCACCAGCAATGCATATGAAAGACTGAGTTCATGTGCCAACTTGGATTACTTATAGTCTCGAGAAGACACACACTTTCATACATTTTTTAATTATTCGTAATGTAGATTCCATGTTGTAACTAAAATATGGAACTCCATCTGCAGTGTTCTAACTTCTAGAATACTATAGTAGATTTCCTTCCTTCTACGAGGGACGGCTATACTTTTTCTTCCTGAACTAACACCTATTTTCTATTTGTTTTAATTATGTAACATTCTTCATAAAAAGTGGGTCATCATTTGGAATTTATTTCTGTATAGTATTGACATTTATAAGTAGGAAACAGGGGCGCCTGGGTGGCTCAGTGGGTTAAAGCCTCTGCCTTCGGCTCCAGTCATGATCTCAGGGTCCTGGGATCGAGCCCCCCACATCGGGCTCTCTGCTCAGCGGGGACCCTGCTTCCCTCTCTCTCTGCCTGCCTCTCTGCCTACTTGTGATCTCTCTGTCAAATAGATAAAATCTTTAAAAAAAAAATAAGTAGGAAACATAGCAGCTGATTTCATTAGTGGTAAGCAATGTTGCATTACGAAGTTTGAAAAATCTACCATTTTGGGAATGGGGGTAGGTGGATGGCATGCAATCTGCTTCTCCATATTGGGTTCCATGTTAAATTGCTTATGGCAATAAGAGATTGTTCTATATGTACTGGGAATGTTCTCTTACTGCTTCTATTTATTAAAACAAGCAGGGTACTTTGATTATATCAAAAAGGCACTCATGGTATTATCAGAACAATTCAGTCTTTCAGATGTCTAAATTTTTAATTCTAGAGCATCCAAATGGCAATGTTAAGGATCAAGCTGATAAGGATGGGAGGGCAGACATAATAATAAGTGTGGTTTTTTTTTTTCTGTTACTAAATACCAATGAGAAGAATATAATTTTAAATTTTATATTTATTTATTTAAATTATTTTATTTATTTATTTGACAGAGAGAGAGAGGGAATGAGAGCAAGAGAGGGAACACAAGCAGGGGGAGTGTGAAAGGTAGAAGCATGCTTCCTGCTGAGCAGAGAGCCCAATGTGGGGCTCAATCCCAGGACCGTGGGATCATGACTAAGCTGAAGGCAGATGTCCAACTGACTGACCCACCCAGGCACCTCTATAATTTTAAATTTTATAAAAATGTTTTTTACGAGATTATAAAAAATATTAAGGATTTACTGCTTTCCTATCTTTTTTTTTCCACACACACAAAAAACCTATGCGTTAAAATTTTTTGGAAAATTATAGTCAACTTGAAACTTTAAAATTAGTATATAATGTGATATCTTACATTCAGATTGATAAGGAACAAACATTAATCTGGATCTGTATTATCAAAATAATCTGAAGAAATAACTTATTATTTTTACTACTGAAAGAGTAACACAGCATAAGTAAGTTTTTATTTATGATAAAAAATAGAAAGCACAGTCAGTAGGGCGTGCAGCTCTTGATCTTGGATTGTGAGTTTGAGTCCCAGGTTGGGTGTAGAGATTACTTAAAAATAAAGTCTTTCTTTAACATTTTTTTAAAAATGAAAGGTACAATTTTAAGGTGAACAGATTTTCATAAAGTTGTTTCAAGCCATTTTAGCTTTTATGATACAGTGTTGAGTAGGATAAATTAATTAGTGATATATTATTTCATCAATTTATTTTGAGCAATATTCTTAGCCCTTACTATTAATATTATTTCCAGAGATTAATTTAGATAAAAAATGTAAAGACAGGCACCTGGGTGGCTCAGTGGGTTAAGCCTCTGCCTTCTGCTCAGGTCATGATCTCAGGGTCCTTGGATAGAGCCCCACATTGAGTTCTCTGCTCAGCAGGGAGCCTGCTTCCCCTTCTCTCTCTATCTGCATCACTGCCTACTTGTGATCTCTCAGTCAAATAAATAAATAAAATCTTTTTAAAAAAATTTAAAGACAATTTATTTTGTTTGGATTTTTATACAACTAAGTATCAACAGACAGTCTAACAATGAGGATTTCCTAATATGTAATATTTAGAGGGCAGGGTAACCTTCTGTTCTTTTGGCTTGTAACCTAGTCTTGATTGTTGTGATTAAGTTGTATTTTGCAGTTTATTCTCAGTGGTGGATTTCCAGCATCGTGGATGGAGTAAAAATGCTCATTTTATAAATTTACACACTGTTCTGTCTTAAGCTCTATTAAAGACCGTATAAAAACAGAGAATTTAGGGGCGCTTGGGTGGCTCAGTCGGTTAAGTGTTTGTCTTCGGCTCAGGTCATGATCCCAGGATCCTGGGATCGAGCCCTGCACTGGGCTCCCTGCTCAGTGGAGAGTCTGCTTCTCCCTCTCCCACTCCCCCTGCTTGTGTTCCTCTCTCACTAAGTCTATCTCTGTCAAATAAATAAATAAAATCTAAAAAAAAAAAAAAAACAAAAACAAAAACAGAATTTACACTTCTGGAATGTCTAAAGTTATTTTGGATACTTACTACCTGATAGAGATTCATCCTAAACTTAGGGAGCTTGGAAAACAGATTTTCCTCAGCTATAAGGAGATATATACCTTTTACACAAATAATTATTTCAGCATCTGAGTTACATAGAATTAGAATACTTCCAAAGTTCAGAATATGTGCTCAACAGTAGGGTGTGATTGTATATCCACTCATCTGTTCTCTCTCTCTCTCTCTGTCTTTTTTTTTTTTTTTTAAGATTGTACTTGTTTATTTTAGAGACAGGAGCATGAGGTGGGGGGGCAAGGGACAGATGGAGAATGATAAGCAGACCCCACACTGAGTGCAGAGCATGATGCGGGACTTAATCTCAGGACTCTGAGATCATGACCTGAGCCAAAATCAAGAGTTGAATTCTTAAATGACTGAGCCACCCAGGTGGCCCTCAGGCTGTTCTCTTAACAGTTTTTGTAATAGTCACAAATCCAGAGGTGATGTCTTTATGACTGAAAATGCGAACATAGCTCTTATTCTCTGTATCTAAGTACCTAAAGGTCATGTTTTAAACATATGTTTTAAAATACACAATACAGAATTAAGCTAGTATACTTCAAAAAATATTTTGATGGAATGAAATTATAATATTAATAGTAGTCATATTCCTTCCCTTCAAAATGGTTATTTACACATGAACCGCTCTGTGTTGTAAAAATTAAGATGAAAATCAGCAGAAAAACAAGACATTCAAAGACATTCATGTGTGTGAATTATTTAACATCAGAAAAATAATTAAAACCCATTAACAATAAATTCATATGTCTTTATTAATAGATAAAATTATAGTTCCTCATGTGAGTCTCTGCATTAAATTTTTCTCAATGTCTAATTCAGCCCTAACTACAATGATAGGTATACAGTTAAACAAAATGCATGTTTAAAGATGGTGCTTAATACTAGCTATCTAGTGTGGTATAATGCCAATAGCAATGAAGGCTAAATAGGAAAATCATTAATTATGCTCTGTTTACCATTTTATTGTCAACTCTGATCATTAAGATGATCTATCTTGACTAGTCTCATTAGTACATGAAAGTGAATCATAATACAATTGAATTTAATCAGCATATCAAAATTTCATATTTGTGCTTTTTCCAGAAAGAATAAATATGTTCACATTTTGCTATCTAGAATGAAGATAATTTATAGTTCATTTTAATTATACATATATATCTTTCAAATTAATTTGCTTTTGAAAACTGTTTTATCATACAGAAACATTTTGTTATTTAAATATTTTGCATTTTTACTGAAAACTCACAACTGTGTTCCATTTTTTCCTAACCAAATTGTATTATTTTTCAGAGATCTTGCCTTTAAATGAATTGCATCTACAATATGCCCACACTGAACCAGTCTAATAATTAGTGTGAGCTTGACATTTGTTGGATATTAGATGTATGCACAATAATGTCATATAAATCATGCATTTATAAGGAAGGAAAATATGCTATTTATATAATTTATTTTCATTATTATGATTTCAGGGCAACTAAAGGGCTCAGTGGGTTAAACAACTGACTTAAGCTCACGTCATGATCTCAAGTCTTAATCTTAAGATCTTAAGACCCCAAGTCTTAAGAACTGTCAGTCTTGGGATTCTTAATTCATTAAGCCAGCATTTTCCTGAAGTGACCTTCACCTTCCTAGAAGTGTTTCGAGGAAATTAAAACTGAAAAAGATGGAGCCCCTTTTCAGTTCAGTTGGTTAACCAGTTGCCTTTGGCTCAGGTCATGATCCCAGGGTCCTGGGATCAAGCTCTGCATTGGGCTCCCTGTTCAGCAGAGAGCCTGCTTCTCCCTCTCCCTCTCTCTCCAGGCTTGTCCTTTCACTCTCTCTCTGTCAAATAAATGAAATAAAATCTTAAAAAAATAATAAAGTAAATAAAAATATAAATAAAACAGAAAGGTGAACTGGTTCATTCAGCATTTATTCAACATACGTTCTGAATTACTGCAATAGCCTTATATGCCAACCTGTATATACTTTGAAAATCTGTTTTTCATTCCAAAGTGAGAATGAACTTTTAAAAACATAAGTATAATGATTTTAACACATGCCCATAACCATTTAAGAATGGTTTCACTGGACACATTATTTTTAGGGAAAAGTAAAACTCCATATAGTCATATGCAAATAGTTTTACAGTACTAGAAATAGAATTGTTTCTATCCTATTATTCTTCTCAAATCTGACCACTCTGATCTGTTAATTTAAGACTTCTTCTTGCACTTAATAGCTTGACTTGTGTGGCCAGTTTTTCTTTTCCTGAATTTTTTTTTTTTTTAAGACTTATTTATTCATTTGAGAGAGTGAGCAGTGGTGGATGGCGGGGAGGGCAGAGGGAGAGGGAGAGAAAGAGAACTCTCAGACTCCTCACTGAGTGCGGAAAACAGAGCCTTATTTGGGGTTGGATCCCACACCCCTGAGATCATGATGTAAGCCAAAACCAAGTCAGACCTTAACTGACTGAGCCACCCAGACACCCCCTGAAATGTACTTTTTAAAAATTTACTTTGGGGAGTATCTTTGTGTGAATAAGGTCTATTTTCCCCCATTTTGGGGGAAAACATATTTATATTTCTGTAATTCATAAGAATAATTTTATTATGTAAAAATTATTGGCAGTATTTCTCTCATTGTATTACAGTTGTTTTTCTAGTGTCTTCTATTTTTCCTAGTTCGAATCAGTGGCTGGATTAATTACTTTTCCTTTGAAGTTGCTTTGTTTTGTTATTGGCTTTTCTTTCTATATTCCTTCCTTTCTTTTTTTTTTTTTAAATATTTTATTTATTTATTTGACACAGAGAGAGATCACAAGTAGGCAGAGAGGCAGGCAGAGAGAGAGAGGAGGAAGCAGACTCCCTGCTGATCATTGAGCCCGATGTGGGGCTCGATTCCAGGACCCTGATATCATGACCTGAGCCGAAGGCTGTGGCTTAATCCACTGAGCCACCCAGGTGCCCCTCTTCCTTCCTTTCTTTCTGTCTCTCTCTCTTTTTAAGATTTTATTTACTTGAGAGAGAGAGCACAAGCAGGGGAAACAGCAGTGGGAGAGAGGGAGAAGCAAGCTCCCCTCTGAGCAGGAAGTCTAAAGGAGGGCTCATACCAGGACCCTGAGATCATGACCTGAGCCAAAGACACTTAAACAACTGAGCCATCCAGGAGCCACTCTTACTGGCTTTTCTTAACACATTTTTTTCTCTGTTCTTCTGCTATTTCACTGATATGTCTAGGTATATCTAGGTATGGATTTCTTTTGTTATTTTTTTTATGATTTTACTTATTTTTATTTGAGAGAGAGTGAGAGATAGTACATGAGCAGGGGGGTGAGGGAGAAGCAGGCTCCCCACTGAGCAGGGAGCACGATGTGGGGCTCAATCCCAGGACCCTGGAATCAAGACCTGAGCTGAAGGCAGTCACTTAATCATCTGAGCCACCCAGACTCCCCTAGGTATAGATTTCTTATTAATTATCCTGATTGGGAATGAATGGAGTCCCAGATTTAACTAATATCTTTCAAGATTTTTGGAAAAAACTCAGCTATCATCTCTTTGAATGTTGCTTTGTGATTCTTCTTATTATTAATATCTTCCAGAGCTCTGTTTAGATTCATGTCAAGCCTTCTCACTGTTTCTCCATGTAATATAATCCCTCTGTATATGTCTGGGCAGAAATGTAAATATTTTGGGAGGTCATTCTTCCAGTTCACTGATTCTTTCATCAGTTTTATATAATCTACTACTACTTCACCTATCCATTAAAAAAAAAATCTAGTTATAATTTAAAGATGTCAAAATTGCATTTGGTTCTTTTTTTTCCTTTTTCAGATTTATTTTCTTTAGGAAAAATGTTATATTTGCTTTTATAAAATTTATTTCTGAGAATTATATTTGAAATCTTTGCATGTCTATTTCTGCTGTTGTTTATATTAGTTTTTATGTATGGTGCCTTTGTGTATGTGTGTGTGTGTGTGTGTGTGCACATGTGTGTGGGTGAAGGTGTTTTTCTTTCATTGTTGATTTATTTCATGTTACATGTGAAGTATTAATTTTCTTTTGAACTTTGTTTATAGGCATTCTTTATGTCTTAGGTGAAGGGCGAGTTCATATGATGACTGCTTCTGCCTGCTTATATTAAGTTCTTTCAAAAAAATTAGTTTTGGAACATGCTTTATAAAGTGAATGTGGACCCTTTGGGAGGATTAATGTTTCAGATGGTACATGTAGTTTTTCCTTTCCCCTTGATGCAATGTCAAAACAGATACTGATAATATTTCAGATTGTCAACATCTTTAGATGAGGCAGTTTAAGAAGATTGGGAAAGGAATGTTATATTTCTTGCCTTCCCTTATTTGTTTATTCTAGAGGATAAGGTCCAGTTCTATTGGGAATTTCTTGTTCATTTCCATACCTTAAATGCATCTCATTATAGTTCCTGTCTTCTGCAATCTGTATATAGTGTCAAAGCTGTGGATCAAGATTCTTAGATTTTGTAGAAACACTCAGTGAGAATGTTGGCATTGATACCTGCTTATTTCCTTGGTCTCTGGTTTTTATTTTTATTTTTAGATCCCCAATGTCTTTATGTTCGTGGTAACTCACTGATGAATTTAAAATTGTTTCTTAAAAAAAAAATTGTCCACTGCACTATTTCTTATGTTTCACATCAAAAGAATGAAATATCACCATTTGCAATGATGTGGATGGAGCTTGAGTGTATTATGTTAAGTGAAATTAAGTCAGGCAGAGAAAGACAAATACCATATGATTTCACTCATAAATGGAATTTAAGAAACAAAGGAGATGAACACATGAGAAAAGAGAGAGAGAGAGAGAGAGAGAGAAGGAAACAAACCATAAGAGACTTTATGTTAGAGAATAGAGGTTTGATGGAAGGAGGTGGGTGGGGGTTGGACTAGATGGGTGATGGGTATTAAGGAGGACATTTGAGCACTGGGTGTTAAATGCAAGTGTTGAATCACTAAATTCTACTCCTGAAAACAATATTACACTATATGTTAACTAACTAGAATTTAAATAAAAATTTGGAAAAATTATCCAGAGTTTCAGTTACCTCAGTTAGTAGTAATATTAATCTCTAATATATATATTTTTTATCAAATAAATGATCTTGTAACAAACTCTACCCTCTAAGAGAGAGGAACATGTGAATTTGGAGAAACAATTTAAGCACTGACTTTTGAAAAGGGGTCCTTTATTTTATTCTTTTTACTATATTAACTGATTTCATAATTACTATGGCAACAAGATTTTTACAAAATTTAAAAACCTAAGTTACCAAAGCCACCCACAATAAGTAGTAGTCAAACAGAAGAACCATTAAAAGTGTCCAAAGAATAGATTTTCAACTATTATAAAAAATGAAATAAATAACAAAACCAAAACAATTAGTCACATACTAAATTATATAATTTTCACTAAATATTTTTCTTATTGAACCATATGTCTCATTTATATGGGAAAAAATAAAAAGGGAATTGTTTTAAAAATCTCTGTCTTCCAATATGTATCAGTTCATTAAAATTGACAGTTTATAATTCATTAATCTAAGGATCTCACAAGAAATTTTCAAAAGAATTAAAAATATTAAACTTATGTGCATAATCATAGGTATAGCATTAACTATATGACCATACTTGAAAAAAATTCTGTATGTCATAGGTATCATTAGGTGACTGTTAGCATATCAAATTTAAAATATTTATTTAGCCATTAAAATCCTGTGTGTAAAGAATGTGTAGCAATCTGAACAATTTTATAATATTAGCAATACAATGTTAGGGAGAAGAGGCAACATTAAAATTAAGTTTATATGATTACATATGAACTGATAGGAAGAAAATTTTAAAAGTGAAAGTATTTATGTTGATATGGTGAGGTTGTATATGCTTTTAAAGCATACTTCATGTATTACAATTCTGTTCCTATAATCAAGATAACCTTGGTTTAAGTTATATCTAACTCAAGATAAAGCTAAAGCTAATTAAGATTTACTATTTTTTAAAAAAAATGTCTGTTTGCCATCTAGAACTGTAAACATCTGTTCCAAATTGGATAGTTTACAGTGGTGATAATATAGCATAATTTAACATGTGGACCAGTTATCATTTCTAGAATCAGGTCTTCAGGCCAACTCATAAAATCAAATTTCCAAAATTAAAGGTCTAAGGAGAGTTTCCTGCATTTTTCAAAAATATATATGTAAACTTTATAATAAACTAGATTGGTGACCAAAAGGAATGAATTCAGGATACTGAGAGTTGTTAGATGGGTAAATAGAAAACAGTTGCATAAAAATATATAATAAATGCGTCAAAGTACAATTTCAATTTTGTGTACCATTAGAAATGGAAAACCTATCTATATTAATCATGATTGCTATAAAATATCATAATATTAGCCAGAGCTTCAATATTTAAAAAATAATTGAATATTCTGAAAGTGCTTCTTGGCCTAAATATAAATGACTTTATTGAATGTTCATGTTCTTTTGGGCACAGAAGGAAAGAATAGAAGAGGGGATGTAGTGTAATTATTTGTTCTAGTTACTGCATATTGTGTCCCTGGCCTTATGCTGGGTGCTATGGATACAAGGATGAATTATCTCCTAAGGGGCTTAAAAGGAGAAAGCAGTCACAAAATACAAATGCTTGATCTGAAATCAATATATTAAAAAAAATAAGTACTCAAGCAATCTCCGGCTAATGACTGAAAAGCAGGGTTGGTCTTCCTTCCATGATACCATGTGGTCTTTTTTAAAGTCCTTTCTTTATTGCTTAATGGTGCTTTCATTCTCATTTTTAGCCATCAGTTCTCTGCACTGCAGCAGATTCTAATGAACTCAAACTCAAATTTAAGTGACTGATCAGGATTTGTTTGTCACATTCCTAAGGGATTTTCTACTACTTCCTCATTTACAATATTTTACACCTAGACAACATCCTAGAGATTATATATTTCACTTCTATTCAGAAATTTGAAATCTGCAGTCCAGGGACAAGCTGTGACCTGTTCAAGGTCATTAGCTATTAAGTCATAGAGTGAAGACTCCTCCATTCTCCATTTTAATAAGGGCAAGAAATCTGAGCTGGATACCTGCCCTGGTTATTTACAAGAAGCTCTTGATGCCAAACATTTTTCTCTAACCTTTTACTTCCTCAAAGGAACACTGTAAAGAAATATAAGTAGGTCTAATACAATGTTTCATTTGTTTTGTGGCTCCAGATTAAAAAGAGATTCAAAATTCTTTCATTTTTCAAAGGCTTGCTTTTAAATGCAATTCTACACAAAAGTAATATTAAAAGAAAATTTTAAAGTATAAAAACCCAAGGTTAGTTTGCTCATCTATCACTTATAATGGAAGCTATGCAACTAATGATCCATTCATCATTTTGAAAATCTACTTCCAATGTATTAGGCTGCTAAATGCCTGGAGATCCACGGAACTGGAGTGAGGTTATTGTATTAAAATAAAGTACTTACAGTTGCAAAGTATGAAAAATAAACTCTTTCAAATTACCAAGAGCTATTATTGAAGTATAAATACATTCTTAAATATATGATACAAAAATGAAAGAAACCATTTAAAAATAAATTTTTAAAAAATTGATTATTAAAATTGATCAAAACATGAAAAAAGAAGTATTGTTTGGTATTTTTACAGATAAGATTTTAAAAATATGTGATAAAAAGTTAAGTAATTTTGGTCTGTGAAAATATGCCAACAACTATATCACTGTTGGAATTAAAGCACACTGACATTTGACATCTGTCTACATTTCTGAGTCTCTTTGAATTTAGTGTGTCTATGGGCAGTAAAAACAAATTTGAACCTTTACCTAAACAAAGCATGAATAGGAATCTACACCTCATTTCACTCTCCTGTCCTGTAACAAAAACAAAACAATACCGGATAACAAACATCAGGAATATATTCCTAACTAAATATAATGAATTTGGAGATACACTTTATTGCACTAGATTTCAATTCTGTAAATGTGTTAAGGTGTACAATGTTATGTCTGCTTCGTTAACATGTTACTCAAGGTAATAATACTAAAAGCCCCCAGCATAGCATCTTTAACTATAATTGCTTCTGCATTTTTTAATGGGACATATTTAATGCTAACTTTGGAAGCTTTTTCAGTATGTTTAACAATCAAGACAGCACTGGCACCAATCAAAAAGAGTACATAACTTACACTTGGTACATAATTAATATTAAGGTTGAAAACAGAGATTTATCCACATTTTCCAGATGAATTAATTGGAATTTGAGAAACAATAATCGAATTGTTAAATTGATAAGTTGAGTTTTAATCTGTAGGTATCTTTTTTCCTTCTAAAAATAGATAATTTTGGTTTATGAAACATAAAGCACCAAAAAACCAAAACAAAACAAAACAAAAAAACCCAAACCCAATTCTGAGCCAGAATAAAGGCAGATACTATATTAACCTAGTAAGAACTTAACTCTATGAACCACTGAGGCGATGCACTTGCATTTTGGAGAATGTGAATATGAAGTTATTTGGATCAGGTTAATAGATTTCTGTGAGAAGGAGCAAAGTATATAAAGAGCTGACATATTGAAGCAGACATATAAAGTTAAATGAAATTAAAGTTCAGAAGCCACCTAGTTGCGTTAGCAGCATTATGATACCAGACTTGACAAAACACCCAATATCCACACTGGTTTTGGAAGCTGGGTACTTTTGCAAGCGGTTAATAGAAGATCATGATACCTTATTTACTTTTTTGGAAGTAAATAAGGAAGTATATCAAAAATTTTAAATGTTCAAGCACTTTACCTCAGTAATTCTATTTGTAACAGATTTTGAGTAGTCATCTCCAACAAGGTATAAATATGACCTAGTTTCATATTTTCAATAAATGATTTCAACTATATTCTGCTTAATTATCCTTTACTTTTTCTTAATGACTACTTTGGCAGATTCTACTACATTTGATTAACTTTTACTTATTACACTAAATACCATTTGGTTTTAATTATCAATCTCATATTCAAATGAAATTTCCAAACTACCTTATATTCCCTTTCTTCACATCAGTGGATACACTTAATTGGAGTATGAGAAGTGAAAGGAAAGGAAAACAGTTAAGTATCACTTTCCTTCTCTGGCTAGAATTGTAGTCTTTTAGTCATAGATGGCAACTTTTCAGTCTACCGTTAACACCAAAGATGTCTCCAGGTAGTGGATACAATTCTTGCAATCTAACCTATGTATATAATCACAAATGTGCAAAAAATATCAATACAAGTTTACACATTTTAACCTTTTTGGTAAAAGCAAAATAAGTAAAATAAAGTAAGAACAATCTAAACGTTTAATATGAGGGGAAGATTTGGAGTTAGCCTTATTTTAAAGCTAAACTGGAGTTATACCTCCATCCTCATCTGAATGAGCACCATCTCAGCTCTAGGTTGGATTCTGGCATGTATTCACATAACAGTCAAACGTTTTTGTAAAATTTGCAAAATGAAGATATTTTAAATGCAGTTGGTTAAGACTGTTGCTCCTTTACAACTTCTTGAAAATATAAGTAGTATCTTAGTATATTTGACGTTTCTTGTGCTGTATAAAGTCTGATGGTTATAGAAAAAAATTAACATGGTTGATCATCACTGATAGTGAAATGGACTGAGAAAAAACTATTGAAGTTATAAAATTGATAATTCTCAAATTTCAAATTCTTTAGTAAGTCAGTTAATAGATCAGAACTACAAATTGTGGGGCAACTGGGTGGCTCAGTGGGTTGGACCTCTGCCTTCAGCTCAGGTCATGGTCTTAGGGTCCTGGGATCGAGCCCCATGTCCGGCTTTCTGCTCAGCAGGGAGCCTGTTTCCCCTCTCTCTCTGCCTGCTTCTCTGCCTGCTTGTGATCTTTCTCTCTCTGTCAAATAAATAAATAAAATCTTTATTAAAAAAACCTACAAATTGATTACAGAATTATGTAGTTAAATATAGTGTAGCAATAATTTTCAGTCATTTAAATTATTCTTTTTTATTTCTTAATTTTTTTATTTTGTATATTTTATTTATCTTATTTTATTTTTTTAAAAGATTTTATTTATTTATTTGACACAGAGAGAGAGAGAGAGAGAGAGAGACCGAGAGAGAAGGAACACAAGCAAGGGGAGTGGGAGAGGGAGAAGCAGGCTTCCAGCTGAGCAGCAACCCAATGCGGGTCTCTATCCCAGGACCCTGGGATCATGAACTGAGCAGAAGGAAGATGCTTAACGACTGAGCCATCCAGGCACCCCTAATTTTGTATATTTTAAAGAAATATCAATTACACTCAAATTCAGTTACAATAGAAGAGCATTAACCTTGTGGAAACAAACAATCTTGTGGTAGGCAGGCTAATAACTCCCCACAGGTGTTCACATAGTAATCCTTAAAACCTATGAATATATGTACTTATATGGGAAAAGTAACTTTGCATATGTGATTCAGTTAAGGATCTTCAGGTGGGGAGATTGTCCTGGAGAATTTAGGTGGGCCCCATGTGATCACAAAGGTCCTTGTAGGAACAGAGAGAGGCCAATTAGAGGCAGAGAAGATGTGATGACAGAAAGCTGATGTGGGAGAGGAGAGAGAGAGAGATTTGAAGATGCTGCCCTGTTAACTTTGAAGATGGAGATAAGCAAGGCAGGAAGCCTGTATCATCTAGAAGCAGGAGAATCTCTTTTCCTGGTAAGGAAATGGATTTTCCTCCAATCTTTGGAAGTAATACAGCCCTGCCAACAATTTGATATAAGCTAAATAAGGACAATTTAAGGCTTCTGACTTCCAGAATTGTGAGGTAATAAATTTGTGTTGTTTAAAGCTACTGAGTTTGCGATATTTTGTTACAGCAGAGTAGGTAACTAGTACAAACAGAAAGAAAATATATGTTTGTCAGCACTAAATTTCATTAATTGTTTATGTTCTTCATTGAAAATATCCCTATTACTCAAAAATTTTTATTAGTAATTTTATTGTTTTTCATTTTTTAAAAAAGGTATAAATATGACACCTACTGAAATTGGATCTTCCAGTGCATAAAAGAGTGGTTAAATTTTACACCATATTTTTCTTCTTTTGAAATAACTAAATATCATGTTCTGATGATCAAGTAGATATTATTCTCAAAGAAAGTACTTTGGGAAAGACCTCGAGCTTTTATAATTCATTTTTTTAATTGTATGTATCTGTTGGGAAGATAATATATACACATTCAACAAGACAGTTTCTTTTCTTTTGACAGTATAAAAACTTTTTCATCTAAAAGAACTATATATTGTCTAACACTGAAAAAGATTTCCTATGAAAGTTTAACAATTAAGTCAAGCCAGATGCTCCACTTCAAGAATAAGGAATATCATGGCAGTAACAATATAAGCCTGTCTACTTGTTTTTATTTAGAAGTCATTAAGCACTATAGCAAAGTAACTAGTTATGCTGTTGGAGGTATTATAATCACTTTGCATAGAGAGTCAGGTATGGAAAATAATACAATAATAATGAATTTAATATTTATATGGCAAAGGTATTATTAAAGAAAGCAAATAAAACATGTTCTTTATAATCTTGCCCCTTATACTTTAGTAAATCTGGGTTAGTTAATAAGTTGAGCATAATGGGTGTTGATTAGTTTGACGATTCAATATCTCATTCTTTATTGCTGGAATATTCTAACTGAATTATTTTTTTTTACATATCATATTATCTTTATCAAAATACCTGTCCTGGGGCGCCTGGGTGGCTCAGTGGGTTAAAGCCTCTGCTTTCGGCTCAGGTCAAGATCCCAGGGTCCTGGGATCGAGCCCTGCATCAGGCTCTCTGCTCAGCGGGGAACCTGCTTCCTACCTCTCTCTCTGCCTGCCTCTGCCTACTTGTGATCTCTGTCTGTCAAATAAATAAAATCTTTAAAAAAAACAAAAACCTGTCCTAAAAAGTGTGCAAGAGTTTTCTTATTGAGAATCCTAATGCTTTTTTTATCCTCCTCCTCTGAAAAACTTTTATTTATTTGTTTGCTTGCATGCTAGTTTTTTAACACACTATAGTCTTCAATGGGTTATTTAAGGTCACAGATTTGCACATACTTATTGAAATCCTTGATAGATGGGGAGCCTGGGTGGTTCAGTCTTTAAGCATCTGCCTTCGGCTCAGGTCATGATCCCAGGGTCCTGGGAACAAGGCACACAAGGGGCTCCCTGCTTGGTGGGAAGACTGCTTCTCCCTGTCCCACTCACCCTGCTTGTGTTCCCTCTCTCACTGTGCCTCTGTCAAATAATAAATAAAATCTTTTAAAAAAAGAAATAGCTCATAGATAATGACATAATTAAGGAAATAAGAAACATTATTAATTCCAATTATTGTCTCTGATCAGAAATGGAAAGAAAGGAAATACTTTGTTTCTGAATTTCCACTCTGTTTAAAAACACTGGAACTTTCAGATTTGTATTTTGTTATTTTGTCTTACTCATTTGGTTTTGTAATTCTAACATGGATTATTAAATAAAGCTTGGAGAAAGTAAAAATTATTTTTAGTATTTCCAAGTTAGCTTTTATTTTTGGTATATGTCTATATTTTAAGGACTACATAAATTATAAAGAAGATAAACAACTTGCTTTGGTGAACATTAGTTAAGACTGAAAAATTGTAAATGTCTTTATCCAAATGTTCATTAACTCAATGCCTAAAATGGAATTTTATATTCATGGTTCTTCCATTAAAACAAAACCAATACTGGGGCGCCTTGATGGCACAGTCTCTTAAGCTGCTGCTTTGGGCTCAGGTCATGATGTAGAGTCCTTGGATCCAGCTGCATAACATGGGGCCCCCTGCTCAGTGGGAAGTCTGCTTTTCCTTCTCTCCCTACCCTCCTCCTGTGCACTCTTGCATACTCTCTCTCAAACAAGTATAAAATCTTTAAAAGAAAACAAACAACAAAAAAAAAACACCCCAATACTATGCCAATGAAATACTCATTAATTTAAACTTTCTTCTGTGTGTGTTGTTCAATATAATTTTTGGCCATTGTACAATATAGTTGAATATATATTCACTTTTCCATGTGAGGATGGAGTATTTTCTCTCACTTTATTACTCCTGAAATTAGTCACTCACTTTGAATCTACCATGCTCAAAGGTGATCATTGTATTTGTATTCAATCTACATGTACAGCTTTCCAGCATAAAATTTCAAAGTTATTTCTACTAAGATATTTTTCAGTACTTTCTGTAAATATTTTGCTGACAGTCTATGAAAAGCATTAATATACATGGCTGTATATTGGATGTATAATAACATTATTTTAAGACTATCACACAAATATTTTGTACTAATGTTTCTCATCTGTGTTGAATGTAGAAGTATGGACAAAGCATTAGGAGGAAACTGTTTCTTTATGGAGGAATTTATTTATGCTCTCTGAAAGCATTAATTTGACACATAATTTAGGTTATCTTCTCCCTATCTTCACTATTTCAGTTCAAATCTGCCATTGATGTTGGCAACATGAAAATAAAACAGGGCATTTATGTGCAGTCATCTTTATTTTAAGGACAAAGAGCAAGAATTGAGAAAGATTTCCCTGTGGCTTGAAGGTTTTAGTCACATCAGTGGATGTTTAAGGTTATAGGACTACACTGTGCCGGCTCTGATCATTTGATCCCTAGAGAAGCAAGGACATTCTAATAACAATACATATTCTGTGGACTCCAGTAACACACACATACTGGCCAGATCTTGGTTTCTAATATAATTTCCCACTAAAAGGACCTGGGACACCTCAGAGAAATGATTAATTCTAGAGCGGAGTCAGGAAAAATACTAGAGGAGTCTGGAATATTTTATTATGCAAGAAAGTAGCAAGGTGTTCAAAAAACTGATGGAGGCATGTGACAAAGACACAGGGGCCAGTTTGAAGGAACTCACACTGATTAAACCCGGGATAAACTGAATCTAAACACAAAGGGAAATATTGACAAAAATGAATTAAAGACCATTAAAGAATGGGAATCCATGAGTCCGTGGGTGCAATACATGCTGCACATGGGAGTCACTTGAGTATTTCCAGGGTCTCACTTCTGGATGTTCTGTGTTCATTGGTATGAAGTGTGAATGGAACATCAGATTTCTTTTCTTTCTTTCCCTAAAAATTCACCATGCAACTATAAATAATTGGAAAAAGAATAATATACTTTTTAGAATGTATGTTCTTTTTAAAATATTTGTCTTATAATTAGAGGAATTTTAGCTTTTTTCCCTAGCCTTTGCTTTGATAAGATCAGGAAACTGATATCCTCAACAATTGTATCATTTGGGGGCAAAGTGGAATATTTTCCTATTCTGAAAAATGACTTATTCTAGGGTTTTTGCCATAGTGCGTTTTGTGTCAGATTATAATGTTTAGAGGCTCCAGGGTACCGTAAGAAAACAGACATACACACTAATATGTTACTGGGGGTTAAGTAACTTACCTTTTTCCAGTTCTTTCTATCCCCTCATTTGCCCTGCTATTTCTAGAACATAAAAGTCTTGAACTTTTAGTGTTCAAGGTGTTTTTTTTTTTTTTTAAATAGTACATTTCAATGGCACTAGTTTGCTACTTAAAGGTCAATTTTACAAAAGATAATTAAATTCAATTTAATTCCATTTTTCATTTATGTTCTCTGATTTTTTTTAACCTCATCTGTTTTTCCTAGGAATTAGATCACAGTATTTCCTATTTTGTGTATATGAAAGTATCAGAAAACTAGAGAAGTCTTGGGGTGCCAGGATGGCTCAGATGGTTAACTGTCTGCCTATGGCCCAGGTCATGATCTCAGGGCCCTGGGATCAAGCCCCGCATCAGGCTTCCTGCTCAGCGGGAAGCTTGCTTCCCCCTCTCCCTCTGCCTGACTCTGCCTACTTGTGATCTCTCTATCTGTGTCAAATAAATAAACAAAAGCTTTAAAGGAAAACAAAAGAAAGAAAAAAGAAAACTAGAGAGGTCTTGGGATAAGAATATGATACATACTTCAGTTTTCTCTATCTCCCAACTAAGTGCATGGATTAGGGCAGAGCACAGGAGATGGCTCAGGGGCTGTGTGTGTGTGTGTGTGTGTGTGTGTGTGTGTGTGTGTGTTTCTCCAATCATAATGAGCATAATGAGAACTCTTCCAAACCAGCCTTCCCACTTCACTTATTCATTTTCTTTAATATTTTTTCTATATTCAGTTCATTCAGTGCTTTTAATTATGAAGATTTTTTAATTACCAAAGTCCAGACTTTTTATGACTATCAAAATTAAGTCCTTAAATACTTTGGGCTGTTAGGATGTTAGGAAACATCTTACATAAAAATAGGGTTTATTTTCTAGGGTATTACTTTTTTTAGAAGTTACATTTCAGATACTTTAGATCACAATCACTTTATTCCTAATATATACTATTGCTGCTTGAATTTAATGGCATTTCAAAAAAAATGTGTAAAATATTTTTAAATTGTTACATAATGATGTAACCATGTGATTTCAGTCATTTGTGAAACAATATCAATTTCTTAACCTGTAAGTTTTCCAAGTAATGTCTTATTTCATTTTTCTTAAAGATTTTATTTATTGATTTGACAGAGAGATAACAAGTAGACAGAGAGACAGGCAGAGAGAGAGAGAGAGGGAAGCAGGCTCCCTGCTGAGCAGAGAGCCTGATGCGGGACTCGATCCCAGGACCCTGAGATCATGACCTGAGCCGAAGGCAACGGCTTAACCCACTGAGCCACCCAGGCGCCCCTTATTTCATTTTTAATTGCAGTGAATGGGGCTTAAAATTAAAATCTTCTTTTAGAACTAGGGGCATTTTTTTCACTTAAGAGACCGATTTTAATCTGCTGTAGGTGGTTCTTTTAGAACTCGTGATAATTATATAGTAAATGAGAAGATAAGATGTAAATTATTTCGTGAAATATTTTCCCCAACCTTGGAAGATATTTTAGGCAGAAGGAAACTTTGTACTATGCTAAAAAATGCATAATGTTTACAATGAGGACTTGGTGCTCTCTGGGGAAAGAGGCTTAGGAGAACATTTCTAATAATGTCTGAATGATCATTTTAAAACTTTTCCATATTTGCCAAAAAAGACTTTCTGTTTGAGAACTAGCTAACATTTTATTACTGTATTCCAAATATAAAAATTGGAATGATGTAGTATTATCATCTGAAATGAGTTATGGTCAGGTTTCTAATGTGCTAGTAATTTTGTTTAAAGCAAGAATGGGAACACTGCAGTAACTTAAAATAGATTTATGTTGTGTGCATTTCTACCTAGAATTAATATGTTATAAAATAGTCCACAGGCATAATACATTCTTCTCTGTATTTTTAGAAAATCACATTTTTAATGGATTTTGGAATTATTGTGCTTAACAATAATTAAGCTATTTTGTTTGAACTAACCATTTTAATATAACCTTGAAAAAGATGTGACCAATTTTTCTCTGGACACAGTAGTAGCCTGAGGGAGAAACAAAATCATAAAAGCAGAACTCAAATAAATTTTCTAATCTAGTACTCACACACACAAAAATAGACATCCCTCCTCCTTCATCCTGCTCTGTACCATTTTGTTCTGGACCCCCTGGGAAACCGAAGAATGGTGTCCTCCTTCACACCAGTGATAGTTGTGTGTGTTCTTAGCCAGGTAGACATGTGAATATTGGAAAGAGCCTGTAAAGGATTTTTCTTGTCTAGAATTGGCTGCCTGGATGTCCTGTATCCTGCAGAACTTGCCACTGCTCCCTGTTGCTATGTGCTAATTATCTTCCCTCTGGCAGTCACATGTTCTCTAGTGCTTTCCGTGCGACAATGTAGAGCTGCTCAGTTTGCTCAGGTCTCCCAGGGATTTTGACAGTGCAGCTCTTCCATCTGACTTATTATTTATTCCAGCCCCTCCAACTCATGGATATGAAGAGTGGAGCTATGATTAGAGAACAGTCTGAATGACAGACATGGTGCTTCAAAAATCACTCTTCTCAGATGGCAAGCAGTCTTTGTATGTGGATTAAGTTTGAATTATGGTTCATTGTCTACCTATGATACATATACAAAACTGGGGGGGCTCCTATTCTGGGTCCTTGGTTCATGGATATATAATAATGAGTGGTTTATGAAATAAGTTAGACCTTTGATTGTTTTTGATCATTTTGTGAATATTCTTTAAAGTCAGTACAACTTCAAAATTGGAAGTTCCTAACAATTTCCCTCAGATTTTAGTTACATTTATGTAATGGTTGTGTGTATAAATTTGGTTATAATAGAGAATGAAATATATATTATAACCAGATTTATGTAGTATAGGACTTACTAGATTATATATATATATATATTTATATATATATATAGATAAAGCCAACTAAGGTTATATATAACCTTAGTTGGCCTTTTTTAGTGTGTTACCAATAAATGTGGCTCATAAAAATCACCATTTCCAATGTTCTGCCTCCATTTTTCTCATTATTTTGTGAGGACAAATAAGAATAGATACTTCAAAGGTACAAAAATGATGGATATTTCTATCTTCATCTCATCATTGATGCTCACTGTCTACCATTCATATTCCCAAAGGCCGCGTGCTCACATCATTTACCTTCCCTTAGTCTTCCTCATGAGTCCTTAATGATAGTAAAGTAAACTAGAAAAAGATTTCACCATAGTCACCTAATTCTACCTCAGAGTTATAGTTTATACTGTTTGAATATGGACCTTCTTAAAACAGGAATCTCAGTGGTAACTTGAGGGATATGACAGTAGAATCATTACTTAATTTTTGTATTTCAAAACATGTGTTTCTCTCTAATAAATTTTGTTTCTTGACAGGATATTTCTTCATTATAATCAAATGTTTAAATGTTACTAAAGAACTAATAGACCAAAGGAAATCTTTTATGATGCTGTTTGAAAAACGTATGTTACCAAAAATGGGTTTTAAAAAACCCTGAGGAATGATGAATACTAATGTCACCTGCATTACTTAACTTGGAAGATTGCACTTTCAATGTGCACATTTTTATGGTTAAGTTAATTAGAAGATGAAGTGCTTTAAGGAAAATAAAATTCACATAATTGCAACCCATCTTCTCTGTTCTCCAAACAGTAAAACATGTGGATATGTTAATAGTATTGAGTTGTATTGTAAAACGTGTGCTGCTTATCATTTCTTCGAGAGGAGGTGGTTTAAATATCACCCCTGATTCCCACCTTTCCCAACCTAAAGAGTTTTCCATCTGAAACTCATGTGTCTTTCATTTTTCACTATTATGATGAGAACTAAGTATCTGTATCTGTCATGTGGCCTACAAGGTCTCCAGGGATTGGTAAGGCGCTTATCTCTTTAGTTCCACTCTTTTCTTCCCTAACTTCAGACTTTATCTTATTAAAACCTTATCAGGTTTTAATCACATTTTTATAAGTTTATAGGAAGTAATGTATAACCCCATATTTACTGTAGTAAGTGTCTATCCATGGACCTTCAACCATGAAAGGCCCTCAAGGAACCCCCAAGGCTAAGGAGATTGAGTCATCTGTTCTTGAAGTCTAACCTTGCCCTAAGGTAATATGACATTTCTCTAACACTCTGTTGTGAAAGACCCTTGGGGAGCTCTGAACCACAAGTCTTTGCAGGACAATGCTCTTTGTAGTTCTTTGTGAACTTCGTATGTTTTTCCTGTTTTGTTTTTATTTTCTTTTCCTTCTGGCACTTGTTTATATTATTCTTTCTCATTGAAACACAGGCTCACCAGCTTTATCTTTACCTATTTGCTAAATATCTTTTAGGACTCTGTCCTAGTATCACTTTCTCTGGAAAGCTGTTTTTATGAAGAGTTATGAGCTGAACCTCCTCAGTAGCAGCAAAATTCACTTTGTAAAACTCTGCCACTGTTCTTAATATGCAGTTTTCTGATTCTTCAATTTTCTTGCTCTGCTGCATATTGATATTCTTGAGTTCTGAGTATTTGTTCAATTTACTTTTAGATTTCTAGGAACTAATGCAGTTATCAAGGGGTGGCTTTTAATGGAATGGATGAAAAAACAAGACTGGAGATATTTTAATAATAATATATTTTAAATAAGAAGTTGTCAGACTTAACATATTTTAAAGTTCATCTGTATTTTAAATATTCGATTTGCTAGATTTTCATTTTGTGGGAGGATAGGAAAGTAGAGATATGTGAAAATTTATGTGAAAATATAGCCAAATGAACACAATTCTAGAAAATGAACATCATTAACATTTTTATGAAAATGATAAGAGATTGTAAACTTTATTTCTTATTTCATTATTAAATGTTACACTTTCACAGTGCTTTGGTTCAGGTTTTCCCACTTTTTTTTAGTGATTTATCAGGTGACTTCACTGGGAATCCTATAAATATTTAAGGACGAAGTAGTACCAACACCACATGATTTCTTTTATAAAATTAAGAGGGAAGAAATGCTTCTCAACTTATTTTAGGTAGCCAGTGTTTGCCTGGTACTAAACTAAGCAAAAACAGTGTGGGGAAATGATAGACCGTTATCTCTCATGAACAGATACTAACATTATTACCAAATGTTAGCAGTTGACTACATCAACAGATTTTAAAAATGTTATGTATTATCACGTGATGACTAAGGGGGGTTTATCACAGGAATGTAAGATTGCTTAAGAAATAAAAATCACTAGTTCATTTTACTAGAATCAGGGAGAAAAAGCACATTATCATCTTAATAGATTGAGAAAAAGGTTTGGACAAAGGTCAGGATTAATTTATGATAATGGCTCTAAACAACTAGAAGGGAAATTCCCCATCCTGAAAAAAGAAATCTGTGAACAATCCACAATTAACATCAGACTTACAGATGAAAGACTGATTTATTTTCCCCTAAGTTTGGGAATAAAATGAGAATGTCCACTTACTACTTGTATTCAGTACTGTACTACTTGGTAATATAGAAAATAACAGATAAGTGGAATAGGAGGCATAGATCTCAAAACATTATGCTGACAAAAGCATTTAGATGCAAAGTATAATCTATAGTGACAGAAAGCAGATCAGATGTTGCCTGTGGCTAGGGGTGGAATTGACTAGGAAGAGAAACCAACGAAATTTTTGGAGTTTTTTTCATGTTTCATATTTTGATTGGTCACTATCCAGCAGGTGTATACATTTGTCCAACTCAAAGACATGTATGCTTAAAATGAGTGTATTATCATACGTAAATTATACCTCAAAATGCTTATTTTAAAAAGAATATGCATTGTTTTATTGTGGTATAGAAAATATATATATATTCAAAGATGTCACTATTTAATAAGAGGCTATTTCTTTTATTGTAACAATTTATTTCTGAAAGAACATACCCAATTTTTCCGTAAATATTAAGAATTTGTAATTCTGCCATGACTACTTCTAGCATGTATCCTATCTTTATAATATTTTTACATTATATTTTCTATATTTTAATTGCAACATAATGCACTGAGTGAGAATGTTTTCCTTCATCAAAGAGATAAGCTCTTTATGGTGGGTTTTCTGCCTTTGTTGATTGCCTAGGATTAGAAATAAAATATTCCATATTAATGTAAATTAGATTTTTTACCCCAACAAATTTGCAGAACACTGACAGAATAAATCAAAGTCACAGTTCCCTCTGATGGCTCTCATATCTGAGATGCCCTGTCCTTTAATTCTTAATGTCTGCTTGTCTTCAACACACACACATACTACACACACACACACACACACAATATGCTTCCCTTTTACATGGCTAGGGATTCTCTTCCTGTACAGAAAGACCTCCAACAACCTACAAATTGCAACGCTTGCTGGGACTGTTTTTCCTTGATACTATATATAATTCCATACTTGTGAGTTTTTGTTGTTGTTGTTGTTTTTTACTGATTTTTATGGTATTAAATTGTTTTAATGGGTTCTCTAACTTCATTATACACTAAGAGAAATAATGTGTCCTTTTATTTTTTCTTAGTTTGTTCTGAGTCTGTCCTCAAGTGGCCATCATTTAACATTCTTGGCCCACACTCAAAGCCTTTCTCTTCCATTCCTTTTACTTTCCTTTTAATGGATAGTATCTTATTTATTAAATCTTAGACATACTAGCTGGGTTTATTACTGTTCTCTATAATAAGAGAATGATGCTTCATATTTGCTTTCAAATACCCTTTTTAAAGTTCAAGGTTTCCTTGGCTCTTTCCAGCAATGTCTTCTTCTCCTTCTCCCCCTCCTCCTCCTTCTTCTTCTTCTTCTTCTTCTTCTTCTTCTTCTTCTTCTTCTTCTTCTTCTTCTTCTTCTTAATAGTAATGCCTTCTTAAAAATAAACTATAGTAGTTTTCAAACTGCATCACTTAAAATATGACAGGAAAAAAACTATGGAAATCAGATAATATATTTACTTCCTTCCCCCTCTTCTGATTTCTTTTTTCCTTCTTTCTACATTATCTGCATGGGCATATGGCAACCATTTGCTCAGTGAGCCAAGTATCATTAGTAACTGGCAATATCCCCAACTCATTCTTCCTACCACCCCAGTCCTATGCATGCAACTTGGGCATAACAATTATAAAAGCTCTTCTGTGCCAGAGATGGAAGAAATCTGAAGCACTCACACCTGAGAGGGCACTCTGAATTCTTGTTGCTATATTCTTATAAATTTAAATTCTTTGCATGTTAAAATGAAGACCTTTTTGAATGAAGACCTTCAGATTTTCTTGATATAATCATGAATGATGGTGTGTATAGTTAAGAGAATCTGCATTATCTGATATTAATTTAATGTAAACATGAAAACAATTATACTTCTATCGGATTACTTTAGTATTTCTTTAGTAGTAAGCACCATATTTATCTAGAATGATAAAACTAGAAGAAAAACTGTAGACACAGAACTCCACATTAGAAAAATATATCTACACATTTTCTGACATAGCATGATGATATCCTGATTGAAAATGTCACTTAAGGCCCAATTGTTTATTTTCCTTTAAGCACTGAATATGTACTTATTAGTTTTCTTTTTTCTTTTTTCTTTTCTTTCTGTGATGAGCAACATGTTGGTATGCAGGAATGTTGCAGTAGAAGGAATAAAACCTAGATCTAGATTCTATTGTGTTACTTATTAATCATATGATCTCAGTCAAGTCATCTAAACATTTCAAACTTTAGCTTTCTCTTTTAAAAATGAAAATTAAAATACATTCTAATAGCCTTTTTCTCAGGGAATTCATGAAGAACATAAAATATACTCTTGAAAAATTGCTTTGAATAACTAAAAGGATATGTACACATTTTAGATGCTGTTGTTTTGCAGAGTTTATCTTATTTTTACAATACATTCATGATAAATAATGCAAGTGTGATAAATATATTTTACTAAAAGTTCAAATAAGAGTGTATTTATGATTTTTCTGGCTCTTCCAAAAGTGAAGAACATAGAACCAAGAAGAATCATTTTATTGCTGACTCTTCTAATTTTAGTATTAAATGTTAAGAAAGTTAGTAATCTTGTAAATAGTAAATATATATATATATATTGAAATAAAAAGAAATAACACAAGAGTAAAAAGCATTGGGAAACTGAGTACAACTCAACTAACAGTATGGATGCCTCAGAGTTGAGAATACCCCACACAAGATAACTTCCATTATTAACAGGCTCTGAAAAATATTGTGCCTTAAAATTCTTAGAACACTTGAAAGTATCTTTAAGGTGAATCATATGAATTCAGTTATTTGTTTTTAGTGGTGGGAGTATAGAGTTATAAATCCCTTGTTCCACTTCTGAAAAATGAAATTTAACTGCCAGAGTTGGAGGTATTATGATAATCTTTGGCAGAAAGGCAAGAACCCATGAAAATTATGAAGATTGCAATAGAACTAAAAAGTTTGTAACAAACATATAATTAACTACACTTTGAAAAAGGGAATATTTGGATAGATTATTTGAATATCATTTCTAAACTATATTAGTGCATAAGTAAAAGTGTTTGTGTGTATATAATTTTGCCTTAATATGTTTGTGTTTTAGCAGTATTTTCTTAACCAGTCTTTTTTTTTCTTAAATGGATGTACTAATTGCAAAGCAAAATATTAAAAGTCATAAAAATTCTTCCTGATTTATAATAAAATCTACAAGTATATGTTTGACAAATAACATCAAATTTTGTCTTTCAGAAAATCTTTTTTAGACATCTTGGGTCTTATGGTAATATACTCATTTAATCTTATAATTCAGTACTTACATCTGATATAGAAAAGGTGGTTTATTCCTTTCTAATCTGTTATTCAAGTAGAAGTAAAACATTGTCACTATATGAAAGTATTTCCATGCTGTAAAAAAAAAAAAAACAAGATGCAGATTTTTCAAAAAGCTATAAAACTTTATTTCTCAGCTTGCTTTTCATTTCTTAACCTATTGAAAGGACATTGTTAGGGAAATATGTTGGGCAGATAGCTTTCTTCTTATACTATTCAAGTCTCTGATATTTAATATTGCACCACACTGGGGCAGCAGTCAGCAGGATTCATTTTCTTAAATAAAAGTCTATCACAAGTACCTGTCACAAGAGTAACAGGAAGTTTATGTTTCCTTTCTTCATACATTTGGCATCAGAACTATTACCTGTGTGTAGTTTAATTGTGAGAAGTTAATACAGAGATACGTCTGACTCATCAAGGAATTTGGGGTACCAGATTAGCCCTAAAATCCTATACATGATATAATCACATTAGTTAAAGTACTTCTTGGATATTTATTTTTAAATTAATGATGCAGAACATCACAGTGGTTTCAATATTTTCATATTCAGTACTGTCAGCGTGGTTTCTGCATTTTTGTTTCTGCTAAAACAGTTCATCTTTCTCTGACATATGAAGTATTCTCTTGCTTTTAAATAAAATGCTAATTCTATTTTTTGTATGTGCACTGTCACTAATTTAAAAGTAAAGAAAATGTACTCTAAGGCCACAGTCATCATGTTCATGTGATTATATTAATCAGAGTCTTTTCTCTCTGCTCCTCTGTCAGCATTTCACCCATGTGGAATATGTCAGATTCAAATACACTTTTCTTCAACACCAGTGAGACATATCGGCATACTTACACTGAAACTTTCTTTAGACTTTTTTTCAGAGCCTGAAAAAACTTGAAAACTTACACTGGAGACATTTGGTTGTCCTCTGTTTCATTGCTAAGGATATGATGACCCAAAAAAACCAGTGCAATATAATTCAAGTGACTTTTTTTTACTTTTCATAGAGGATGGGGATAATTGTTCTTAAATATTCATTTTTTAGACATAGCTGCTTAGAATTTTTTTAAATAAAGTTCTAGTGGGAAGATAGTTGGGAAAAAAACAACAACAACAACAACATTATGCTACATTCAGGGGTATACCAGCTAGGGAACATTACAAACAATGATTGTGTTTAATACAACATATTAAGCATTTTAATTATTTCATTCATAGGAGTTTGAGGATGTGGGATTTTAATGAAATTCTTGATTGGTTAATTCCTAGGCAGTTAAAATTGTTTATGAAGGAGGTCCCTTTAAATTCCTTTGTTAAATAGCAGGCTCTCCAATATCTAAGCACTTTTCCTCTTGCTTTTGCTTAGTGTAGATTTATCTTTTAACCTTCTTTCTAGTTTTTTCTACCTTGTTCTTTCATGTTTCCTCAGGGTGTGAATCAATACAATGGTGATTGAAATCATCTTGCTTGATTGGAGATTTAAACAAGTAGGTGTTCTTGTTTAGTAGTTTATAAAATAAAATGTAAATTAAATATTTATATATATATATATAAATATATATATAATATATATTTATATTTCCTCAACATTTAAATGTATACAGTTTACTCCCATAATAAAAAACCAGTTTGCTTATAAACAAAGTCTACCTAAACAAATAACAAATAAAACCTATTTCTTCAACTTTTGCTGTAGCTATTGGTTCAGCTAATAATGACTTTTTTATGACAGTCTCAAAGGCAGGCAAGGGAGTGGGAAAATACTCCAGTGAAAAAAGGGACAACAATAAGAAAGCAAAGATTTCAATTAAAAAAAGGGGGCCACGGGGTTCCTGGGTGGCTCAGTTGGTTAAGCGGCTGCCTTAGGCTCAGGTCATGATTCCAGGGTCCTGGGATTAAGCCCCGCATTGGGCTCCCTGGTCAGCAGAGAGCCTAGTTCTCTCTCTCTCCCTCTGCCTGCTGCTGTGCTTACTTGTGCTCTCTCTCTCTCTGTCAAATAAGGAAATAAAAATCTTTAAAAAAAAGGATCAAACACATTAACCAATACCATATCAAAGAAGATATATAGATGGCAAAAAAGCATATAAAAATATGCTTCCCATCATAAATCATCAGAGAAAGGTAAATTCAAACAACAGTGAGCTACTGCTACATGCTTATTAGAGTGGCCCAAATCTAGAACAACACCAAATGCTGATGAAGATGTAGAACAACAGGAACTCTCATTCATTGCTGGTAAGAATGTCAAATGGCTCAGGCACTTTGAAGGACAGTTGGTGACTTCTTCAAAACTATACATACTCCTGTGATTCAGCAGTCTCTCTCCTTGGTACTTACACAGAAAAGTGGGAAACTTATATCCACACAAAAACCTTTATAATGACTTTATTTATAAGGGCCAAAAGTTGGAAGTAACCAAGATTTCCTTCAGTAGGTAGATGGATAAACTATGGTAGGTCCAGAAAATAGACTATGACTCAATGAATTTTTAACTATAGAAAGACAGGTATAGTGTCAGCCAATTAATTTATGCAATATAGCATATACCATTTGAGATTACTAGCTGTGTATATAATTTTATATAGGGCCAGTGACTCAGAGTTGTATGCATCCAAATGAAATATATATTCTTCTTTTTTTTAAAGATCTTATTTGTTTATTTGACAGACAGATCACAAGTAGGCAGAGAGAGAGAAGGGAGGAAGCAGACTCCCTGCTGAGCAGAGAGCCCCATGCAGGGCTTGATCCTGGGACCCTGGGATCATGACCTGAGCTGAAGGTAGAGGATTTAACCCACTAAGCCACCCAGGCGCCTCTGAAATACATATTCTTCTAATACTTGTTGTTCTTGTCTGGGTTTGGGAAAATTCTTTTTTTTTTTTTTAATTTTTTATAAACATATATTTTTATCCCCAGGGGTACAGGTCTGTGAATCACCAGGTTTACACACTTCACAGCACTCAGAATAGCACATACCCTCCCCAATGACCATAACCCAACCCACTTCTCCCAACCCCCCTCCCCCCAGCAACCCTCAGTTTGTTTTGTGACATTAAGAGTCCCTTATGGTTTGTCTCCCTCCCAATCCCATCTTGTTTCATTTATTCTTCTCTTACCCCCTTAACCCACCATGTTGCATCTCCACTTCTTCATATCAGGGAAATCATATGATAGTTGTCTTTCTCCGATTGACTTATTTCGCTAAGCATGATACCCTCTAGTTCTATCCACGTAGTCACAAATGACAAGATTTCATTTCTTTTGATGGCTGCATAGTATTCCATTGTGTTTATATACCACATCTTCTTTATCCATTCATCTGTTGATGGACATCTAGGTTCTTTCCATAGTTTGGCTATTGTAGACATTGCTGCTATAAACATTCGGGTGCACGTGCCCCTTCGGATAACTACGTTTGTATCTTTAGGGTAAATACCCAGCAGTGCAATTGCTGGGTCATAGGGTAGTTCTATTTTCAACATTTTGAGGAACCTCCATGCTGTTTTCCAGAGTGGTTGCACCAGCTTGCATTCCCACCAACAGTGTAGGAGGGTTCCCCTTTCGGGTTTGGGGAAATTCTTAATTGTAGTTCTTAATCCACTTTAGGTCCAAAGTTTAAAGTCTACAGTTGCCTAACTCCCTGGACCATGAAGGGGATGGATCTTTAGAAACAACTATAATCTTGGGTTCTTGGAGCATCATTAGGAAAATTTAGGGGTATAGACTAGGGAACAGGAGGGAGTGCTGGAGCTGTGGGAGGAGAGAGATCAGAAGAATAATGGGTCTGGAAGCAATTGAAAATGAAGGAAAAAGAGGATTTACTTGAGAAATTATTTCAGTGTTGTTTAAGATAGTCAATTTGCATTTCAGTGTATGAAATTTTTTAATCAGAATTCCATTTGGAAATGTCTACATACCACTAAAAATATGTTGCCCATTGGGTCTGAGAAATCATATTCTTCTCCATTTCTAAGGTATCTCTCAAATGAAGACCATTGTTTAGGGCAAATGTTTCCCAGAGTAACCCTGAAGTAACTGTAGTATTTTGCAAAATGTTGTCACAAACCTAAAATAGCACAGTTATGATGAGCACTGAGTACTGTATAGAATTGTTGAATCACTGAATTTTACACTTAAAACTAGTATTAACAGTGTGTGTTAACTATACTGGAATTAAAATTTAAAAAATTAATTAAAAAATCTGAGATGAATGTATCATGTGACTTTGTAATTTAAATTAAGCAGTCCACAAACTACAAATGTCAGAGTTCTTTGAAAAATATACTCTCAATATTTCTTAAAATTTGGCAGGTTGACAAAGGGTGGTTACACACAGGTACTTTGTTTTTCTCCCACTTTAAAAGTGCGGGACTGAAGTTTTGGCGCCTGTGTTCTTTTGGCTGTTACTTAATTTCTGACCTAGTTTGTGCTTAAGAAGAGGCTTATACTAATACTATACTAATACTAGTACTATAATTCTAATTAACTTTTATTTCAAAGCTAACAAATCATGGACTAATTTAGGAAGCTGAGCCATTAAGCAAGGAGAGAAAGCATGAGTAATGTACATCCAGGGTAGACTGCTGCCATGGTTAGGATCTAAAAATGGAAAGAAAGAAGGGATAAGAAAGACTAGATATACCAAACAAGAAGAAAGGTCCCAATTTGATTGTTAATGACAGAAAGATCATGGGAGTTCATGCCATGACTGGATAATGTGGATGATCTTGATTACTAACTGCATTTTTTTTTTAGATTTTATTTATTTATTTGACAGACAGAGATCATAAGTAGGCAGAGAGGCAGGCAGAGAGAGAGAGGAGGAAGCAGGCTCCCTGCTGAGCAGAGAGCCTAATGCGGGACTCGATCCCAGGACCCTGAGATCATGACCCAAGCCAAAGGCAGAGGCTTAACCCACTGAGCCACCCAGATGCCCCCTAAATGCGTTATTTTTAATTCCTCTGGCCTTACGGTTCACTTGCATCCCTTGTTGGTTGGCTGGGTGCCTAGTGTGCATATACCATTCACAAATCCTATTTCTTCCAAGCATATACTAGTTTTTGTATCTCTTATGGTGTTTTGTTTTAAAATATACTTTTTATTTAAAAGTAATAGTTTAACCTGGAATATTTAAAAACTATTTTTTAAATATTTTTTAAAAATCTGAATTTTGCTTTTTAAGTGTATTCATACTATCACCAAAAGATCACTACTGTGAATATGGTAAAATATGACTTTTATTCTTTGCTGTCCAATATACAAATTTTTTTAAGTTAAAATCATGTTGTATACAAAAAATGGATCTTCAAATAGTATAACATTGTCCAATGATAGGCAAAGATTTTTAGAAGTAGGATATCAATGGTTATATAATGTCAGTAGCATAAATATATCATCCCTACACACTTGTAGTTTGCCACTCTCCTTTCTCTTTAACTAATATGGTGATAATTATTTTAATAATTTTCAGTGACTTAAGGGAAGGTGGCCGTTATTGTTGCTACCTTTGGATTATGGAAGTCTAGTTCATTAGTATTATTCCTTTTAAAACATCTGGTTTGGTACATTTTAGGGTATTTTGGGGGTGGAAAAATATTCAATTAATTTTATTCCACAAATACATGAAAAGGAGGTGCATTTTTTATGGGAATTAGAAATGCTCACAGACACACAGATATACACATACACACATTAGTTGTTTCATTATTCAAGTTATCTCTACCAGTTTTCTAATAACTTATCAAATGCTTAATGTAATGTTTTCTATAAACATTTGATATAGAAATTTTTTACTCTATAGGTGATACTGGTAAGCAGTAAATGACACTTTATTACCATTATAGGTGTATAAGGCTTTGTACATTTTATTTATAATTTTAAAATTTTCAGTTTAGTTTAACAACATCAGCTTATGAAATATTTTTGTTAAACTCTGATTTGAGTAATAAACAAAGTATTTGTTTATATCTCAAATATAATTCATTTATGCTTAATTTAACTTTATTTTGAAAACCCAATCTAAAAATTCCAAATTTTAAATATCATCTGAGTCTCATTTCTTTTGTCTTTTTCCCCTCCCATCTGAGCCTATTGTCTTCTGTTTTAATGAGACCATGTCTTTTTCCTTTTTATCAAGAGATTCAAAAAGTTCTCTAAAATGAGTTTTTCCTATATTGAACATTTTCTCAAGACATGTCTTTCCTTTCCTTTTCCTTGCTTTTCTCTTTGCTTTTCTCTTGTCTTCTCATCTTTCCTTCCTTCCTTTCTTTCTTTCTTTCTTTCTTTCTTTTTTTTTTTTAAGGGAAGGAGAGTGAAGTGGGGGCAGGAGGGGCAGAGGAAGAGGAATCTTAGGCAAGCCCTGCACCTAAGTGGGAACCCAGGGTGGGGCTTAATCTTAAAACGTTGAGATCATGACCTGAGCCAAAATCAATAGTGGGACACTTAAATGACTGGGCCATTTGGTGCCCTAAGACATTTATTTTCTAAGTTAAATTTGGTTCATCTTTTGATACATTTATTTTTAGAGTCTTGTATTTACCCATTCTTCCATGACAAAAGACTTAGCTGGTGTTTCTCAATAAAACAATCTTAGATGTTATAACTTCTCATTTTAATTTGTTCAAATCCTTATGTTTCATTTTATTTGTTAATACAAATAATGGAGGAACACAGAGGAAAATATTTTAAATATCACAGAAAAATCTTTTATCAAGAATTATATTCTCAAATTCTGAAAAAGGATATTAGAAGGAAAGGGTTTTGTTTCTTTTCGTTTTTAAAGGAACATCAGGAATTTTAGGAGGTGGTAAAATATTTCCCAATTGGAACACATAAAAAGAATTGGAATGTGGAACATGTTCAAATATCCACCAATCACTCCTATCTTCAGTACTTCTAGTATCAAAAATGGAGTACGAACAAAAGTTATCTCAATATTTGCAGATTAAAAGAATTATTTCCTACATGTAGTGCAAACTTAAACTTACTTAGAAGATAAATGTTTTTGGTGATAAAACTCTTAGTAGGTGAGAATGCTAAAAGAAGTAGAGTCCTTTCCAGGATAATGAGATATTTCCACCCCAGTTAATAAAATACACTCCAAATAAGTATTAGATTTCACAACTTAAAATTCAACTTATAAATGAATAAATATTTTCTGGTGAGAAAACTGATTTTGGATGATGATGCTAAAAGAAGAAACACTTTCCAAGGTAATAAGTTATTCCTGTACCAGTTATTATAGTTATATAAAAAATAGATATTAAGAGATGCCTGGGTGGCTCAGTCAGTTAAGTGTCTGCCTTTAGCTCAAGTCATGATCCCAGGGTCCTGGGATCGAGTCTCACACTGAGCTCTTTGCTCAGCAGGGACCCTGCTTCTCCCTTTGTTGCCATCACCACTGCTTGTACTCTCTCTCTGACAGATAAATCAAATCTTTTTAACAATAGATATTAAATTCCATGCCATTTAACTTCACAGTATGTGAAATGCGGTCATATTTACAGTGTTACAAATGATATAGATTCCTTAATGTGATGCCTTTATTTTCACACATACACACAAATTGTAGATATCTTGCCTCAATTAAAGCACAGATCTGTCTCTATGCAGAACTGCTCATTTTACACTTTGGACTGAATTGAAAGCCAATTTAATCAGGTGATAATGATTTTTTTCTTATTAGATTTTTTTCTGGTTGTTTAACATCTGAATATGCAATTGAAGACAAAAGTATTATTTTCTGATTTTTAATTTTTTTAAAGATTTATTTATTTATTTGGTGGGGGAAGGGCAGATAGAGAAGGAGAGAGAAGCTCCCAAGCAGACTCCCCACTGAGTGTGGAGCCTGACATGGAACTCGATCTCATGTTCCTGGGATCATGACTTGAGTCAAATCAAGAGTCAGCCGATTAACTGACTGAGCTCCCCAGATACCCCACTGATATTTAATTTTTTAACTTAATATTCACCTTGTTTATAATATAAGACACATGTCCATATTACTATACACTTACCTAAAGGAGTTCAGAAGATTCCTTGCAGTATTTTATGCCAATAATTTATTGAAATTTCAAATCATTCCCATTGTTGAAGGTGAAGTTTCCTGAAGCTTTCTGTTTGGTTTTGATAATTAAATGCCATTGTTAGATTTTCTTTAGTCGCCATTTGAATATGGAGTTTAAATGACATTTTCATGTAGTTTTAAACTGATGCTTTCTCCCAAATTAATTTTCACACTGAAATCTGCAAGTGGATAAGTGAAAACAAGGAGTTCTATGAAAATTTCTTAATATGGTTCTTATCCTCTCGAGCAGAAATACCCATTATGATAAAAGTGGAATTTTTTTCCCATAAGACACATTTTTAGTGATATTATTGTAAGGGATCAAATCTAAGATAAACTGCATCTCAGATTATTATAATGTCTTATATCTCCTAATTGTCTTCACATATTATATTTTAATATATTGTATTATGTATTTCTACATGGCCTTTTTTTTTTTTTTTTTTTTTTTTTTTTTTTCTGATTAGGACATAAAATTCCAGCCGGTCTCTAGCTATACCGAATCAAAATGTCATAGAAATAATACTCTCGACAGTTTACTGTCTGAACTTCTAACTCATCTGTCATTTCCCTTCTACTGAACACCAGGAATAATCTGTGATTGAACAAGTCTCCTTTATTGCTCACTGCATGCTCCGCCCTGGGGAACTTCAAGGCATGTTGCTAACAGTGTCAGAAACACTGATTATGAGGATTTGGGCTTGTGTTAGGTGATTTGGGGGGAAAATATAAAGACACAGGGGTATTTATTATTTTATTGTCTGTCTTAAAGCTTATCAACAAAGAGGAAAAACTATAGTGGGGTTGAATCTGTAATTACTAATGAAGGAACAGTGGTTCATATTAGCCTAGATGGGGGATGCTGATCTTCTTCCGTTGTGGACACTGTGTATGACTCTGTCTGTGTTCAGATATGATTATAGAGTACTTCGTGTTTGTAATGACCTATCATGGTGACAGAGTGATCTTGTTTGATCATGATGACTTTTTAAATTGTTTATGTTCAACAGAAGAACACAAAGTCTCAGCTGTGAGTGCCAGATTAGTTCCTAGATGTCAGGGGCTGCTTTTCTTTTCTCAGCTCTTACATTCCAAGTAAGAAAAGATATTGTTTGTGTGTGTATGTGTGTGTGTGTGTGTGTATGCATGTATGTTCCCCCAAAATAAGTTATCTGAGCAAATTTGGGGTAAGAAACTTTGACTAAGAATAAGTAAGAAAAATTGTAATAAGACTTAAATTTTAAAAGACACAGAAAAATAAAATCTGTAAATGAAGTCAATTTATAGTCTAAACTCAAGAAAATATGTAAATGCCACAAAAATCTAAATATTTTTATAAATCTATTTATGTGTGAAAATTTATATAAAAGAAAATTGAGTTTATCAACTGAGAATTTGATGTATAATTATTATTGAATAATTTAATTTGCCTGATTAGATAAAATTATTGAAATAAAGCTTATTGATTTCATATATTATTTTAGTTATTTGAGAAATGCTAATCAACTAAATAGTATTGTTAAATATTTGCACAATATATGGATGAGAATTCATTACAATTAGGGCATTATTAAATGCTTCAATTAGTGTATTTTTAATTAAATAGAAGTTTTTATCATTTTTATCTATGCTGAGGCTTATTTCATCTTATCTGAAACTCATACCAAATAATTTTAGTAGTTGTATGAAAACACAAGGTAAGAAAAGATAAACGTGACTGTAGAAAATCACTCACCTTATATTCAGGATCACAGCACATACAACCTCAAGAAAAATTAAGTAAGAGCTGTATGGTAGAAAGTGGTGTTTGACATTTTATGCTGTCTGACCATGGAGCAACCCTTCGTTTAATCCACCGAGTAGTTTTGAACAATGCTCTACTTTTTTCTTTCAATTTATTATTAACATTATATTGTTTGAAAATTTCAGGAAAACTATTTAGAATGCTATTTGTAGAAAATTTATTTATTATGCATTTTATTAATTTTCCAAATTTTTTATTTTGAGGTATATAATACAATAGATATCCACATCATTTAACTTAGATTCTCCAATCAGCAACATTTACCATTTGCTTTATTTCTCGTTTTATTTCTGTATATTCCTGCATTTGTGTTTAGGCAGAATCATTAGATAAATACTTGAGACATCCTAATATTTCACTCCTAAATTTTTATGCATCTATCTCAAAGATCAGAGACATTCACCTAGGTAACCATAAATGAATGGACTCAAGATATTATTAATGTAGAATTGTTTTCATATATACTCCACAGTCATGTTTTTCCAATGATTTCAAATTGTGTTTTGAATAGCCATTTTTACATTTTTTTGTTGTGCTTTGTTTCACTGTTTTGATCCAGATTCCAATTGCAGATTTCACATTGCGTTTAGTCTATCATGCAGCATATATTTCTAAGGCATTTTCAGATTGTCAATAACTTTGTGTATATTTTTAGATTTAATGTATTTCTTTACTTCTTTTGATGCCAACGCTCAGGGTCACACATATATCATAGAAGTCTTAAAACTAACCTTAAGTAGGCTTCTTTTAAAATGATAATAGGATACTGTAATATATTGAAATACTAAAATAGTTTATTAGATAGGCATTGTTTCAAATAAATACTAAATCAAGCTGTTGCCAGACCAAGTTACGTGGACAAGGTGTCTTTTTTTTTTTTTTTAAGATTTTGTTTATTTACTTGACAGACAGAGATCACAAGTAGGCAGAGAGGCAGGCAGAGAGAGAGAGAGAGGAGGAAGCAGGCTCCCCGCTGAGCAGAGAGCCAGATGCGGGGCTCAATCCCAGGACCCTGGGATCATGATCCAAGCCAAAGGCAGAGGCTTTAACCCACTGAGCGACCCAGGCACCCCTGGACATTGAGTCTTTAGGGAGAAGGTCTGTCTTCCTGAGCCTGTCTCTGCTTGATGTCTACTTATTTTCCCTTGTTCAACTATATTTTCCCTTCTTATCTCTAAGCATAATCTCCCAGCTATTTTCTCATAAGATTCTTGAAATTCTCATTTTATTCATGACAGACCACTCGCAACACATTTTTAATTCAATATGAATTTATTCTTACTATACTCTAGTCATTGACTTCATTGACTATATATTTTGGGGGTTGTGGGAGGAAAGAAAAAGGAATAGCTACCCAAAATCAATGTGCTTTGCAATACTACAGTCTAGTTGGGGACTGTATATGGTCACTTCTAATATTAAGCAAAATCTGGGTTTGGTGTCTGTTTTATGTGCTTCTATATCTATTATGACAAGTTTTATCATGCGGTAGTTAGGAAACACACCAAAGGGTCTATCCTTTTCCATCTTGTACCATAATTTAACTAGTTGAAGGAAAAAAAAATTCCTATTTCAAACCAAAACAGTGTTTTTGAAAAGAAATTATAAATGGAACTCAGAGTCACTACATAAAGGAAAATTACTAAGTATTTTCCTGCTTATTCCATTTTTAAAGAATTTTTAAAAGCCCAAACTTTTCTACAAATCTTTTGTAGAATTTGGTAGAAAAAAAAGTGTTAAATGAACTTAATCTTAATATCAGATATGCATTTGCCTATACAAAATCATATTTAGAAAATGGGAGATCTGATAAGTTTGAATAAAGATAAGTAACTGAACAACTCTAAGGTTTAGTTGACACATGTAGAGCTTAAGAAAGAGATGGCAAATGAATTCATGTTGCCACTCCCTCATTCTCTACCCTAGCAAACATCACAGATAGATGTCCAAGATGAAAGAAGTTTTGTTTTTTCTGGGAGCCTATTATCAATCTCAGCGAAATTCAGAACACACAACTTAATTCAACAACATTCAAAAAGGCAGAGAGAATGATAATGGAATGAAAAGGAAGAAGTATGTACAACATAGTGAGAAAGAAAGTTTTTAGAAGAATTTAAAAAATATGGAAGGGAAAGGGAAATTGTTATAGAAGTCACAAAGTTGTAGTTTGAGTGATGAATTTGGCATGAATCTTCATGTCTCTTTTGCCTAGTGTTAACAAATTATTTAAACATCCTAGTACAGAGCATATGTTTCCCATATGTTTTATTGCTATTACCTGCCTCGTTTGTGAATACATTTGTTTAGGTTTCAAAGAATGATAGTGAAACAAACCAGAGCTAAATGACAGTATTTGTATCAATACCAGTCTCCTATTTTTAGAAGTGTTCATATTTCATAAAGTTTAAATAAATCAGTGGAAATAAACAAGGAGGAAAACTATGCATTTCACAGAAGTTTCTATACAAATATAAATCATGTAATTAGATATTTATTCATTATATATACAAAATAGTATACATTACAAATTATACAACATTAAAATAACAGTTGTTTAAATTCCACATAAATAAAATTGATAGAATAAAATAAAATTAATATTAACTTATATTTCTTAATCTTTTCTTGAGTGTGAAGAAGATTATTTCATGCTAATAATTCCCATCCTAAATTATTTCAAGGATTGGTAAGCTAATTCTCAATTCATTGTTCAAATTCTTCATCTAGTAATTTTGTATCTTAATTGATTACTTGGAAGAAAAAATTATAAATACTATTTTCTTTTTTATTGTTTTGCAACAATAACATTGATTTCTCTGATTATCTTCATCTTTTTTAGTTGTATCAGGTAGAGAAGAATGATAGTGAAACAAACCAGAGCTAAATGACAGTAGCAAACATCACAGATAGATGCTAATAATTCCCATCCTAAATTATTTCAAGGATTGGTAAGCTAATTCTCAATTCATTGTTCAAATTCTTCATCTAGTAATTTTGTATCTTAGATGCTAATAATTCCCATCCTATTATTAAATTAACAATTTAATACAGTTAGCTGTATCAGTTTCAACATATAATTTTACATTCTTCAGAATGGTTCAGAAAGAGTTTGAGTCAGAGGAAGCATTGTTCTTGCAACTGCTGCTTTGCAATACATTGTTGTTCTCACTGTAATTGTTGCAACCATGATCTTTATATTTTATAGACTATAATTATATGCGTTTTTGTATTGGTTACATAATCGAATCATTGATATAAATGATTCTAAATGTAAATACTTTAGAACTTGAAATCAGTAAGGTATATCAGAATCCTGGAATATCTCTAAGCCTTTATTATATATTTTTTTTTATTTTTAAAAGATTATTTATTTATTTATTTATTTGACAGAAAGAGACAGACAGCAAGAGAGGTAATACAAGTTGTGGGAGTGGGAGAGGGAGAAACAGGCTTCCCACAGAGCAGGGAGCCTGATGCAGGGCTTGATCCCAGGGCCTGGGGTCATGACCTGAGCCAACGGCAGACGCCCAACGACTGAGCCACCCAGGTGCTCCTATTATATAAATTTTTTAAAGCATAGCCTGGTATTCAGTTTTTTTTTTTTAACTTCTTTAAAGTAACAGAATTTGAAGATGTATCATATATATTTCAGATAGCTATACAAATATAAACACACATACAAACTCTTGTTATTGAAATACAATTTAAAATACTCAAGGCAAAACATTTTTAGTGTTCTTTAAGGTAACAACTCAAAAGTTTAAAAAGGTAGTTACCAAGTCACAGATTTTAAGTGGTTACAGCACTTAAAAATTAAAATTGACAATTAAGAACTAGCCTTCAGTTACAGAGACTTAAAACACTATTTCTATTTTATAACACTATTATATTTTATGATCATGAAGCTGCCCATGGGAATGCTAGAATGCACAGGAAACCTGCCTTTAGTGAATATGTTATTTCTAATGCCCCATCGAAGTTTCTTTTGGAAAAAAAAAAAAAAGAAAATCCACTGTGTTTATCTAAGTAACTCACCTATAGAAAGAACTCATGGGAATTTTAATTTGGATAAAGTCTTGAGTTATTGTGTTAGTTTTCTCTTGCTGTGTAACAAATTACTGCACATTTAGCTGTTTAGAACAACATACATTTATTATCTCACAGCTCTGTAGGTCAGAAGTCTGGCACAGCATGGCTGGATTCTCTGCTCAGGTTCTCAAATAGTCCAAGCTTTAAGGTATCAGGACTGGGGGGTGCCTGGGTGGCTCAGTGGGTTAAAGCCTCTGCCTTCAGCTCAGGTCATAATCTCAGGGTCCTGGGATCGAGCCCCACATCGGGCTCTCTGCTCGGTGGGGAGCCTGCTTCCTCCTCTCTCTCTGCCTGCCTCTCTACCTACTTGTGATCTCTGTCAAATAAATAAATAAAATGTTTAAAAAAAAAAAGGATCAGGACTGGGCTCTCATCTGGAAGATCTAGGGAATAGTCCACATTCGAGATCATACTTATTATTAGCTAATTCAGTTCCTTGAGGGGCGTCTGTGTGGCTCAGTTGGTTCAGTCGGCCTTTGGTTCTGGTCATGATTCCAAGGTTCTAGGATGGAGTCCCACATGTGGCTCCCTGCTTAGCAGAAAGCCTGTTTCTCACTTCTCTGCTCTCCTCTGCTGCTTGTGCTCACTTCTTCACTCTCTCTCTCTCTCTTTCTGTTAAATAAATAAATAAAATCTTAAGAAATCAATCAATCAATCAATCAATCAGTCCAGTTCTTTGAGATTATAGGACTCATTCCCCCATCTGTCCCCTGTCAGTCAGAGGCCACTCTGTTCCTGGAGGCCACCTGTGTTTTTTCTCATGTGGCTAATCCCCATCTTCAATTTAGAAAAAGCACATCATGAATCCTTCTCACGCTTTGAGTTTTAATGGTGATATCCTCCGCCACAGCTCTGTATGGCTTCCTTTTTTGCCTCCCTCTTCCACCATTAAAGGTGCATGTAATTACCCACCCAGGTGAAAAAACAAACAAATAAACAAACATGATAATTCCCTATTTTAAGATCAGCTGGTTAGTATACTTAGTTATATCCACAAAGTCCCTTTGCCATGTAACATACATTATAACCATGGAGATAACACTAAGAGGTGGAGATGATGGAAGCCAAAATTCCCCAGACCACAGATACCTTCCTAGGAGATTTGTATATTTCATAAAAGATGTTCTTTTATTTTCAAATGCTTTCTTTACTCAACAACAAACATCTATAGAGTAATTCAATGCATAAGCAAATATAATTGAATATGAATGTACATTTTATCTATTGCAGATTTTAATATTGCGTATCATAAATTGATTTTTTCAAAAGAGTCTTTTAAATTGGTATCACAATATGTTCTTTTTTCAGAAGCTAGGAAAACATTCATTTCAAAGCATACACAGAAATACTAAGAACATGTTTCATCTTTAAGTACAATATTATAATCTATTACACTGGATTCAAAATACATGTGCCCTAAATTTTTAACTAATTATGTTCAACAAAAACAACCTGGTACAAATAACAAAATGAGGAATTACTTAATATCTAAGATGAAAAGTTATATCTACGTACTCCTAATTTTATTTTTATATTGTAATACATTTAACACTGTGGTAAAAAGATTTTTGTGGTAATTTTTATTGCAGCAGCTATATGAATATGTTTTCTCATGATCAGCAGAAATTCTAAATTTCCAAATTGTATGCTCTCGTCTTAGGCAGATTAGCATAAAATTTAATTTGTGCTAATTAGCCAGAGGTGAGGGAGGAAAATTAACTTGACACATTAATTTTGCATTTACAGTAGTCTTATCATAATGTGCATGTGCATGGGGAATTTATTAGTTATTCTCTTTGCATCAATATTAGAATTTACTTCTAATGTTGCTAAAGTGCTAAGGTGCTACCTTAACTGGAAGAAAATATTTGTTTACAAAATACATTGCAATGAAAATTGAATTGCAGAAAACTGGCTATCTAGAAAATAGTTCCACAAGATAATTTCATAGAACAGTTTTTGTTAACCACATATGAATTTTGAATTTGACTATATTAATGATATATTTACTTTTAAAAATATTTATAACACTGAGGGTTTAAGAATGTAAATAATCCAAAATACCCGATAATTTGAATGTTATGAAATGTGCTTACCTTAAAAAAAAAACAAGGTATGAGGTAGGAAATCTAAGTTTGACTATAATTTGAATTTTAGTGCTATATACTATATTTTCAATAAGTGTAGGCTTTTAAAACTTATTGATTTATTTTATATTATTCATGAATTAGTATCATCTTTGGTATTAAACAAATATTCTAATTTTCTTGACATTTCAGGATTCAGATACATAATGCTGACTTTTGTTAACTTTCAATAATGTTGTTTCTTTGATTCAATGGACACTCAGCATTTGTGAAACAGCAGTGACTAATTAACAAAGTTTTTTTAGGTATCTATTCTTTTTTTGACCCAGATAACCAGTGTTAAACTTTGTTAAGTATAGCTTATCACACACGTATTGATTTATAAAGATTTATTTCATTTGAAATTATGGTTGAAGATCTACATGTCCAAAGCATTATTCTGGGGGCAATAATAATGTAATAGTACATAGCATAGGAACATTGCCCTCTAGAAGGAATTACATAATAAAGAGTGTCATTAAACATTTATATACAATTATATACAAACTAGAAGAAGAAGAAAAACCATTAAAGAGTTAAAAATCAATAATTTATTTGAGTTAAATTGCTTCTTTCTCAGGCTTTTAACTGTAACATAATCCAGTTAGCAAATCTATGTAAATCTCAGCATTTTATATGTAGCATGGGGATTTATATGTTAACTAACATATCCTAGAATTCATATGAAGATTAATTGAAATATCTTTCAAATGAAAATTCTTTAAAATTTCTAAAAAACATTGTATAATTTATACAACCAGTGTAATAAACATGTTTTTCAAAATATCTTTAAATTATTAAAAAACAACCTTTAAAGTGTCAAAAGATCAAGCATCTTTTTTTTTTTTTTTAAGATTTATTTATTTGACAGAGAGAGATCACAAGTAGGCAGAGAGGCAGGCAGAGAAGAGGGGGAAGCAGGTTTCCCACTGAGCAGGAAGCCTGATGTGGAACCCTGGGAGTATGAGGAGAGCAGAAGGCAGAGGCTTAACCAGCTGACCCACTCAGGAACCTTGAATGTGAACTAGTTTTTAATGTTATCTAGTTCAAAGTGAAAGAATCAGTTTTAAGAAAAACACAGTCCAGTTATCTCAGATGGTAATTAAATTAGATTAATTAGAACATCTCTGAGATCCTATAATGATTCAAAGACATATTATTTTCTATGTGTTTATAATCAATTATAAATAAAAAACTTGACCTTTTTTATTTTTTCCTTACAATTGCATTTAAACAGAACATCAACTTTTCATTGATTATATAATTGAAATAACATTATTACTTCCTCAGTGCACCAATTTTCAAAAGAAAATCTATGATTTTCACAGTTAAAGCTTGGCAGAAAATTTAGTTGCTAGAAGCAACAGGAGCCACTCTGAAGATTTGAAGAATCATGAAATATGCTATTTTGGGTTGAGGAAAGGAAAAATATTGGCATCAACTTTTATTTGGAATGTTATACCACTTGACTGCAATGATCAAGATTGTACAAAATCAAACAAAGGTCAAATGACCTTCCTGATTGAAGTTGTCTGTTATTTAGAACAGCTAGAGAGAACAATGCATCTACAAACTCAAGATATAGGATATCGATAGAAATAATTAAAAAATATTTAAATTTAATCTATTAACACCATAATTGCTGTTGCCCTAGAATTGATAGGATTAGACTATGGAATTTGTCATTTAAGCTTTCCTGGTCAGTGGGACATCTAAGGGACACCATTCCCCATTTGGGGCCAGTTAGCTGAAGATATATTGGATGCCATACTAGCTTGTATCTACTTTCTTGAGCCTTGTGAAGGAGCTCTCCTGGTGGTGGCTGAAAACAAAATAAAGACTATGTGCCCCCACCCTTCCCTGCCCACCACTCCATGCTTTTGTTGTGTGGAAAGGGGGTTATGAGACAAAAATAAACTACATGAAACAATTCATGTAGTAATTCACTGTAGTCTCCAAAGGATAAATAACCATTTCTATGTTCATGCAGATACACTCAGTACAGTTGTTGTTGTTTTTGTTAGTTTTTTCTGGAAATGCAGTCACATGAAGTTTCAGGTATTTATTGATTAGATGACATATAAATTACTTCATACTAATGAAGTTTTTACACATTGTATAATTGTAGGTTATGGATCTGTTTTTATTTTTTGATTGTGTGTTCTAAAAGAGAAAATTTCAAATCATGCTCTACCTCTTATTAGCTCTAGTTTCTTAGAAAAGTTATTGAATTTTCTAAGTTTTAATTTTTTCTTCTGTGGCATGGAGTTAATAATACATTTTTCTTATTAGCTGCAAGGGTAGAATTTAGTGATTTGTCAGTTGCATATAACACCCAGTGCTCATGACATCAAGTGCCCTCCTTAATGCCCATCACCCAATGACCCCACCACTCCACCCCCCCTTCCCCTCTAGCAACCATCAGTTTGTATCCTATAAAGTCTCTTATGGTTTCCCTCCCTCTCTGTTTTCATCTTATTTTACTTTTCCTTCCCTTCCCCTATGTTCTTCCATTTTATTTCTTAAATTCCACATGACTGAATCATATGGTATTTTTCTTTCTCTGAATGACTTATTCTGCTTACCTTCTAGTTCCATCCAATAATACATATTTCTTAAGTTAAAACATATAGGGCATGACTGCCAAAAATAATTCAAATAATTACTAATTTCTTCCTTTCCACTGTTCTCCTATATGAATATCTACTATCAACAACAAAACATTGAAAATGTCACATGAGTAGTCCCAAAGTAACTGAATAGATCAGTACACACATGAATAATGGGGTTCTTTACAAACTATTTTATAATTAGAGATTCTAAAATAATAGTAACTGTCTTAAAATCATTTCAGTAATCCTTCTAGATGATTTAGTTACCAAGTTCAGTTTCATGTATCAGGGAATTTGTGAATGGAACTGGACATGATTTTTAATGAGCAGAGAGCAAATACAATAAAGTAACTTTGAGTTAAGTGGACAATGCATTCTGTCCCACATTTCCAATAAAAATGGAATTTTCTTAAACAAATAGAAGATATGGAATAATTTTACAAGTTACCATCCTGTGCTTATTTTGGTGCTGGTAACTGTTCTAAATTCATAAGTTTCCCTGTTTAACATCCACAAAAATTTTGTGAAGAATATTCTATTATTAATTGGAATCCTATTAGTAAATGACAGAGAAAGCAGTCAGCCTTGGTGTGCACATGTACATACACACACACACACACACACATATACATACAGAAAATCAGAATTTAAATAAAAATTTTCTAAATTATTTTCAACTTTAAGGAAATAATTTGTTATTTTTATATTTGAGCTCATTTCATTTCTATACAAATATGAATAATTCATAAACCCAATGACTTTTTTTTTTGTCTTCTCCTGTCTTCTAAATTGTGTCCTTTTTTCATTATCCCAGTATTGATCTATGGCTTTTAAACTCTCCTCTTATTTGTTCATATTAAATGTGTTTATTTTCTACTAATTTTTTCATGGTAGTTCAGCTGCGTTAGAATTCAAGTTTAACATTTAATTTTGTACATCATGATGAAGATTTTAGTGCATAATTTTCTGGCATTGTTTGTATCACATGTAAAGTCTACTGTCAGCCTATTTGTGATTTCTTTTTAGATAAATATGTATTTTCCATCTGATAGTTTTACTTTTTTCTTTTAATTCCAAACATTATATATTATTGAGGCACCTGAGTGGGTCAGTCAGTTAAGTGTCTGCCTTCCTCTCAGGTCATGATCCCAGGGTCCTGGGACTGATCGAGCCCCGCATCAGCTCCCTGCTCAGTGGGGAGTCTGATTCTCCCTCTCCCTCAGCCACTCCCCACCACTAAAATGCTTGCTCTCTCTCTCTCTCAAATAAATAAATAAATAAAATATTTTAAAAAATTTTAAATAAATAAATGTTATATATTATCAACCCAGTGCATTCAGTTGTTGATTTGTTTTAATTTAACTTCTCAGTACATGGTGCATACTTTTCATCAGAGTACTTCTATCATTACATTTCTGAAGAATCTTAATTTTTTTCCTCCTAAAAATTGGCTTCTTTATCATTTCCTCTATTTTCTTCTGGAACTTTATTAAGACATATTTTATAGCCTATCAACTTAACCCTCATATCTTTTAATGACTCTTTCTTGTTTTTATTTAAAAAAAATGTATATATGGGTGCTTTCTCTATCTTAGCTCTCCAATTCCCTATTTCCTTGTGACCATTAGATATTATAGCCTCTACTGAGTTTTTTAAATGACTATATATATTTTTATTTACTATAATTTAACATTTCCACTTATTAATTCATATCTATTGAATATAATTCAGTATTTTCTTATCTCTTTGAGGACTCTAAATTTACTATTTTATTGCATTTTATGTTTCATTCGGATTTCTTCTAGAGTAAACACATCTTCTATTGTTTATTTGCTTGTTGTCCTTCTTTAATTTTTGGATTTTAAAATATTAGATTCCCTTGAATGCTTCTGTGTGTGTGTGTGTGTGTGTGTGTGTGCACGTGTATGTGTATGTGTGTTTCCCTTCACCTCTCCTTCTCAGCTCCCTTCCTCCTTACCTCATAGATTTGTAGCTACCTTCTTTTGACTCTCTGTGGTCAAACCAGGTTATACTGTCTAGCTGGGAATTTTTTTTTCTTAAGGTAATATTAGATATATTATGAATTTGATATCTAATCTATAATCACTTTGCTCAGGCATTAATTATGGAATTAGAACTGATTCATCTGCATCTCTAAATTAATCAGATTCATAAAATAAGCCAGAGCCCTAGGAATTTAGGAGTCCAGGCTTTTCAGCCATTTTCTTGGATGGGGATGTGTCACCTCAGATTTTGAGTCAAAAGCCCAAGACCTTTTATTCCCTATCTATGTAGATGTTACGTTTGCCTCTCTCTATCTGTTCTCATGGTGTCTTATGATCTGACTCAAGGAGACTAACCCATATAGACCTTATCAGTGGCCATCCTTGTCCGCTGACCACTGACTGGGTTCAGCCATGGGAGACCCCAGCCAGAGATGAATAAGAAGCAGAAAGTGGTGTAGGAAAGTGGGAAGCAGAAACATTTATTGCTTTGAATACTTCCATGAGTTTTCAGAACAGACTAGAGATGTTCTGCAGAGAAACTGGCTCTTTATCTGAACTGAACTGACCTACTTTTCATTGTGTGACCCTCTTATTTCTTGTGCTGGTAACCACTGTTCCCTTCATTACTTGGGGTGTACAGTGAGATAACAGCTTTCCTCTAGTGTAGAGAAACCTATTGTTTGCACTATATCTTGATATTATTTGGTAATCAGTCCCTTTATTAGACCTTCTTGAATCATCTTAATATCAGTGTGTTGCCACCTTCCTGATGATTGATTAATAAGTCATTTCTCTGCAGGAGTATTCCAGTATCTCTTGCTTGTTTCTGGAGTAGTCTCACTTATCTGCAGGTTCAGATCCACTTATCTCTTTATTTTTCTTTCCATATCTGTCTCATGAAATATTTAATTCAGTTTATGAGATCTGTTATGTTGTGCTATTATTCTTTTTCTAAAATGATTTCTCTATTGTTGCTGTGTGCTTTGAGCAGGGGGTGGAGTGACTCAGTTGTTCATAAAATGAAATTAAAATGTTATATTGACTACTGTCTTGACTTCCTCTACTTATGCAATATTAAAATTTCCAAGGCAGAGAAAACTTAACATATTGCAACTGTGATAGATGGAGGAAAATACCTTCAAATTATCCAAGAAGCTATTTAGAGGAATTAAAGTTAAATGAGTGTCTCCAAAGGCCAACTGAATGGTAATACTAGAACTCCTGACATGACATAAGAGTAGAGCTATGAAGATAAATGTAAGCTACCTTTGCAATATCCTTGCTTGTTGCATGTTTTTCGTGCCTTGTGGTCCTAACAGACTAAGAAAAGAAAACCATCTAAGTGTGTGGGGGTACTGGAGATAAATTGAACCTTGGCTCCAGAGTCAGACAGAAAGAGACTACAGAGGTTCTACAGAAAGAATACTCATCAATGAGCAACTGTTTGGCTGTTTCTGTAATATTCTTGCTTGCTGTCATTTCCCCATGCTCTAAAGTTCCAATAATTGATCATTTAAATTTAGAATAATGTGTATAAACCTGAACCCAAGTACAAATATTCCCTGAAAACGTCAATAAAGATTTGCTTAAATAATTTATTTTGTGATAATGTCATAAAATGTACTGTTATTCAAAAAAATCTCTGAATTTGAATGATGACTAGAAATTTAAGCATTAAAATTCATTAAATTCACTTTTAAATTTCAATTGCATTGAAGGTTATTTTAAAAATAAGGATGACTTGGGAGGCGCCTGGGTGGCTCAGTGGGTTAAGCCTCTGCCTTCAGCTCAGGTCATGATCTCTGGGTCCTGGAATCAAGCCCCGCATCGGGCTCCCTGCTCGGTGGGGAGCCTGCTTCCCCCGCCCTCACCTGCCTCTCCGCCTAATTGTGATCTCTGTCTGTCAAATAAAGAAATAAAATCTTAAAAAAAAAAAAAAAAAAAAGAAGAAGGATGACTTGGGACATCTGGGTAGCTCAATCGGTTGAGCGTACAACTCCTGATTTTGGCCCAGGTCATGATCTCACAGCTGTGGGATTCAGCCCCGGATGGGCTCAGTGCTCAGCATGGAATCTGCTTGAGATTCTGTTTTTTTGTATTTTTTTCTATCCCTTCCCCTCCACCCACTTGCATGCTCTCTCTTAAAATAAATGAATAAAATCTTTTTTGAAAATAAGAATAAGGATTTTTTGTTTTGTTTTGTTTTGTTTTTAATGACATGGAAAGCAGGTATGGCATTTTGCCAGATATGCAAAAAGTAAACTTAATTTCTGCAGATATTTATAAATCTCATCATAAGAAAAAGAAGAATATAGGAGAAAGAAAGAGAAAAAGAAAGGAAGAGAAAGAAAGAAAGAAAAATAGATGGAGGCAGCCAAAGAAAGAAAGAGAAGGGTGGAAAGGAAGGGAAAACAAAGGAATGAAGAAAGGAAAGAATGAGGAAGGAAGAAAAGGAGAAAAATCAGAGCCAGCTTAATTCTCATGTTTGTACATTCCTCCCAAATAATAAGACAGGCTTTGTTTGTGTTTAGTATTCAGATGCATTTGAGAACCCATTATTATGCTTTGTAATTAACCTATATTTGCCCCTTCATGATTTTTAGAATCTCCATAGTTCCCCATGGCTTTTGTCTTTAATTTGGGTGGGCATTTCTGTCACAAATCAAGTTACATATTTACCATGTCCTGATTCTTCAATTGCCAGAAAATCTCTTCTTGCTTAAATCACATTCATCTGTGATGAAACTTAGGCAGAAAAAAACATTGCTTGTGAGAGCAACTAGTTTCCTAAGGCCTATGAGATGTGACAGTATCCTGTTCACTGATAAATTGCAGTGTAAAAGGAGCAGTGCTACAATAAGTATTGATTTCTTTTGTGCATAGAACTCATTTCGCTACAGCTTGTGAATTGCCTTCATAAGCTGACAATCCATTAAATATTAGTTTGTGTCTCTTCCTTATTGCTTTTTGGTTGTTGTTTACTGCTTTATGCTTTATTACCTTTAAAATAGATTGCATAAGAAAAATGAGTAAAGAGAAAACTTAGTGTTACAATTTGGAAATAAATAAATGGCTTTCTGAGGTGAAACTGAATTTCTGCCACTACCTCCAATGATGGACTATAAAGCAAATAACATAAAAAAATTAAAATATCTTATAGAAAAATAGGTAATAGAATGGTTTGAAATCTATTGTAAAATCAGTAGTTCTAATTTGACATTTTATATAACTTACAGCCAACACAAAATATCTTACCTTACTCATTTCTTCATGTCAAATCTGATATTTTATGTGTAAATGCAAAGAAGACACATTTAGAGTGTAAGTCCCACTATCCTAAACTGCCAAGTATTATTTTTGTTACGAATTTGAAGATTTAAAAGACTTTTTTATTGTTACTTTGTGTCCATTCCCTTAATTTCTTTGTATTGTTGCATCTTAGAGCAACAGTTTAAAGTTAAAAATGTAGTAAAATATTGTTAAAATTTAAGATTTTGATGCCATTATTACTCCAGATTATTTTTATATTGGCTGGTTTCATCTTCATCAGAAAGTAGTAGAAACACAATAATTCTGAGACATATAATAAAAAGCATATCTTTCACATTAGTTTACAAGAACTAGAAGAAAATGAATCACCACAATGCATGAAGACATGAAAATGAAGAAACAGAAGCAGAAAACCATAGTACAAAAAGAAAAGGAAGTAAATTTTTTTATATAAAACAACGACAAAAAAGGAAGTAAGAGATTGAAGTTGAGAAAGAAAAATAAAACTGCATTGGAAATTGTAATGAAAATTGAGATTGTGGAAAATTACTTTAGGATATGGAATAATGGGAGGATTTCACTATATAAAATATAGGATGAACACTGGGAGCAGACAAGGAAGAGGAGGAGCTTGATCATAGGATGGAGATAATGGAGAAAATATGGTAAGCGTGGAAGAAAGAGAGAGCTGATTCAACTTAAAACAATCTGTTTTCCTGATTTAGAGACCAGAAGGATTGGAATACACATATTAATTTAAAGAAAAGTAGTTAACTAACTAAAACATAAATAAAATTTTGAGAAAAAAAATAGTTATAGAAAATGTTCCAAATCTAAAAAAATACAAACCCACAAACATCTAAGTAAAAAGATAAAAAGTATTCACTGTCTGAAAATCATAATGAAATTCCATGTTAGTAACTATTTATATTAAATGAGTAAAGAAAAATCTGGTATTTTTTAATACAATACAATTTTTAATACAATAAATTTTCATCTAATGTTACAGAGTTAATCATGAACTTAATAAAGTAATATCAATGGTTCATACCCACCACCCACCTATCCAGTTAATTGCTAATACCACACAGTATCTTTTAAATCATATATATATATATATATATGCATATATATATATATATATATACCTTAACCATTTATGTGTGTATGTGGGTCTATATGAATATATGTGCATATATATTATATACGTAAGACAGAAAGATGGATAAATGGATGATAGGTAAATGGATAGATAGACACTAGGTAGATAGATGTGTGTGTGTGTGTAGAGAGATTATAGGCATACATTTAAGTGTACACATAAATATGATGAACCTATATGCATATATAATAAAAATATGAATATTACATTAAACATCTATAATTCATCTATTGTTATATTATGATAAGTTATCATTTAATCATAGTTTTAAAGTTCCCATGTAATTACCATTCAAAAAATGGCTATTACATGTTTGTAGCTGCATGAGTGGTTGCCACTAAGTGTAATATATTAATTTCTGCAGATGACATTAAATAACAGTTCAGACTAGATGACTGGCTCTAACATCACAATACCTGACTTGAAATCTTGGCTATGTCTCTTACTAATCATGTAGTTTTGGGACATTATTTAGTTCTCATTGTCTCAATATCCTCATCTTTAATTAAGAATAATAATCTCACAATATAATTATTTGAGAAAGAGATATAAAAACATATGTAAGATACTCATTTTATAGAAAACGCAGAGTATGTATTTGTTGACACCGTTGTCATTACCAATCTAGTCACCACTCTAACTACTGTCAGCTCTGTTGCCCTAATGCCACAATCTGGCACTTTGACTCAAACACATTTTTTTGAAGGAATAAGAGGATGTCTGAGACTAGTAAACCTCAGTCTTCAAAAGAAAAAAAAAAAAAAACCAACACACATACAAAATACTCTTTGACTTAAAATTAATGATGAGTCATTCATAGAAAATCAATTAAGTAAAAATGAAGAAAAAATTAACAAGTTACTAAGATGTATTACAGAAATATAAACATAATTTTTACCAATTAAATAGTTATTTTGCTCTTGCTTTGGCAATAATTTGATTTATATTTGCACATACACACAGAAATATACAGCTTCTTTAAAGAAGAAATTACATATACAAAACACCCAACATTATAAAATATTAAAATCATGCATTTTATTCTATCTTGTTGTGTATATTTAAAAATCATTCCTTAAAAGATGCTCAAACAAACCACTTATTGTAGAGCAAAAATCATGATGTTTACATTTTTTTTATATTATCTACAAATTTTAAAAGATTTTTAACCTTACTATGTGTCAGATACTGGAGGGATTATTTTTTGCTTGTACTAAATCACTTAATCTTCACAATAATCCTATTTCTTACTTAACTATTTTTAAACTTTATGAAAGAAGAAAATGAGCACAAAGCAATTCAGAAATATTCTGATGGTTTAGAGCTAGTAAGTAAAAATTCTAGGACTACAACTCTCTACCTTGTTTTCAACATCTGTATTTTGCTTGTTTTTCTTATTATTTCTCTTGTCCTTACATGAGATTCTCTCCTTACTAAATATGGTTAACAAAAAATAAAAATATGTGTCTAATTGGATAAACAAATATATATCAATTTTAATATATGGTGTCACTAATTGTTCATGTTTTTAGGTTTCAACCATCAAAATTTTAGAACATTTATTAAATAAAAACAATTATACACTAACACTTTCAACAGTAGTGGAAAAAGTGACAATATGTATACTAATGGCTTTTACTCACTACTCCTAACAATTACTTTCATAATAACATGAAAGTAACAGAATCCTGTTGGCTATAGTCATTATAAAGATTCTTCATAAATCATTTAGTGTGTTAAATTAAAGTTGATATAATTCCATCCCGTGAGAATGTTTAGAGGTTTAGTTTTAATGAAAATGTGCTGAGAAAAAGATATCGAGTTTGCTGTTGCATTAAATATTTTATAATACTTATTATATGAATTCTTTATTAAGAATATATCTTATTTCACTTTTTTCAAACCTTAAAGATCAAACATTAGAAATGTTTTTTAAAAACATTTTAAAAACATGAATGATAAGTATACATATAACTAATTTTATTAACAAACATGTTATTAAATTTACTCGGTTTGACATTATTATTAAGGGTGAGATAAATCTATAAATTATAAATCTATAAAGATGAGTTAGTTTTTCATAATTTAAACATAATTGCTAGATGCATAAATATAAGGTGACAAAAAATGAATGCCTTTGCCTAAACATTGATTTTATTAATGCAGTAAAACTAAAAAGAAAAAAATTCTCTTTTCTCCAGATGTATTTTATCCAATGATTTAGGTTATGACCAATAGAAATACAAATTTCAATCTGATTCAATTATACATGATTTATTATCTCACATAACAGGAATCTCAGAGTTTACAGGGATTCTAGGTATAGTTAAGTAGATATCACCAATAACATAATTTTCTCCTAGCCTGTCATTCTTGGTGTTGATTTTGTAACTGAAAACACAACATTTAAATATTATCTAGATGATGAAGAAGAATCATTGCAGTCTCACCCTCTTATTCTCATATCTCATTGGCCTGATTTGGGTCAATGAACCAATCCCTCAGAAGGGAAATGGGACTATTATGAGCAATACAGATGGTTCACTATCATCTATGTGCAAAGCATGTTGGGAACTATCAGGCCAGTAACACTGAGCATACAAATAGGAGAAAAAATCAAAATGGTACAATTTAGTAAAAATGCATCTTATAAAATGTACAAATTTCATCCACATTGTTCTTTGTTTCATTTCATGATTACTATTGAAAATAATTTAGATGCCTAAGGGATTTGGAAAAACATTTTTTTGAAAAATTATTTTTTCTCAGCCTTTTAATATGCTAGACAAACTATGTCCTATGCAACTTTTAGCTAAAGTTATTAACTAAAATTTCACATCTGGGATTACTCTTTTCCACCAGTCCAGTGTATACTTGATGTTGGAGATCAAATGAATGATAAACACCCAAAAGCAGGTATTTGGAACTTACTTCCATGGTAATCCCTTCCTACAATTTACTGTACTACCTTCCCTGAATCCTTGCCCCAAAGACTGATTTTTCGAAGTACTGCACTGCAGCATTTTTCCCTCTTCAGTTTCAATGGCTAAAACAGCTCTTAAGCATAGTTGCTAAATGGAAAAATATATACAAATAGAGGTAAGATAGGGATGGAAAAAAACTTTAAAAACTGCAGAATGCTCGATTTAGGAGTGTGGTAGTATATCCAAGGGTACATGAATATAGATATATATTTTAATAATTATATTAGATAAAATTTCTATATTTTCTTCCTTAATATAACAAAGACTTTAATTTATTGTATTTGTGATATTGTCAGCACCCATATCATATGTGTCATTTCATGTTTTCAGTAATATCTAATTGGGGCCTCATCATTGTCCTTCCTCTAGATAACATCCTGTACTCATCAGTTTCTTTTGTGGCATGTGTGATTATTTTTCCCCAGTAACCTTTTATTGACTGCCAGAAATGTCTATTAGCTTGATCTTCTCTTCCTTATTTAGTTAGCTATTCCTTTAAAACATAAGTCTGGCCAGATGTAATGATAAGCAGGCAGATGGCTCTAGAGTGATTCTTTTTTGATAAGGAAGTAGCTTCCTTTGAAGATGTGGCTCTATGACTGTCCTGGCCCCATGCATAATAAATGATTTTTGAGCTTGCATAGGATGCTTTTTAGTCCCATTAAGATAGGAAAAAAAAAACACATGAATACTGATATTAAAGAATAAAAACCTGCAATATGCACATCTTATGTGCATATTATATTTCCTGAGAATAGGATATATATATATATGTGTATGTGTGTGTGTGTGTATATATATATGCACACACACACACCATATTTATATATATGGTATAGGTATAAAATAGGTATAAATAATATTATATATAATAGGTATGTGTGTGTGTATACACACACCATATTTATGGGTAGAAAATTGAGTTTCTCTGAAAAAATAGATCATTGTTAATAACTATCCAATTAATACAGCTATAGGATAATTGAAATTACAGATGTAAATTTATTTTGTTACAGAGTTAATGAAACCGGATCTGATTTTATTGATGACTTCTATTCATTGCATATAAAATCTACAGTCCATTGTGTGTATGACTTCTATATTTCCTTTTTTTTTTTAAAGAATAATGTGTATTTCCATAATAAAGAATGTTAGTGCAATATTGCTGGAAGTTGCTGACGGTCAGTACCTAAGTAATACTTGTCTTATTTGTTATCATTTTTAAGGACTTGTTAAGTCAGGGCAACAGGTAAGGTAATAGTGAATGTTGAAAGACATCAATCTGTAATCTTTGAGGAAACAAAAATATAAATTGTGCTTCATACTTACAAGAACTAAAATTCATTACCTTGTTTGAAAAGTAAAATTATAAAATTCAGTAAATGAGAGATTATCAGGAGCTGTGAAGAATAGGAAATGGTGAATTACTGCTTAATGGTTGAGAGCTTCTGCTTAAGGGGGTGAGAAAGTATCGGAAGTGGATAGTAGCAATGATTGTGTAACATTGTGAATGTAGTTAATGCCACCAAAATGTATACTTAAAAATAGTTAAAATGGTAAATGTTTGTGTTACGTATACTTTGCCACAATAAACAATATTCAGACAAGCATACCAAAGGTGAATACAATTTCATGAATGTATATTCAGTAAGTTCTTCTAAGTCACCACATAAACCCATATAGAATAAATATTGTTTAATATAAAGGTGGGGTGAATAATGTGTATTTTTCCATTCTTCTCTGTTGAGGATGGTAGGCACGGTTTGTAGGCAAAATTTACGGACCAAGGTAGTAATCCTCTTTCTCTGTCTCTCTATCTCTATTTCTCTCTCCAAAGTAAATTCAACAATATGTTTTAATATCTGGTGTAAATAATTCATTGTGCTTTTAATAATAAGCTCAAAAGTCCTGAAATAATGATTTTCAGGTTACTAAATACCTTTCTTTTCTTAGCATAACTCCTCCTAATACATCAGCAAAACTCAAACTGGAATTTAGGAGAAGTTCACATTCTTGCTTTTTTCAGTATTTTAATTCCTTTCAATAATTTGTGTTTTAAATTCTCCTTAATACCAAATGCTTCAGAATTATTTTGAGTATTACTTGCTTAGGGGTATAAAGTTATTTTTGTTCTCTGGAAAAAAATCATTTTAATGGATAAAACGTCATGAACAATTAAATGAAATAATGATGCATCTTTGTGCTAAAAGGAACATTTTTAAACAGCTACAAAGTAAAATACACTTAATGATACCCTTAAACCTATTTTTTAAAAATCCCTATTTGAAATACACAACATATCTGCCAATTCAAATCAAACTCAACAGTAGAAAAATTAATTAGGACTTTAGTATGCATCAGACACCATTGAAATACTTCTAATTTTTATGGAGAGAATATTTAGATCTTTTGCCCCTAATAACTAACACTTTTATAAAATCATACAGATATAAATGTATATTCTATATAGTGTAAGCAAATAATTGCTGACCTCAAATAAACACTTGTATACACTGACATGAGGAATATGGCATCCTCTCCAGGTTTGAACTGATTGTTACTTTATAACGTAATTCTTCTGAAAGTCAAAGCACCTCTCCCTTCAAAATATTCATATATTGAATAATACTCCAAATCTGAGATTTCCCATGCAATTTTTTCTAGATGATATGTTTTTAAATGACATTCATCTAAAATTTCTCACAATAAAATAAAAATAATTTTGGACTTAGCAGTTTGGTGTTCAAGTTTTGGTCATATGTTCATTGGTGATGTGGCCATTGGAAAGGCACTATTTCTACAGTTACTGCATCTATTAGATGTGTACACTAGTATAGCTAGAGTTGCAAATGAATTCAATAGGAAAATGCCCTTTGAAGCTGGGGATGAACAGTAACATGTTTTAAGAAGGTACAGTAATTTCAAAACTTTTATCCTGGGGTGCCTCGGTGGCTCAGTGGGTTAAGCCTCTGCCTTCGGCTCAGGTCATGATCCCAGGATTCTGGGATCCAGCCCCGCATCAGGCTCTCTGCTCAGCAGGGAGCCTGCTTCCCCCTCTCTCTCTCTGCCTACCTCTCTGCCTACTTGTGATCTCTGTCAAATAAATAAATAAATAAAATCTTTAAAAAAAAAAAAAACTTTGTCCTAACATTAGGACAACATGATATCACTAAATTCTAGAGATAGGTGTTTCGATCTTTTCTATATTTCAATATGTGATATAATAAGATATATTTAATGTGATTTTTATAAATATAAAATCTTCAGCTCTCACCCATCATGTTTAGACTTAAGCCCTGTCTCTCCAGTTGACTTCCATAACAAAAACTGGAAATGTACAGATGGCTCCTTAGAATTTTTCTAGATTCTATTTCTTCTCCCATATTCTGTGTAGCCTTGAAATACACTCTATGGTATAAAACCCATGGCTATAAGCAAAATAGCATGTAATGTAACAATAGGAGAATTGGGCAGTTAGCCATTAGATGGCATGATTTTTCTTTTTCTTAGAAATATATAGAGAAGTAAAATATACCAGATTTGTAAAGAACAATTTTACTACAGGAACAATTCATATCAATCTACTTACAAAATATCTTCTAAAAATCACTAGAAATAAAAAATATATATATATAGATTTTCTAATTAGTAACATGAATTCTAAAGTACAAAATTTCATAAGCAATAGTCTGTAGGGGCTCCTTGAATAAATATTAATTTGTCCAGCCAGTGGTAATGTTGTAATGTAAAATTTGTGAAGGGTAAATGGTGACAAGCTTATCATGCATTTGGTATATTTTTGAAGCCAGAATTTTACTATCATAACACTTTGTATTTTATAACGACATTAAGGAAAGCCTGATGATGTAATGTAATTGCTATTACCCTTCCCATTATCCATCAAATCATGCATGTCTTGTGTTGTTCTCATTCAGTTATAACCCTCATACAGTGATATATGAATAATTTGATAAATTACTCTTTAATGAGTTTGGTGGGTTGGCAATAATCTGTTAAGGTATAAGACTTACAGCTGCTTTTTAATAAAATATTTTAACTGAGGAGAAATTCTAATGATGGACATTTCTTACAATATCATGAGCCTCTGTGTGAAATATTACTCAAATAATGACAGAGAAAGAGCTTTTAGCATTTCTGGTGAGCCATTCACTAAATCAACAAATCCTTACTGAATGTCACCTTTGTATAGTAACTGAAGGAGTCCTCTCCCACCTAACCTTCAGTTAAGATTCATTGATCACCCAAAATGGCAATCAACTAAAAACCAACATGTCTTTGGAAACCTGTCCAATTTTACTGTGGGTAGTTTAGAGAAGTATCAGACTGGTATTTTCTTTTGTTTTTACTACTTTTATAACCATACATGTTGAACTACATTGCATAAAGAGGCATATAAAAACAGATTTTACACTTTATTTGAACATGATTCATGGAAAAGATATGGTACTTATTTCGTATACTCAAAAAACTCCACAATAATTTGTTAAAGTATGATATACTTAGGATAATTTGTTGAAGTGATATATATTTAGTGAGACTTATTCTATCTGTATAGTACTTTTGTGTCAGCACCATGGTCAAGGTTTTTCTTGGTGTGATTTTAACAAGGTGATATTTAGGACATTCAACTTGCTCAGCACAAAACCCTCAAAACTCCGCCTATCTCTTTTCCCCTGAAGTACCACGGATTATTTTAAACTAGGGGAGGAAAAAACAAAACAAAACAAAACAAAACATCAATACTAGAATAAGCTAATGAACTACAGGATTCATTTTCCTTTTGTTCTGAGCTAATTGCTATGAGATATAAAATCATATACAAAAGGAATACATTCTAAATGCCAATATTTAAGATACAGAATCAGGTTACATTTTTGCATTTTCATTTATGAAGTGTCTTCTCTGTTGAGACAAGTTTACAAAAGTGAACCTACTTATAAACACATATATAGACACATAATAGCACAAACTTATACTTCTATATGAATATCAAGTATTTCTAAAACAAATTCTAATGGTCTGATTTGTATATAATATTGATATGAACTTTCATTTTTAAGTTGATTATGCTATTTTGAAATACCATCTATTGTCTCTTAATATAGGTAAAGGGGTACAGCATAATTAAAGAAAAGTCTACATATTTCTATTTCATTGATCATTTTATTTTGGATTATATTTATTTTTATTTTTCCGTACATTTTTTCCTACATATCTCTCTGAGAACTGTGAGAGTACAGTTACCCCCTCTACTCTTGGAAATTACACTTAGAGGAAATAGAACAGAAAGGGACACAGAGAAATGATTTATAATTTCTTATGAGAGAAATGGTGAGAGAGATTTTATAATTCCCTCCTTAGATGACATGCAGGTAAACTGATTTGTAAGTAAAAGATACCTTCTAAAGGTGTATATTAGATGTTACTTCCTCTAAAAAAGGCAATTGAACTGCATATTAAAGCTTGATATTCAATTAAGTATGTCTTTTTCTAAAATAAATATGGGCATAGAAATATATTTTAAGAAACAAAAACAGACAAGTAACTGTTGTCCAACAGTATGTGTCTTCATATACATTAACTGGGGTGTGTGTATGTGTGTGTATGTGCGTGTGTGTGTGTGTGTGTGTTTAAATCCATGGCACAGCAGTTAATAACAGCAACACTTCACACACACTGACTCAGCACTTAATTTTTATTAGAAAACCCTAACTGTCTTCTCTCGCGGTGTGAATGTGTCTGCCTCTAGGACTAGCACCATGTGTTGAATTCATTATGTCTTTCATAGGATCCCAGGAGACTTTATTCACAGATGTAGATTTACTGCCAACCACCCATAACTGTCTGTTTGGCCTTCGTTGTGAACAAAAAGACAAGAAACTATCCAGTGGAAATAATTCATTTCAGTGTATTAAAATAATAAGCATTACTCCTAGTCAGTGATGCTGGAGGTTTGTAGTTTCTGACACTTGACTCTGGTTTTGTGGCAGTCCCCAGGATTTATGTGTAATATCATATGTCCTTTCAATGTCTCACAGTAGAGCCTGAGTTTTTACAGCTTCAAAGAAAGCTCAAGGATGCTGGCACCACAGATCTGTCTATTTTATTGATTTTCCCATAAGTATATTTAATTATTCAGTGAAGGATCCATTTAACAATCCCATCTATTTTTAACCAATTAAGTTCACATTAAAGATTTACCAATATCATTCTAATAATAGAATGTTTCATGTCATTTAGTCAGGACCAACCCGGAGCTGTGATTCCATATCCTATCTTAAACATAAACATCCAAAGTATGATTTTACATGTAATGAAAAAATATACATAGCTATCACCTTATAAAGAATGGTGGTTAGTTATTGATGTGTCACAGAACTGTATACTGTTTTGGCATCCATTTAAATACTGATAAATGAACATTTGATTTCCAAAGGAATAGAAATCTTTAGATGTGCTATTACAAGTCTTAGAAAAAATATGATCCTATAAAATTAAAGAAAAAATCATAATAATAATTCACTGTGTAGTCAGAGTACCTATATTATTTCTGCTTATCTGCCAAACACATTTACTAAAATGCAAGTTTCCTACTTCTTTGTATTATTATATTCCTTTTATTGCTAGAGGAAAACTGAAGATTAAAAGAATTTATTAGGATGAGGCATTCTTGACTCTCTTTTTTAAAGGGTCATAGAATTTATGAATTGGTGGGTCTTTAAAAACCATGTATTTCATACACTTCATTTTCTAAATAAATGAATGTCCATAATGCCTTAATGTAGGCTAATGTTAATAATGTGACAGATTTCACACTTTTTTACCTCTTAGTCTGAGGTGATTTCTACTTATATTGTATTTTATAACCCTAAACTCATAATTTGTTGATTAATTTGTATTCACACTCTCTTTCCTATGAAGCATAATTTTATGATATGTGCAAGATATATTACAGTGGGCTCCTATTACCTATATTCCCAGGAGGAAAATTCAACTTTAGTTGCCTGTTATTGACTTCTGATGCATTTATGTTTTAGTTCTGAACATATATTTAATTTCAAATCTACTTAAAAATCAGTATTTCCCATCTATGCCTATATATTGCTTTTTCTATCTTTTTTTCTTTTTTTCTTTCTTTCCTTCTTTCTTTCTTTCTCTCTCTCTTTCTTTCTTTCTTTTTTCAATGTGTGTATAGCTAGTGTTTCTCTATTCATAAACTATTTTTCTATATTCTGTAATCTTCCTGGACTCCTTACTTTGCTACCTATGATATCAGCTTGGAGTTCATGGGTATCAACATAAAAAACAAGAAAAAAATAAGAAAAAGAAAGTCTCACTAGTGTTTGACTTCTGTAAGGACAAAAACAATGATACAACTAACTTTATTGTTATATACTAGAATTACCAAAGTACAATTCTATTGTAAACTGCAAATGATGTGAGAATTTCTGTGTAAAATGTAGACTTACCACCAACACTTCTTTCACAAATCTGATTCTCTTGTTCATGGGTAACTTCTTTTAGCAGCTTGGTGTCCACCATTCCAGAACTATTTTTTGAAAAATACTTGTATACTCTATATTTATTGCTATTATTACATAACATGTACATATATTTACAGAAACTTGTCAGAATGTATATATATATATATATATATATATATATATATATGCATATGTAGTTTTGAAATATATGTTTAATATCCTAATAGCAAAAAGTTGCCATTGTCAAAGCTTGGCTTTCCTAGAAGCAGAGTTTGAGACAAGAATTTAAGTGCATCTAAGTTACTTAAGAAATGCTTTCAGAAATAAGATTAGCAAATTTAGCAAATAGAAGTATGGTATGCCTAATGAAATTTGAATTTCAGATAAAAAGTGAAATTTCTTTGAAATATTTGGGGCATACTTATACTAAAATAATATATATATTTTTTTTCTTTTTTTGTAATTCAGATTTATCTCAGAGTCCTTTGTCTGATGACTCTACTTAAGTGAGAGAGAGTGAAGAAAGAGGGCAAGCTATGGAACTAAGCAAAAAGGTGTCATCAGTTGGACTCTAACTTTAGCCTGTTTCTTTGGGGAGCTCTGGTTCTATGGAAAGTATGAACTTCACTATGATGTTGGTCCCACATTGAGCTGGTTTTTGTCCCTGCATGACTTATTCATTGGCTGTAGGCTGTGAGAAGTGGAGTTGGATACCAGGGGAAATAAACTCCTGGAAGGACAACACCATTCTGACAAGGGAAATTCTCCTGGGAAGGTGGTAGCTTTAAACCATTAATGGGCAACAATCATATTAAATACAGATAACATTTATATGTTCATGCATACAAACTTACAATGTATCTCATCTTCCTTGCAATGGACATATCATGGTTTACTGACCAAATGGGTTACAGATTATCAACAAAACATAAAGAATGCCTTCTTATAGCTAGCATTTAGGACATTTCTTAATCAAAAGTTGGACTGAAGCTTCCTCTTTCTTTCCATAGTATTAACTCTTTGTATTTTATAAATTTTTACAGTTTTTATTAAAAACTGAGATGGTCACATCCTCTGCTTAATATTCTTACAAAACTTAGATCACACGATTTATTGAATAGATTGAGATGTCTGTTTTGTTTTCCCTTCACAACGTTTGTATTATTTTTAAGTCAGTTGTAATTTCTATAAACACTATGTAAGAGTTCTAACTTGAGTAACAGATTATAATATCTGTTGGGTTTTTATGTTACTACTGATGGGGAACTTTCTTTTCTGCACTTCTATAATCATGTTAATTTCAAAGATGTTGTAGCTTTTTCCATACTATGATACATATATGAGTCTCTTATGCCAAGTGACACCTGCTGGTCAGAGGAAAAACAAATTAGTTTTTAAGGAGCTAAAAGCAGGTCAAAGCATACTTTCCAGGATAGTCAAGATTAGATTAAGAAAACCAAAAGGGGACCAAATGAATTGTGTGTTAGAAAAAAAAAGATAATTTCAAATGATGGAAAAAAAAAAAAGATTAAATTCAAACTAGGAATGAAACCTCTGCTATATAGGATCAGGTTTGGAATCTAGTAGAGACAAGGTACAGAATTAAGGTCAGGCTAGAAATAGAAGATAAAGGTTCGGGTTGATTACTGGGGATCTTAGATGTATCTGAGACTTTCCTGCTTTGGGTTTCTGAGGTTTGCTCTAAGAAGTCCAGAGGTTGAGGGAATGCTACCTCACCTCCCTATAAATTGTTATAAAATGCTTATTATTTCATAAAACCCTATACCATTCACATACTTCCCATTGAGCTGGTATTTTGATATCATACAAATATATCGGTTAACCAATCTTTTAAATAGTTTGATAATATCAGTTTATTATAAAATTAACATATGTTTCTTCTTGGGAATTTGAAATATAAAAATGCACTGGAAAAAATTCCACCTTTAATTACTCTTAAACAACAATTGTTAACCCTTCTTTATTCTCTGTTTTTTTTCTTTTTTTTTTTTAACTGTCATATCATTTTAACATAATGATAATCAGATTATTTATATAATATGAAATATACTTATTAAAATATCTATTCTTGGGGCACCTGGGTAGTTCAGTGGGTTGGGCCCCTGCCTTCTGCTCATGTCATGATTTCAGGGTCCTGGGATCGACCCCCGCATCAGGCTCTCTGCTCAGTGCGGAGCCTGCTTTCCCCCCGCCACTGCTTGCCTTTCTGCCCACTCATGATCTCTGTCTGTCAAATAAATAAAATTCTTTAAAAAAAGAAAACAACCTATTCTCCTGACCGGATATAAATATATGCTTGTTGTGAGTAATTTAAAAATGTAGAAACAAAAAATGAAATTAAGAAAAATCACCCACAACCCCAAAGCCTAGAAAAACAACTACTGCTATTTTAATATTTTCAGGCTATTTAATATTATTCAATTTTCTTAAAAAATAGTGATTCTTGATTTTGGCTCAGGTCATGATCCTTGGGTTGTGCGATCAAACCCCATGTCGGGCTTTGCACTGGTGTGGAGCCTGCTTAAGATTCTCTCTCCCTCTCCCTCTGCCCCTCCTCACCATTCTCTGCCCTCTCTCTCCTCCTCTCTAAAAATAGAAAAAAAATTGTGATTCCAATAATTCAATATAAACATCATCAATATAGACTATTACTAAACTTTTATAATTAACAATAAACATTATGATGATCTCTTCATCTGTGAAGGGGAGAACTATATTTTAAATGAATTCTATTAAAACAAATCCCTATTATAAAAATCTAGTTATTATCATTATAAGATATAGAATTAAATAGGACATAATGTTGATTTAAGAAGTCATCAATAAGTCAAGAGAAGCTGTGATAATTGTGAAGGGAATAAAAAATCTCGGAAAAGCCAATTTCTATAACATGCAAAGATGAGGAAAAAAGAAGCACTTGAATCACCCACTGTATGCACCATCTTTGTTTCTGGTCGTGGAAGCTGTATGAAACAATTTCAAAATCCAAATGAATTCCCAAGTTTAATATTTCAGTTGATTAGAAACTATGACTTATATTAGAAATTATGGAAAATCAAAATATATTGCTAATTCCATAATTTTATTTAACCTGCTAATGTATGAATCTAAGTGCAGAGTTAGAATCACAGAATAATAGGTTTAATCATCCCCAAGAGATACTTTCATGGAAAAAACGCCAATCAAGACATAGTAATTCGAAGAACTAATCTTATCAAAACCGAGTGTTTAGTTGTTTTTCTAAAATTAAGTAATTTGAGAAATTGCCAGTGGAAAAATGACACGAGTACACATAGAAAGTCAGCAATATGCATTGCATTCTTTTTTTTTTTTTAAGATTTTATTTATTTATTTGAGAAAGAGAAAGTGACAGACAGAGAATTAGCAGGGGGACGGTAGAGGGAGAAGCAGACTCCTCACTAAGCAGGGAGCCTGACATGGGGCTCAATCCCAGGACTCTGGGATCATGACCTGAGCCAAAGGCTGAGCCACCCAGGTGCCCACTGCATTGCATTCTGCAATATTTTAAAAGGTAACTTTCCGTTTGATTTGTAGAGTCTTATAATTTAAGAAATGCAAGAAAGTTTAGAGATCATGTATCTACTTGAGTGGCTTTTAAACTATCCACAGCAGAGCACAAAGATTTCAAAAAGGAGACATCAGAATAGAATGTTGATATTCATTGGGTGGCGCAGGTCGTCTGCTCCCCTTTGAACCACAGCATTTCTACTTTATATCCCATATATATATATATATATATATATATATATATACACACACACACATATATATATATATATATATTGAACTTTTGTGTGGGATTTTATTTGGAAAAAGAAAAATTTTAGCTGCTTTAAAAAAGAGTGAAAATTCAGATTTAATTTGGGCCTATTTTATGTCAGGTGTGAGAAACTGACGGTGATTCCAGTCAAGTTCACACATTGGCTAATTCAAACCAAGACTAAGTCTTCTAAAAGTGCTAAGTTCTGGGGTGCCTGCATGACTTAGTCAGTTAAGCATCTGAACCCTTGATTTCAGCTCAGGTCTTGATCTCAGGGTCCTGAGTTGAAGCCCTGTGTTGGGCTCCATGCTGGGCGTGGAGCCTACTTTAAAAAAAAAAAAAAAAAAGTGTTAAATTCTTTCAACTGTATACCTGGGCTGTTTCTGTGGATTTGAAGACCTAGGTCTTCTAAAAGTGCTAGGATAACATTCTTCCCACTACACCATAGTAATATATACACAATATACAATCAAGTTTGTGGCATGGAGAATGTGAACAGTTTAACCATTATAAAAGGTTAATATCCTTAAAGTTTGTAAGTTAAGTTAAATTTTAATACCCAAAGTTTATTTCTGTAGGTGGGGAAATTATAACCTTGGTAACTTCTCTTTTAAAGCTAAAAAAAACATGTTCCAATCACATTACTGAAAAAGAAATATACCACCACCATCATAATCACTCAGCAGCCTAAAAATAAAAGGCTCTCGTTGGTTGAGACAACCTGTCCTGCCTAAATCTTTGTACCTTCATCTATTTTGGGAGGAAAAGATTAAATGATACTAAATAAATTGTCCTTTCTGGTCTATATCATTTAGGATGATTTATACTGAAAATGGCAGGAAATGCTCCTTTAAATTGGCATAATGAATGAGGAAATTTATTATTCCACATAATAGAAAATGCAGACACACGGTAGACTTTGAGGTTTGAGGGTCAGCAGCTCAAGTATGTCAGATGAAACCCAAGTTTCTCTCTCTCTCTCTCTCAGTTTGGTATTCTCAAGGCTAGAGATATTCTTGGCAGGAAGTAGATATCTGAAGAAGATCTGCTTGCGATATCTAGACCCGATAATGTCCACAGGTAGAGGGAAAAAGACATTTTCTTATGATTTTCTCATAGACGATAATGTTTTTTGTAGAAGCAACCCAGCTGACTTGCTGTCATGACTGATAGATTAGGGTTGGCTCCTGTGAATATTCTTGTACCAGTCACTGGCCAAGAAGATGAACTGAGCCAACCATGGCCACCCTTGGGACTAGATATAGGTTCACATTGCCACAAAACATGTAATTATGTGCCTGGTGCATGGAGGTGGACACCTGAATAAAATTGAGAATCTGTGACTACAGAGAGGGCAGGACTGGATGATCATTAGGCAAATATCTGTGTCCACTACACAATGCTTACAACATATGGCTGTATTTATAATCTGTAATTATCAATGGTAATGAGATCAGACAAAGTAAAACTAATCTGAATTTGAATAGAGTCCTCAAATATCATTCTAGGAATTCTTACCCAAGCCTTCTCTAACCATTTAAACCTTTGTTAGAATCAGTTTAAAAATAACAGAACAGATTTGCATTGATAACACTAATCTGAATGTTTTCAATGAGTTAAATATTTAGGCATCATGATGCTTAATGATGCATTGATTAGAGAGAAAATTAAATGCTGAATCCAAGTAACCAAATGACCTCAGGAAATTGGCACTGAAAATGACCAGAGCCATTGCCAAATTGCAAACCTCATGGTCTGTGTGGACTTGAAGCCTTGAGTCCCCTCTTAGTGCACCATGACTTAAGTGGTTCCATTAAGGAACCCTGTGTAACCCTAAGTGGTGTGTCAGGATAACCAAAAATGTAGTCCTGAAAATCAGTCTAATGTTCCCATCACCATCATGCAAAATAATTCTGCTGAGCAGATTGGATGAGGGCTACTAAGATATAAAATAGAAAGTTACAAACAATGATAAATAACACTTATGGAATTCTTTTTTTGTGGTGCCAGCTCTAATTGAACTAAAAATCTGCAACAAATATAGAAGTCAGGTGCTTCTATTAACATTGTCATCCTCGGGGCACCTGGGTGGCTCAGTGGTTTAAGCCTCTGCCTTCGGCTCAGGTCATGGTCCCAGGGTCCTGGGATCCAGCCCTGCATCGGGCTCTCTGCTCAGCAGGGAGCCTGTTTCCCTTCCTCTCTCTCTGCCTGCTTGTGATCTCTCTCTGTCAAATAAATAAATAAAAATCTTTAAAAAAAAAAAAAAAACATTGTCATCCTCATTTTATAGACAAGAAAATGAGTCAGAGAAAGGGTAAGAAAGCCACATGATTAGTAAGTAGCAGTGTTTGTAATCCTGTCCCAGAAACATGCACCAGGGCTCACACACTCTTAAATACTTTGTTATCCTGTCTCTAATGAAAGTGCAAGAAAGAAGAAATATGTCATTTTAATATGAAGATCTGGCTTCACTTCTGAAAAGAGAAAGGAACTAATGCACCTACTTAGGAAAGGATCTGGGAAGTTGGATTTTCTTATTCTAGAAGATACAAGATGGATTTATATAACATATTTTAATATATTATTTAAATAGTGACTTTTTTTCTATTTTGCACTATAAATATGTGCTTATTTATACCGTTCAGTGAAATGTTTTGAAACCATGTTGCTTCAGTTCATTTCCAGACTACATACTTCATTTGTATGAATATGAAAATATGAGAATATGGAAATAAATTTGGTGTAATTCTGTAAGAATAATAACACTAGTATTCCAAAATCAAATTTATAAACTTAATTTAAAACTGGGTCATTTTTTCCTTAAAACCGGTATCCGACATTTTTATTAGATGTATTGTTGGCCTAATGAAGTCATAAGTGTTCTTGTTAAATGCATAAATGACTTGATCGGTAAATAAATCTCACCTAGATTGATAGAATATACTTGTCAGTTTTGCAGTTTTCCATTATATCTACCTCAAATTATTTTCTTTATAAAAACTAGTATTCAGGGGGTGCCTGGGTGGCTCAGTGGGTTAAAGCCTCTGCCTTCGGCTCAGGTCATGATCCCAGGGTCCTGGGATCCAGCCCCACATCTGGCTCTCTGCTCAGCAGGGAGCCCATTTCCCTTCCTCTCTCTATGCCTCTCTGCCTACTTGTAATCTATGTCTGTCAAATAAATAAATAAAATCTTAAAAAAAAAACAAAAACAAAAAACTAGTATTCGGGACACTTGAAGTTCATATAAATCCGTAAGCATTCCAAGGTTCTGGACAGGCTATAATCAAAATTGAATATTGAGAATCATATGACGTACATTTGAAAGTGATAAAAGTTAAAAATAAATGATTGACAGTAATAATAAAGAACGTATATATCTGATCTATGCTTAAGTCAAGAAGGGAAAGCTTAAGAAATGACATCAGGGTAGCCACAAATTTCATCCTGTAAATCCATTGAAAGGCAGCCTTGCATAACAAAGACCAGCTGAAGATAGCAGTTTCTGAAAATAAAATCAACAGAAATTTAACCTGGTAGAAACTGCCATTGGAAATATGTGTGAGAGGAGGGCAGCTTTCACTTGACATGTGGCATTGTCTGAACCGAGTCAGAACTGCATCAACAGCAAAGCAAACCTGCAAAAATCCTAAACCATGAGTGAATATGTGTTTACAAATTTGGAAAGTACAGTTGGTCGCATGTTAACCTAGAAGAGATAAAAGGGATGATTTGCAACATTTGCCTTTTGGTGATGGTGTATAAATTAATGCAAGTCAGTGATCAAACCCTCCCAAAATCAGTAGTGTCATAGTAAATAGAATACCAAGAGGCACAAAAACTGTATCACAGTAGAACAGAGCCAAAGACATTCAGTGTTTCTAGGGTAAATTTTTAGATTAATGTAATTTAATTAATGTAACTAGAAAGATACAGTATAAGGCAATATAGAAAAGCAAGGGTCCTTTTCATCCTGCTAAACTATGTTTTATTTCTCTCAATCACAAACTTTTCCAAAATAACTTATAAGTATTCCTTTTTTTTTCCTTTCAGATATTTTAATTATATTATACTGTTGTCTGAAATCTTTGGAAAGAGGGCAATTTCACGTCAAGCTTTGACTTGTAATGAGGCTAGCTGTTTTGCCTGCCAGACCTCACAGTCCTTTTATTATGCCTTAGAAATATTTTATCAAAAGGGGAAAAATAAAAAGGTTTAGTGCTACTGGATTTCTAGATAATCAAGTGGGTATTAACTAATTAATTTTTTCCAGAAATCAGGTTCTTTTTTTTCTCCAACTTACTATCATAAAAATCTGAAGGCAAATGAAATGTAATAAATTCATAAGACAGTCTCCCTGGGAAAATGCTATTAGTGTAGAATTGCTAACCACGAACAAATTACTGCAATTAGAGTTACCGGAGTGGCATTGTAAGGCCAATCTACCTCACCGAAGATATATGATTCCAGAATTTGTGTTCCTTACATTAATATTAAGACTCACTGAATGAATAAAGGGAGATATTTAATGATTATTCATTTGATAGGGTAACTTGGTGTCAAAAGGTGTTCCTCACAGTTTAGATTCTTGTAAATCTAGTATAATTATATGCCCTTTGGGAAATTCAACTACATCTCTATATTAAAATAAGAGTTAAAGGGAAAATCACTCTTTATAAGCTAGTTGTAGAATAAAAACTGCTTTTATTTAAAGAATCTTGAATTTTTCACTGTTAACATATCTGCCTATATCCATACATACTAATACATTTTAATTATAGTCAAAAAGTGCATGACCCCTTAATCTGTGATAATCTTTGGTAAACTTTCTCAAGTTTTCATTTGATGAGATAATTGAAATTTTAAAATCTGTCACATGCCATAGAGATATGAATTTACAGGCAGGAAACTGAAAGGATCAAGAACAATTCAGAACCACAGAAATCAGAATACTACTTGGCTCCAATGACAATAATAGGAGAGTGAGAACTCTCTAAAATTCATATAATACCCTCTCTTTGTTTCTCTCACTCTTGTCTATTATCTACCTATTTACCTACCTACCTAATGACCTATCTACAGGCATACATAGTATATAACTCATTTTAGCTAAACTTTCAACAGTGAAACTTATACTAAACTGAAGTTAATAATGTAGAATTACAAATACCTTAAAGAAAGTGTTACGATTTTTTTAAAATTTAGGTTATTATTTTAAAAATTACTTCTAATATTTGGGGGTTTCTCAAATCATCATCTTTTGAATTATCTTTTCAAATCTGAATTAATAACATATAAAAATCTAGAGTCAATTTTCATCAAACTTTTCAGGAAGAATTGTACAATAGATGATAGAATTATAGTCAAAGAGTATCTCCAAAGACAAAAAATAAGTTCCAAATAATATAGTAAATTTTAACAAGAATAAATATAGTGTCTAGTATTTTGTTTCAATAAATCAGCTTTATGACTTTGGCTACTAGAGATTCAATTCAAAGAGCAGAATGTGTCTGGTCAAATGGCTTTTTCCGATTAAGAAACACAGCCAAAACTTATAAAAATTTGTATAAATGTGGTCCACTTCTGCCCTTATTCAGCTTCTAGTGTGTTGGAGGATACAAAGAGAAAAGGATGACACAATGGAGCATGGTCATGTCTGTGAAATGATCAGGGTTATCCATGGAGAATCCTACGTCACCCTGACTGGCCGGAAGAAGAAATACCTCCCAGGAGGGCTAACACTCCACTTCTTTTAACAGTGCATCTTGGATATAATAAGCTATATGGAAGAGACAAATAGGAATTAACATTAGAAAAGTAGAGAGGCTGTTGATCATCAGAGTCCCAGTATGGAATGCAAAAGATGCTGGCCTTTATCCTGTGAGTGATGACCAAGTTGTTGTGGTATTTAAGCTGTACTAGTGTATATTTTGAAAAGATCTATTGATTCTAAATAAAACTAAGTAAGCATCATGATGAAACTTTGAAGTGCATGCTTATTGCAAAATCACCGAATCACAGAATAAACTACTTTGTTTTATTTCAAAGATGTGGAAAGTATGAACTATGATTCCTCACATTAAGACACTTAAGGAGAGTTGTAGGGGTAACATCTTCTCAAAATTTAATTTTTTATATTAACATATATTTGACATAAGATGATAGCTAATAAGTGAATCCGGGAAAATTATCAGGATATAAAGAAGATAGAGAACACTACCAGACTGAGTTTCAGGCAGGCTTCATAAAAGAAATAGAAGTGAGTCCTTGAAGGATCAGTAGGATGACCAAAGGACAAGTAGAAACATTGGGAAGGTAGTTCAATATACAGTGTATTGAAAAGATGCTCAAAATCATAGTTTAAGTTCATGGGAAAGAATAGTGGTAAAGTAAATAAAAAAGGTGGAGAATGCTTGGTTTGTGAAATTCCTTTAATGAAAGAGTTAAAGGGTTTGGGCTTTCATTAATAAAGTTTTTTGAAGAGAGAATGAAAAGCCCAAATCAAATGCCTTAGCCTGGGTTCCTAAGAAAACATAGCCTCAGGCATAAATTTATCTGTTCTTTTCTTAGGGAGTGCATCTCAAAGAACAGAAGTGAGGGGCAAGGGATTGAAGCAAGGGAGAAGAGAGCCAGAACTAAGTCCGTCACTTTTTTTTCTTTTTTTTAAGTCAGTCACTTCTAAGTCGGACTGACACTCAATCCTTCCCCTTTTGTGTATGGAGTTGGCTTAATTTGTTGTTGATTCTCCAGTTCTTTAAGCTGTAAAGAGAGCTGGTATAGTCTGATTTTTCAATTTTTTTTGAGGGAGGCTTGGATAGCTATGTATTTCCCCCTTAGAACCGCCTTTGCCGTATCCCATAAGTTTTGGACTGAAGTGTGTTCATTCTATTGGTTTCCATGAATTGTTTAAGTTCTTCTTTGATTTCCTGGTTGATCCAAACATTCTTAAGCAAGGTGGTCTTTAGCTTTCAAGTGTTTGAATTCCTTCTGAACTTTTTCTTGTGGTTGAATTCCAGTTTCAAAGCATTGCTGTCTGAGAATATGCAGGGAATAATCTCAGTCTTTTGGTATCAGTCGAGCCCTGATTTGTGACCCAGTATGTGGTCTATTCTGGAGAAAGTTCCATGTGCACTTGAGAAGAATGAGTATTCTGTTGTTTTAGGGTGCAATGTTCTGTATATATCTATGAAGTCCATCTGGTCCAATGTGTCATCCAACACTTTTGTTTCTTTATTGATTTTCTGCTTGGATGACCTGTCTATTACTAAGAGTGGTGTGTTAAGATCCCCTGCTATTAATGTAGTCATATCAGTATGACTCTTTATCTTGATTAACAGTTGTCTTATGTAGTTGGCTGCTTCTGTATTGGGGACATAAATATTTATAATTGTTAGATCTTCTTGATGCATAGACCCTTTAAGAATGATGTAGTGTCTTTCTTTATCTCTGACTATGGTCTTCAGTTTAAAATCTAATTTATATGATATGAGAATTGCTACCCATTTTCTTTCAAGGCCCATTGGCATGAAAAATGCTTCTCCATCCCTTCACTTTCAGTTTGGATGTATCCTTAGGTTCCAAATATGTCTCGTGTAGACCCCGTATGGACAGGTCCTGCCATTTTATCCAATCTGTAACCCTGTGCCATTTTAGGAAGCATTTAGGCTGCTCACGTTGAGAATGATTATTGAAAGATATGTTTTTATTGACATTATGTTGCTGATACTTAATCCATGAGAGGTATCCTGAGAAGCCATGTAACATGTGTCAGGACTCTCCTCATGGAGGGAAAGGAAAAAGTAAGAATAATGTAACCACCTCTTCTCAAATTACATTGATTAAACATTCACCTCATGAGTTGTTAATACACCTACTCATCCATATTGTGAATGGGACAAGAATTGAAGCAAAGTCAGACGTCACCTGTTTGAGGTTCTCAGAGAGCCTAAACTAGAAGCAAGTGATACATGGATAGATATTAGGAAATATATAGAAGATTTCTGATTTGATGATGTTTTATAAAAATTGACATGACAACATAATCAAGAATAATATATTGAATATGGAAAGATTAATTCGAAAAAAATTTAAATAACTTAGATGAATACAGTAAAGACCTTTATTAGCATAGAAGTATTTGGAGTGAGAAGAAAAAAATTACTAGGAGAAAGTCTAGGAAAAAATAACACTAGGGCCTAGCATGACCGAATATGGGACGATAGAAGACAAAAAATAAAATGCCGTATTTTTAAAGCCTGGCTTGAATGGTTGTACTATTCTCAGAGAAAGTGGTTTTTGTTGTTGTTGTTGTTGTTGACTTTGTTTTCTTAGCAGATGTTAATGTTAAATATACTTTAGATATGCAGAATTCAAAATGTGCTATTTTCATTAATAATGATATTCTAACCATGCATATAGAAAGATCAACTAAAAAGATAATATAGAATATATTCTAATTTATACATTTAGCAAATACATTTTCTGCTTCCTGTCTCAGAGTGCAACTACAGCATCCTTAGTCATTTGTGCAGTAACCTGAGGGGTCAGGGGATGACTTTTCTCCAAGAGAGTAATGACATCTATTATTTCTGTTTTCCAGAAGTATAGGATTATGCTGCATGATCAAAAGTTTATTTCAGAGAGGTTATATGATTTTTTTAATACAAAATAACTTCCCACCCTCCACACAAACAGTATCTAATCATTTTGACATATGAATATTTCATATTCAGCCCAGAAAATATGGTTCAGAGCTTAAAAACAGAAAAGAATGCCTGCCATTGTATAATGTTAACTGAGCAACAAACTGATAACTGATATAACCTCTCTCCTTGAATATGTGACCACTTCATTCATGAGCCTATTGGGCAAGGACAGGCATGGCTGGGGAGAGAAGCAGACTGACATCCAGAGAACAAGTCAGCCTTACTTGATAATTAAAATCCTCCTCTGCCGAAATGATTCTTTGATGAGCATTCATGTGGAACACAAATGTCATCACATTTTTTTGGCCATTCAGAGAGAACTGTTCACATACCTCTTCCTCAGATTTCCTTGTCACCAATTTTCCAATCCCAACCCTTCCAAGTCCCTGACCGTCCTGCCAAGCCATTGGCCACAATCCACAAATTGGTATGTAATTACATGTCTGGCCATTTCGGTAGCCAAGCAAAATGAACAAGCAGGTGGGCTGCTCAGAGTTCTTCCCACTGGGAAGATTTCCCTTGACTATGTTCTTCTGGGATGCTCTAGAAAGGGGCTGTTTTTCTATAAGCTGTTTACTTTCAGGTGCTTGCATACCATGACAAACCATCTGCAAACCAGGCCCAAGGCTTTTTTTCCCTCTGTCAGCTAGTTGAAGAAAAGGTCCTGTGAGGCCATAGATTCAAACTGAGAGAGTGAAGACACTATAGCAGGAGTATAGACCATGGGCATTTGGGCCACTTTTTCAGACAACTTAGTTTTGCTTCCAGGGCCTTGATTGTGTGTGCTTTCTCTTATACCACTTTCACTTCATGATGTAGTGTTATTGGGCATGCCCAACCTAGGGCTTGGTGGGTCAGATAGCTGGGCATCTGGCTTCGATGGCATGTGGTGGGTACACTAAGAATGACATTCAAACTCTTTTAAGTCGTTCCATGACTTGATTACTATTCCAATCCAATCCCTACTCCTGCTTCACACCCTCAAAACTCTAGCCTTACTACCATTGAGCCTTCACAGGGCTATTCCCTTCTTGTCAATCAGTTCTCAGCTCATGTGAACACCATCTTGCCAGACAGAACTTTCCTGAACATCAAATCCAGTCCCCTGTATACTTTATCTCTTACTTCAACAATTTTGGTTTTTTTTGAGAAATATATCACCACAGGACGTGATCTTGTTAGTGTTTGCTGTGATATGGAAAGAGTTGATGAGGCCTTGTGCTGTCATTTGGAGTATTGCCCAGTTTCTCTTGGTCTGAAGTCTGTCCTCAAACTGTCCAAGTCTGTTTTGACTCTCTGAAAGTAGACTTTCACCTGAAGAAGCAAGTTCTCTAAGGATCTTCTTTTACCTTTACAAAGGAATCCAAATAATATAGATATGAAGATATATTGGTATGATGGTTAATTTTATGTGTAAACTTAACTGGGCCAAGAGATGCCCAAATATCTGATAAAGCATTATTCCTGGGTGTGTCTGTGTGGGTGTCTCTGGAAAACATTAGCATTTGAATTGGTCTACTGAGTAAAGCAGATGGCTCTCCATGATGTGGGTGGGCACCATCCAATCCCTTGAGGGCCTGAACAGAACAAAAAGACAGGAAGGTTAAACTCTTTCTCTCTCTCTCTGCCTGATTGCTTGAGCTAGATGTCAGTCTTCTGCTTTCAGCAGTCTCGGTTTTCAGTTCTTAAGACTGGGATCTACACCTTTGGCTCTATGGTGCTCAATCCTTCAAACTACACAACTGATATTCCTGGGGTTCAAGCTTGCAGATGGCAGATCATGGGACTTCTCAACCTTCATAATCATGTGAGCCAACGCCTTATAATTAATCTCTTTATTTATGAGAAAAAATATATATCTCCTCTATGATCCTATTGATTATCTTTTTCTGCAAAACCCAACCAACACAATTGGAAATGTATTGAAACTGCATTCATATATTTCATTCATATTGAAAATTAAATCATTTGAAAATATATACATATGTCTGTCTTCTCTGAACATTATTTTTCTGTTTCCACTGTTATTCTGAGGGCAGTCCTGTAAATGAGTAGAGATTTAAGAAGGCTAACATCAGTTAAATATAAGAAGCACTTTTGTGTATCTGATATAATAAAAAATGGTACATACTGTATATGAGCATAGAGTTCAGTACCCTAAATGATTTTAAAAAGACAACTGATGCTCTTCTTTTGGAGACCAAAAAAATTATTAAAGAGAATTATTTTAATAAATGAGACATTGTAATAGATGATCCCTAAAGGTGATTTCCAGATAAGTAAAAATTTACTTGTTGAAATGAACTCTTTTTTTAAATTCTCTAAATATAAACTTTATAGTATATAGCTTTTCTTTAATTTTCCCTTTTTGTGGTATTATATATTTTAATGCGAGCCATATACATTTTCACCATAAAAGCCTACACAATAACATTGTATATGTATAATATTTTATATAAATATATATATACATATATATATATACATCCATAAATTACAGGAATTTTTTTATTTCTTTTATACATACAATTTATATAAATACACAAGATTTATATTTCTTTGTGGGCTTCACACTAGAAGTTCAAATAGCATTTATTAGAGAAAGTGAGACATCTGTGTCTAATTTATATTTGTCATCCCATCTTCTTCTCCTTGACACAGTGGAAGAATCCCCCCATGTTTTTACCTTTTCAAGGCTCTGAGGTGGTAGGATTCTGTGCCAACAGTTGGGTATTGCTTCTTGATTTCCCAACCTTTTGACTATGACAAAGATTGCTATTTTCTTCATAAGCCAGCTCCGTATGTTATTCTGGAATATATTCCTGGGCAATATATATTGAGTGGGAATATATTCCATATTCTCCACTCACTTGATATGCATCTAGTTTCCTATATTATAAGCCCTGTTTACTTAACAGAGCTAAATGGATTTTGTTTTCTGCAACTTAAGCTTAACTAATAAAAGGATCCAGCCCCCACTTCAACTCCCATAATTATGTAGGAATCTCTCTTGATGAAACCTCTCATTTCGGTATTGAAAAAAATACTGCTTTTCTTCTATGAGTGAGAGGTTGTGTATGATACCCTAATGAAACTTATATTAGAAGTCATAGCTGTATTTTATACTTTTCCCCTGATAGCATAAACTCCTTAAAATAGTAACTATGTGCCATATACTGTTGCATTTCTTACAGTGTCTACTTCTCATATTTGGATAATATTTTGAAAGGAAAGAAAATTATAAGTCTGATTACATTTCAGGAGTATTACTAAAAATCCTAGATGACAAAAATGTCAATGGTGCATTCATTTCTTAGATATTTCATTATAAAAGGTATAACTACTAATCAACTATTAAATACTGCCTTTTATACTATTATTGTTCCTTTTCCATATATATATATATATGCATATTCAGTGTAAGGCAATGGAAAATTGTTCTTAATACCAAAAAGGAAATGATGTGCCTTTTGAGATGGAAATGAAATTTTTATTTGGTTATTTCATATGCAAGTTAATACACATGAGGAATTAAATAAGGTCATTTTGAGACATTTCAGTGATGAGCAGATACTCACTAAAGAACAGGCTAAGTGGCAAGATTTTGTTAGAAAATATTTGTATAGAGATTTTATTGGTTATACCTTCAACAGTTATAGTAAATCATTCTACTGTATTTTAATTTTTTTACCTTTAAACACCTCTGATTAACTAGAATTACCTGTACACTATATGTAAAGTGGTGTATTGTTAAATCATGTTGGAAATGGGTGACTGTTTCTGAATGCTTGCCTTGTCTGATTAAAAACAGAAGAGCCATCCAGAAAGATTCAGATGTCTTCTTCCTACATCACCTACTGTTCATCTCACTCTGACAATCTCAAATCAGCAAAAACAAAATTATATGCACTTGCATACAGTATTCCCTTGCTGCCAGCATTTAATTTTTTCCACTTTATTTTGATATTACCAAATAATTAGCATGAATTATTTATACATCTAGAAACTACATTTTTGAGTTTTATAATTGTTATCAGATTTTGTTTCATTTTGTATGTTAAAACATGTTTACATTTTATCAGATAGATAAAAACTAGTACTGTTTATTTTCAAAGATTACTTCTGCAATTTGTGAACTATTCCAAAGAGCTGATAAGAGAGTGCATTTGGTAGGAAGCCCACTGTCCCGCCCTAATCAATAACAATGCCATTCCTAGAAAAACAAATTTCCTCACATCATCATGTCACATATTTAATCAAACACAAACAAATCACAAGTTCTTAAGGAAATCTATTAGACTCACCAGAGGAGGCCAACATAACCATTAAAACTTTGCTTTTTGAGGACAACTGAACAGCTCATATTTTGGTCTGAGTTTGAATTTTTTTTTTTAATTTGGAATTTCCAATGGCATTTTTGCAAACAGATAGCTTACTCTAAAATACAGTGATAAAGATATTATAGTGCTGTATAGTCTCAATATTTTCATCTTTGAATAGATCGTAATAATTATCGCTTTTAATTTTGTTATACATGAGGACACTATAGCATAAAATATCTGTAACTCTGAAAAAAAGTGAATGTGAAGAGTGGTTTTGGGTCTGCAGTGTTGAGGATGAGCACTGAAAAAAAATGATCAGGCCTATTTTTTCTGTATAGCAAGAAAACCCAGGTAAATATTCCTTTCTCAGGCGGATAAACCATAGCTTGATATACTTCATAGAGAATACAGATAAAGGACACTTGGCATTACTTGCTTCCCTCTCTGCCATCTTGGTATAAGATCAAGGAAATATTGAAGGATGAGTATTGGAAGAGGTCAGGTCACTAAATGCTTCCTAATTCTCTGCCTCTGGCATGCTTCCGTATCAGACTGATAGCCAGCCCAAGAAACTGTTAAATAAGCAATACCCCGAAGGAGTAGGCTAAAAAAACCTTTGGAGATTTTTTAGAAAAACTTGTCAAAGTCGTCAGGTAAATGGTTGTTTTGTGGTCCCCGAGAATCAAAATAGTTTGAGGCCTTGAATCCCAGTGCTTCTGCAAGACTGAGTGTTCTATATGATGACTGGAAACTAGAGGACATATTGCTATTGGATAATGAGGGTTAGGTGACACAGACACCAGCTGGTGAGTAGCTAAGCTATTGAAACTGTAGTAGAAGTGTTCACCTCGATGCAAATATGTCCAAATTTGGACCTGAGCTTTGTCGTTCTTTGTACTTACTATAAAGCGGAATAAATGACAAAAGTGCAAAGCTTTTTAAAAGGTAATTCGTATATAATTCTCTGAAATATTCCACTAAATTTATCAATATTTTAGTTGATTTGATAAATATTTAACTATCTAAGAGAAACATTGAGTATAGATTGGATTTAGACTGATAAACAATCAGAAAATTTTTACAATGCTAGTTCTTCACTGAATCTGCTTTGCCTGGTACAGATATTAAAAAGCATACATGTTTCTTTTTTTCTTCTTCTTTTTAAAGATTTTTATTTATTTATTTATTTGACAGAGATCACAAATAGGCAGAGGGGCAGGCAGAGAGAAGGGGCGGGGAGGAGGCTCTCCACTGAGCAGAGACCCCCCCCAGTGCGGGGCTTGATCCCAGGACCCTGAGATCATGACCTGAGCTGAAGGCAGAGGCTTAACCCACTGAGCCACCCAGGTGCCCCCTTATCTCTGGTCTTAATTTCCAAAAGCATTTCTGGGATTTCTGTGAACCTAGTCATGTAGTCAGTCACCTACCTATCTCTCCCTACCTAGCCCCACCTGTCCCTTACTCACTGTTGACTGTACACCTCACTGTGATGTATAGTAGATTTCTATTTATTCTCAATGTTCTGACCTTTCTTCATCTTTTCTTCCTTTTCAAACTACTTGTTGATGTTTTCACTAGTAACCCCATCCCGCCTTTACAAAATAAGATAGTCAAGATCCTTTCAGGGCATCTCAGTGTTTCAACTCGCATTTTCCAAATTCTTCACAGGAAATGTCTAGGACCGAATCTGGCAAAGATAGAATTCTTCCTAGAGAATCGAAGGGGAGAAAAGGAAAAAGTAGTGAATTCATACAAGTGAATTCCTACATCCCAGGAACTGATGAAAAGCTATCACATTCCATATAAGGTGTTAAAAAAAAAACAAAACTATATCCCTTTTCTTAGTGTACTAATAATTACATGCATTTTTTAGTAACTTGAGAAATTGAGGGGATAGTGTCAACAAAAGTGATGATTTTTCTAGTAGTAAAAAGTGGCTGCTTAGGTCTATGGCACTTAACTTTATGTTTCTGAGAAGAATCAACTGACCAAAAATCAATTTGAGATAAAATAAGATAAAAATGCAGTATGAAAGTAAATCCAGTCTTACAATCGCTGTTCCAGTCATCCTATATTTATGCAATCTGTTTGTGCGTTCATCTCTGCAGTGTAATTTAAACACTGCATTGTAATTAATACTTAGGAGAACGTAAATGAGCCATCAGAGAAGTTTAAGTTTTTTTTTTTTTTCTTTCTGTATGTATGCTTTGTTTTAAATTACTGGAAAATAAATGGTGCTCACAGAAATTTCCCATCTGAAAAGTTGATATTTTAGGAATTTTGCATTAAAATCGCTTATTGAGAAAATGCCAATGTATGATAAAAGCTGTTGTGAGTGGTTCCTAAAAACTGGTTTGATTCAGAAGTTTAACATCTATACCTAAATACAATGTATTTAGTTTACCTGTTATATCTGTAATTATTTCAGAATTGCTCAGAATTCAGAGGAGTTAATTTCAGAGGAGTGAGGGAAGATGTTTTAATACTGACATATGAAATGGTTAAATATGTATTCTGAAAGTCAAATAAAGTCACTGAAATACTTCAACAATGGAAATAATCATTTTTGGTTTGTGTTTGTATAACTTTAGTGCTACACGTAGTTCAATACAAATAATTAAGGTGAAATTCTCTTTTTCTTAAATGTGATCATTGATTTAACATTGAGATGATAATTCTACAAAAGTAATTATCTCCCAAAAAATTTCATCAGAGTGCAAAACTTTGGCATGGAAAGAGGTTATAAAATAGTTTCAAAATGGCTTCATGTTAATAGTATTTACCCTACAGGAAAGTTTAGGCTTCATTTACAGTGTGCAACCATTCAAAACAGCATAACTTTGCTAGGCTATTAAAGTAATCATCCAATATAAGAATGTATTACTGTGAAGACACCATCTGGCATAATACAGAATCTAGAGGGCAGGATTGGTTTTACTGTGGATTTTTAGAGAAAGTATAAAATGACATAGATAATCTGTTAAATAGCTCTGTACAATATTAAAAATTATCACCAGCCCAGAAGGTAAAGTAGGTATATAAGCACATTAAAGAATATTTCTTCCTTTTTTATAGGAATTCATCCTAAACCCATGTTTGAAGAAATCATGAATTTAGGTGGGAAAATGCCTATGTGATAGGAATTTTTAAAAAAACTACATTTTTAAAAAATATTTTATTTGTTTATTTGACAGACAGAGATCACAAGTAGGCAGGGAGATAGGCAGAGAGAGAGAGGGGGAAGCAGGCTCCCTGCTGAGCAGACAGCCTGATGTGGGGCTCGATCCCAGGGCCTTGGGATTAGGACCCAAGCTGAAGGCAGAGGCTTAACCCACTGAACCACCCAGGCGCCCCTAAAAACTACATTTTTTACATATATCACATGTTGAGCAACATAACCACATATTTCACTGTGGTTGGCCTATGAGGATATTCTGCACATGAAAGTGAAGGGGAGCAGAATATACCTCTCCAAAATACGCCTCTTTGACATAAAGATTAACTTGGTCTCAGATTTCTTGGTCTCAGCCAAGAAACTAGAAGGGTGAAGGAAAAAAAATATTCTTGCTCTACAGAAGGAATTATAGTTTAATAGTATCATAAAACGATTTACCAAAATATTTAGAGATAAACCCTGTCCATAGAGAAGAAATTAAATCAGGTAGCCTTGGACTAAAAGCTCATTTTATTTTGCATAGATTATAAAAGTTACTTTAGACATAATATAACTACAAATATTGAGACTAATTATCTTGCATGGTTATCAGTCTCATTATTTTATGGACATACCTTTCAACATTATGCTTTAGTGTTTTGATTTGAAATTATAAAACCCCTGATGTACTTTAATGAAGATTATTTCTTTAAGTAAGCTGTTTATTTCAAATACATCTTTCTTTATTGCTTTCAGCACGCATATTACTCTGTTAAAATGCACATTTTAATCACTATGAAAACAACAACTGCTTTCCATATGGTTAAGTGGCAATATTATACAATGCATATCAAACTGCAATGACTGGCATTAATAACATGTAATGTTTCCAAGAATATTTTGGTCACTAGATTGGCTTGTAATAGCCTAGACATTTGAGGACTTCTATATTCAAAAAATTATTTGTTTTGCTTTTGTTCACATACTTGTGATAGATGGGATAGGTGGGTGGATGGATGGATGGATGGATGGATGGATAGATGGACAGATGATAGGTGGATGGATGGATAGATTGATTTTCAAAATCTCTTTTATGCTACAAAAACTTTAACTGGCACCCTCTCTTGGAAATGAGCATAAATCACTGTGTAGTATTAGAAATTGACAAAATCCTTAAATCATGTTGAACTTATGAGGTTCAGCATAATTTTGGCAAGGTTTTTTTTTTTTTTATATCTCCTAAATTTCTGTTTGTTCTTCTCATTTTAGCTTTATTTTTCCTCCTTCTCAGAATCTCTCAACGCTTACATATAAATTAAATTTTTGCTAAGCTATGTACCAGGAAAAGGCTATTATAATCTTGCCTTAGGCTGCTTGCAGTAAAAGAAACACACTAATAAAATGAGGCACATAAATTCTTAAAAGATGGAGCAAGAAATGACTAGAATTACATTTATTACCTTATGTAAGTACATGAAGTATATAGAATGCATGGATGTAATGCTCTATGTACATTTATTTGAGTTTTAAGTGGAGAAGAAATTGCAGTTGCTGCAGTTTAAAAGAATATTTATGAGTTTGAAATCATGGTATTTCCCCTAGAAAGCAGAAGGAGGGCATTATGGATGTGATGGGATTACATAATAATGGAAATCAGGCAAATAATCAGAGTCTCTCAATCCAGTACTACATAGAAGCCAGGGAAAACTTAAGAGGATGTGTGTTAAGTAAAATTGCCTGGGAAACAACTCAAGTCAAAAAAGATTACTAACACTGATCTTGATCAATTGAGCGAGGAATAATCACTGTGTAATTTCCAAACTCTTGCTAAATACACACCTGGTACAGATTCTACAAATATGAATAGGAAGTAATTCCACTCCTACGGGAGCTCACCATGTACCCATAGAGAAGGGTATGCAAATAAATGAATTATAATACAATCTGGGCAATATTGGAAATGTGTATCCAGTACAGGGACAGCACAGATAAAGAAGGGGTAGAAGGATGGACGGGAGTTTGTCAAACAGATAGGAAAGTAATTTAGCAAGAATAACAATATTTGAAAACGTTTAGTGAGAGAAATATATAGTGTGGTGGGTTTAGGGCTATAGGCTAAGATAAGAATAATGTAATGTGAAAGAGTCACTTTTCTTTTTTTGCAGAGAATTTTTTTAAATGTATTGAATGCATGCTATAAAATTATCTCTAGAGATATATATAATTTTTTTTTTTAAGAATTAAAAACTTTCATCACCAAACATAGAAGTAACACATGGTGGTTAACTGCTAGGACTTTGGCATCAGAAACCTTTGCATTTCAGTTCAAGTTTTGCCTGTTAGAAATACAAAAACTTTAGAAATTTCTTACCTTTTCTAAATTCACTTTCATCTTCTAGAAAATGGGAATAATAGTACTTACTAGTAAAGTGTCTAATAAGTATATATAAAATGTGCCATTGAAATATGTAAGAATTGATCAATGTTAAGATGTAACTATTATGTTATTATTGTTGTGAAGAAAATACTGAAAAAATAATTCTATGTCTGTAAGAATCAATATTATCTTCTCTCTTCTGTTATATAACTTAAATATACTGCATTTATCATTATGGATCGTAGGATTTTTACACTGGGGAGAAAAATAAATATAAATCTAACATGGCCCTGACATCAATTTAAGCATACTCTTACTTCCTGTCATAATCTTCCACTGCCCAACATTTTTAAATTAGAATTTGGAAGCTTTCTATATTTAAATATTTATAGATTCACAAGAAGTTGCAAAAGTGATGAGGAAAGTTCCTGTGTACCCTTCCAGCCTTTTTCCTCATTGGTTGTATCTTAACCATAGTACAGTATTAAAACCAGAATACAACAAATATATATAGCTCTATGTCATTTTACCACACGGGTAAATGTGTGTAACCACCACTGCAATCAGTATATGGTATTATTCTGTCACCTAAAGATATCCCTCATGCTACCCCTTTATCGTCACACCAACCCCACTCCCACCCACCGTCCCTAATCTCTGACAACCAATTACATGTTTTCCATCTCCATAATTTATTTCAAGAATGCTATATAAGTGAAATGCTTTTTTATTCAGCATAATGTCTCTGAGATTTACTGAAGTGATTGGTGTTTTTCAGTAGTTGACAGCTTTCTTTGCTGAGTAGTATTCTACGGTATGAATATAGTACAGTTTGCTTAACCATTCATTTATCAGAGGACGTTTTGATTATTTCCAGGTTGGGGGTTATCACAAATGAAATTGCTCAAAACAAGCATTTACGTGTTTTTGTGTAAAGATCAGTTTTCATTTCTTGTGAATAAATGCCCAAAGTGCATTTTGCTAGGTTGTATGACATGTATATTTTTAGAGTTTAAGAATATGCCAACTGGGGCGCCTGGGTGGCTCAGAGGGTTAAGCCTCTGCCTTCGGCTCAGGTCATGATCTCAGGGTCCTCAGATCGAGCCCTGCATCGGTCTCTCTGCTCCATGGGGAGCCTGCTTCCTCCTCTCTCTCTGCCTGCCTCTCTGCCTACTTGTGATCTCTGCCTGTCAAATAAATAAATAAAATCTTCAAAAAAAAAAAAAAAGAATATGCCAACTATTTTCCAGTTTGTACCATTTATATTCCCACCATCAAATATATGATTGTTTTGCCATATCCTCACTAACGTTTACATTGTTTTATTTTAGCTATTCTACTGGGTGTTTACTGATACCTTATCATGGTCTTAATATATCTTATAACAAAATTAAATATTCTTTTTCATAAAAACATATTTCTAACTAGGCAAGAAACTCTTTGTCTTTTTAAAATATTTAATTGACATTTGAAAAAAGATAATTTTGCTATAAATTATTAGGAAGCTGAAGAAATAGGAAAAAAAAGATTTATTTCAAGTTAGTTGAGACTGAAACCAGACTTTTGGGCTAAAATTTTAAAACATTCCACATTCGATGAGGAAATATGAAATTTTATCAATAAGTTTGAAGAATAGCAATGACAAAAAAAAAAAAAGAAAAGAAAAGAAAAAGAAGAAGAAGAACTTATCTTACTTATATGTGGATCCAAAAAAGTAAAATAGAGGTGGGGCGTAAAATGGTGGTTGCCAGGAGCAGAGAGGTGGGAGAAGTGGGGAGTTGCTGGTTGAAGTACAGAGCTGTAGTTACTTAGGATGAGTCAGTTTACAGATCTAATGCATAGCATGATGGTTATAGTTAATAATGCTGTGGTGAATACTGGAAATTTGGTAAGAGAATAGATTTCAGGTGCTCTCACCAACACACACAAATGGTGATTATATGAAGAGATGACTATGTTAATTAACTTGAGTGTAATCATTTCACTCTGTATATGTATATCAAATCAGCATGTTACATACCTTAAATAACCCATTGTTTTTAGACTATAGTAATAAAAATCATTCCTGTTCTCCATCTTCCTACTGCACAATTCCCAGGACTCACACTTGTTATCTCAATATAACTCTGAAAAAACATAATTTTTGGAAAAAAATACAGTTTCATCCCTTGGGTATGACTGTCTTAGGTCTTAGGAAAGTATACCCCTAGAAATAGGTGTGAATTCTAAGAATTCCAGCTCCATATTCCCTAAGTTAAAAAAAAAAAAAAGTCTTTGTGCAAAATATGTTAAAATAACAATTGGTTTAACTATAAAGTTGTGCTAATATAACATAGAAATAAAGTAAAATTCAACATTTATGTCTCTAGCATTACTAACATTGAGAAATTACATGAAACTGGAAAGTAGTTTCCTTGGTAATTTAACCAAAGTAAATCTTCTAACTGAAATAGCATGTACACACATACACACACGGTAACATTTCCTTTGCATTTTCTTAAAAGGAACTTTTTTTTTTTTTTTCCAGAACATATGTTAGCATTTCATTTAGGGTCTTATTAAAAATGCCCTGGCATTTCTGCTTGTCTGAATAGAATTTCACTACCTCACACATCTTCAGCATTATAAAATACCGCATTAACCTTTCTACAGAGCTTGATATGACACAGAAGATATATTTTTCCAGGAGAATGTATTATTCATTAAGTAAATAGTAGAAGCAATATGAAAGAATTGCCTGAGTACTAAAATTTAATCAAAGCAATTAAAGTCAAAGGTGTTAATATATTGCCAGACATATTAGAGTCATTAAATATTGTTGGACTTTTCCTTCATTAGTGAAATAGACTCCTACTTCAAGTACTCATCTGAACTTTTATTATGTTTGATCATTTTTGTACTAACTCACGATGCTGAATTTATTCCAAGTACTTGTGCATGAGATACTGTGAATTTTATTATTTTTCTGTTGTGTCTATAGTTGATAAATCATTTCTAACTCACTATTTTAATACTGCTTTAGAAATCTATTATACTGTTATACCAGAGAAATGTTTTAATAAATAGAAATAATTTTACATAACCATGACACCAGTAATTTCCAGGAAAAAAATTATCCCACACAGTGCTTTATGATTTGATAGTGAATACTTGAATGTGAAATGCCATTTATATAATCACACTGAAGACTTTAACTTACAGTCAGATAGGATGGGAATTACCAGTAAGAGCATCTACATTGTGTCATACACACACTGGATACTTTATATTCAGAATCTCATTTATTATTGTTATTATTGGCATTTGCAAATGAAACTCAGAATAACTTGCCTAAGTTGACCTAAGTGGTAAAAGGCAAACACAATCTGTGAACTGAGAATATATCAAAATAATCTTGGGTAGTCAATGATCGTGGACAACAAACAAATGCTATGACAGGAAATAACCAGTATATGGCACTCAGACTACCCACACCTAAAAGTATGCTGGTTAAGTGAAGCTTTTGAGTAGAATTCTCAAATAAAATGCTAGCTTTCAAAGAGAGAAAATTAGTGAAATATGTAAATATGCTGGTCTTATGGAAAGGAAACACATGATATGTTAAACCACCAGAAATACAAATAACTGAATCAACAAATTTTTCTGAATATCTAATATGAACAGGCATTTATGATTCAAATATTAACAAAATGTTATGTGGAAACACATGACATTTAAAGCTGATCTCCCATTTTAAGCTATGCCATAGTCGGATGCTTTTAATTACAATGAATGGGAAAACTTGAATTACTAAATGATAGAGATCAGTCAATGCATTTATTGTTTCTATGACCTATAAAACGAGTTCCCAGTAATAGAAAATAGCCATTCTGCCTCCAGCTTTGTGATCACAGAGTTGGGAATAAAGAAAGTGAAGCGTCTGCTAGTTCCCTGGCTAAGGGTGGCTATGGCATTGCTCCATGGCTGCTCAGAATTTTGAGTTAGGCTTCCTAGTCAGGAGGTCCTGCATTATGTTGTACACCTTACACTTATACTATGTTGCATGTTATATCTCAATAAAGCTGGGAGGAGAAAGGTAGAAAGATTTTGCACCTGGGCGTTCATTCCAGTCTGGCAAGCTGCTTTCCAGAGATGGGTGGTGTTCTGATCCTTCAGTGAAGTCTGAGTCATGTAGAGAACTATCATAACTCTTTTTTCATTTGTTAAGCTGAGAGATACTTTATATTCTGCAACAGAATCGTGAAAAATAAACAAGTATAGTTTCCCCCCAAAAAAGAAGAGATTAGGTGACTGATGCTTCCTTTGTACTACTCAATTCTTGGAAAGAGTCATAGAGATCTTGATTAGCTTGCTTAACAATAATAGAAAATAATTGCAGTGTGTTAATCTCTTTTGCTATTCTTTGGTGGAATAGCACTTTATAGAATTAAAAGATCTCAGCCTAAGAAGGAATGTCATATAATCCACCATGAAAGTCATATGAATATATGTCAACAATGAAGCCAACTTAAAAAAAAAATCCATTTGAAATAAAAACCATGATTTGAAATCTCTCCATTGGTTCAGTTCTCACTCAGCTTGTTTTCAAAATTCTTTTTAAAGTATTTTACTTAGCTCAGTGCTATTCCTTATAAACCAGTTTACAAAGCCCAAGTAAGATAAAAATCAGTTGCTATGAAATTTATTGAATGCAAAATTGAAAACAAAAGATTTATCCATCAAATGCTTAATCAAATGTTAAATGTAGAGTGTAGAAATCATCTTGTTACTGATACATTTTTTTTCTCAACTCTATATATTTGTATACCACTTATCACTATAGTGTCTAGACATCTTGACTTTTGTGTCCTGCCAGTATAAAACACTATATTCTCTGGCCAAGCCTATGGAAAGTCATATGGCATGCTGAATTAATCAAAAGCAAACACAAAAATAAATCACCCTTTGTGATCAGACATTGGATATTATTATTAGATTGTAATGGTGTGACTTTCTCTTCATATGTTCATCTTAAATACTAATGTAATTAAGATATTTTGTGGAAATTGATAGCATTCCCTCTGGCTCATCCATAAAAAAGATTAATACCTAATAACTAGTACTGTTAGTGTAACTATCAATATGGTTACTCTTAATTAGCCAGATTTCTGAAAATCTCATATTGGGATTCAGCTAAACTTCAGGAATTATTTCCTCACTCTTCAGTTTTAAGAAGCTTGCAATTGCAGAAGATTAAACTATTTTCTTAGCAATTGACTAGAAAACACAATTTTCCTTGACCTGGTTCCATTTAAATGCATTTCAAAAAACCATTCTTTCTTTTTCTTTTTCTAAAAGATGCAAACATCAGGCTATAAATACAATTAAAGTTCTGGTCAATAAGAGGAATATTTATAAAACCCACAAAAGTAAACTTTATAACTTATACACATATTATTAAATAAATTTTGTAGTTCTCAGAACTGAAGGTAAAAAACTAAAGGTATTTGAAGATTATTGCTGGAGAAAATTCTCTTAAGGCAGTCTTCAGATTAGTACTGATTCCTATTTCCTTATCTAAGAATACAAATCAAAATGAGGAAAGTAATGGGACTGTGCATACGTTTTACTAAGGGCACAATCTGGAATTTGGAAGAAATTTGTAGGAAATGCTGAAGCAACAAGACTTTTTTTCTTTTTATACTTTTAGCCTCCACCATTACCTAGGCACAGCCACAGAGTGGTATGGATAAATGGTCCTATTCTTTTCTATGTCGTCGTAGTTCATTGCAATCTTATATGAAGACATAAATATCCTAGAAGTTGAGGAATGTATCAGAAACTTAGCAGAAGTTTGGCTGACTGATTACATAATACTTTTCATGTCTTCTGGTTCTGATACTCAGTCTCCCCTCAGAATGATTCCAACACATGCATATGACCCTAGATTGATGGCTTAAAGAATGAAAAACAGCCTATGGCAACGGAGGTGATTCAGATGTAATCCTGATCTTATGAATTCCTTAGTATAGTGGCATGGGAGATAATCACGCAAACTGACCTTTCTTGATAATATTTTTGCTTGATATTTAATACTTGCTACTTTCAAACTTAAAAGGACCATTTTTTGTCTTGTAAGATTTTATTTATTTGTCAGAGAGAGAGAGAGCGAGCACAAGCAGGGGAAGTGGCAGGCAGAAAGAGAAACAGGCAGAAAGAAAAGCAGGCTCCCCCATGAGCAGGGAGCCCAATGCTGGGCTGGGTCACAAGAACCAGGGATCATGAACTGAGCTGAAGGCAGCCGCTTAACTGACCAAGCCACCCAGGTGCCCCAATGACCATTCTTTTATGTAAATACGCAGGTAATAGATTAAGTATACTGTCTATAGATAATAAGTATACTTAGTATATTCATCTATGACTTCCATTACCTCTATTACCTAAAATATGTTTAGTATTATACATTATGTAATAGAGGTAATATACTAAGTATACTGAAACTGTTATTACTTGTAGTATAAGTAATAATATATAATGTTGTAGTATTTCTTTGAATTTTTACTCAGTATTGATCAGTTTTCTAGTAAGATGTTTTTATCATTTACAAATCATGAGTTCTCTTTCTTCCTCTCTAATATTTAGACCCCTTTTTTGTGTGTGTTTTTCCATACAGTGATGACCAGGAACCCCAGTATTTTGTAAACAGTTTTGGTGTTAAGAAACATCTTTGTCCTTTGTTAAGTTTTAAAGAGGAAGTATTAAATAAAAGTATTAAAACATTTGTTCATTAAGCCTAAGTTTTGTTATAGGTTTTGGTATTACTTATATCAATTTAGGAAATCTCATTTACCACTAATAAGTACGTTTTAAATAATGAAATAATATTAAATTTTATTGTATGAAGTTTCTGTAACAATTGGTAAATGTATATGTTTTCTCTTTTAATCTATTAATGCAGTGAAATACAATTAGTTATTTCTGATGTAGAACATTATCTTGTGATTTTTAACCACATTTTTATGATCATTATTAATGGTTCTCTAAACTAAAATAAATATATACTTTGATTACCTAAGTAGACTTGATTTTAGCTAAAAATATGTCCATTGTTTTTTCTAATATCTATCTCAAGTTTGTTTGATTCATGACATAGATAAGAACTAAGGTGTACTAAGTATTCACTCCCAAGACTTGGACTTTCCGACTGATAAAATCCATTTGTTTAGCCTGGATGAATGAACTCTTTCATCTGAATAAGTAATAATTGGTTAAGGGACTAAAATTGTTTTTGAGGAGAGCAAATATATGTTCTCAAAATCAGGAACATTCTATCCAAAGTGAAATAAAAAGTAATGAATTGGAAGTTATAATGGGAAAATAAGCAGTAGAGATTAGTAGCAAGGAAAGTTGAAAGAAGGATAAAATATTTCAAAATTTCAAAAATCAGTGGATGGGGGTCCCTGGGTGGCTCAGTGGGTTAAAGCCTCTGCCTTTGGCTCGGATCATGATCTCAGGGTCCTGGGATTGAGCCCCACATTGGGCTCTCTGCTCACCAGGGAGCCTGCTTCCCCATCTCTCTCTCTGCCTCTCTGCCTACTTGTGATATCTGTCTGTCAAATAAATAAATAAAAATCTTAAAAAAAAAATCAGCGGATGAACATTTCTCAGGACAAAGACTCTAAAGGTATAAGCTTGGATTTATCTTTCTAGTTTGCCCAGGTTCAGGAATAGTTGTAGCAGCTTTTAGGAACTTTGAAGAACTAAAACTTCATGGGCTGTGTTGGTATCAATTATCTCTGATGTCCTTCAGTGCATAAACTAGATTATCTAAGGATGATGAAATGGTTGCTGTGCAAAGACACTGTATTGTACCACACTGTACTACACTTCATTGTAGTACATCAGAACATACTGAATTTTGTACCCCTTGACCAACCTAGCACTAAGGTATTCTTTTGAGCCCTTTTATGCTGTGTTCACTTCCCTTGTACATCTAAAAGTCCCCACCTTGGCAAGTAACCCAAAGAATGACCAAAATAATAAGTAGAATCTAGGAAGAGATTCAATCTAAGATTTTAATGTAACTGTAAAATGATTTGTCCATGCAAAATTTGGCAAACACAACATGGGGAACTGTGTAATTAAAAAAAAAAAAAAAAAAAAAAGGAAGCTATACTTTAAAAAAAAAAAAAGCACTATGGTAAAAGCACTAAAAAAAGAGCTGGGTCATAATTTTATGTATGTTTTGCAGATACAAGAGAAATATTTACACAGGAAAAAAACAATGTAGATATTATTAATTGAATTTTAATTAACATGTTATCAAAGCATTCCATTTATTATCTTTAGAGGATCATTAATAAAAATTCAGAAATACCTATGTCTGAAATTTCTCACATAATTCTGCAGTTTGATGGTATGTAGTATAAACAATAAGAATTTTGATGCAGTAAACTTTTTATTGTGCTTACTGAATTCTGAGCTTGAGCTTATATTTTAGCTAACATGATTAACATGGAAAATAGTTGTATGAACAGGAAACTAAAGTTTTATATAAATTTAATTAATTTGGTCCTTGATTGTATACATTAGTTACATAATTAATTATGCACTCAGAGAAAAAAATTGTCATTTATTCATTCACCAAATAAGAATAATAGAGTTCACTCTGTACTGTAGTTACATATGGATTTGAAGGGCTTAACCTCTAAGAATATTCACTATCAATTAATTGCTTTATGTTGTGTGATTACCAGATACGATAAACTGTTTCATATATTCTTTCTACCAGTATTGTTAAATATGGAAACACAATAGTCACTCCCCCCATGCAATATCGCAATACTTTATTTCCCCTACTTCACAAACTTGGTATATTTTAGCCTTTTTGCCTCCTGTTGTGTGTGCCGCAATCCTACGTGAAACATAATCAAATATTCACAATCTGAATCTCATTAGAGTCAATAAAGACATTCTCTTGTATATATTTCCATTTTAAAATATAGTTTTCCTTTACAAAAATTAACTGAGTTGTTGAATTAGTTGAAATAGAAGCTGAAAGACTGTTCTCTTGCACTGTGTATTTTTCTGAATTTTAGCCAACAATCTGTAATAATTGTGTTCCTGTCTTGAGAAATCAATTCTGACCCTCATTCAACACTTTTTTATTGTCAGTTTTTCAAGGGACTCATAGTTTCAATGTGCTGTATTAGTGCCATGATTAGTATTTCTCCGTCAAATCATAAGTGAAATTTCATATACAGTATCTATTCTTAGGACTTTCCTGGTTACCTTCTTCCAGAATTGGGCTCTTGTGTATTCTGCTAGAGATCTGAAGTGTGATTAATACCAGCTGAATGTTTTTATAACCAATGGATTCTCAAGATCATCGTAAGCAAGTGCAATGAGGGAATTAGGACATTAAGAAGCATGGTCTGCATCTTTGTGGTGCTTACATGTTTATGGAACACTGTCCAAACACTGCACTCTGACTTTCTGATGACTCTGGAAAACAGGTCTCAATACACAGAATATTTAAAGCCAAATGTTTGGTTTCCCAAGCCTAACTCCAAAGCTGTATTTTTTCCTCAAAATTTTATTTCTTTATAATTAGTGAAACCTCAGGCAACTAAAGATGATACTCTCAGAAACAGAGTTGAGTTGCATGTTCATTTATTATGGAAAAGGAGAGGAGTTTCTCTACCAAAGTGTGTGTATTTTTGTTTATGAATTTAAAAACTTTGTAATACTCTCTATGTTATATTCTACTTGTTCCTAACTCAAGAGGTTTTTTTTGTTTCATTGTTTTTTTTCTTTCTCTTTCTTTCTTTCTTTCTTTTTTTTTTTTTGTGCAAGATTTAATAACATCATTAAGTTGGTTTGGGGGATTTCAGCTGCAAAGACAGAATATAAATTACTTGATCATTCCAGTTGCTTTATCTATAAGAAGGGCTTAATAAAAAAACTAGTAGTATATCGTAAGGATTAAATGACCAGTGGATATGTTTAATAAATATTAGTTATAGGGGACACCTGGGTGGCTCAGTGGGTTAAAGCCTCTGCCTTCGGCTCAGGTCATGATCCCAGGGACTTGGGATCGAGCCCCACATTGGGCTCTCTGCTCAGCATGGAGCCTGCTTCCTCCTCTCTCTCTCTGCCTGCCTCTCTGCCTACTTGTGATCTGTCAAATAAATAAATAAAATCTTTAAAAAAATAAAATAAAATAAATAAATATTAGTTATAAGATTATAAATTTGAAGATAAAAGTATTTTTAATATATGTAAAATGAGAGAACAATGGACAATAACTACCCTCACTTGTGACACTAATTGTAAATTCAGGAATCCTCAAGATCACCACTCCCACACAAAATGCAATGTTAGGGATTCCTAAGTCTACCCTCAATTTTGATCATTTGCCAGAAGGACACACTGAACTCACTGAAAGCTGTTATACTCACAGTTAAATAGATGATTTTAGTGAAAGGATACAGATTAAAATCAGCCCGAAGAAAAGATGTCTGAGGCAGAGATCAGGAAAGTGACAGGCCCGTGGGGCTATCAGTTGTCCTTTCCTGATAGCCATGGACAATGCTAACTTCCCTGGCAATAATGTTTGACCACCTCACAGAGTATTGCCAGCTAGGGCAGCTCTCTGGAGTCTTGCTGTTTCACCCCTTTATTAGATCTTCATCTTGTAGACATGGTTGACTGCGCATGTGGCTGACTTCAGTCTCCAACCCCTCTGGAGGTAGAACTCATCTTGTAAGACCCAAAGGCTTCATCATAGATCACATTGTTAACATTATCTAGTCCAGCTCCCCGCCCTAGCTAAACAAAGATACTTTATCAGTCAAAACATTTCAAGGATTTAGAGATTACCTCTTAGGAGCTAAAGGCAAAGACTTCTCTTTGGACAAGGGTAGTACTTTACAGTACATTGTTGAAATTCTGAACTTTAATGTCGGTATTTCAATTGGCAGTTCAAACATATAGACAAAACACAGCGGCCCATTCCGTAAAATAGTTAATGGTATATTGTTTATCCTACGTTTGGCGTTGAGGTAAGCACATTTTTTTTTTTTCAGAAGCAAAATGTTAATTGTGTATTAAAATAGTTTCTGTTTTGGTGTGCAACTAGTTAAAATTTATTTGCCCTTTGGATAGCAAGTGATGTTTTTCAGCTATAGATGAGCAATATAATTGCCATTTTGTTTTTATTTATAATAAATGTTTTAGCATTCTAATTTACATGTTGGCTAATTTAATTTTTTTTAATTTAGTCTATGTAGATATTGATTTTTATCAATAAGATGCAAAACGTGCTTTTTAAAAAGTAGCACTGCTGGCATAAATGCAAAGTACTAATTTACATATCATTTTGAAAGAAGTAACCTTTATTTTTAATCGTTTAGTCTCAGATATGTGTGTGACTATACAACAAGTATTTTTGTCCATTCATTTCAATCATTATGATAATAAGCTTAAAGAGATAAAAGCTGTTCTATTTCTTATTCTGCATTGTTAAACCTGTGCAAGTGTTTCAATTACCATAATTCTGAAAAATTTTATGGTTTAAATTCTAAGGTAATATATTCCTTTTCTTGTATTCAATTTCTTTTCTTTTCTTCTTCTTTTTTTTTTCTTTTTGTATTCAGTCTAAAATACCTGACAGCTGCCTTTGAATATGTTTTGTAGGTATTTGAAAAGAATAAAGTGTGGGGTTGGACTGAAGAAAGACTAGAACAAAGTTGATTCTGACAACCTATCTTGTTATGAGAAAGAATAAGTATTTTTGCGTATTATAGGGTACTTGGTAACAATACCATGAATCTGCAGTAAAACCGTTTTGTTTTTTTAAGGTTTGGGGGGTCGCTTTGTTTGTTTTTAATTTCACATTGAGTTTAACTGCCTCTGAACATGCTTGGTAATTACTTGGTCAATTAACATTTATAAAAATTCATTGATCAGAATCTACTAGGTCCTAGAAATCTAGTAGTAAAGACTATAGATATAGTTCCCAACCTCTAGGATCCAAGAATCTCATAAGGAGGAGATCTCAAACAACCTGGTGAGCATGAGCCACATATACAAATGAAAAATATTCTATAGCTTCCAGTTTCAGATTCTAAGGATTTTACTTTGCCAATCTGTCTAACATTGAGTCTTTATGTTTGCAAGTTTTTCCTTCTGGGATGCCTGGGTGGCTCATTCCATTAAACATCTGTCTGCTAAAGTCATAATCCCAGGATCCTGGGATAGAGTCCCACAGTGGGCTCCTTGCTCAGCGCTGCCACTACCCCTATTTGTGCTCTCTCTCTCTCTGACACGTAAATATAAAAGTAAGAAAGAAAGACAGAAAGAAAGAAGAAAAGGAGAGAGAAAGAAAGAAAGAGAGAAAGAGAGAAAGAAAGAAAGAAAGAAAGAGAAAGAAAGAAAGGAAGGAAGAAAGAAAGAAAGAAAGAAAGAAAGAAAGAAAGAAAGAAAGAAAGAAAGAAAGTAAGTTAGTTTTTCTTTCTTAGGCACTAACAATTTTTAGTATATATGTCTGCCATTCAGTTTGGTGTTATGAGCTATGGTTGGCAGATGCTTTTTATCTCCTTCATTAATCAGGTAGCCTTAACTTACCTATGTAGAGCTTTATATCTGTCTCTTTCTCCTCTTCAGATCATTAGATTTGAATGTTTTCCAATTTTCCCTCGCTTAGTAAGCAGTACCATTATTAACCCAAGTGTTCAAGTCTAAAATCTCTTGTCTTTAATTCTTCTCTACTCATTATTCAACATATCCAAAGAATCAACAAGTTTTCCTGAATGCATCTCTTTGCCTCCATTTGTCTCTATCAGAGGTGGTGTTCCTGACTCACTTCTCTGTATTTTTCATAGCAAGTGTCTCATTGACTATGGTTTCTTAGGCATTAATTTTTTTTAAAGATTTTATTTATTTATTTGACACACAGAGAGAGAAATCACAAGTAGGCAGAGAGGCAGGCAGAGAGAGAGGGGGAAGCAGGCTCCCTGCTGAGCAGAGAGCCCAATTCGGGACTTGATCCCAGGACCCTGAGATCATGACTTGAGCTGAAGACAGAAGCTTAACCCACTGAGCCACCCAGGTACCCAGGCATTAATTTTTATCTCTGCAGACAGCGACAACCTAAATTCTTTCTTGGGCTTTCCAAGTGACAGGCCTAGCCAGGTATATCTGTCATTATCTTAATTTTTTTTTTTTTTTCTGGAAATGCAGTGATAGTTGAAATAAATGGAAGATGGAGAAAGTTAAAATAAAAGCAAAGAAACAAACTTTAAAATTCAATATGAACTTGTATCACTGGAAACCAGTGTGTGGCACCATATTTAATAAACTCATTAGATATAAAATATTTAAAATTATTTGAATTTGTATACATAATTCTAATTATTAAATATTTATATATAAACAAATTATATATTATATATATATATAACATGTATATATATATATATAAAATAAGATTTTATTTATTTAACAGAGAGAGAGAGCATAAGCACAGGGAGTGGCAGAGGGAGAAGGGAGAAGCAAGCAAGCTCAGGGAGCCCAAAGTAGGGCTCGATCCCAGGACCCTGGGATCATGACCTGAGCCAAAGGCAGACAGACAGTTAACCAACTGAGCCACCCAGATGCCTCATAATTATGTATATTTTTATGTAACATATTATATATATTAAATAAAATATTAAAATGGGAGAAATGAAAAAAATTCAATCCATTAATATTAATATGTAGTGATGACATATTATGCATGTGTCTCTTTTTAGTTTATTCTTAATGAGATTTCTTCTAACTTATGATAGAATAAAATTGGAAATGCTGCAAATTGGATAAAGACATTCAAGGGACAATAGTAGTAATGTCAGTTATAGGCCCTAATTATAAAAGTCTAAGGTGAAGGGAATTTAGTAGCATAAGAATTAATTAACTACCTGGGGAATCTTTTAAGTAATAAGTGCTCATCATTGTACTGACATCTATATACTAGTTCTAGAAAGTGCCAGAGTAAAAATGGCCATGAGGAAATAGTCCCTATGGTACTTGGCTGCCAATACCAGTATCAAAATTACATAGCAATATATGATTATAAATAAATGTTACAGTGACTCCATTTAATGCTATTTGAAATACCCACTTCTTAATGGGCAAAATAACATAGGAAGTGGATAACTTTTTTATTTTGGCTTTTCTACCTCCTAATCATGTGAACCTAAACAAATGTCTTTGTTACCTAAACCTCTCAGGTCTGTGTTTTCTTTATCTACTAATTAAAGCTAGACTCCTGAACTTTGTAGTTCACAGATTATTATAAATCCCAAACCAACATATTAAAATTACTTTTATTGTTGGAAAAAACAAAAATCAGACTGGTGAGAGACTAAACGACACTCGGAGAAGTAGAACTTGGGTTTATTTTATGCTGGCGTACCCAGATAAGCTCGCACTTGAAATTCTGGGCCCCAGAATAGGGGGTTAGAGGGCTTTTATAGGGGAGTGCAGGGGGTCAAGTTCCAAGGGCTATGCTGACTGCTGGTAGGTGGGTTTAAACTGGACAGTTGGTAGGGGGCTGCTTTAGGCTGGGACAGTGGCGCATGGAGCCTGTGGTGGGAAGTCTGTTTACAGAAGCAGAAAGGGCTGGTTATCTCTTGCTCCCAGTGGGACTTTTGGTTATCTCATGCTCTTTCCAGTAACTTTCCATCTAGTGGGGCCTGCCTGCCTGGGCCTGCTCTGGGTAATTTTTCTCTTCATTATTAAGTACAGTGTGATTGCAAATGTAAAATATTATTATAGAATTTTTTAAATACAGTACTATGACTTCCTCACAACTCAAGTAAGCATTAGTTTACAAGTATATATAAAATTGAATGAGGTAATTACAAATACAAACTTAACACTGTATTCCCAGCATTACCTATGCACCAAACAAATGCCTATATAAATAGTCACAGTTGTTTTTTGATAAGCAACTGCCATCGTTTTTGCTTCTAAAGTAAATTTGCCCCACCTAACCCCAAGCCCAAATAATCATCTGGAGAAAGAAAATTTAAATTGTTAATAGTTTCGTCAATACTGTCAGAAAGTCCTGTATTATAATCTATATTTACTTGGTTTTTGACTGTAGACAAGTTACTTGCAAATGTATCTTTTTCATGTGTTGTTGTTTTTAAGGGTTAAATGAATTTTTATGCAACATTTTATAATACTTCATTATGTCTGTTGCATAAAGTGCTTAGTACATCAGCACATTATATGTTTTCTTAATGATTGTAGCACAATAGAGATAACATATAAAATGCCTAGTATTTGCTAAAAAAATAATAGTTATTGATCTTATTTTACTATAGAATATAAAACTACACAATCTGAGATTATGTTCTGGATTAAAAGAAAAAGTAATTTTGATCCAAATGATGAGACTGGGGCAATCATAAGGGTAGATACTCCATAAATACAAGTTTTGTTATACCATTTACCTTGTATACTAGCTAGAGTTCTCAATATAAAGAACAATTTAAAGATTTCATAATTTCTTCAAAATCAAGTATTGATTTGTTTTAATACTCTTATTTAAGTTAGTGTTCTACTGACATGTTTTTTTCAGGGATGTAATTATCACTACTCCTCAGGGATCATATTTAAACAAACTTATTTTGTGTTAAGATATCAAGAACAAAAGCCTAGAGTGTTATTTATATGGGGGGGGGAAACCTGTTCTCCAACCAAATGTACAAACAGAACATAAACTCTTGCATATTTAATTTTTCTTCTCTAGGCATTAGCAAATATCCCATCTTTAGAATATTTTACTTACTAAGAACAGATATGTGGAGCCAGTGTCAGGAACAAAAAGACTACTAGAATGTAACTTTTCAGGGTCAAGATAATGTCTTAACCATGTTTTTCCCTATCTCCTAGCATAATGCCTGGGACAGAGTAGGTAATGGAATATATTTATTGGATAAATAAATTTTGACAAGGAATAAAGTTAACTTACATCATAAAATATCAAATGGTGCATGATTTATTGAAAGTATATATGTTAGTATATTTTTGTAACAGTATAAGAAACTATAATTATTAAAGTTTGGTTCTCATCCTTCTGTGAATCATTTTTTCTGAGTAAAGATAATGAATCGAAAGGGTTTTTTGTTTTTTTTTTTTTTGATGAGTCAACCTGAAACCAGGTTTTCATTTGATTTCAGGCAATCCCAGGAAACTTACATGTTTACCAAAATCCCTCTTCTAGAATCACACAAGAATCTATTTTTTTAAAGGATTTAAGATATTTTCCTTCTGTTAGTTAACAGTTTTTCTTATTTTGTTTATTACTTGTTTGTCAGAGAGAGAGAGAGCACACACACAAGCAGGGGGAACAGCAGGCAGAGGGAGAAGCAGGCTCCCTGTTGAGCAAAGGAGACTGATGTGGGGCCCAATTCCAGGATCCCAGGATCATGACCTGAGCCTGAGGTGGACACTTAACTGACTGGGCCACCCATGCATTCTTAGTTAGCAATTTTTTAAAGCTGTTTCAGTAATAGCATTAGTAAAATTTAGGTAGACTTTTCAAAGAGTGGAAAAATTGCACTGTCCAACCTTTTCTGCTGGAGTCCATGAAAAATTAAATATATAGAAAACTAAATAGAAAGTCATATATGAAGTGTTTGAATAGAGACACAACATTTAAATGTGTAAATGTTTTCAAAATAGAATAGTTTTTTCTCACTTTTTAAAGCATATATTAAATAAGAACATTTATAATATGTATTTAAATTTTTGGTTAGAATAACTTTTTTGTTTATTTGTTTTCAGAATAGCTTTTTACATACAAAATAGGTTGATCAGATCTTTATATATTTAGTGAATAACTTAATGTTCTTTTATCTAAAATAAATAGAAATTGAAAGAATTTATTTTAAATAGGTTTAAGTTTAGTATAATAAGTTCTCATTTATTTTAAGCACAGACTATTTCTACATCAGATATTGAATGCCACTGACTTACTCATGAACTTACAACCAGATTCTGTTCTTGTTATTAATACCTACATTTATTTATTTATCTATTTATTTATTTTTAAAAATATAGTTGGTTTTTCTTTTTTTAAAAGATTTTATTTATTTATTTGATAGAGATCACAATGAGGCAGAGAGGCAGGCAGGGGGTGGGGGGAAAACAGGCTCCCCACTGAGCAGAAAACCATGTGGGGCTTGATCCCAGGATCTTGGGATCATGACCTGAGCCGAAGGCAGAGTCTTTAACCCACTGAACCACCCAGGTGCCCTTAATACCTACATTTAAAAAAATTATCTCTTTTGTATTTTAACAGGCTAATACATAAGTATAGCTCACAATTTTAATTATTTATTACTAACTTTTGGAGTAAACCAGCACTTTTTAGAAAGAAAAAAATCAATTTTTTAATTTATGAGTTTATGACACTTCCTGTATTTCATTGGTTTCATATGTTCCCATTGAGTTAAGTAACATTGTATTCAAATAAAACTTATTTATTTTCCATGTATTTAGCTTTCACTTGAGGTTCTCATTCACTGATTACCTTAATGCTAAGTAACTCTTCCGAAAGATTTTAAGATCCCATAAAAATATTGAAAAGTGTTAATTATCACACGTCAAAAGTTTTATTAGTATTTTTAAAGATAAGGAGACTATATAATTATTTAATTCTGAAATTATTTAATATATGAATACCTCTTAAAAGTCAGGTTTGGGGATTACCAAAAGTTGGAAACTGGTATGGAATGTCTTATCCTTTCTTTTTATTGGATTTGCATGTTTTATACTTTGTTTGTATTACTGAGTTTTATGTTTTAAATTTCAGATGACTGATAACTTATCCTTATTAGTTTCTTTTTTTTTTTTTAGGGTTTTATTTATTTATTTTTGTGAGAGAGAACAGGAGAGCACCTGCATGCGTGAGGCAGAGTGGTGGGGGTGCAGAGGAAGAATCAGACTCCCCACAGAGCCACTGAGCAGGGACCCTGATGCGGGACTCAATCCCAGGACCCTGAGATCCTGACCTGAGCTGAAGGCAGACACTTAACTGACTGAACCACCCAGGCACCCGCCTTATTAGTTTCTTTAAATGATTTTGTAAACCAATGTGTCTACATGATAAATGACAGTGAAAATGACCTTACTTACCATTAGCATGGCATAGCTGTGTGGCCTGAATCACCTAAGCTGTCATCAAGTAAGCCATGGGAATAATTCAAGTCTTAGAGCAGAGGAAAAAAAAAAATCTGTCTAGTAGTACATTCTGCTCTGAATTAATCACTATATTATGCCTCATTTTGAAAAATGAATTGGGTTTTATTTGTGATGAATTGAATTGGGAAAATAATAAGAGTCAATTTCCAGTGACAGTACTATCAACTGTGGTATAAGGTGACCATAGTCTAACCTGGGGTAAAAAAGATAGATGGAGAGGACAACAAAAGGAAGATTGGATATCTTGTTGAGTGTAGAAGTGATGACTCCTTGATTCTGAAGTCTGGGACAGAAGATTAATTGACAACAGAGTGATTTTTCAGGGTTCTGATAGTCCCCTTAATCATTTCATACTTGTTTAATATCAGGTTTTCTTATTTCAAGAAAAATACTGTAAAAGTTGCTACTAATCGAAGGAATTTAGAAATGAGGCTGGTGAAGGTTGCTTCTGAAGGCAATCTTTTGGAGGGTTCCTCCTTCCATGGCCTCTTGGAATGACAGAAGAATTTAAACATAACCATACATATAATCTGGAGAACAGTGCTGAATGGCATGTCATGAGTACATGTATCACATAACTTTCTTTGTTCGCTGCAATACTATTCCTTTTATAAACTCATTAAAAGGAAGCTCTGTCATTTTTCTTTGAAAAATGTGGCTAAAGCTAATAAGTAGGATCTAGAGCTAGGAGGGCATATGATAATCCACCACTGCTACTCTGTATTCTCTGCTTGAGATCCAGTAGATAGCAGATAGGGGTTCTGTTTTACCTGTGACCATGAAAAAGCCTATTGTGTGTTATTATGGGATCACTCAGCAATGTCAGCAACTTCTCTTTGAATGTTCTGCTAATCTCCAAACTTATTTTACAGAAATTCTGAAAGAGGGAAGATGCTTACAGGTGATACCATATACAGTCTTCATAAGGAAGTAGTTCTTAAATAAAATTAAGTGAAAATGAAATTTTAATTTAGTATCCTGTATTATTCCTGGGAAGTGTCCATGGCTTATCTAAGCAAAGTTACGTGCTCCTTCTCTGCTAAACATTGGAAAAAACAGCTTTGATGGGTATTGGAAAGCTCAGTTGTAAAGTTCCAACTTAGCATACTTATGCTTTGCAATAAATTTTATTCATTTATAGGTCAGTACCAATGTGGGATTAGAATATACCAATCTATAAAAATGTTTATGATTGAAAAAATTTCTCATATATCTGAACTCTCTTATATATCCTTCTCACCACTTTTTATCCTTTAAGAAGGTGTCTGTGATTTCTTCATGACCATTGTCCCTGTTCCTAGATCTGTCATGGTCACTTATTCATGGGTCTTTGGAAGAAATGCATTTCAAGGCATTCCCTACTTCTACTACTTATTTGTAATTTAGAAATAATGCTGTATTTGTGGAAATGCCAATGGCAACAATTAGGAAAATTATCTTATTGTTAAGGAGGACCCTCAGTTTACATTAGGACAAATTCAAAAGATGAGCCAAACCTTAGTCCTTGAGCCTGCCTTCCTCACACACGAAATAGGTATAATTCCTTCTCTGGAGACTATGAACTATGATCTATGATGTATGATCCTGTTCCTTGGAGGGCTAATACCGGAAAATACTCTCGACATGCTGGAAAATATGAAGTCTTCTCCTTAGGATTCAGAATTAATCTGGACCAAGTTTCTAGAATGTGAAATCTTCCTATGAACTGAGTGCTTGTGTTTACGTATTCCTCTATAACTCACAAGAACCTCACCAAACTTCTGCAAGTCATCTAACTCTGCCTCTAAAGCAATTGTGTTCATATTTCATGTTTTTTAGCACATTTGTTATTTTTGTACTGTGTTCTCCACTTATTTTTTTAAAAAATATTTTATTTATTTGACAGAGATCACAAGTAGGCAGAGAGGCATGCAGAGAGACAGGGGGAAGCAGGCTCCCTGCTGAGCAGACCCAGGACCCTGAGATCATGACCTGAGCCAAAGGCAGAGGCTTAAGCCACTGAGGCACCCAGGCACCCCTGTGTTCTCCACTTATTTATGAGGCTATCAGATGAACCCTTGTGCTACCTATATTAAGCTTTTTTTTTTCTTTTTGAATTTAAATGATGGATTTTAGGAGGCAATAAAAATGGTTTCATTACTTTTGTAGTGTCCTTAAAACCATACTGAGAGATACTGACCTGTAATTTACAGATTTATTGATTGATAACTGCAGAATTGTGGGTGATGTGAATATTCACACACATGATTCTTAGCAATGAATATTTGAAAATCACATGTTAATGTAAAATAAGCAATTCTTGATGCATTTGAGAAAGATTTTTGTACTGCCTCTGACTTTAATTTTAGATGCATTCGGAATAGTTTCTTTGTTCTAGAGTGGCCTATCATGATTTAACAACCATATTTTTTTCTGAATTCTAGAATCCCCTTATAAAAGGAGAAATTAGGGGCACCTGGGTGGCACAGTCAGTTAATCCTCTGCTTTGGGCTAAGGTGATGATTCAAGGGGCCTGGGATGGAGCCCACGTCTGGCTCCCTGCTCTGTGGGGAGTCTGCTTCTCCTTCTGCCATTCTCTCTCTCTTTCTCTCAAATTATGTATAAATTTCCCAGATTTATAGAGCAATATTACTTAGAGTCAATTTTTTTGGAAAGACTGTATGATTTTTCATATGTAATATGCATAAAATAATGTTTAAAGTAGAAAACAAGAATAAAATGGCTATGGATTATTTCATGTGTACATTTTGAAATAATATTCCAGAAAATGATGAAATTGTTTTAATGCATATGTGTGTATGTATGCATGTGTGTGTGTGTGTCTCTCTGTGTTTGTAAAAGGTCTCTCTTTATAGATTTCTAACTTTGTATTTTTGCCAGACACAGTCTTCATTTTTTTCTCCACATTTATAATTGGTATGTTGAACACACTAGAGAAAACTAGAAGATTGGGCAACTCGGTGCCATAAATTTCATGAATTTATTTATTTATTTTTATTTATTTATTTTAATTCGTAAATTTAAACCTCATTTTCATCTTCAGCGTTTTTTTTTTAAGTTTTTATTTAAATTCCAGTTAGTTAACAAACAGTGTAATATTAGTTTTAGGTGTACAATATAGAGATTCAGCACTTCCATACATCACCCAGTGTTCAACACAGTTGCCCTCCTTAATACTCATCACCCATTTAGCCCATCCTCCAGCCCACCTCCCCTCTGGCAACCATTAGTTTCTTCTATATAGTTAAAAGTCTGTGTTTCTGGTTTGCCTCTCTCTCTAGCTGTTTTCCCTTTGCTCATTTGTTTTGTTTCTTAAATCCCACGTATGAGTGAAATCATATTCAGTCTTTCTTAGCATTCCTTTCTTGTAGGTTTAACCAAAAAAGCCTCTGGTTTCCTTCAGAGTTTAGTTTAAATGTTCAACAACCCATAAGGCCTCTTCTAAATTCCTATACCCTGGTACTGGGCCCACATGTTGCTTCCTCTTTCATTATAAACTCTTTCAGTTTCAAGAAATATCCAGTCTCATTATATGAACACGTGGTACAGTCTCAAATATTGTAAATACAGCTTTTTGCTCTCATAATTCAGTCAAAAGTCAGCAGAGTGATATTCAAAAGATCATTGAAATTCATGGAAGTTATCAACTATAGGTTTTGTTCCCTGGATCAAAGGTGAAACCAGATATGAATCTGTAGTTTTATGCAGTCTGTAGTTTTCTTTCTTTATATACTTTACAAAATCTAGTCACCAAGTCACACCTCTTAAACACATCAAACTTCCTTCATCACTTTCTGACTGAATTATTGCAACAACCTCCACATTGGCTTTTCTGGTTCCTTGAGAGATCAGTTTCATATTATCAGTGATTTTTGACTATGGCCTTTTATTTGAAGATCAGATAGTCTTTCATTTTAGGTTTATCATGTTTTTCTCTTTCAATCTTTCTAAATATCTTCTGTATCTACGAGAAGTGGCAAGTAAATGATTTGAAAGTTTTATCCCTAAAGATTTTTTTCATTGTTTGAAAGTGCCACATTAAACTTAAAAAAACTAACCTGTTCTGAAATTATCTTGAATTCGTGTAAAAAAATGTTCTCAAGAGTCGGTCCTCCTTATTCTTTCATCTTTGCCATGAGTTTCAGAGTGATTATTTGTAAAAGTGTGAAAGAAGAAAATAAACTAACAAAAAAAATCTAACATAAATGAAGTATTTGCTGACCTTTCTAGAGCATGAGTACACACATACATAAGTTTCTTTATGTGTGGGGTTTCCATGATTTTCCCAAAGGTGGTTATACAAATTTAGAAACTTTTTGAAGATCCTCCCCCCTACTGTTTAGCGTTTTAAAATTTTAGTGATTGACTCTATTTCAAACACTGCAAAGCCTGAAGCATTATACAGGAAAAGCTATTATATCTGAGAATTTTAAAAGAAGGCATTGTAATGAGTCCTTTTAAACACTGCTATGCAGAAATTTGTAATCTAGTTTTGCATATTGCCACATATTTCTGGGCATTATTAAAGAATTGCATGCAGATAAATAATAAGCTCCAGTTAAATAGATCAATTTAATTTAACTTTAGTATTGTGATACAGGAAGGAAAAACAACATATTATCTGAAATAGTAAATGACATAATGTGAAAGTATGCTGTGGTACAAAAAACTGATCACTAATAGCACATATATAAAAAATTGATATATAAAAATAACAGTGCTTATTATGTGCACATCACTATTTTAAGTGTTTGTTTGAGTTTACTACTTTAATCCTTCTAATAATCCTATAAAGTAGGTATTATAATTAACTCGATTTTACAGGTAAGAAGATGAAGGCTTGAAGAGATTAATTTTCCCAAGGTTACTTGGAAATGATAATGCTGGGATTCCCAGCAGATTGCCTGCCCTCATGTCCCTGAATTTAACTACAAAGTTACAAGTAATTATTTTTTAATCTAATCTAATATTTTATGGTGAACATCTTCAAGTAATGCTTTTGTTCACTTAAACTGACTTTGAAAATTAAAAAAAATGGATTGTACACTCATTCACATGTCTTTATATTAGGATGTAAATAATGATATGATACAGTGCATTAGTAAAATAGAATATTGTCTCCATTGTATTTTATGGACCACAAGCTACATAAGTATTTATATTTATAACTCAAAAAATAAAATTTAGGTAGAAGGAATTGTGAATTTCATGAAGTTAAAAATATTTATTTGTAGGGTGCCTGGGTGGTTCAGTCCATTAAGCATCTGCCTCTGGCTCAGGTCATGATCTCTGGGTCCTGGGATCCAGCCCTACATGAGCTCCCTGCTCAGTGAAGAGTGTGCTTCTCCTACTCCCTCTGTCTGCTACTCCCCCAGCTTGTTCTCTCTCTCTGTCAAATAAATAAAATCTTTTAAAAATGTATATATGTATATATATATGTATAAATATATATACATATATAAATATATATATATATTTAGTCGCTGTTTGACTTCTCAGTTTTTATATTTATGCTTATTAATAGTGCATCTCTCCACAAGAAAGATCTATAGTGTGCAATTTTTTCAAGTTTATTTGGCAAGGGATACAAACTCAGACACATACACATGCGTTTTTATATACGTATGTAAAAATATATACACACAATATTTTATATATGTTAGTGCTACAGTTTTATAGCATATAAGATATATAAATATATGACCTATTTATAAGTAATCTGTATATTATATATATAAGATTATATGTATTATGTAGGCTGTATATATATATGTGTATATATATATATATATATATATGTATATGTATATATATATATATATATATGGATACATATGGAGGTGGGGCACGTGGGTGGCTCAGTCGTTAAGCGTCTGCCTTCAGCTCAGGTCATGATCCCAGGGTCCTGGGATTGAGCCCTGCATCAAAACAAAAAAATTTAAAGAAACATAACATGAATACTAAATACTAAATAGAGTCTCTTTCTATGGTTTCTATGGTTGAGGACAATAATAGAAATAACTTGGTGCAATAAGGACATTAAGCAATTACTTTTTACTCATTCCTATAAATAATATTCATGTATAATTAAAAATTGAAATTAAAAAAAATCAGTAGGTTACAATTTTACATACACACTGTAACAAGGCCCTGACAAGGGTTTGTTTGCTGCTGTTTAGTTTTCTTCTTTAAGTAATTCTTCTTTAAGTTGTGTTTTGGTTTTTGGTTTCTATCCCTAGTATACCACATTAAAATTGCCCAACCTCAAACCTCATGGCCCCATCAAATGTGAGACCTTTCCCCTCCTCAAACTGATTTCATGTTCTCACCTCTACAGGGTTTATTTAGCTCACGGCCCGGCAAATGGCAAATCTGACAACTGTTGGCTCTGACTGTAAAATTAACTTGCATTTACTTTACTTTTTGTCATATAAATAAAATACTGTTTTTATTTATGTTAATATCTGAGCAGTTAGTAAGCTTTTGAGAGCCAAGTAATGTTTTGCTTTTTGAGTTCTTACTGGAAATACTTTTCACAGAAGTTAAATTAGGTTTACTACTTCAGCACATTTTACGCGAGGTGTGTTTGAAAGTCAAGCGATAAAGCCGGTTTGTGATTTCTATAGAAATTTTGCCAAACATAAAAGTGGCATAAAACCATCATGCATACAGACAAGCACAGTTGGGATATTTTCAGTCTGTCAAGTTTGCATTTTTAAATATGTAGTAAAGCTTTATGAAAAAAAAAATTGCTTTTCCCCAATTGCGTTATCTCTTTCTTTGAATGTCAGGATACATTTGTAAATCAAATTGTGCTCAGCCAGATAATGCTCACACCAGAAGCTTAAAGCTTTAAGGACCATTTTTAGGCATTTGCATGGGTTAGTTTGATGTACAGAAAGTGATTAGCATTGCAAGTTTTCAAGGCAATACTGGAAATACGATTTACTACAAATAACAGTCTATTCAGGTACATATTTTTAAATATAATGGGAAAATCAATCCAGCATTGTTTATTGAGTCCTTTATGTGCTAGTCACTGTGCAAGAGGCTTGGAAGGCAAGGAGGAAATAACAACATATAACCAAACAAAATGAAAGCAAGCTCTGAGCTCTTCATCATTTGAGATATGCGAATAAGTTTGAGGTGATATTTCTAAAGGCCACAAAGTGTGTTTATGCACAGAATGTATACAATAGAAGTATCTGAGATTGCTCAAGGGTGTCACAGTCATGTCCATTAACCAAGTCACAAGATGGACTTCAGGAATTTTATATGGACCTCAGAGCGTTCCTAGGCGCTCCTTATCTCAGGCCCTAGTAAGATTCTGAGACTGGGGTTATGAGACTAATATGACACACATTTCTCAGGACCAATATATCCTCAGTCCTTGCAACCCAATAAAAGCATATTCTGTAGCACTTACGTCCCCTAAACTGTTCTGATGCTAAACAGAGGATGAAGGTATTTTTTCACATTCCATGATATCTGCTTTCCTTGTTTTTGTTTTTTGTTTTTGTTTTCCCACAACTTGTGTCCTTCTCTTCTCTTTCTGGGTTCTTACTGTGCCCCAACCCACAGCCTATTTTATGCTGATCTCTCTGCCTTGGATAAAAATGCTATAATGGTATTTTTGTGCATGGTCTTCTTCATTCACTCAACACATTTTTATTGAGCATCTACTATTCACTGAGCATTGTTCTCAGTGCTAGGAATGCAACAGTGTATAGAACATGCAGAATATCTTTACACTTCTGGCTCTAAATGAGTACATCTTATAAGGTAACACATATTACAAAGAAAAAAGCCAAGGAACAAGATCTGACTTTTTTTTTTTCTGACATATTCTATTTCACAGTGTACCATCTACTTCTAAGTCTAAAGAGTCTTATTTCCAAGAGCAATTAATTTATTCAGTCATTTGTCTTGTATTTATTCACTTTTCAATGAGACATGACTACTTGAAGACATAGCCGTTTAAAGACAGGATTAGGATTTTGTGTTGGATGATACAGCTTCTTTTTATGAATTGTTTTGTGAGCCCCATAGAAACTGTCTAAAATAAACTAATAGTACATATGGATGACAGTAGTTTATAGAAAGAGCTGTATCTTTAAAACTATATTAGCCAAGACACAATTAATACCCAAGGGAATGAGGGGAAAGAAAGACTTAGAAATCACTGAAAAGATAGATCCCTTTGTTGAATGTCCCTGGGTGACCCCCTCAAAGCAAGGAATGCCAAAAGATGTGTATAGATCTATTAGAGACAAAGTGCCTACTCAGGTGAAAGACCCTAAAATCATAGTTAAAATGTGTTTGACTGATACATTGCCTGGTAGCATAGGATCTAAAATCATTTAAACCCTACTTTGAAGGGCACCTGGGTGGCTCAGTGGGTTAAACCTCTGCCTTTGGCTCAGGTCATGATCCCAGGGTCCTGGGATCGAGCTCCAGAGAGCCACATCGGGCTCTCTGCTCAGCAGGGAGCCTGCTTCCTCCTCCCTCTCTCTCTCTCTCTGCCTGCCTCTCTGCCTACTTGTGATCTCTGTCAAATAAATAAATAAAATCTTAAAAAAAAAAACCTTACTTTGAATAATAATTTTCAGATTACATTTCAAATAGTGTGTTATTAAAGATCTTTTAGAGATTATCCCTTCATAAAACACTGGGCCTGGGTGACAGAGGAAAAATGAGATACAATTTTTATCAAAACATTTGTCATCTGCTGGAAAAGAGAAATTTGTGAAACAAATATTCATATGATGTAACTAAATTAAATGTGAATTAAAAATGAGTGTACGTGCAAAGAGAAGTCATTTTGGTGTTTTTAGAAAAAAAAATCATTGAAGAAATAAATTGGTACTTAATTCTAGGCTTAATGAGTAGGATTTCTGTTAGAAAAAAACATGAAAATCACATTCTAAGAGTGCAAAAAAATGAATTTTCACATTGTGAGATAGTAAAAGGAATGATTGAAGGTGTCTAAATGATTGAGGGTTAAGCAAGAAGAGAAAACTTAAAGGGAGACTGAATAATTATGTCAAATATTTGAAAGATTCTGATTAGAAGAAGAAAGAAGTTGGTCTTTCAGAGAGTAGGAACTGAATGAATATTTAAAGGAAATATTAAGACTCAAATATTGAAATTCTGTCTGTACCAATCAGGGTTCTTATTTATAAGCATAAAAACTCGCTCTCCCACAAGTAGGAAAAGGAAAATCAGTGGGAACATAGAAGGCAGCTAATAGAATTGGAGAGGAGAACAGGCTTAGAAAATTGGAAGAAGGTATGCCTGAGTTGTTCAGTTAGTTAAACTCTACCTTCGACTCAGGTCATGATCTCAGGGTCCTAGGATCGAGTCCTATATTGGGCTCCCTGCTTAGTGGAGGGGTCTGCTTTTCCCTCTTCTTCTGCCTCTCCCCCCGCATCATGCACTCTCTCTCTCAAATTAAAAAAAAAAAAAAAAAAAAAAAAAAAAAAAAAAAAAGAAGAAAACAGGAAGAAATCAAGGAGAAATGAGCCGCATAAAACAGCCAAAGTCAGGTGCCCAAATGGCTAGTTCTAAAGCTGCACGTGACAATGCTGCCCAGAAGCTTTTGGACAGTACAGGGGCAGGACACTTGACATAGCTGCTGCTGAGGTTTCCAAAGCCACATTGCCATTTCTAAGAAAAATGTCTGAAACGTTTGTTTGAGTCCTCACTTACACTTCCTAAAGTGACCTGTAGGTGGTGGTACTTAACTGCCCTAGTTGAGGTTAAATGTATACTTGTCTTTTTAAAAAAGAATCATATAATGTTTGAGTCTCTTGAAATTACAATCTGTGGGATTTTTTTATTTAAAAAAGTCATTTTGGTTTTTGGAATGGTCCTGGTCCTTATCCTTTGAGAACCAAAGTAGTTTCCATACATTGATGAAAACCAATGAGTTCATAAATGCATGTACGAGATTAGTGAATGATCCAGATGTTAATCCCAAATTGTATATAAAACTTGGGGAAATGTGTTATTCATTTTACCAAATGCTAAGGAAGAGTAGTGATGCATCAAGTATAACTATTATATTTTCTATTTTAATTTCTAATCCATTAGCCATGATCTTTCATTTCTAGCCAGTTTCAAACTCCAGTTTTTTCTAAGAAGGAAATTAAATTTCGAATAAATATTCACAACGTAATAATCCAACAAATGATTGAAAGGTTCACATTTGAAAGGGAACATTATAAGTGTATCTTTTCAGTTGTTAAATTGCTATGAAGGGAATCCAGACATTGTTTGCTTCTTTTAAGTCAGAAATATTATTTCTAGTCATTTAATCATTAGAGTGAGTTAGAATTGTATTATATAATATTAAACATATTGCGTTTCCCCCCATGTGTATGAAATCATGTCTTCTACCTAAATATTTCTCAAATCTTTCCATTTATCTCAATTCTTATGGCTGCTATCTAGATCTAAATTGTTAGGGATTGAATTATAGTCTCTAAAAAGGGTATGTTGAAATCCTAATGCCCAGTACCTCAGATTGTGATCTTTTTTGGACATATACTTTTTATAGATACTCAAAAGGAAGCCATTAGGATGGGTCTTATTTCAGCATGGCTGGTGTCCCTGTTGAAAGTGGAGACAGACATATATATCAGGAAAACAATGTGAAGACCAATGTGGGATGACAAAAGCCGAGAATGAACTTGGTGCAGCTACAAGCAAAGACACACCAATGTTGCCCATCACCAGTAAATGGGAAAGGTTCTGTCCAGAGTCTCAGAGGAAGCCTAGCTCTGTAACATCTTGATTTTAGATTTCTAGACTCCAGAACTGTGAGAAAGCACTTTTCTATTGTTTTAACACGTTATCATCCTTTCTTACAGGAGCCCTAGAAAAGTAATAAATAAGCCATCAAGGCCATCACTGTTTCTAGCTTGGATTAATGCAACACATGACTGCCAGGTACTGTTGTAATGGTTAGGGCATACATGACCAGAGGGGAATCATTCATAAAGATTGCCATAGCAGTGCTACCCTGTAGAACTGTGCTGTGCAGCGTCTACCTCGGATGCAAACTCCTCACTCTCCCGGCCTGAATTAGACAACTCTCTTCTCAATTCCAGCAAGAAACTATGTTTCCTGCATTGATCAGATTTTACTGCAACTTTTATTGCAACTAACATACCACCTTTATTTTCTTGAGCCACTAATTTTCAAACACACTCTTAGGAAAAATTGTGACTTGTGTTTTGAGATTCAAGTTGGACATAAGAAACTGGTGGGCAGCTGGTCTTTGCTCCTTCCATGACACCTAATTCAATTCCTCATTAGCTATTTGCTATACAATCCACAGCCACAATTTCCCAACTTCTCTTTAGAAAAGGTCCAATTACCAGTCAGAAATGGAAAATCTGTAAATAGACTATCACAATATAAAAATATAAAACAATAAAATTGTCTTCATAGTACCAAATCATTCCCTTGATTGACATGTGTAAATTTCAACTATGATAGTTGAAATTAAAGTCAGTGTAATAACTTACAAAAAATGATGTGTGTGTAATTTATGCTGTTTCAAATTTCTGAATTTTACGGTTTATATTATTTATGATTTTTTATCATTTATAAGCCATTTAAAAATATAATTTGGGGTTCTGATTTTGAGCCCCACACTGGATGTAGAGAACACTTAAAAATAAATCTTTGAGAGAGAGGGAAATGAATGATGAGACTCTAATGATCGAGAACAAAAGGGGGGTTGATGCAGGGAGGTGGGCAGGGGACGGCCTAGGTGGTGGGTGATGGGTATTAAGGAGGGCACTTGTGATGGGCACTGGGTGTTATGTGTAAGTGATGAATCACTGTATTCTACTCCTGAAACCAATACTGCATTGTATGTTAACTAACTAGAATTTAAATAAAAATTAAAAATAATAATAATAAAAATATAACTGTTCTAAGGAAATTTTAAAGCTGCTAGAGTACATCAATATCATTTTTATTTAGGAAAAACAAGACTATCAAAAAATATTTTCTTGCCTTAAGAAAACATCTATGAATAAATTTGATGTTTAAAATTCCTACAAGTGCACACATAGTTTTGAGCCAGGCTTAGAATCATCTTTGTTATCACATATTTGAAACAATATAGTTTTGTTGATGTCATTGCTTTCTGAAAATTTTTGTCAAGTATCATGAAACAATCGTAAATAAGCCAATTTTATCTCTTACCTCAGTAGCATATGAATAGCTGAGTTGGTTGAACAAGCAGACAGGAGTAAATTGGAGCATGCTGCTGAGACACATAGCTATGGTTAGAGGCTGAGGCTGAAAGAAAAGTCATTTCTTCCACTTCTATTACTTTTTCATACCATTGACAAGACTCTAAAATATTTCCCATAATAAATAGTACCAGTAGGTCTTCGTGAATTTACCAATTTCAAGCAGAGTTATATATCCATTGTATTTTCTACTGAAACATTACTTAGAAAAATCAATATAACACTTGCCTCTATGTTATTTGTCTGAAGCAGCAAAACAAAAGTCTTATAGAAATGAAACACCAGCATATTTCTCATGGAAAGAAAACTGGACTATTATTTTTCCTCCAAAATACATATCAATGTGGAATATATCACTTAAGAAGGATTTGCACATTGCAATTTGCTTATTAATTTATTGTTAGGTTGGCTTTACTGGGATTCCTGGGTAGGTAAACAAACCAAAATAATTCTTTGCTAAGTCATTATTTTTCTAGTTAAATATCAAATCATCTTTTGATGATTAGAATGGCTATTGAGAGGTTTTGAATCTTAGTGGTATTAGCATCTTGAAGTCTATATAGAATCATTGCATCACTTAGATGATAATTCCTAGATTCCAGGACAAAACACAGATAATGCATACATATACTAAAAATGTTCTTGAGAATATTTTTTATGACACAGTTTTTGATTGGGAAACATATAAATATTAATGAATAGGTTAACCGAGGCTTCAATTTTGAAGTGAGTACTTAACCTTGTCTTTGAGAACAGGGGAACTAATAAGTTTACCCAGCTAAATGCATCATATAGTGACTATGAAATACCTGAGCAATCTTAACTTAATTGCTGTGGAATGTAATTTTTTTTTCAGTGAAAAAATACTGTCTTAATGCCAGCCTTAACAGATATTTCTGTGATTTATAGTTAGAGAAATTTTGAATAACTGATAAAAAAGAAAAGAAAAAAAAAAGAAAGAAAGAAACTAAGACAAGCCGTGATAGCTACTTGGAAAGCAGAGAATTTAAAAAGAGAAACTAAGCCTCTATAAGAATAGTACTTATGCTCAAGAACTGATATAACATAGCTTAATTAGGTATAGGGTCCTAAACAAATGCTGAAAATGGGTTTGACCATAACTGCTATATATACCTTATGATTATAAGCCTTGCTTGTTTTTGCTTAAGTGAAATAATGTCAATTGTAGTCTCAGCCTACACACATATGCACACGCACGCACACATATGCACACATGCACACACACACAATTAAAATATACACGATCAGGTATTATGGCAACTTAAAGTGAAAAAAATATATGAAATTCACATGCTTTTAGATACCACTCCTTTTATTTCCTTTATAATATGAATCGTCTTTGTTGCCTAACTAAATGAAAATAAATTATATTACTGACTTCTTCCTGTAACTCAATCCACAATTTCTTTTCCCAAATAAATACTATTATAATTACATATCATTTTGGGGGGAAGATAACTGAGACATGAGGTACTTTATAACATGGTTAATTAGCATAAACAGTAATTTGATATACATATTTTAAATTGTATAGCAGTTAAAATTTCTATGTAAGCAATTCACTAAAGGAAGATATTTTGACAGATTATACAATACATAGTCTATGGACTTTTAATTATTAATTCAGAAATTGATCTTTAATCATTAATTCGTAAATATGGCCTATACGTGAGACATGGTCTGTTACGTTAATGTACTAATTCTGTTTAGCTGTAACTCAGAATTCTGAAGTTCTGCAGAAATCAATATCTATTTAAGATGAGAAGCAGAATACATATAAGGTTTATTTTGAAGTAACTTAATAGTTTTGCTTTCATCTCATTCCAGAGAAAAAAAGTCCAGGACTAATGAAACTTCTTGGTAACCTAACTAAAAGAAATAAGATATTAATGGCATGGATTCAGAAGCAGTTAGAAGTTTTGTTGAAGGCATTCGTTTAGATACATATCATGCTCACTGCAAAGATTATATTGAAGTCACCACTTTCAATGACTGATGGAATCAATTCATAGTGGATTGCACAAAATATTCTATTTTAATTCAGAACAATTATCTTTGTGTGCTTTAAAAAAAAAAAAGATTTTATTTATTTGAGACTGAGAGAGAGAGGGAGAGAGCATGAGCCAGTGGGAGAGACAGAGAGAGAGGCAGAAGCAGACTCCCTGCTGAAAGCAGGGCTCAATCTAGGAACCCTGTGATCATGACCTGAGTAGAAGGCAGACACTTAACCAACTGACTCACTGAGGTGCCCCCTCTTTGTGTTCTTTCATTTTTTTTTAAGATTTTATTTATTTATTTATTTGACAGAGAGACATGGTGAGAGAGGGAACAGAAGCGGGGGGAGTGGGAGAGGAAGAAGCAGGCCTCCTGTAGAACAGAGAGCCCTGGGGGGCTCGATCCTAGGACCCCGGAATCATGACCCAAGCTGAAGGCAGATGCTTAACAACTGAGCCACCCAGGTGCCCCTCTTTGTGTTCTTTAAATAGTGACATCAGTAATTATTTTTCACCTAATATTAAGTAAAATATTTTAAAAATACTGAGATATCACCTCATACCATTTAGGATAGCTAATACCAAAAAACTAAAACAAGTGTTGGTGAGGATGTGGAATATTGGAACCCTTGTCTGCTATTGGTGGGAATGTCAAATAGTGAAGCCTTTATGGAAAATAGTATGACAGTCCCTCAAAAAATTAAAAATAGAACTACCAGGGGGCACCTGGGTAGCTTAGTCAGTTAAGCATCCAAATCTGGATTTCAGCTAAGGTCATGGTCTCAAGATGGTGAGATGAAGACCTGTGTCAGACTCCACACTCAGCTGAGAGTCTGCTTGAGATTCTCTCTCTCTCCCTCTGCCCCTCCCTCCACTCTCTCTCAAATAAATAAATAAATAAATAAATATTTTTAAAAATGGAATGACCCTATGATCCAGCAATTTAACTTCTGAGTGTATATATATATATATATATATATATATATATATCTCCAAAAGACCCCCAAAAAAAACCTGAAAAATAATTTTTAAAAACCTAAAAGATATTTGTGTACTCATATTTACAGCAATATTATTCACAATAACCAGGAAGTAGAACTATCCAGAAATGAACTGAGTTGTCATCTCCCAAAATTCATAGGCTTCAGCCTTAACCCCCCAATGTGATTGTATTGGGAGACAGGACATAGAAGGAGATAATTAAGGATAAAAGTGGTTATAAAGATGGGATTCTAATCCAATAGGGCTTGTGTCCTAAAAAGAGGAAAAGACACCAAGTGTATGCATGTAGTACGGAGGTGATGTGAGGACACAGCAGGAAGGAAGTGCTAGAGGTTGATTACACAACCATATGAATATACTTAACACTACTGAATTATAAAATGGTTCAAGTGGTAAAGTTTATGCTATTTATATTTGCCACAATTTAAAAAATCAAAGAAAAAAAAACACTCAGTTTATAGCAGTGATTATGTTAGAAGATAAAGATAACTCATTAAAATGCTTTTCACTTTTGCTTTTGAAATTCAAAAGCAAATGATAATTTAAGTCTTAGGAGTCAAAAACACCTTTAGTGAGATGAAAGGAATAATAAGGAGGCAACCTGGTCCAAAAGTTCAAATCTTAGAGAAAATCAAAGGGGGAAAAATGAGAATAGTAGTTATAAATAATCCAATCATAGCAAATAAATAAGGCACTTGCCAGTGGTTTCAAATCTGTTCACTATTAAAGCACACTTTCAACTTCTTCTGTCATGCTTTATAAGCTATTATGTGTCAAAACCAAAAATTTTTAAAAAGTAATTTTCTCATAATCATAGCCATATAAAGATTAAACCAAATATAGAACTGGCACAAAGTAGTGTTAGTACACAGAACATTTTAATCATAGCTAACATAAAACAAGTGAATTCTGCGAAGCACTAAAAATATATCCTTTGAAAATCCATAGTTGAGAATTTGGGGCACATGTAAGGGAAGGTGAAGTTTAATTTTAAAAAAATAGGGGTTCTTAAACATTAGGGTGCTTTGGAATCATCTCAAGATCTTGTAAAAAGCATAGATTACTGGGCCAACCCCCTTAATTTCTGTTTTAGTAGGTCTGGAGTGGGTTCTGAATACCTATTTGTAGGAAGTTTTCAAGAGATGCCAATGCTGTGGTCTAGGCACCACATTTTGAGAACCACTGTCAGAGAATGTGGAGGGATATTAAGAAGTAAGTTTCTAGTCATGGAAATTGGAGGATATCTTATAGACTTAAAACACTATAAATTTGGAGTCATCGTTATCTTTATACATACATATGAATTTACAAATTATGATGACATTTAATACATATTATAAATGATTCCCAAGTGATGAAATATGTCTATATGCAGACTTGTTACCATTATGTAATAAATGTACCCTGTAGTCTACATCATCTTAATTAGTGACCCTCTTCTAATTACATGTATATAAACACAAGAATCAAATCATCACCGTGATTTACAGAATAAGGAATATGCTCGATGAGGTCTCATGTGTTTGATTTCAGCTGCTACACTTTTGTTCTGATCATGCTTTCATACAAATATAGTACCTCCCTGTCTTGTGGAGAGGGTAGGGGCATTGTGTCTGGTCACACTGCATCTGCTTCATAGCCACTGAATGTTCCTTCAGATTGGTAAGTGAATTTTATACTTTCCTTTTCTTCCATATGTAGAATGCAATTACTTCTCAAACACAAACTACCCAGAGTGCTCTATAACACATATTTTAGTATAATCTGATAAACTATTGTTCTTTGAAATTTCATGAGATAGAATGGGTTTTAAGATTTCTATAAATTGGTCAGAAATAATATCAGCGAGATTTTGTAATAGCATTAGTAGGCATAAACTGTTGTTTATCTCCCTTAAGAAGACTTTTTAAAAAAAGTACACGAGGAGGGGGAATAACTAATTAACTGTGAATAGTTTACTCATTTAACAAATATTTATATTGTGTATGAAACCACTCTATGAGATGCTGGATATATAAGTGTAAAAGAAAAGCAAACTTACTATCTCAAGAAACATATACTGTTTTTAGTAGAAAAAGACAAAACATAAGTTAACATTTGAAAAATGTCAAAGAACTGAAGCAGCGTAATGTGATACCAAGTTATTTGGTAGGAACTATTGATAACCATTGCTAAATGTATAAAATTAAGACTATCTAGAAAAATGATGAGAGAGAAGGCAACTTTAGACCTTTAGAACTTTAGACCTTCCTGGTTAGAATAGAACTACTGTAGAAAACTGTTTGGCAGCGTGTGAAATTCCAAATATATAAATACTCTATATTTTATGATCCCCAAATCCCATTTGTAGGTATAGCCAATAGAAATGTATGTGTGTGTGTACTTGTGCATATTATGTGGAAATACATATCATGAATAAAAACATTTAGAGCATCATAACTCAAACATTGAAAATAGGTCTCATTTGAATCAAGAAGGAAATGTAAATAAACAGTGTTCCATTCACATAGGAAAAGTATACAGTAATGAAGATGAAAAAACTAATGCTACCCACGAGACGTGACTCTCACCATGATGTTAGGCATTGGAAACCAGGCACAAATGTATTTATATTCTATGATTCCAATTATATAAATTTAAGACAGGAAATATCATTGCAATAGGTTAGAAATGAAGATATTGATTACCTTTGGCAATGAAGCTGTAGTGCCTGGCAGGGAAAAAGGAATCTTCTCAGATAAATGTATTATTAGTGATGTACACCGTATAGCAAATCACAAGCTTAGTGGCTTAAAAACATCATGCACACACACTAAATATCTCACAGTTTCTGTGGGACAGGAGTTTAGGCAGGGTTTAGTTGGATTCTCTGCTTCAGAATGTCCTCGGGCTGCAATCAAGGTGTCAGCCAGATTGAGTTCTCATACATAGGATCACCTAGGGAATAGTAGACTCCCAAGATCACTCCTATTGGCAGTATTCAGGATCTGATTGTTGTAAGACTGAGCCCCTTAGCTCCCACAGGCCACCTGTAGCTCTGTAGTATATAGACCTCTTCATGGACAGCCCCCAAGATGGCTGCTTGGCTCCCAAGTGCAAACACAGTGAGTAAAATGCTGGAAACATGGAGTCCTGTATAACATGATCACAAGAGTGACACCTCATCACCTTAGCCATAAAAAGTAACCAAATTATGAGAGTCACATCCCATCACCTTTGCCACATTCTACAAGTTATAAGCAAGCTAGATGTCTTATGATTCACTTTCCAGAGGAGGGGGATACACAAAAATGTGATTACCTGGAGTCAAAGATCATTAGGAGACACCTTAGGGTCTGCCTGCCTTAGTGGAATGTACTATTTCTTATTTTTTGTTTTGTTTTTTTTTTATTGTTGTTGCTATTTTATATTATTATATATAAATGTAAGGTATTACAATTACTTCAAAACAGATAACAGCTTTATTGAGGTGTAAATCACATATTATTTACAGAGATGTACAACCATAACTATAATTGATTTTAAAACATTTTCATCAGTCACTCAAAAAAAAATTACATAACCCACTAGAAGTCACCCTCCTCCCCCAGTTCTAGGCTAATAGACTGCACATCTATTTTGTCTGTATAGATTTGCTTCTTCTAGACTTTTCATATAAATGGAATTGTATACTATGTTATATTTTGTGATTTGCTTCTTGCACTTAGCTGAATGTTTTCAAGGTTCATCTATGCTGTAGTATGTATTAGTACATCATTCTTTTTTTATAGTGAATAATAGTATTTTAAATGGATATAAAACATTTGTTTATCTGTTCATCAGTTGATGGACATTTGGGTTGTTTCCCCTTTTTGGCTACTGTGAATAATGCTGCTGTGACATTTATGTACAACTTTCTGTGTGGACATATGTTGTCATGTCTCTTGGGTGTATACCTAGAAGTGAAATTTCTGAGTCATATGGTAAATCTATGTTTAAACTTCTGAGGAACTGTCAGACTGATTCCAAAGGGGCTGTATCATTTTGCATTCCCACCAGCAATGTGCAAGAGTTGTAATTTCTTCATATCCTTGACAACATTTGTTCTTCTCTGTCTTTTTGGTATAACCAACCTAGTGGGTGTGAAGTAATATCTCATCGTGGCTTTAATTTGCATTACCCTGATGGCTAATTTTTTTAAAAAATATGGATGTGTTTACTAGATGAAAATTCATTGAGTTGTACTCTGTGATTTAATCCTTTTCCGTATAGTTCGTTATTTTAAAAATGGTGTCACTGATACTGCCCCACAATGTGCAGAGAAATAGTAAACAAGTTCTCAGACTCAGTCCACATGGACATTAAACAATTATTTCAGTTTTTCTTGGCTGTGTTATTAGTTTTTCCAACCATCAACAGCACTGGGAATACACTAATACAAATGGAAAATTTGGTGAATCATCCTGGTCTCTATTCATAGAAAGAGTAAGCAGAAAACACCATATATTGGAGCTTAGTATTAAATGTTAGCAGAAAGTCAGGAGAAAAGTGGCAGAATTTAGGAAAATTGATTCATATGCACACATTGAATCTGGATAGAGAGCTCTATCAATAAAGTAAAGAAAATACTTACATAGTCTACTGAACTCTGCAGATATTTATTCAAAGCTGACGTATCAACTTCTCTGAATTCCTGCCTTTTTGAGGTAATTGGGGTATTAGCAAATGTTAAGAAAGTAATCCTACTTTTTTAAAAAAGTGCTATGGGGGCTGCCTGGGTGGCTCAGTGGGTTAAGCCTCTGCCTTCAGCTCAGGTCCTGATCTCAGGGTTCTGGGATCAAGTCCCACATCGGGCTCTCTGCTAGGCAGGGAGCCTGCCTCCTCCTCCTCTCTCTCTCTCTCTCTCTCTCTCTACTTGTGATCTCTCTCTCTGTCAAATAAATAAAATCTTTTTTAAAAAAGTGCTATGAAGAATACATAAAATATAATTCTGTGTGTTAACTGTTTTTTGTTGAGTTATCTTAAAAATAATAAAAGTATGCATAAATAACATCTACCACATGGTAACTGGTAAACTATATAATGCTGTGAAAACCATGTGTACAACATAGGTCTTGCTCCTGAGGACATAAAACAAGAACATATAATATGACACGATAGTTCTTTATTGCAGGAGAATATAAAAATGTGTTTTGAAATTTTTTTTCTTTATGGATGGTTCTCAGGGGTAGAGAAAAAGAATTCTTGCTAGGAAAGAAGTGGGAAAACAACTTTCTAAGATTTTGCTTGTTTTATTAGTTTGGTCAGAATTTGTGAAAGGAGAATCTGTCCTCCTTAACACTGCTTGTACTTCTGTTCTTTTCTCCACCTGTGGCAGAATATGTTTTCTTATATTAATACCTCTCTCCAAGTCTGTTTCTGTAGTTCATGAAGGTAGTTTGTTTGCATGTGATGATGAAAAACAGCATATTTTATTTCATCATTTATGAAGTTTTTTGAGGAAGAATAAGTTCTATTTTTATTCCTTTATTCAAAATACTTGCTCTAGGGGCATGTGATCTTAGTAATACATTTTCGCCTCATCTGAAATGGTGTTAATGAAAGAGAAAAGGGTGAGTATAAAAATGTGTGGAGAAAATCAAAATGTGAGAAAGTGAAAGCATTGTGGCATGCACATTCTGGATATCAATTATATTATTAGTGATCTTTAAACATAACTTATAATCAGAATGAAGTGACTACATTCTGTGAAGGAAGAGATTGAATACATTCTTTTCCTCCCTAATACCAGATTTTATTTTTTACATTTACCTGACATGAAATAAAAACAAAATAAATATCTCCATATTTGTCTTGTAACAGAATTGCCTTAATATCCATGAGAGAATGATTTTGAGATAATTATTTTAATCTGCATTTTCTAACATTCTCTTCTGATGTATTGTAAAACTCCGTGTAAATATGTCATTATGAGCAAATGTAATATGTATCATTTCCTCAACATTCTCTGAAATCACTTTTCAGCTCTTATGAACTTTATGTATTTAGACATTTCTAAAATGTCATTCAAATTTATAAATAGCTCACTGAGGACTCTTTCAAAACTCAAGTTGTTTACGATGGTCTTAAAAAAAGACAGGTCATTTACCCAGTTTAGAAAACCATAAAATGAAACCCTAATAACCATAAAGAAAGCAGAGACTCCTAATTTTCATAAAAATGGGGCCAAGTGTAATGACAGTCACTTTGAAGTAACGTCAAAGCTCTCTTGGTAAGTGTTACTCTCCACAACAATCCTAGCCACCTGCTGCCTGGCCTGCCCTGTGGCTGTGCAGTGAAGGCTTATATGTCTGGGCTCTAAACTCCTTCTCTAGAGAAAACTACTGTTTTCATGAATTTCCTAGGTTCAGGAACTCCTGAGCTGATTTTTAGTAAATGCTTATACAAGAAAGTTTTCTTCTTTGGGACTTAGGAAGATTATGAAAAAAACAAATTGTTCTTCTTCTCATTTTCTCAGACAGCTTCCCTCAGGCTATTCTTTATGGTTTAATTGTCCACAGAAGCTTGAATATTTAGTATCTATAATGACATGGTGAAAGATTTATACTGCTAAAGCATTCCCTAGCCATGAAGCAAGATCAAATTGCACTAATTCTCATTAACAAAAATGAAGATGGGTAAATGGGGTGGAGCAGTAGATATCTGGATATGACGGCAAATCTTTGCTCAGCTAGATATTAGTATTTCATGGATGAGTCACCAAATGCAAAAATTATAAAAATCTAATGATCTTCTGGAAGAATTTTTCTTAGAAATGTTATTATATTTCATCATAATTATTGATGGTGTTTACAAAACTGATAGGACTAGGATCATTCATTTTCTGTAAATATTTATTAAGCAACTTCTCTGTGCCAGGTACAACACTGAAAATGTAGTGGACAAATAAGAGAGAAAATATTTACACTTCAAAGTAATTTACTTTTTTCTTGGCTCAGAAAAACAGTTAAACAATAAGTAAATAAACAAATATTCATGCAAATGAGGAAATGTTTGGTACTATGTGTAATAAACAAAATAAAACAGGGTTTTGTGATATAAACTGTTTAGTGGATGTGTAAGTTCAGGAAAAAAAAATTTAAGAGGAATCTGAAACCAGGTTTTATGGGAATGGCAAGAAGAATCACTATAGGAAGACTAAATAGTAGCTTGCAGTAAGTAGGAACAGTGGAGATGGAGACAGTCTAAAAATTTCATTCTAGATTTTGTTAACAAGCTCTTGTCATTCTGAATGAATAGATGGCACTTTTGAAGTCCAGGTTTTGTTGGCTGTTTTATATAAACCTCATTATCTTTCTTGTTAACTTCTATGTAAAAGCTGGTCTTCAGAATGGGTAATTATTCCCTTTATTTGTCAGAAAGATTATCATACCTTTTGAAATACGGCGAATTTGGGAGACACACCTTACAATGTCATAAAAGGAGCAAAAGTCTCCTGAGGATTATCTAGAGAAATGTAATTAGTTCACTCATTATTGCTATTGATTAAAGTCCCAGACTTAGTGAATTTGCATACTAATTTGTATATTGCTCCAAATGGAACTGATAACAACGGATATTAGAATTTGTGGTTCTATTGGACATTACTCAGTTATGCTAACATTGCCTAGCTTTGTAAATGCTATTTGGACTGATTTTGACATCTGTTTCCCTCATTAATAAATGAGTAGAAAAATCCTTCAACACATACTTATTTTATATTGAAGTTTGGGGTCATGATTTTTAACTTTTTTAAAAATATATTTTCATATCTGAGACACTTATGTAAAGCTTGGTTGCTATAATCAACAACATCATCCATAGCTCTCTTCTTTCTTTCTTATTAGCATGTAAGAGAGAACAAAGAATTTCTCTGATAGAATTAGTCCAGCATATTTATAGAAAATGTTGGTACTTGTCTCTGTTTTCGTTTTCATTCCATTTGACTGATTCCATGGGACATCCTTGTTGCCCAAAAGACACTTCAGGGTTCCTTTACCCCCTCAACTATAATAATTTCTGTTTCCACATTCTTCTTCCCCCATTCACACAATAACCAACTGGACCCACAGATGTACCAACTCAGAAATCTTAATCCTGTGTCCTAATTTCTGATAACCTGTTCTTACCCTGCAGTGTCTCAGTTTATAGTACCACTATGCCTGTTTCTGAACCTCAGCAAGACTTCCACGCTTTAATTTTTTTCCTTCTAGATTATTGACTCTCTTTCACTGCATTGTCTTTGTCCACAGGGTTTAAAGGACAGGACAAAGTGACTGAACTACTTTCTCCCATCACCCTAGCCCCCTTGCACTTTAATCCCTATTCCATTCCAGTCAAACAGGACCCTAACCCAGAAGAGTGACTATATTCCCTTTCTCTTCTGCCATGGAAAGGAGGCTAAACTCTATTTTAAAAACAAAACATAAAATTAGAAAAAGAAAAAACCTCATATAATTACTAATAACTTGTTTGAATTACATTAGAATCCCACTAAAAGCCAAAAAATCCAACACATTTGTTAATATGTTTCTTAAGTCTTTTTAATCTATAGTTTCAGCCTCCATCTTTCCCTTTTCATTGCAGTTTATTTGTTGAATAAGCTCATAAAATGAAATTTAATTTGAGTTATTTGTCCTGTAGAATGTCCTGCAGTCTTTTCTCCCGGTCCCCCATCTTCTTTCTGGATGCATCCTTACCTTTTTGGGGTAGTGTTTAATACGGTCTTCTGTGCACTGTTTTGAGAGCTTGATCCAAAGGCTTGTGGTTCGAGATTACCTTAATGTATCTCCCATCAGGAGGCAACTGTGTGCTGTCTCTGTATGTCCGTTTAGCCATTCATAATGATGGCCTAAATGTATTAGTTAATTAGGGGTTTTTAAATAGTAATATTCTATTTCTACCATTACTTTTTTATTATTGTGTGCAGTTAGCCATTACTTTTTCATTTACTATTTGGAATACTTTTTTAAAAAAAGAAACTTTGTTAGCTGTTTTGTTACCTAGAGGCAGTTCATATAGAAAAGGCAGAATATATGCAACATTCTTCCTCTTTATTTACTAGTTTCTAAAATAATGATTTGGTTCCTTTGTATCCTACAAAAGGGAAAATGGGGCTGTGTGTGTGTGTATGTGTTTGTGTGTGTGTGTGTGTGTGTGTGTGTACACGTGCGTGCATGTGCATATCATTATGAACTTACAAATTTATACACATTGATGTGTTTAAGTCTATTGAGGTTTTTATGCTCATTTTAAGAAATCTTTGAGCAGTGGGAGCCCCTAAGGTGGCTGCTGAGTCCTTTGACATAACCTGGGTATTGATAGCTTTCCTGCTTTCTGCCCCTTTAAAATACTGCAGACTCATTTCCAGATTATTACTTGTGAAAATAATGTTTAGAGACCACAATCTGGGACTCTATGGTGCTGATTGCTGCTGGATTTTAAAAATTATTAAAAGTCTTTAAATGGACAGATTAGTAAATATGTTTTATTTGATTTCTTCTTAAAATTTAATATGGTATAAATTCATGCTTATAGCTCTTAATTTAACTTCAGATATACAGAATGTTTTTATTTAGTCTTACCAATTTAGTCTACATTAGATACAAAACTTCTCTAAAGCTTCACAAATTAAAAAAATGTAAACTCATAATAATATTAGTCTGTTCCAGTTTGGGAGAGGAAGGTATTTAGTTCTAGTAAAAACTGATACCCATTTCTATCTAAAATTTGCCATTGAAAACTAGATACTTCCAAAAATTTAGCCAATCATTTTTCTGAAAAATGATGTTGATGAGTAGATTAAAATATTAGCTAAATTCTTTGAGTATATTCAGTGAGAATTAAATAGAATAGACTGAACAGCATGTTTTAAGTTATGTGATTAAAAATTCATTTATAAAACTATAATTGAAGTAGTGTGTTTTAAAGGATTATGTTAGCTTTTCTAGTGTGACTTTTTCCCTGCAGTTCAGAGAAATCTACATTCAAGTAAAAAATAGGCACTTTTTTGTTCCAGACCGATTGTAGTATTATGGCGCCAGGCAACAGTGTTAAAACTCCCATGACTCCTGAGAATTGTCTTGCTTTTCCTTCAGATAAAAAGCTTTGACATGCACAAATTAGTGGTGGATTCATTTTGTTATAATAATTTGTTACTTTTACATTATCTAATTTTTGCATTTGATAAATAATATTGGACACATAATTTCCAGGAGACACTGTTCTAGACACAAGGAAAACTGTTAGCAAAGAAGCCTAATATATCCCACCTCTTGTTGGGCTTATATTACAGAGATGAGAGAAAGTCCATCAACAAACTAACACCTATGTGTCACGTGGTTATAAAATAAGATAGAGCAGGATAAGGGAATGAGAGGGATTGGGTTTTGAGTGTTCTTATAGATGGGGAAGTCTGGGAACATCTGTTTGTACCCCCTTTATAAATAAGACAGCATTTAAGAAAAATCTTGTGTAATAATGTACTTCTCTAAATATAGTTATTAAACAAACGTTCTTTGAGTACCTCTAATGTGCTGGGCACTGTGATTGACACTGAAAGTATGGAAGAAAACAATATAAACCCTACACCTGAGGAGCTCAAGGACTAAACAGTTGGATAGAGTGTTACAAACTTGGCATTGTACATATCAGCATCCCAGGCGTACTGGGAAAGAGGTTAAGTCTTCTATCATTTCAAAGTCCATGTAGCTATTCTGGTGTGGACTCAAGAGTTAAGAATGAATGACCAGCGGAAGAAAACAATGGTAAATTTCTATTTCAGCGTCTACCAACAAAATTTCACCAGTGTTTCTTATTTGTTGTCATTCAGGCCACCAGAAACACCGTTCTCCTTTGTTTTGCTCTTCCAAATATATCCTCATGATTTTCAGGTCACTCGAATGTCATATTTTGAAGCTGCAAATGGAGGTTGTATAGGCAGGCCTTCCAGGTGTGGATGTGCCCACCTAAAGGGCTATGATGTCAGACTGGCTTTTCAGCTGTTATTATTGGCTGCAGGCTACTTCTACTGACACAATTAAGGTAGCAATTGAAATTAGGTTGCTAATTAGCTGGCATTAAGATAGGAAGATAAGCCTGTATTATTCATCTGGGTTTAATGTGATCAGGAGTACTTCAATGGGTAAGAGGGAGAGGAAGAATCAGTGTCCCAGTGAGGTGAAGTGAAAAATACTTGACTGACTATTGATGGCATTGAAGGAACGCAGCCCCAGCCGAAGAATGCAGGTGCCCTAGGAAACAGCAAGACACCATGCTCTTCTTGGACCTCCATAGAGGAGCATAGCCCTGTGGACACCTTGATTTTAGCTCAGTGAGACCCGTTTTGGACTTCTGACCTAAGGAGTTGTAATATAATAAATGTGTGTTGTCTTAAGCCACTAAATTTGTGATAATTGGTTTCAGCTAAAAATAGGAAACCAATGCAGTCCTTAAGGTTTCAAGGATCCTAGTTCTTGGAAGCAGTCTTCAATGTAAATAAATTTTGTAGTCATTTTTCCCACTGGATACAGTGGTTCCTCAAGCAAATAAGCCTGCACAGGCTCATGCTTTACCATTCTAGACATTCCCAAATGTGGATTTATGCACAGTATGTGTATAGGTTAGTCTGTGACATCTCCATTCTAAGATCCAGCTTAATAGTGATTAAGAACATGTCCAGTAAAGGCTTCCCCCACAGTGTGTCAAGTTTTAGAAGAACTGGTCATTGTCTGTGGTATCTGTGCAAATTCTTCATACTAAACATGTTAATTCCATTACATATATGAACCAAGCAAAGATGCTGTCAAGGCAAAGACTATATCGCCACTAAAAATACTTAATAACTTAACATTTTTTTTACTACCTTTTAACTTTGTAATGGGCCAAGTAAGTGCTGCTTTATTTTCTCAAGGATGCTATACCTATATCATATAATGCCTTGTTTGAGCAATAGCAAACAACTAACTAGCTATCATTTTTCTTAGAAAAAAGAAGAGAATAATTGTTAATATTTAACATATATTTAATTTGTTTGTATTTTCAGATGAAATCATCTCTCATTTTAAGAGATAATGCTGATAATACCACACTGGTTTAATACTCATTCTGCTTCAAGGAAGCACTTTAAAATCTTCAATGGGCATTTATAATATCTAAATTCCTGTGGGTACCACACCACAGCTTTGCTGCCTGGAGTTAAGAGGTTTTCTGTTACTAACTCTGATTGCCCCATCAAACGAAGCCTGCGAGTGCCTAAATTGTGATAATTATAACTAACTTCAGCTTCCTTGCATCATCTTTGTGCGAGAGAAAACCTCTTTCTGAATTTTTTCTTTCATAATCAGAAAAGAGAGATGTGAAACATGAAAGAATTTGTATTTGTTTTTCAGGGCCACCATAACAAACAATTACAAGCCGGGTGGCTTAAATGGCAGAAATTTATCTTACCATCATTCTGGGGGCTAGAAGTCTATGATCAAAGTGTTTTCTCTGAGACCTCTGTCTTGGTGTGTAGATGTTCATCTTCTTGCTGTGTCTTCACGCCAGCTTCCCTTTGTGCACGCCTGTGTTCTAAATCTCTTTTTCTCATAAGGACACCAGTTGTGTGGGATTAGGGCCCACCACAGCAAGCTCTTTCACTGTCCTGACCTCTTTAAAGGCCCAGTCTCAAAATAGAGTTACATTCTGAGATCAGGGCTGGAGCTTCACCATAGGAATTTGTGGGGGGAGGGAGCACCATTTCCGTTCATAACTGAGTTCTTCTGCAAGAAGCTGTTGACATCTAGTTTTCCAATCATTTTTGCTTGGTCGGTTCCTGAGTTTTTCTCCTATCTACTCTTGGTCTCTAAAGTTTAGAATGAGCATAAGAATTTCACTTGCATTGCTTACCTTGTAGACAACCTAGCATTCTCCCCACCTACCCCAATCAATTTTCTGTTTATATTTGTTTTTAGTAGTAGTGCTGTCTTTTTTTGGTCTCCACAGTGTGATTTCAAATTTGTGTTCAAATTTTTGAATATGTGTGTGTGTGTGTGTATCTATCTATCTATCTATATATATATTCCATATTTTAAAAATATGTGTTCTATAAGAATAGTGGGTTTGTTGTTGTTATTGCTTTGTTTTTTAATTTTTCTTTAGGTAATACATTTTTAAAGGTAGAAGTCCTATAACTTGTCATAGGTAGACTACCACAATGCTTGATAGTGTAGGGGTGGGACAGAAGAATACAATACCCTAAAGTGTCAGAAATCTACATAAAAATAAATGAAGTAAGTGATTACCACAATCTTCTAAGTTTTTGATCTAGAACAGGCATCTCTTTATTCTATGTGTTAAATTTTAAGTTATCTTTTAAGATAAAATAACCATGAAAGTTAAAGATAACACATTTTTAGGAAATATTTTTGGAAGAGTAATAAAAAACTTATGGTTCACTGAGTAACCATTATAAAGTAAGTTGTATATTTTGCTAGTTTTATTTCCCTCTCTTGTAGATCAGAAAGTAGGTCTACAGAGCCACAGGTTCATGTTACATAGTAAATACTCTTAACTTTGGTGACCCTGTTATCCTTTTCTTCTCCACCTCCTTTCTCTTCTCCATCTTCTGCTATTTCTCCCCTGTGATTTTGTGATATATCTCTGAATAAGAAACCTTCTCATGAGGCAGCTTCTCCAGTTTTTCTCATAAATCAATAATATCCTGCCTTACCATTTTAGCATCTCTTTAACTCTGAAAGAGCCCACTTCTCCCACACTGTGTTCACCATAGTATGTCTAAGGCTCTGGGAGTCATAATGCCTCATTGATTTCTCCACGTGGAAATCCTCAGGAGATGACATCACTATTCCACTGTCTCTGTGGAGGCAGCAAGCTGTCCCTGTTGGAATGGCAGAAAGTGGCTTGTCAGTTTCTACTATAATTTCCTCTTCAGCAGTATGTATTACCATAAGAATGAATTTTAAGACTATTGCCTCATTTAGATGGAATAAACTATTAAATGCTTTTTCACATTATTGCCTGAACTAGGGCATCATTTTTCTAGTTTTCTTTTTTTTTTTCAAATATTTTATTTATTTATTTGACAGAGAGAGATCACAAGTAGGCAGAGAGGCAAGCAGAGAAAGAGAGAGGAGGAAGCAGGCTCCCCGCTGAGCAGAGAGCCTGATGCGGAACTCGATCCCAGGACCCTGAGATCATGACCTGAGCTGAAGGCAGAGGCTTAACCCACTGAGCCACCCAGGTGCCCCATTTTTCTAGTTTTCCTTCAAAGAGTGTTTGTTTTTGAAATTCTCATTATGAAAAGGACCAGTTCGCTTATCAGAAAGTTACTATTACACAGATTCCTGAAGAAACACAAACAAAATGGGCTCATTATAAATCACCATGCTTCCTGTCTTCCATGTGGCTCAATACAGTTCTGGAAAGGCAAGCTATGTTGTCTTATAAGCATTGAAGACAGTCTTCACCTGAATGCCCTAAAATAGAATTCTAGGAGAATACTGGGTTTTAAACTTCTTTTAAAAGCATGCTATTGTTGCTATCTGAAATCTTAGATACATGTTTAGATAATATTCATGTATTAATATTTGTCTTTATATCCCACATTTATATGAATATATATTGTATATTTTATATTATATATTATTATATTTACAGCATACATTTGGAATATTTTTGGCAAAGATCTGCTTGGCACACACTTCATTCTCTTACTTCATTCTTCTTTGTCATCTCTGAAAAGTCAGATATATATATGGCTGTGGTGAATAAGTTTCACTCTCAGCAGCTGAAACTGCTAGAATGACTTGTAAGAGAATCCATGGTCCCAATGGATTCTGAGTAGCACGCACCTGTAATTCTAAGTTTGAAAATAGGCAGGGATGCCTGTGTGGCTCAGTTGGTTAAGCGGCTGCCTTCAGCTTGGGTCATGATCCCAGCCTCCTGGGATCGAGTCCCACATCGGGCTCCTTGCTCGGCAGGGAACCTGCTTCTCCCTCTGCCTCTCGGCCTACTTGTGATTTCTCTCTCTCTCTGACAAATAAATAAAATCTTTAAAAAAAAAAAATGAAAGTAGGCGAAACTGTAGAGTAGGAGAAAGTTTTTCCATACTCCAGCTTTCTCTTTCCTATAAACCTACTGCATTTTGCTCTCTTTTGTTCTCCTGAGACATATGTTGTCAGTCCTTCTGTCTCTGAAATGACTGAGTTTCAGTATCTTAACTCACCCCTTGAAATAAACTTCTTAAATTTTTTGCATATTTGAAATATTTGCATTTCAAAACAACAATGCATTCAGTTCTAAGAAAATAGAATCCAAGACCTCCATCAATGGCAGGTAAACTTGGGGGTTAGGAGATTTCCCAGTGCTTCCAAAGTCAGGTCACTGGAGATGTGGGCTTTACTACCTATTCGTTATTCTGACCTTGCTTGTCTCTCTGCTTATGCTGCCTTTGTTATACATACATTACATACGTAAAAGTTTGTTCTTACATAAATATTGCTCATAAAAAAATCCATGTATCATTGGGCCGGCATCCCTACAGAGTTGTCTTCTTGGAGTTTCTGTCCTTAAAAACAAAACATCCTGTCTTGGTCAGCTCTGTTTGCCATAATAAAGCGCCATACATAGATAGATTGACTGGCTCAAACAACAGAAATTTGTTTTTCACAGTTATAGAAGCTGGAAATTCAAGATCAAAATGTCTGTATGGTCAGGTTTTAGTGAAGAACCTCTTCCTGGTTTGCAGATGGCTGCTGTCTTCTTGTGTTCACAAAAGGTAAAGGGAGAGATTTTATGTCTCCTCTTTTTATAAAAGCACTACTCCCATCAGAAAGGACCTACTTTCATGACTCAGTTTTACCATTAATTACCTATCAAAGGCCCTGCCTCCAAATACCGTTGCATTGGGAGTTAGGGGTTCAACATATGAAATTGAGGTAGGACACAACCATTTGGTCCATATCACTCTCAGATATTTACATGTAACCCTTCAGCCTCCTTAAACCCTATTTACCCATTTACTTACCTAAGTTTATCAGGAATATAATTCCTGGAAAAGTAATATGCCATAAAATATTTGATACATCAATCTGCATAAATTAATAGTGATTTATTTTAAAAATCAAAAGAGCTTTCCAAGTGTGAATACTCTGTTATTTTAAGTGCTCTTAAGTGCAGTTAATGTGACTAAGTACTAATGAGATTCAACCACCACATTTGGATAGTATAATATACCTATAATAACTCTAACTTTTCATCTTTTTTTTTTTTTTTTAGCTTTTCATCTTCTAAAGCCACATTTGTCATTCACATTATTGGGTTCTTGTGATGTTATTGTGGAAGAGCAAAAGTTATTAATATCTTACTAAAACTTCAAATAAAGACAGTCAATTTTTTTCTTTAAGTTCAGTATTAATTTTTGAATGATCAGACTGCATAGAAGTTGTTCATCATGAATATGAACATCTAATTTAGGTCTGAGTTAACTTGGTAAATAAGAAGGTTGCAAAAGACATATATAAATATATAGATAGGCATTTGTAAATATGCTTGTATGTGCATATGCACGTACATAAATGTATGCATGCACTCATGTATGAAACATATACACCATGTATAAATATATGCACATATGATTTATACAAACATCCACATTTTCAAATATACATTTCTTTCAGTGGGATTTTGAAAATAGAAGTCAGAAAAATGATTTAAGACAATTTGACTCTTCTCAGATTAGGATCACTTGGTCATCTGAATGAAATAGCCTATTTCATGTCAGATAGAGCCAGCAGAAGTTATGTCTGATATGTTATGTTAAGATCTAGCTAAGGTGAGAGGTAGAGTGTCTTGGATTCAAATGTATGAATATCAGCAAAAATGTGGGACTATAAGTTAAGAAAAAAGCCTTGTAGTTACAAAAAATATCCTAACTGTAAAGATAAATAGAATCTCTTTAAAATGTTCACAGAAGGTTGTACTTTAACCTTATGTTATTTTCTTTCCTGCCTTATTGAGGCATGATTGACAAATAAAAATTTTATATATTTAGGTTGTACAACATGATTTTTTAAAGGTATAGAAGGTAATGATTTAATATGCATATGCATTGTTAAGTGATTACCATGATCAAATTAATTAACATCTTCATCACCTCACATACTTACCTTTTTGTGTGTATGCATGGTAAGAAAATACCTAAGAGTATTTTTAACAAATTTCAAGTGCACAATATAGTATTATTAAAGAGTCATATGCTGTACTTTAGATCCCCAGAATTTTTTTTATCTTATAATTGAAAGGTTGTACACTGTGAGAAACATCTACTCATTTCCCCTACCACCTAGCCCTTGACAATCTTCATTTTACTATCTGACTATGAATTCAACATTTTAGATTACACATATAAGTGAGGTCATACAGTATTTTTTTTCTGTATATGGCTTATTTCACTTAATATAATTAGTCCTCCAGGTTCACCCATGTTGTCACAAATGGCAAAATTGCCTTCTTTTATTGCTGAATAATGTCCCATTATAGATATATAATATTTTATTTATCCATTCATCATCCATCAACAGACATTTAGGTTGCTTTTATATCCTGGCCATTGTAGATAATATGCAATGAATATGGGAATGCAGATATCTCTTTTGGATAGTAATTACATTTTCTTTGGATATGTACCCAGAAATGGGATTGCTACATCATCTGGTAGTTCTATTTTTAATTTTTGGAGGAAGCTTCATTCTGTTCTCCAAAACAGTGTGTCACTGGACTTAACACAGACACATAGACTAAGAGAACAGAATCGAAAGCCCAGCTCTGGCTAGGACTTCCAGTACAACGTTAAATAGAAGTGCTGAGATTGGGCACCCTTGTTCCTAATATTAGAGGGAAGTCTTTCAACTTTTCAATGTTGAGTATGATACTAGCTGTGGACTTCTTATATATGGCCTTTATTATATTGAGGCACATTCTTTCTGTACCTAACTAATGAAGAGCTTATCATGAAAGAATGTTGAATTTGGTCAAATGTTCTTGTGGATCTGTTAAAATGAAATGATAGTGTGATCTTTTATCCTCACTTTGTTGATGTAGAGAAACACATTTATTGATTTATGTATGTCGAACCATCTTTGCATCCCAGGTACTTCCACATCTGGACACATTTTTAATATATTTATTTTAATTACTTATTTTTTGAAAGATTTTATTTATTTATTTGACATAGAGAGAGAGAATAAGCAGGGGGAGTGGCAAGAAGAGGGAGAAGGAGAAGCAGGTTCCCACTGAGCAAGGAGCCCGATGCCAGGCTCAATCCCAGGACCCTGGGATCATGACCTGAGCTGAAGGCAACCACTTAACTGACTGAGCCATCCAGGTGCCCCTTAATTACTTATTTTTAAGAATAGTTTTAGATTTACAAAATAATTTCGGTGATGTACAGAGTTCTTATAAACACCACAACTAGTTTCAGCTGATATCTGACATTAGTAAGGTTCATCTGAGCCCAATTAATGGACCAATATTGATACAAAATTATTGACCAAAGTCTATAGTTTCCTCAAAAATTTCCTTAGGCTTTACTTAATGTGCTTCTTTTATCTCATGATCTCTCCCAGGTTAATGCATTACATCTCTCCATCCTGTATCCCAAGGATCCTCTTGGTTGTGGCTGTCTATCAGACATTATTATTGTTATTATTATTATTATCTTAACAGTTTGAGGAATAGTGGTAAAATATTTTGTAGAATGCCCCCTCAATTGGGATTTGTCTGATATCTTCCTCATGATTAGGCTAGAGTTACGGGTTTGGGGAAGTTATGGGTTATGGTTATGGGTTTGCCTCTGAGGTGAAGTGTCATTTCTAGCACATCAGCACAAGACTACATGCTATTTTCATGACTTAACCTCTGTTCATTTTGTCTTTGGCCAGCTGGCTGAGGCAATGATTGTTAAGTTTCTCTACTGTATAGTTCTTTACCTCCTATCATTCAACATGCCCTATTTGGAAAAGAAAACGTTGCTATGCAAAGTCCATACACAGTCCATAAAGAATGGGGAATTATGCTCTACCCCCTGGAGGGTAGAGTATGTATGTAAAACATTTGGAATTGTTCTGCTTAGCAGCTTTGTCTCTTCTCCCACATTTATTTATTTAATAATTTATTTGTATAGGCATTGGCTTAGTAATACTTACTTTATAATTTGGGTTATAATCATGCTTTCTAATTTATTTTATTGCTCAAGTCATTGTACCTTTACCACTGGGAGCTGCTTCAGTTGACTCCTGAATGTCTCTGGCACACCTCCATCATTGTAGGGTTCCTTTGCTTATTTTTTGGAGTATGTTCCTTACTTTCTGTCACTGCAATATGGTCCAAGCTTATCTTTTTCATCTATCATTCTAGAATTAATGATTTTTTAAAGAAACCTAATTCCTTTTATTGGAGAATGATATTAAAAACCATGATCTGGGCTCTATGTATAAGTGTTCCTATTATGTTGTCATTACTTCTTAGCCTGCTTAGCTGAAAGAAGAAGAAAATATATGTGTTTATAATAACTTGCATATATACATATATCTCTAAATATTTATATAAGTAGCCATATGTATCTATATGAAGCTAAATTTGAGTTAATACTGATGCTTCTAACTCTAATCCATTACCATATGATCATTCAAGCCCCTCCTACTCCATCAGTGAAAAATTTGACTCCCGCTATCTGTGATCCACTTGCTTAATTGTTCAATTCTAATATACATGTATAACAGAATCAGAATTTTAAACTATACCTCATGAGGTAACAATTTTATTAAGTTGAGTGCAATGCATATGAAAAATCAATTTCTTTTACTTTTAGTATTAAAGACTGCACTCTATTAAAAAATTACTTGCCACCTTCTTCCCCTACTCCTTTTAGTAAGGTTGTTTCATCCATTCATATCGTGGTTAGGAATTTTTTAACAATTGACATTGCACACTATGATTATTCCAAACTCCAAGTTAAATATTTTAATTGCACACAGTGAAGTTCACTCTTTGTGCTGTGCAGTTATGTGGGTTTAGACAAATGCGTGTTGCTGTATATCCACAATTACACCACCATATAGAATAATTATACTGCTCTAAAAATCTCAGTTTCATCTATTAAACCTTTACCCCTTACCCTAAACTCCTGAAAATCACTGATGTTTCTGTTGCTCCTATAGTCATGTTGTTTGTAGAATGTCCTATAATTGTAATCAAATGGTAAGAGCTTTCCTAAGACTCACTTTTTTTCACTTAGCAATGTATACTTAAGGTTTCTCCATGACGTTTTATGGCTTGATAGCTCATTTACTTTTATTGCTGAATTCTAGTCCATTGTGTAGATGCATCATGATCTATTTATCCATTCACTTATTCAAAGATGACTTAGTTGCTTTGAGTTGGAGTTATTATGAATTAAGTTTCTATATACACTCAGTATATACACTATAGTCTTAGTGTTCCTAAGTTTTTAACAATTGGGTAAGTATCTAAGGGTATGATTTCTATATTACATCTTAAGATTATGCACAGCTTTGCAAGAGATCATTGTCTGCCAAACTGATTTCCAAAGTTGCAGTACCATTATATATTTCCACCAATAAAAGTCAGAGTTCCTCTTTCTCTGCATCCTTCCCAGAAATAGGTATTGTCTGTGATTAGGATTTTAACCAGTTTAATGAGGGTGTAGTGGTGCCTCACTGTTGTTTCACTTTATAACTTCCTAATGAGACTAATGTTGAGCATCTCTTCATATGCCCATTTCCCATCTGTGTACCTTCTTTGGTGATCAATCTGTACAGATCTTTTGCACATTTTTAGCCCCTTTTTTTCAGTTTTAAAAGTCCTTTGTATATTTTGGATACAGGCTTTTTATAAGATATGTGTTTTGTGAATATTTCTCATAATCTGTGGCTTGCCCTTTGAGTCTTTAACTTTGTTTCACAGCAGAGGTTTTAATGTTAAAATTCCAACTTCCCATTTTTTCCCCATGGACCATGCTTCTGACATGGTGTCTAAAAACACATTGCCATACCCCAAATCACCTCAATTTTCTCTTATATTTTCTTATAGGCTTTTGATACTTTTGCAATTTACTTTTTTGGTGTTTGATTCATTTTGAGTAAATTTTTGTGAAAGATAATGTCTTTGTCTAGGTTCAGTTTTTGCATATATGTTCATCTGATTTTTCTAACACCATTGTGGAAAACTTTATTCTCCATTATTTTTCACCTTGATTGAAGTATAATTGACAAAATTGTAATGTACTTTTTTTTTTAATTTGTGTATTGATTTGAGATAGAGAGAGATTGAGCAGTGAAAGAGACAGTGGGAGAGGGAGAGAATACAAGCAGACTCCCCATTGAGCACAGAGCCCAATGTGGGGCTCAATCTCAAGACCCTGAGATAGTGACCTGACCCAAAACCAAGAGTCTGATGCTCAACCAACTGAGCTATCCTAGAACCCCCAAATTGTAATATAATTAAATTGTATATCATGATGGATTCACAAGTGAATTCTAACAAGCATTTAAAGAAGAGATAATACCTATTCTTCTCAAATATTCCACAAAAAAAGGACAGGAGGAAAATTTCCAAACTCGTTCTAGGACACCAGAATTACCCTGCTACCAAAACCAGATAAAGTCTCCACTAAAAAAAGAGAATCACAGGCCAATATCACTGATGAACATGGATGCAAAAATTCTCAACAAAATACTAACAAACTGAATCCAACAATATATTAAAAAAAAAAACACAACACTCACCATGATCAAGTGGGATTTATTCCTGAGTTGTAATAATGGTCTAATATTTGCAAAACAGTCAATGTGATATACCACCTCAACAAAAGAAAGGATAAGAACCATATGATCCTTTCAGTAGATGCAGAAAGAATATTTCGCAAAGTACAACATTGATTCATGATAAAACCCTCAACAAAGTAGTCTAAACCTACTTTGGCTTAGGAACCTCAACCTTTGGTTGAGGAATGTATCTCAACATAATAAAGTCCATCTATGAAAAATCCAAAGCTATTATCATCTTAAATGAAGAATAACAGAGCTTTTCCTCTGCAGTCAGGAATAAGACAGGGAAGACCACTCTCACCAGTGTTATTTAACATAGTCCTGGAAGTCCCAGCCACAGTAATCAGATAACAACAACAATAACAATAGCAAAATGAAAGGAACCTAAATTGGCAAGCAGAAGTAAAACTTTCACTATTTGCAGATGACATGATATTCTATATAGAAACCTGAAAGACCCCACCAAAATATTGCTAGAAGTGATAAACAAATTTAGTGAAGTCCCAGCATACAAAATCAGTGTACTGTTGCATTTCTATTTACCAATAAGGAAGCAGTGGAAAGAGACATCAAGGAATCAATCTCATTTACAATTACACCAAAACCAATAAAATACCTGGGAATTAACCTAACCAAATAGGTGAAATACCTATACTCTGAAAACTATAAAACACTGATGAATGATTAAAAATGACACAAAGAAATGGAAAAATATTCCATAGTCATGGATCAGAAAAGCAAATATTGTTAACATGTTTATACTTTACAGGAAAAACTACCTATTTAATGTGATCCCTATCAAAATACCAACAGCATTTTTAACAGAGCTTGAACAAATAATCTTAAAATTTGTATAGAACCACAAAAGACCCCGAATAGCCAAAAAAAAAAAAAATCTTGAAAAAGAAAAGCAAATCTGGAGTGTCATTAATTCCAGACTTCAAGTTATATTACAAAGCTGCAGTGATGATAACAATATGGTACTGGCACAAAAATAGTCATACAGATCAAGGTACAGAAGAGAAAACCCAGAAATGAATCCACAACTACATGATAAGTTAATCTTCAACAAGGCAGGAAAGAATAGGGGTGCCTGGGTGACTCCCTTGGTTAAGTGTCTGCCTTCAACTCAGGTCATGATTTCAGGGTCCTGGGATCTGAGCCCCATGTCAGGCTCTCTGCTCAGTGGGGATTCTGCTTCTTCCTCTCCCTCTGCCTGCCACTTCCCCTTGTTTGTGGTCTCTGTCAAATAAATAAAATCTTTTTAAAAATTCTGCTATTAAAAAAAAAGCAGGAAAGAATGTCCAATGGAAAACACAGTCTCTTCAACAACTGGTGTTGGGAAAACTGGACAGCTAACATGCAAAAGAATGAAACTTGACCATTTTCTTACACCATACACAAACATAAATTCAAAATGGATGAAAAACCTAAATGTGAGGTCTTATGATTTCATAAAAATCCTAGAGGAGAAGATAGTGGTAACCTCTGATATTGGCTTTACCTACTTTTTAATAGATATGTCTCCTGGGGCAGGGGAAACAAAAGCAAAAATAAACTTTGGGACTTCATCAATATAAAAGTCTTCTGCACAGTAAAGGAAACAATCACCAAAACTAAAAGGCAAGCTTTGGAATGGGAGAAGGTATTTGCAAATTAGATATGTGATAAAGGGTTAGTATCCAAAATATAGGAAGAACTTATCAAACTCAACACCCAAAAAACAAATAATCCAGTTAAGAAATGGGCAGAAGAGAGGCAACTGCATGGCTGATTCGGTAAGCATCAGACTCTCTTGGTTTTGGCTCAGGTCATGATCTCGAGGTCAGGAGATTGAGCTCTGTGTCAGACTCCACACTCAAGAGGGAGTCTGCTTGAGATTCTCTCTCTTCTTTTGCCCCTCCCTCATTAAAAAATAGGCAGAAGACATGAATAGACCTTTTATCAAAGAAGATATACAGATGGCTAGCAAACATATGAAAAGATGTTCAGCATTACTCATCATCAAGAAAATACAAATCAAAACTACAGTTAGCTATCTATCACCTCACATCTGTCAGAATAGCTGAAATCAGCAACAGAAGAAACAATAGGTGTTGGCAAGGATATGGAGAAAAGGCTAGCCCTCTTACACTGTTGGAGGGAAAGCAAACTAATGCAGCCGCTCTGGAAAACTGTATGGAGATTCCTCAAAAAATTAAAGATCCAGGAATTGCACACTACTAGGTATTTAACCAAAGAATACAAAAATACTAATCCCGAAGGATACAAGTGCCCCAATGTTTATAGCAGAATTATAGCCAAATTATGGAAATAGCCTGTGTCCATCAGCTTAGGAATGGATAAAGGAGAAGTTATTATCTATGATGGAGTATTACTCAGCCATAAAAAAGAATGGAATCTTGCCATTTGCAATGACATGGCTGGAGCTAAGGTGTGTTATGCCTAGTGAGATAAGTCAGAGAAAGACAAATACTATATGATTTCACCCATATATGGAATTTAAAAAAAAAATGAAGAAAGGGGGAAAAAAGAGGCAAACCAAGAAATAAACTTAACTATAGAGAACAAACTGATGGTTATCAAAGGGGAGGTGTGTGTGTGGGTGGGGTTAAATAGATGATGGGGATGAAAGAGGGCACTTGTGATGAGCACCAGGTGCTGTATGGAAGTGATGAATCTCTATATTGTACATCTGAAACTAATATTAGATTGTTTGTTAACAACTGGGATTTAAATACTTTAAAAAAGTGTACATCATGATGATTTTATGTGCAAATACACTATGAAAGAATGAACCTTATCTGGTTGTTAACATCTCTATCACCATCCTACTCCGGTGAATTGCCTTTGCTTCTTTGAGAAAAATAAAATGACTGTATTTTGTTTGCCCTTATTTCTGCATTCTCTATTATGTTTAGTCTCTGTATATACAACATATAAATGTGATATATGTTACATATGTGATTTATATATGGTATCTTTCATATATATGTGGTACCATATATACGAAAGCTAGCAAGGGGCTGGAGTTGGGGAAATATTAGAGTCTGCCCAGGTCTTTCCCCCTGGGAAGTAGGCCTTCATTGTGTAACACATTCTGTATTACCAAAAAACAATTAAGTATCTTTCCTAGATATTCGCAGTGAAAATACTTGCATTCCTTGGGGAAAAAAGTCATGGAACTGTGGGACTGAGACTGTGGGCTCCAGGAATTTCTCACTTTAATGTTTGTCCACACTTAACCTCTAGTAGTTCATCAAAATTACTACTTAAGTGTTCATACCAGTCTATGACTCCAGCGGTAAGGGCTCCAAGTAACCAGATCTTGGCCTCATTCTCCAGATTTTGGGGTGGTGGTTTGACATGCAACTTCAGTTCCCTGTTTGGTCCACAGAAAGTAGTTGACTTTGGTTCATTCAGCTTTTCTTCTTTTTCTTCGTCTTCGTCTTCATCTTTGTCTTCGTCTTCTTCTTCTTCTTTGTTTTTTTAAAGATTTTGTTTATTTATTTGACAAGAGAGGGATCACAAGTGGTCAGAGAGGGAGGCAGAGAGAGAGGGGGAAGCAGACTCCCTGCTGAGCAGAGAGCCGCTGCAGGGCTCGATCCCAGGACCCTGAGATCATGACCTGAGCTGAAAGCAGAGGTTTAACCCACTGAGCCTTCAGGCGTCCCAGCTTTTTTTCTTCTTATAAGTTTAGAAATAATATCTTCTCAGCTCTTCATATGTCAAGGTTAACACACAAATTTCCCTAGTCATAAAATTGTGAATGATTATTCCTAAATATTTGCCATTCATCTTCCAAATAAACTACATTTCTTAACTTCACCCATTCATTAGTGTGTCCTGATAAAGAGGACAGATGCTGTGGCCAGAACTTAGATTTAAATCCTGACTCCCATACCTTCCAGCCAGCCAGCCTTAAGAAAAGGATTTTACCTCTTAAGATTTAACTTTCATATACAAGATGCGTGTAAGTTTCTGCCTCATAGGGATATGTAAAGATTTTATAAAATAATTAATGTAAATTATCTGGTACATAGTAAACTAATTTTTAAATAAATATTAGCTTTGAGCAGCTGGGTGGCTAACTGTTTAAGTGTCTGCCTTCGGCTCAGGTCATAATCTCAGGGTCCTGGGACTGAATCCCACATCAGATTCTTTGCTCAGCAGGGAATCTGTTTCTCCTTCTCCCACTCCCTCCATGCTCTCCCCCTCTCTCTCAAATAAACAAAATCTTTAAATAAATAAATAAATAAATATTAACTTTTAATACTTGCTATTATCATTAGCTTCATTATCACTCTCACTTTAATACAACCACATTGGCTCCTTATTGTTTCTAGAACATATCTGGTACTTCCCCTTGGCCTTGGCATTGGCTGTTCCTTCTATCTGAAATACTCCTCACACAGATAACTGCACAAATAACTTCCTTATATCCTTTATGTCATACTTAATCTTCTTCAAATGTAATATTCTTTTCAAAGCACATCCTTACTGCCATATTCAAGATAACAGCCAGCATCTACCACCCTCCATTGCATTCTTGATACCTCTTATCTTGCTTTATTTTCCCATAACACTTTTTTCTTCTAATGTTTTATATTATTTATTATTTTTTCCATCTTTTTTTTTTAAGATTTATTCTTTTTATTTTTAAGGAGAGTGAGAGAGAGCACTAGCAGGAGGGGCAGAGGGAGAGAATCTCAAGCAGACTCTGCACTGAGTACAGAGCCCAACATGGGACTGGATCTTCCAACCATAACATCATGACTACAGTTGAAACTGAGAGTTGGACACTTAACTGACTGAACCACCCAGGAGCCCCCATCTTTTTTCATTTTTATTTAAATTCCATGAGTAGAGGGTTCTCTGTATTGTCTAAATTTCTCTAACTATTGTTTAGAACAATATCATGCACATTTGTACTCAGTAACTTTTTTTTTAAGATTTTATTTATTTATTTGACAGAGAGAGAAACAGTGAGAGAGGGAGCACAGGCAGGGGGAGTGGGAAAGGGAGAAGCAAGCTTCCTGCTGAGCAGGTGGCCTGATGTGGGGCTCTATCCCAGGACCCTGGGATCATGACCTGAGCCAAAGACAGATGCTTAAAGATTGAGTCACCCAGGCACCCCTGTATGCAGTAACTCCTTGTTGAAAGTTTGATTACTGCTGTTTAGTAATTGCATAAGAAAAAAGCATTCCGTTACAGAATAGGAGCATGTGATGGTGTATTCATTCCCTATGGATGCCATAACAAGTTACTACAAATGTGGTGACTTAAAACAACAGCAGTTTATTCTCTTACAATTATGGAGGCCAGGAATCCAAAATGAAGGTGTTGGCAGGACCATATTATTCCAAAAGTTTTAGAGGAAAATCCTTTCTTGCTTCTTCAAGCTTCTAGTGGCTTTAGGTTTGGGAAGTGCGTAACTCCAAACTCTGCCTCTGTCTTCTCATAGCTTTATCCTTTGGGTCTCCATCATCCGTCTCATATAAGGACATTTGTCTTTGGATGTAGGGCCCACTTGGATAATCCCAGATGATCTCAACTTGTGATCTTTAATATAACTAATCTACAAAGATCCTTTTTCTGAATGTCACATTCACAGGTTGCTGATGGGCATGTCTTTGGGCGACCATCCTTCAGTCCACCACAGAAAGTATCATTTGGTGTCGTTGTTTAAACACTTGCTAAATTGTGTTGCTCTGTAGTGGAAATAATTACTTTACCTACAAAGTCTGGTCTCTGCATCGGCAGCATGAACATCATTCAGGGACATTTAGAAATGCAAAATCTCAGGTCCCACACTCATGTAATTGGATTAAATTTGCAGGTTAACAAGGTCTTTACCTGTTGCATATGCACATTAAAGCCTGAGAAATTATGATGTAGGAAAGAGTAGAACAGAACCTAAATAAACAGAGAAATTAGGGAGCTATATAAATGAAAACCAAAAGAAGACAACTGTTACACATTTTGTGAAAATACATGACAGGCAATTTACATAAATTGAAAAGCAAAGGAAGGTGAGTAGTGTAATGAATTCAGAGAACAGAACTCGGGCAATCTATGGAGAAAGGAAAATCCGAGTTATAAAGCAACAGAAATAAGAAAAACACCCTATAAATAAAGCAGTACACTTTGCTAGAATTAGCTACATATTCTTTAGCTCCAGTCAAATCTAGAGTACATCCAAATCACCTGGAGGCCTTGGTAAAACACATATTTCGATGCAAAACCTCCAGGTTTCTGGATTATTAGGTGTGGAGCATGCCCTAGACAGTTCAGTTCTAACAGGTTACCAAGTAAACTTCATTCTGCTGGGCCATGTAGCATACTTAAACTTTGTCTTAGAGTTATTCAGAACATTTAGATAGATGTTCTAATAAAGGGAAGGAAAAAAATCCTAAGTTTCTTGAGTTTGAAATTATCTCAAAAACCTTCTCAGATTTATTTTAAAAAAATATGACATATCAGTATTTTTTCCTACTTAGAAACTGGTGGTAGTATAAGTGAAAGAAAAGTTTAGAATTGTGAAGGATCTGGACCTAGAAGCTGTTATTTTCTCCAGCAATCCTAAAATTATCAATAGTCTGACATTGCTTTCTGTATTTCATTTAAAAAATGGTCATAATTCTTTGATATATGTTTACATGGTTTTATTGGATACTTATAGCTCAAGACCTAGACTTGGAATGTGGCTATTAAGAGAATGTTATTGAATATAATCCATAGTTTAATTGACCACCAGAGTTATATTTCCATATTTCTAGATCTTTCTTAAATATTTCAGATCCTCCCTCAAAAATGTCACTAATATGAAGTTAAAGAGATCTCAGGTGGAAGAAATGGAGACACTTCATTAATTTGGACAAAATGTTTGAATTGTTTTGAAATCAGTAAGAAAGTCTGTTTTCAGAAAGTTTTTAGCCTTTATTTCCATATAGATAGTTCAACCCAAAGGTGAGAAGACATAAGCAATTGACCTAAGGAGAGGTATGCAAATATTTGATGAGTTTAAAAATTTGACATTTATTCACATTTGGGGCAAATATTAAAAAATAAAATAAAATACTGAAACAGTGAATTTTCGAGACAAGGAATTTTTTTCTCTCCAAAGAATCTAGGACGTAAATAAGTCTCTTATAAGAAATTGTGTTTCTGACCAATATATAAAAATAAATCATTAAGATTTTTAGTATTTGGGCGCCTGGGTGGCTCAGTGGGTTAAGCCTTTGCCTTCGGCTCGGGTCATGATCTCAGGGTCCTGGGATCGAGTCCCGCATCGGGCTCTCTGCTCAGCAGGGAGCCTGCTTCCCTCTCTCTCTCTGCCTGCCTCTCTGTCTACTTGTGATCTTTCTCTGTCAAATAAATAAATAAAATCTTAAAAAAAAAAAGATTTTTAGTATTTGCATAGATCATCTATAATTCTATAGAGAATCAAGCTGAACTAGGACTTTGAAAATATTTAATCATCTCTGAACTAAACAAACAGAAGATAAATTCCTGTCAAAGGGAACTGGAAAATCTCTACTTGGTTCCCTGGGATATTTACAGTAAGACTAGTAATTATTTTGTGTATCCATCACTCCTGTCTGTGGAAGACACTTTACAAATGGCACTGAGTAACAAGTTGGCAATTCCTGAGCAACTCAGAATGGAATGACAATAAATTCTCCAGTACAAGATAGGAGAGAAAGCTCTTGTGAAGTCACTGGTGTTGGCAAAGTAGTCCCACTCTCATCCATTCCTAATACCATTTTTCCTGAGTTCTATTTCTCTCTAATTGAGGATTATTAGTGGGAATGTTGAAGTTTAATGTTATCATCCCTTAAAATGCACACAGTTTTCATGGGATAAATAAACGTGTGGGTATATATTTAATTTGGATGGAAACATTTTATCAACATTTTTAAAGGTACACATTTAAAACATTATATTCCTCATAAGAATAATTTGTACGGTGTTTTGATAAGTGTTAGTAGTTAATCATCACAATGATGAGCCTAAAAATTTTTAAGCAAGTTTAAAAAAATAGGATGATTGCCAAAATGTCTATGTAATAATAGATATAGTCTTTAATGTATATTAAAATGTAATCTAGTTTATGAACATTTAGGCCACAATGTTATCTAATTTTTTTAAAAAGTATTAATAAATGAACTTGAAGCAAGCCTGAGTTCTAAAAGTCTTAAAGGTATTTTTTTTCTCATTAAAAAATTAAGTTTGCCTATAAGTTTATTAGTGACTAAAAAGGAAAATAAATGTCAAATATTTTAAAGCTTTATTTAAATAGAATAAAATTTAATTTTTTTTGTTTGTCTTCTTTTTTTTCTTTTTTTCTTTTTTTTTTTATTTGAAAGAGAGAGTGTGATTGGGGGGAGATGGGCAGAGAAAGAAGGAGAAAGAAAATCTTTTTTTTTTAAATAGTTTTTTTAATTGTGTTATGTTAGTCAACATAAAATATATCACTAGTTTTTGATGCAGTAGAGAAAGAAAATCTTAAACCCAACATGGGGCTTGATCTCAGGACCCTGAGATCATGACTTGAGCTGAAATCAGGAGTTGGGCACTTAGCCAACTGAGCCACCCAGGCATCCCAACATTGTTATGTTTGAATGAAAGTCTAATAAATTATCAAAAGTCATGAAGGAAGTCATAGGTTTTCAATGATGAGGAAACAGTAGTAGTCTTATAACAAAATATTACCTGTGTTTTTTCCAGATAGTCCAATTTAATGCATGCTTTGTCTTGAAAACCTTACAAAAATGTGCACTACATCCATATATCAGATCTAAATCAAAAGCAAACAAAACTTAGTAACATTCGCTCTAATCATATTACTATTCCTGCAGTGTAACAATAGAATGGGAGAAAATAAAATTGCAGGACACAAACCTCAGATGTCAACTTGTCACCGTGTTACACTTAAAGTAGTTATTAAAATCATTATGCTATCAACTTGTGAAGTTTGGATGCACCAAATATAGCAACCTGATTTAATTGCTCACCATTTTATTTTGAGTGAAAGAAAGAAAAGGTGGGGGAAAAGGGAGGTGAATAAAGCTGCATGTTTGAAAGATACTTGTATTGGCCCTTCTATCAAAATGCAGTGAAAAAAATAATTCTCAGCATGGATATTGGATAAATGAAGACTTGTTTGTTGAACTTAGATTTCTTATTGTCTTCTCAATCAGGAAAAAAAAAGTACCTAATTACTTGCACAGCTTGATGTAAAGCTCAGAATATGCTAAATAAAACGTGCAAGACAGCAAATTTGATGTTAATATTCCTACTTTTAAAAATCTGTGGTTTTTTTTTCTTTTCAGTCTGTTTCCGTGATTGATTGATGGGGAGGATTGCCACTGTAGAGTGTGACTTGTGTTGTTTGTAATTAAGTGTCCAATATAGCAATATAGCCTAGGAAAAACACTTATTAAATCATTCAATTTCCCAGCTGTTCCTTTCGGCCTTGCATATTTGTGCGGAGATCAATATTACTTAATGAGAAGAAGCAAGAAATAGACTTGAATTCAATATTAGATTTAGAATGTGAGTATAAATTTGGGATTATTATTGTGAGTTTTTTTCATTTTATGTTTTTATTTGAAATTCAAAATTTATATTTTATATTTTATAATTACACACATTTATATGTGAAAAATACATTTTCTTTAAATTCCAGAATTATCAATTAAAAGATAACATCTTATCTTTATGGGAAAAGTCTAAATCAACGTTAATTTACAGAGAATATGAAGCTATCAGGTAGTTCAGTACAGACTTTTTTACTTTTAATTTATTTAAATTTTACAGAATTTTTAAAAAAGATTTTATTTATTTATTTGACAGAGAGAGAGAGCACAAGTACACAGAGAGGCAGGCAGAGAGGCAGGCGGGGGGGTGGGAAGCAGGCTCCCTGCTGAGCAGAGAGCCCGACACGGGGCTCAATTCCAGGACCCTGAGATCATGACCTGAGCCGAAGGCAGAGGCTTTAACCCACTGAGCCACCCAGGCGCCCCAAATTTTACAGAATTGTTAATGTGAATGAATATATGTATGTATTATATACAACCTCGTGTTTTATTTTTTCTACCATATTTTATTTCATAATTTAGATTATATTTTTATTTTATAAAATGCTTAGAATCTTGTAAATATATATTTTCCTCTGCTCATTGAGAGCTAAAACTATTCTTTCTAAAAAATACAAATTGCTTTCTGTCTAAATTTTTATTGGTTGGGAGAGTGAAATGATTTGTGCACAAATTCTCTTTTTGGCAGAAGTGATGCTAAATAATTACAGATTGAAGAGCTAAATTATTTTCAGAGAGAAATGTGAAGCCCATAGCAATATATAAATTTAATTTAATATTCAGGTTGAGGGGTTCCTTAGTGGCTCAGTTGGTTAAGCATCTGCCTTTGGCTCATGTCATGATCCCAGGGTCCTGAGATCGACCCCACATTGGGCTCTCTGCTCAGAGAGCAGGAGCCTGCTTTTCCCTCTCCCACTGCCTGCCACTCCCCCTGCTTGTGCTCTAACTCTCACTCTTTCTCTCTGTCAAATAAACAAATAAAATCTTAAAAAAAAAAAAATTCAGATTCAGAATAATGCAGGTATGAAAGTGTGGATTATATATTAGTGCTAAAGTATATATTCGTTTTTCAAATTTAAGATTATGTTTTGAAAGACTTGTAATTGGTGAGTTAACACACTTTTATGGCTGAAGAAGCATACTTAACATTTGAAGAGTTAAATAACAAATCAAAATGTGAAGCCTACAAATTTAGTAAAAACCTTTTTTAAAATCCAGAAATAAACATTAGAATTTAACAAAATGCTTTATAAAACACAATACAAAACATACAATACAATGCCTTTTAGTATTTAAAATATTACTTATAATAGTTGATTTTTATTTTCCACTTTTGGCACATATGAGCACATATGAGAAAATGGCATAAGAATATTCCTTAGCACAGTTCATTTTAGACATGTATCTCTCTCTGACAAAAAATGAAAAACAACAAAACTCTGAATTCCTAAGTTTGACTTTAGGAGATTATAAAATATTGTCCTAGCTACTTTCTATGAATCCAAATTCAATGTGATCAGAGCTGTAAATTTGCATACCCAAATTCAGGATTGAAAGACTTCATTGCTGAAAGAGCATCTGTTAGTATTTAAATACTCCAGTTGGTGAAGGGCTATGCCATGCCATGTGTAATAGACATAATTTTATATAGATAAAATATAGGTGTTCATTTTGCTATGAACTATTTTAACAAGTGTTTAAAGAAGTAAATTATTCTTTTTTCTCTTACAATTTACTTGTAAAATAATAGTACATTGTAAAATAAAATAGTTACAAAATTTACTCATAAGTTTTAGAGACCAAACCAAAGGAAGAGGGAGTGGAAGAAAAACAAGGCAGGAAAGAAAACATATACTTAATATTGTTACTGAATTTTAAATCAATAGAAGCTCAAAAATAAAGTATTCTGACCTTCCTGATAAGTACAGGGACTGGAAATATGTAAAATAAAAAATGGTATATGTGTTTAGAAGATTCATTTATCCTGGTTACATAATTTAGAAGACACAAGGTATTCTACAAGCTCTTCGAAGGTAACCACTTAGTTCTCTGTGATATGTCAATATTTTACTTGTAAATGTTATGCTAGGGCCTTTAAAAATATATATGTATTTACTACATATACTTTATGTATTCATGGTAATAGTCAATGTAATCCTTTGGTTTTTGAGGTAGGGGTTAAAAGTGCTCCAATAAAATTAACCTTGGATATGTATATATGTATGTATGAATATGTATTTCTTTGTATATATATTTATATCTGCAGTGTATAAACTATTCAAATATTAGTACTTTAATTCTTCAGATAATCTTTCGTAACTTTTGCTTTATAAGTGACAGGAATACTATTTAAGCCCTTAACGTTTCAAATCCCTTTGCAAAACATAAATGTTTTTATTTTTTTTAAGAGATTTATCTTATTTTGAGAGAGAGAGAAAGGAGAGAGAGTTCACGGCAGTAGAGAGGGGCGGAGGGAGAGAGAAAGTAGTTCAGGCAGATTCCTCATTGAGTAAGCAGTCCGAAGAGCCTGATGTGGGGCTCAATCCCACGACCCTGAGATCATGACCTGAGCCAAAGTCAAGAGTTGGACCCTTAAACAACTAAGCCACCCAAGTGCCCTAAACATTTTAACTTTTGGTAACTCTCCCATTACATTTACCAGTAAATGGATTAAGACCATCAATTCTCATAAATATTCAATTTGAGTCGTTTGTTAAGTTGAACACATATTAATTTTTTGTCCATAGATAAAAATGGGCAAACTATGGTTCATGAGCCAAATTCACCCTGCCAACTGTTTTGGAAACTAAAGCCATATTAAAGCACAGCCATACCCATTTGTCTCTGTGTTGCCTGTGACTGCTTTTCCCCCAACAATAACAGAGTTGAGGAGTTGTGACAAATACCATATGGTCCATAAAGGCTCAATGCTTACTATTTTTACGGAGTTTTCCAGCCTCTGCTATAAATGATTATCATACCCAGTTTTAAGATTCATCTGAATTTTAGGTTATTAACAAGTTAGTTATATATGTTTACAGCTGTTCCTTTATTCTGTGCACATGTTCACATATGTAGTCAACATCAACACAAACAAGCACACATCCTCTATTTTTTAATTTTCATTTACAACCTAATCTGGGCTATCAGATAACTACGTCATTACAATAGTCATTATCACTATTTCTCCCTAAAATTGAAAATAGTCTTATTCCCATGAAAATGATTAAATATGCTAAAGATCATCCCATTATATCAATTTCTACCAGAGTAGGAATGTACAAATTGTTCACATTCAGGGAGTCTCTGAAAATGCGTCTTCATATATAATGGAAACTTTTATTAAGTATCAGATGTTACCCGTACTTTCTTTACAATTTTTCCTCCCACAATATTATTTTTTACAAGACTCTTAAATTAGAGATGAATAAAAAGATACTGGATTTGTAGATGAATTTTTCAATGATAGGCACTGAGGTGTTACCAATTTGCAGTAAAAAATCTGCTTTCACATTTGTCAGATGTTCCACTTCAGGGATGGCACTCTGTGGAGGTGGCAGATGATGCTTACAGTTAAATACCAGGATTCAGCCAAGCCCATCAGGTAGACAACATCAAAATTGTTAACAAGGAAATGACATTAGCATGAATTGCTTTGCATACCAATGGCATGACTCTTTATTCCTTTATAATGTCCATATCTTCACATAGTAATTTACTTTCTAAGTTGTTTACCAATAAAATCAGTTATTTAATCAATTTATTAAAAAAATTGAATAAAAAGTGATAAACTTCTCTTTTCAGTTTTATCCTAAACTAGCCAAATATATACATATTACCAGGTATATGAGTAGCATGATTTTCTAGGTACCTAATCTATAACCAACTTTCTTTCCTTTTTATTTTACTATAAATTTTAGAGCATAATAATAAATGCATTGTACTGTCATAATTACATTAGAAATTAAGTAAGTTTAACTGAATCTATGTAGAATTTCAACCTTTAATTAATATTTTAATAATAAAAAATTGCAACATAGTAGACAAAAATTATTTTAGGAATTTTTTCCTAAAAATTTTCCTACCCTTCCTTTCCTACCTTTGCAGATTAATTCAACACAGAATTTCAAAAAACATAGGGTGCTATTCTTCTAGAACAGATGAGAACACCATCACCCATTACCTGGAATCATTCAAATTTGGGCCATGTTAACAATTATTTGTTGTAGTTTGAATCATCCGTAGCATATTCCAATATCTAAATAAAATGCAAATCAAGATCCCCTGAATTCTAACAGTGCTAGTGGCAAGCTATAAAGATAGTTTCTTAAGTGTGAGTATAGAGAGCCTGTTCTATTTTCACTTTCATTTGATTATCAGTTACCTGGCCTCACAAGGTGCATAATATTTCTGAGAACAATACCCAGCTAGAAGGGAAAATGGCACTGTGAGTGAACCATAACAATGTTCAAGTTCTTTCTTTTTTTTTTTTAAGATTTCATTTATTTATTTGACAGACAGAGATCACAAGTAGGCAGAGAGGCAGGCAGAGAGAGAGGAGGAAACAGGCTCCCTGCTGAGCAGAGAGCCAGATGCAGGGCTCAATCCTAGGACCCTGGGATCATAACCAGAGCTGAAGGCAGAGGCTTTAACCCACTGAGCCACCCAGGCGCCCCAACAATGTTCAAGTTCTGATGGCCCTAATTCTCCAACTGCACACTGTCCAGAGTTCAGTTTCTGTGGACTCTGGTTAGAATATGAGTGAGAACATAGAAGGGACCTCTGGGGTCATGAGGAAGAAGTCAAAGCAGAAAATAATTCTTTACATTTCCTTTCTTTCCTCTTAATATTTCTAGCTAAGATGAAGATTTAAAAAAGACACAGTGGAATAAAGGTTTTATTGTTATTTTCCTCTTCTTCTCTGAAAGCTCTCTGTATCAGATTTGACCTTGGAAGACCACTGAGGGTAGGTGCAGGGAAAAGATTCTCTTTAGGATAGGCAGTGACCAGCAAAACCTTCGGTTAAGAGGAACAAAGGGAATAAAATGTGCAGTAGTGTCATTCAAAATAGAGGCAAGCTTTCCCTGCTGGAGGTGGGTGGTCCTTGTCATTCTATGGTATTTTTCTTATGAGGAGTAAGAGCTAAAATATAATTAATAAAATCTAAGAAGTTTGTTGTTGATTATGAGGCTGTTGCCCTGACTGTATTTGGAGGTATTTTGTTGATAGAGTACAGTTTCTCCCCCTCTCTTGATAATGTAGGCCACAACAATTTAGTATGTTTGCTATCATTGGTGAGATAATAAAGATAAATAAATAATAAAAATAATAACAGGTCAAACAAGGCCCGAGTACTTACATCAAGCAACTCCATCTTGCCAATAACACACAAGCATGTCCCAGTATAAATATTTAGTCATATAAACCATAGGTTTGTGTTATTGTGAGGTGAATACCATCATGGAACTGGATGAAAGATCCAGAAGTATGAGAGTCAACTGCCAGAGTATGACATCAGATATGACATTTGTTGCTGGATTTCACTATATTTCCATGTTTGTTTTAACCAACAAATTATTTATAGAGGAGAGTTGTTTTTTTTTTTTTTTATTTTGTACATAGGATACCCTGAAAGCCTACGAGAATAAAAAAAGGGAGAATAAAAAGAATAAAACCTTGTAGAAGATTTTGCCTAAATTGAGTCTTATAATAATGTAGTGAAAAGTAAAGGACGGTAGCAGAATTAAGTGGAAAACCAAAGAACTTTTTTTTTTCTGACTGAAATATAAGCTATGAAGTAAATGAAAAGACATAGTGTTACTCTGTCATTTATTCATCATTTGTATTTAAACTATCTGTCAGGATTTTTAAGTTTTTTTTTTTTAAAGTAAGCTCTCCACCTAGCATGGGGCTTGAACTCACTACCCTGAGATCAAGAATCACATACTCTGCCGACTGAGCCAGCCAAGTGTCTCTTGTCGGGATATTTTAAAGCAAGGATTAATGTTATATGACACCTGTTTATCTCTGTAGATCTGTGTTGCACAATCTCCACTTAGTCCTGTGCTAACCACCCAAAATATGTTATCAATCCCAAAACACACTTTGATCTTCCTCCTGGTTGTGCTTTGTTTTGGTTATTTTCTTCTTTTAGCCTCCACTCTTGATTCCATCAAGATGAAGCTTGTCTCTGGCCCTCTCCCTTTCTCAGATGCTTTCAGAATGAATTAGGTTCTTTGCTTCTACGTACTTAAAATACTTGTGTACACTTTAAATAGAGCATGTTTTACACCCCTGTAATTATTGGTTGTGCTCAATAAGAAAGGTAGCCTTTTGGTTTTTGTCCACTGCTTTATCCGCAGCACCTAAAACAGCACACGACACACAGAAATTTCTCCCAGGAGTCTATGTATTGACCAAACCCTGTGACCTCCTTGAGGGCAGGGAGCATGTTCCATTAATCTCTTAAAAGCTAGAAACCACCATGCGGTGCTGTAAATTTCTTTGTTTGGGTTTGTTTCATAAACATCAATAAATTGCTATTAAATCAGTGAATGACTGGAAAGACAAATGGCTCACTTGAGTCATTTAAAAGAATAAAACTAACATTTTAATACAAAGTACTAGCCCAAGAGTTTAATTGTGAGTTTCAGTGCTATTCTAATTCAAAATTGCTGTGTTTGACATTCATCAAGTCAGTGAAGTTATTTGGATGTCAGTTTTCTCATTTGTTAAATTAAGGAGTTGGACATTGTACAACTGTATTACTTGTTAGGAGCTATTTTTACATGTTCACCCAGTATATTCTTCAGCAAAACCTCTGCTTCAAAGGTTGCTTCTTTGCTCCACAAACACGTAATTTAACACCTAATTGTATCCACATTATAGGAAATGAGAAAGTTGTCATGGAAAGGTCATTGAGGAGAATTTATTCAGCACAGCATGGCAGTTTCTGGCTTTCAAGTGCTACCTGGGATATAATCACTTGTCTAGCAGCTGAGAGGCCCTTCTAAACTTGAGTAGATTTTCCTGACCTATTTAAAACCCACTTAAATTTCTGGCATCTTTTTTGAAACACAGGAACTTAATTTGACATATGTAAATGAGATCCCCTTCACCTGGGTAGTTGCTCTTGCATATCTGTTGGTTTAACAGGTATGGCTTTAAACATTTCCTTTCTTTAGGTAGAATTTTGAGTATAAGGGATAATCTTCTCTTGCAAGGACCTGATATTTTTAAGGTCCTGTGAGTCCTGGCTACACCAGATGGTTACTATCAAGAACACACATTTGTTAGTCTCAACTCTGAGCTCTACTTTGGGGTATATAGGAACTTTTTTTTTTTAGAAAAATTAAAATTAGGCTTGATGGAGCATGTGGGTGGCTCAGTCAGTTAAGCATCTGCCTTCAGCTCAGGTCATGATCCCAGGGTCCTGGAATTGAGCCCCAGGTCAGAATCCCTGCTTAGCAAGAAGTCTGCTTCTCCCTTTCCCTCTGCCCCTGCTCCCTCATGCTCCCTTTCTCAAATAAATGGATAAAATCTTTAAAAAACAAGAAGAGAATTAAAATTATGTTGAGAAAGAAATTGCTTGATCCAAAAAATGTAAAATTTTTAAGTATTTTAGCAAAAATTTTGGTGTTCTGATAAGTAATGACCAATTTGTAGAATTTGAAAGTGACACAATGTATTTACTATAAAATTTCAGAAATCCGTATTATCCACAGACTGAATAGTTATTTAAACAGTCATATTTTTAGATGTGTATAGATGTTTTAAAAAAGCAAATTAACCTATAATTATTAAATCCATAATAGATTTTGTTATCTAGTCTTTTCTCAATATATGCTAAAAATAAAATCCTTTTATAGAGTACAGAAAATGTTTAACATTCCTAGGTAGCCCATATTTTAAACTATTGAGTTCATGAGAAAAGTAAGGAAAATGTGAGAGTATCTTGCTATGTTTATAATTGTACACTTGACCTTAGCCAAAAGGCCAGTGGCAGTGCTGTTTATAATTGTATGCATTTCCTTACATGTTAGAGTAAAACATAATTAAAAATTATGATATAGGGGCGCCTGGGTGGCTCAGTGAGTTAAGCCTCTGCCTTTGGCTTGGGTCATGATATCAGGGTCCTGGAATCAAGCCCCGCGTCGGGCTCTCTGCTCAGCAGGGAGCCTGCGTCCCCCTCTCTCTCTGCCAGCCTTTCTGCCTACTTGTGATCTCTCTCTGTCTATCAAATAAATAAATAAAAATCTTTAAAAATAAATAAATAAATAATGATATAATGACGGTAACATGTTATCAAAATAAAAACAATGTAATATATTGCTACTCGATTTTATTCACAATTTGTATTTTGAAAAATATTTCTAAAATAGGGATACGTTTAAATTCAGTGTGTATGATAGTTAATTAATATCTAATTTAAAAGCAATTATTAATTTACTTATATATTTTAAAGCCGCTATTAATTACTCACGTATTTTAAATTTATTAGTGTCTAAAATCTCTGCATACAGTGTTTTTTTTTGTCATGGATAGAAACCATAACAGGGTCTCTCGTTTAAAATTAATTTAACAATCTTCCAACTTATTATACCATACAATATAAAGAGCCATCATCTTACCATGAATGAAGTGCTGTCACACTGACTTTACCAAGATGAGGAAATGAGATCTGGGTGTTATATAAAAGAAAGGCAAAGACTTTGTTGTGTCACTATAGCATGTTAGTTTATGGCCCCTTGTCATTTTTCTTGTTTTGATACATATAAACACCAAATGCCTTAAATCTCTAAAATGTCATTTTAAAATATACAAGTACAGCACATAAGCTGTCATTTGACAAATGCACTGTGAACACAGAGCCAGGAACATTACATCTTTCACCATCCCATTTTCCTTACTGCTGATGCTCAGTCCCCTTAGGCAATAATAGACTCTGGAGATTCCTTAATGGAATACAACTTTAGGCCACAACTTTATTAGCTTGAACAAAGAACAGGGCAAATTGTTCCCTGATGGATTCAGGAAGTCACTAAGCAGCAATGATACCTAATTCTCCCAAGAGACTGTTTGATATCTCTTTTAACACCAAATTGTCTTTTACAGAGGGAATCGGGCTATCAGCCCTGCCGAACTCTTAAATTTGGAATATGGTTCTTCCCTTAGAGGGGCTGCAGCTGTTGGCTGGCAGTTCCTCCATCAGAGAATTTCAAGACTTAAGAGAAGTGAGTTTTGTGCTTGCAAGACTGAGAAAGCATATTCTCCTTTCCTGGCTATTTACTTTCTAATTATTCAATTTCCAGTGCAACAAACAGTCACTTAACACAGTTGCATATTGGCAAACACACTCTTGTTTATGTTCTTCGTGACTTCTTTAGAATTTGATCTATAAATTGATTTATTTATGCCAGTAATGTGCACAAATCTGTCTCAGTTCTCCATCAAGCCCTCCTTAGATCTCCATCCTGTTATCCTTTACTACTCAACTGTTGAAAATGCTGTCTTCCTATCAGTTGTGTTTTTTGGCTTTTGTTTTTGTTTTCTTTTTAAAACCATTCCTTCAGTCTTCTACTCAAATGAGGAGCAGTGTGGGTGCGTGAAACAACTTGCATAACCACAAACACTTTCTTGTCATTGGATTTTACCTTGTTAGTAAGGAGAGGTTGAGACCAGAATGGGTGAGGTTATAAGGGTGATTTTTATGATAAACTGATGACCTTGAAATTTATCTTAAATATTTTGGATAATTAAAACATTGTAGCAGAACAGTAAATAATTAAGATTTGCAGTTAAGAAAGGCACCATCAATACATAAATACTGTATTTGGAAGGGAAAGGAGAGGTTAGGAAAAATAATTAATCCCAGAGACAAGTGGAAAAGTGGCCATGGCATTAGGGAGGAAGAGTAAGAAAATTAAAGACAGATATTAAGTAAGTTGAATATATGAAATCAGATTTAAGAAAAGAGTAAAATATAAATAGCTAGGATTATCTCTTTACTCATACTCAAACTCTATGGCAGATTTTATAGATTTCTATTTAAAAACCTATTTTAGAAGAGGGGATAGACTTTGGGCAAAGGAAGGTCTATAAATTCTAGTTAGCTGAATTTATATTTAATAACCCCATAGAATATACAAGTCTAAATATTTAGCTAGCAAGTAGGTATATTTGTGCATTTAATCATAAATTTATTGCTGCTTCAAAAAGCATATTTCAGATTATCCAAAGCCAGAGTAATAGCTCAATTCATAAAGATTGTTTAAGATAATTCAACTTGATCCAAAGAAAGTGTGATTGTGATTGTGTGTGGTGTGGGGTGTGTGTGTGTGTGTGTTCTATAGTACATATCAGAAGAGTACTTGTATTTTTATTTTTTAATTTTTTTAGAGATTTATTTTTTTGAGAGAGAGAGAGCATGGGGTGTGGAGGGGCAGAGGGAGAGGGACAGAGAGAATCTCAAGCAGACTCTCCACTGAGTGTGAAGCTGATGTGGGTGGGGCTCATGACCCCAAGATCATGACCTGAGCCAAAACCAGGAGTCAGACACTCAACTAACCAAGCCACCCAGGTGTCCCAAAGAGCAAAATAATAGAAATAATCACAAAAGTCCTCTGATCAGAAAGCCATGATTCTTAAAGATTAGGTATTTCTGATCATGTAAGAAGGATGTTAGTGGTAATAGTACCTCACCCAGAATTGTTGATCTATGCCAGAACTGTTTGTAATAAGTAGTCAGAAATAGGATTTGTCTGTAATGAGGTTTATTATTGATGTTTATTAAATCATTTTGTCAAAACAACTATATCACACATTAAATGGGATATTTGTTGTAGACAAAAGTACTTTTGCTTTTATTATTAGATAAAGAGCTATAGAATGAGAGAGGAAATGCGTTTTTTTCCTCTGGTGCACTAGTTTTTTGATCTTCTGAATGTTTATATTTCCAGATTCACCACTGGTGACATACTTGAAGGGAAGGAGGCCCTCATAAGCATGTCTCTTATAGGACATGTGTAAAGTGGACTTGGAGGCATGTCCTGTAACATGTTGTTATTCTTATTGATTTCTAAGATTTATAAGTAGAAGGTTAAACAAGGTATTAAGAAAAATAAGAATATTAACATGGACCTAACTTGAAACATGTAATTCAACACTAAAATTCTTGATATTAAAATCATGCTAAAGAGTATGGCATTAACAAATAAGGCTTTGTTTTTCTCATTATGCAAATAAGTGTTGTTAAAGCATGCCTAGAAAAAAATACATAGTTGTCTTTTTTTAAGAGTTCCATTCTGTTATCAAGTCCTGTATATTGGGAAAGATCTATGCATAAACCTATTTATTATATTATTAATGAAAAATTGGCAAAATCTAAATACTAATTCATAAACAGATTAATTATGAACTACATATTAGAATATTACATGCTCAATAAATTTGTGATACTGTTATAATTAATGTTTCATTAACAACTGCCAATGTAATAAAATTTTCCCTGTATTTTAAAAACTATTCTCCACAATAAAAAAAGAAAAGAAAATGTAAAAACAATGCAAAAAGTGTATTAATTAGGTAGATGATTATATTTCTGAAATTTATGGTCTTCATTGCATCCTGCTGATAAGAAAAATTCATATAAACTACCATTCAAATACATTAAAATATTAAAAAACAACAGATTTTGTCTTTTTACAGGTATATTTTGCAAGTAAAATATAAAATAGCCTTATTTTAAGTGTGATAAGTTTCTTTTTTCCCCTCATTTTGAGATTTCATTTTTAATGAACTCTTGATGAAAATTGACAGACATGTCTGGAGTGTTCTCCCAGTGTGAAAATAATATTTCCCCCACATTGTGGCTGTCTTCTTTTCAAACATGTAGCAGCCTATAACTCAAAAGATAGGCAGAGATGAAACACATCTGGTTGTATTCAATGCCACAGTACAAATGAATTCTAAATACAAAATTTTGTCAAATGGGGACAAATTCACAACATGTTTGTGTTTTGAATGCATCTGTGACAATAGATATTTATTACACATTATATTCATGTTATAATTTTGACTCTTTAAACATTTAAAGGGCTTATTTTTGGATGGTTACTAAAATGTGAATGAGGCAGTCAAACTGAATTTAAAAGTGTACCTTGATAAAGTTTATTCAGTCTTTGTATGTGAGGGAAACATAGTGATGTATAAACATTCTTGGTAAAAATACCAGACTAGGCAGTTTGATAAGCCTTTTATGGCAACAGAGAGCATTTTACAGATCAGAATGCAACTATGATTGTTTTTCATTCTTTTCTTATTAGGCACAGGGGATCTATTGGGGAATAATAACAACAAAAATGTCATGCTTTCTATTTTCTTATACCTTGTAGTCCACTGAAGAAGACAGACCACTCAAATACAAAAATTAATGTATTTGTCAAACAAATTTGATGCCTGGGCTCTAAGAGACAAAACGATGCTTTTTTTTTTTTTTTAAAGATTTTATTTACTTATTTGACAGACAGAGATCACAAGTAGGCAGAGAGGCAGGCAGAGAGAGAGAGAGAGGAAGAAGCAGGCCCCCCACTGAGCAGAGAGCCCAATACGGGGCTCGATCCCAGAACCCTGGGATCATGACCTAAGCTGAAGGCAGAGGCTCTAACTCACTGAGCCACCCAGGTGCCCCACAATGTATTTTTTAAATCTCAAAATGGTCAAAGGTGTCATAAAAATTCTTTTTTGAGCAAGGGACTCTTGACCAGCCGAGTCAGGAAAGAGGAGGTTCAGTGGCATTTCAGACTCAGGGAATGTTATATTCAAAGGCCATGGTTCTGGTAGGAAGAGTAAAGGGTCAAGACAGGGAGCCAATACAGTCAGATTTGTATTTTCAGAATGAATTAATGGATGAGATGTATATTACATATATGGACCTCATGTGTCTGTGTGGATCCTTGCCTTATTTGTCCTTAATAATTGAGTGTTGCCAATTCAGTACTTTCAACCCATACACTTATTTTAACATATTACAGTTTCTTCTTTGAAAACTTTATCATTTAGAAGATAGACATAGCTAAATATTACAGAACTATATAAGCATATTTAATGTATCCTGCTGTCTTATGAGACAGGACTTTCTAAAGCTAGACATTAAGATATTCCATTATTTTGATTTGTGAGCCTTTCTTTGTGAGAGAATACTTCTTTTCTCCTTAAATTATATGGAAATTAGTGGACCAAAATACTATTTTCCTTATATTTGTGGAATCATTAAAAAAATATTGAATTGTTGTATTTCCATAACTTCTCTCCTATCTAATTTTTATTTTTTTAATTTTTTTAAAGATTTTATTTATTTATTTAACAGAGAGAGAGAGAGAGAGATCACAATCAGGCAGAGAGAGAGAGGGGGAAGCAGGCTCCCCTGCTGAGCAGAGAGCCCAATGCAGGGTTCAATCCCAGGACCTGAGATCATGACTGGAGCCGAAAGCAGGGGCCCAACCCACCGAGTCACCCAGGCGCCCCTCTTCTATCTAATTTTTAAAACCACAAACAAAAAAAAAAGCGGATAATTGTGACATTGTTTTTCATTAATTGACTTCATCTAGGGTGGGAATTTTAGTTTTACTTGTAATAGCTCCTTGAAACTTTATTAATAGGCACTTGGAACTCCAGTTGATTATTTATTTGGAGCTTTTTCTGTGAACTGAAGAAGTTCAGAAAAACCTGTAAAAATTATATTATTAAAGCCTGCTGTGATTATTTATTCTTGTATGTTTTCACACCAATCCATGTTTCTACTTGGCAACAGCATTAAAACAAATCTGTTGCTTACAATTTGAGTCTAGAAGTTGATTATCAATAAATAGCATTTATTATTATTATGAAAATATTTATTATTGAATCAAGTAATGAAACTGCAAAGTAGGAAATACAGTCTTAAATCATTAAAACTATCTTTCTTAAAGGAAAATCATGCAAATATTAAACTCAAATTAAATTGTCTTTCTTAAATTTTATCAATGTACATCCTATGTAATCTACCATCACCATATACTTTATATACTGTCTTTAAAACAAGTTAGTGATAGTAATTTTTTCACAGATAATTAAATGCAAAAACAATGAGGAGGATGGAACTTGAACATATTAATTCTAAATAAATTATACATATGATTATACATATTATATATGCTCTAATTCTATTAAAATGTGTATTAAATCTATAACACCTACATATAACATATTATTTTGTTTAGCTTTGGATTATATGTATGTGTGTCCATGACTTGTGATATAATTTAAGTATCTACAATAAAATTAAAATCCTTTACATAGTATTTTAAATAATGTGAAAAATATTTCAATATGAAGCATTTTTAAGGATTTCAGTATCATAAAAATCTCATATTAGTAGACAGAGACGTATTAAAGCACCTTCTAAATTTTGTGCTGACATGGTCCTTGTCATTATAAAGAAGGAATAAGAACTGTCATATTGGATTCTTCAAGGAACATATTCAGCCTATCAGAAGGCATCTCATGAGACATTTTGGGACAGTGTCTTACAAAATGCATACTCTTTTTTCAAACATAGTTAGCTTATTTTTGGTTTGCTTCCAAAAGAATTTCAGTTAGCTACAATTCAACTTCCAAGTTTAAAAAAAATCTATAATAACAACATCCTATATAGACAAGCAACATGTAGAGAACATTCATTATTTTACTGAAATTACTCATTCAATTAACTAATTTATAGATTGTCTTTTAATCTCTGGAGAACAGATTAATTAAAATTTTCCTCATTTTTAACCTTACAAAGAAAGTGAAGAAACTTCTTTTTTAATCCACTTGACCAAATTTATTTATTTGAAAATATTCATTATGTAAAGTATAATTATGCATAGTGTAGAAAAAATACATATTTATTTTCAGATTCCACTTACTGAAAAAAATGTGACAATTAATGATTTGGGGCTATTTAATAGATAAGTTTTGAAATCTGACTGACTCATTTACTTTAAGAAGTCTACCTTGTTGAAACAAGTTTTAAAATATTCTAAACTAATTGTTTACCTGGAGAAATAATGGGATCTCTTTACTTAACTCAGAATTCAGGCTTACTAACAGAGAGATTTTCTTCATGGGCAAAGCCTGAGGATTTTTTTTTTTAACATAATTTTGGTTCCAACTTTTAATTGTTACTGTGATTAAAAATAGAAGTAATTACATTGATGTTTATCTGACTAATTAGAGATGGTTTCCTTTCTTAAAGTAAGGAATTTGTGTGTAGCAAGGATATGGAAAGCTAAGATGGGACTTGTGTGTCAATATAGCCGAATAACTCATCCATCTGGCAGTTCATGCATGCTGAATGGAATTTAAAAAGAAAATTGTTGGGGTGTCTGGGTTGTTCAGTCCGTTGAGCCCCTGACTCGTGGTTTCAGCTCAGGTCATGATTTATAGGTCCTGGGATAGAGTCCTGCATGGGCCTCTGTGATCAGTGTGCAGTCTGCTCCAGATTCTCTCCCCCTCTTCCTTCTGCTCTGTGTCTCTCTCTCATATAAGTAAATAAACTTTTAAAAATCTTTAAAAAGAAAGAAAAAAGATGAAGGAAGGAAGGGAAAGAAAAGAAAAAGAAAACTGTTAATATATAACTGAGAACACTTTGAAGTATCTAGTCACCAAAACTTTAATATCAAAATTTCATGGTGAGTCACCTTCCATCCTTTCTTAAAGAACTAAATTGGTTCACTGAACTGCAAAGATTTCCATCAGAATAAAGCATTTTACTAGATGATAGAAACCAGTTCGGGTAGACAAATCTCTATAATTTTTACCAGATACTCCTGAAAAATTTCCATGACACAGTAAAATATAAATTCTCTTTAACTGTAGCCTCAATTTTTAAGAGTAAGTTAGAGGGTAAGGAAGCAAATATATACTCTGCTAGAATAAAGCTCTGTGACAGAGTGTTTTATAATCTCCAGAATATACTGACAGAAAAAAAACTGCTATATTCCATACATTTTTGAAAGCTATCATGAAAAGGAAGGATAGGGGATATTTGATTTTAAAAACCGAGGGGAGAAAAATCCAGATTTTCTTTTAAAGCTACAGCACCACATGTCTGTACACCTCCCTACTTGTGTGTGCACAGTATTGACAAGTAAACATGTTCAGTGTAAATGGCTGGTGTTAGTGGTAATAACCCCTTCTTTTGGATTCTGAGAATTAATATTAAATGAAATTTTTCATTTCATTTTTTACTGGACTATACTTTTAAAATTGTAGAATAAATATCACCTGATTACTTAATTGCTCTTTCTCTGAATGGAGCTGATTATTGGTTATGCTATCAGAGGTTTCGACCAAAGAAAAAAATTGATGTTTTTGTATTATTTTCAAATCCTTTTGAAAAAAATTAAAATATTTGAAGCATTAAGTGTTGGAGTGATTCAGATTTTCCTCTCAAATTACACGCCAGTAGCATTAGTGTTTGCTTGAGAACTTCTTAAAGAATTCAGAATCTCAGTCTCCAGCCCAGACCTTACTAACTCAAAATGTGTACCTTGACAAGTAATTCAAATGTACATTCACTTTTTGAAACTCCCCAACTTAAACAGTTCCCAGGTGGTTTAATAGTGCTTACATCGGAAGAAAAAGAAATGTCCTATAGGTGAAGTTGGCTTCACGAAACATGAAACAACAAAACAGCCCCTACAGCAGCAAGACATTGAGAGGACTAGCAAGAATACAATTCAGGTAACAGCTTTACTTCCCACCGAAAATATTCCATCAGTTTTAAATTTCTGGATAATGCCATGAACATAAGTGAAACCTTAAATTTCTTGCTGTAGACGTCGATAGTTCTTTCTAAACTTTTAACACCAACAGCTAGAGTTGGCTGGAAAGAAATCTCAGTTTTTCAAATTTAACCATGTATAGAAAAATAAGCAGTTTCAAGGATGCAAAGTCAATCAAGGATTCATTATGCTCTTAGGGCTTTTATGCAGCCTCTCTAATTTCAGTGACCTAAAAATTCATCACAGTGTACTGGGCTTTGCCAATTAATTATGCAATTTGTCCCTCTCTGTTATCCACATCCTAATCACACATCCACTCCCCTAGTCTGTAAAAAATAATTGAGAGTCTACCGCAACTTGAAACTCTGGCCAGTGGGTGGTCCTAGATATCCAAAGATTGCCTATTTGGGCAATTATTGACACAGCAGGACTTTGCTATGTGCTTAAGAAATGCAGGCGTATGGCTCCTTTAGGATTCAACCCTGTTATAAGTCTATAAGGTATAAAAGATCACTAGGAAAACTATAATTAGAACTTAATTGAGAGAGATGTCAAGTTCTTTCCAGAAGGTGTTTTACCATGTTCCTTAAATGCTTATTTTTAATGGACATTTCTCTCAGGAAAATGAATATTTTCTTCTGTGTTTGTGCTTAATATGATCACAAATTACAATAAAATCAGTTAATGGAGACAAAAATGTAAGTTGTTTAATCTTTAAAACTGCTCTGGCCTAAATATTGAACCTAGTTATTTTCCTTTTTTATTTTGAGGTTTACATGTCAATAGATAAGTAAATCATACTCCCAGTTCATAGCATGTTGCTATCACTCATTTATTTTTCTCTTGTTTTGTTCTATTTTTTTAATCCTTGATTCTCACTCCAAAAAAAAAATGTATTCTAGCTCTTTCAAGAAAGTTTTTAAGTATTTTTGAGTGTTAGACACTATGTAGTTTTGATACCTGCTTTTAAGATATTAAATGTCTATAAATTATATTGTCCAAAATTTCATTGTTTTATATTTTTTACAGGTTTCTGTGTATCTAGCTGATGTTTCTTCCTGCTGCACATTACCAATAATGTCCATCCATTTATTACTTATCTATTCCGCCAAGAATGCAGACATTTAGAGTGCCTCTAATTCATGCTACCACAAACAATCCAAAAATCGTACTGAAAGTTGTATGGAACTTTTGCAGGAATTTATCTGAAATAGTATCACAGCAGTAAAATTTGAGTTGTAAGCATATACATACATAATTTTATTAAGTACTATTGGAATGTTGCTTTCTAGTGTGAGTGGCCCAGTATATAATGACACCAGCAGTGCCCAAGAGTTTTGTTCTCCCACATTTTCCCCAGCACTGGAATAATCCATTTTTAAAATAATTTCTCATTCTACATTTTTGTATTACTTTGCACTTATTGGACTATATATTAGTCATTGAGGCACACCCCCCTTTTTTTGCAGATTATGTTTTATCCATTGATTTTTTTTCCATTAGGTTCCCTAGTATTTTCTTTTTTTAAGATTTTTTTTATTTATTTGACAGAGAGAGATCACAAGTAGGCAGAGAGGCAGGCAGAGAGAGAGGGGGAAGCAGGGTCCCTGCTGAGCAGAGAGCCAGATGCGATGCGATGCGGGACTCCATCTCAGGACCTTGAGATCATGACCTGAGTTGAAGGCAGGAGCTTAACTGGCTAAGCCATCCAGACACTCCTCCCTAATATTTTCTTGTTTGGTGGGTTCTTTCTGTTGTCTTGAACTCTAAGTCAATTCTGTTCAACAAAAATTTTTGCAGTGCTTACTCCCTCTGCTTCTCCCTCTGACCCTCCCCACTCTCGTGCTCCCTCCCTCCCTCTCTCTCTCTCTATCTCTCAAATAGGTAAATAAGATCTTTTAAAAAAAAAAAAGTTATGTTTGCTTTTGTGAGGAGGCTGGGGTACTGCTAACCTAGCATCTCTGAAAGCAGGTTTGTCTTTAAAACTTCCCTTGGAATTTTTGTTTCATTTTCTTATAATTACCCTTGAATGGATGGCAAGGCTGAAATTGCCTCTAGTTTACTCTGATGATAAAACTTTTTTTCAATTCAGTTCTTGTAGGTGGAGGCTATTCTGTGAGACTTTCAGTTGAACAGGCCCAGAGCTGTCCTTTCTACTTCCATACTTTGTTAAGGGTGAGCTAAACCCATGTTTCTAGATACTGAAGATGCACTCAGGGCAAAAGTAGCTTTTGTGCATTTATTTCCTCTCTGCATTCTACTTCTTATTTTTCTGGAGGTTTCATACCATCTTCATACCTCTGCAATGCTTTTGAGAGAAGGTTTTGATATCTTATCCAGGCTCTTACTCATTTCTAGTGGGAGCATTGTCCCCAATAATGTGATAATCTTATTCACAGAAATATGGATTCCGATCTTAATTCTCCAGCACTTTTTCCTTATTGAGAAATTCTATTTACATAAACTTATTCTATTTACATGAATTTATAAGCTACCTCTTAATGAAACTGGATTCATGTATCATCTTGGATTATATATGATGGATTTTGTATAATCCAAGATGATATTTGAGTGTACTTTAATGTTCATTTTATACAATACAGTTTCTATCAACATAAACAAAGTGATATTTTAAGTTTTATCATTTTTCAATAGGTTCATTGGAGGTACATTATACATAATACAGTTCATGAATTATTGTTTACATGGCATGGTTTTTAGTATATTCACAGAGTTGTGCAACATTCACTTTTAAAACTTCTGATTTACCTCCAAAAAAATATTAACATTCATTTCCACCAAGCACTTACCCAGCCCTAGACAATGTCAACCATTTCTTACCACTTCTTTCCCTAGCAGTTTGCCTATTCTGGACTTTTTGTATAAATAGATTCATACAGTATAGTGTGGGTTTTTCTGTTTCAGTTGTTGGTTTTTTTTTTTTTTTTTTTTTTTGTTGACTGGCTTATTTTGCTTACCATGATGTTTTCAGGTTTAACTGTGTTGCATGAATCAGAACTTCTTCCATTTTTATTGCTAAATAGTATTCCATTGTTCAGACATACCATATTTTCTCTTTCTATTCATCAGTTAACTGATATTTGGGTTGTTACCACTTTGGGCTGTTATGAATAATGTTTCTCTGAACATCTTTGGTTTTATATGGCATATGTTTTCATTTCTCTTAAGTAAATATCTGTGTTATTATATGGACAGATGTTTTCATTTCTCTTGGGAGAAACTGGTATGTCATGTGATAACTATATTTAATAATTTAAAGAACAGCCAGATTGTTTTTCCAAGCTATTGCACCAGTTCATATTTACATCAGCAATACATGGTCTCCAATTTCTTTACATCCTTTACAGCGAGTGTTATTTGTTTGCTTGCTTGCTTGGTTAGTTGTTTTTTTGAATTATAGCCATCAGATTGGATATGAGGTGATATCTCATTTGGGTTTTGATTTGAATAACCTAAGTGACTGATGACTTGGGGTATTGTTCATTTCTATATCTTCTTTAGAGAAATGACTAGATTTTGTACCCATTTTTAATTGGATTACTTTTTAAATTACTGAGTTTTTAGGGGTTCTTCAAACATTTCAGATGTAAGTTCCTTATAGAATATATCATTTGCAAGTATTTTCTTCCATTCTATGGGTTCTCTTCCCAGATTTTTATTTATGGTGTCATTTGTGTAATGAAAGTTTTGTTTTTGTTTTAAGTTTTGATGATATCGAGCCTATTTTTTTTTATTTTTACTTGAGGTTTTGGTGTTCTATCTAAGAAGACTGCCTAATCAAGGTCACAGAGATTTATTCCTATGTTTTCTTCTGAAACTTTATAATTTTAGCTCTTACGTTATTGTCTATGATCCCTTTTGAGTCATTATTGTGTATCATGTAAGAAAAGAGTACTACTTCACTCATTTGTATGTGAATATCTGGTTGTTCCCTATCTGGAAAGGAGGTTTTTCTCCACTGAATTGTCTTTACACCCTTGTAGAAAATAATCATAAACATAAGGTTTTATTTTTCAACTATCCACTTTATTACATAATTATGTATGTCTGTTCTCCTTGTAGTACCACATCTCCATTACTGTAGCTTTGTTGGACATTTTGAAGTAGGAACATGTCGTTTCTCCAATTTTACTTTTCTTTTCCAGGATTATTTTGGCTCTTTATGGTTGCTTGCCTTTCCATATGAGTTTTAGTACTAGCTCATTAATTTCTGTGAAATAAATAAGTAGAATTATGAAAGAGATTATGCTGAATCTGTAGACCAATTTGGGGACTTTCCCCCTTTTAACAAATCATGTATTTCAATCCATAAACATGTGATGTATTTTAAACTATTAAGGTCTTCTTTATTTTAGTAATTTTTATAATTATTCATGTAAGTGTCTTCCACTTTTGCTCTATTTATTTCTAACTATTCTATTATTTTTAAAGCTATCATGGATATAATTGCTTTTTTAACTCATTTTTGAAGCACTCCCAAATAATGTTTAGAAAGACAGCTGATTTTTTATTTAGATCTTATATATTGCAAAATTGCTGACTTGTGCATTAGTTCTGGGAGGGTTTTTTTGTGTGTTTTTTTGTGTTTTTGTTTTGTTTTGTTTTTTAGTGGATTCCTTTAGATGTTTTTTATACAAGATCATCTTATCTGAAAATAGAGATGGTTTTACTTATTCTTTTCCAATCTGCATGCACTTTATTTTTTGTTATTATCTAATTTTCTTGCCTAAAACTTCTGGTATAATATTGAATGGAAGAGGCAAATTAGTAATCCTTCTTTGATGTCTTGAGAAAGTATTCAGCATTTCACCAATCAGCAAAATGTTGGCAATGAAATTTGTGTAAATATATTTTGTCAAGTTGAGGAAGTTTTCTTCAATCTCAACTTATGGGGTGTACTTATGCTGAAAAGTTTTAAATTTTTTCTAATGTTCTTTATGTATTTATTGAAATGATCTTGTGTTTTTTGTTATTTATTCTATTAATATGTTGTATAACATTCCTTTAGGATATTAAACCAGTCTTGCGTTTCTTAGATATATCTCACTTGGTCATAGTGTCTAATACATCTTGAATGTTACTTGATTCTGTTTGCTTATAGTTTGTTGGGGAATTTTGTGTCTTTATTACTAAGTGATTTTGACCTATATTGGATATCTTTGCCTGGTATGAGATCAGAGCAATTTTGGCCTTATAGAATAAGTTGGGAAGTTTTCACTTATGTTCTGGAAGAATGTTTGAATAGTTCATGGTAAATTCTTTCAATGTTTGGTAGAATTCACCAGTGGAACTATCTGAGTCTGGGCTTTCCTTTGTTGGTAGTTTTTAAAGTATTAATTGATCTCTTTATGTTTTTTACACAAAACCTAAATTTTCTATTTGTTGTCTTGAGTGAGTTTATGTTTTGACAGGGTATGTCCATTTCGGCTAAGTTACCCAATATGTCAGTATATTGTTGTTTATAGTATTATTTTGTAAACCTATTTCTGTAAGACCAGTACTGATGTCTCTCTTTCATTCCCGATTTTAATAATCTGATTCTCTTCTCCACTTTTTTGGTAAGTCAAGCTCAAAATTTACCAAATTTGTTGAATCTTTTCAAAGAACCAACATTTTTGTTTTGGTTTTGTCTGTTTTTTTGTGTTCACTAAATTTTGCTCTAATCTTTCCTGTTTCCTCTTTTCTGTCTTGCTCATCAATTTTCTCCTTTGCAACTTTTTTTTTTTCCCTTCAGAAAACATAACGATTTGTAATTATTTCATGTTCTTATAATTATGTGCTTATTTTCTTCTTTATTGTTCACCCAAGCCCACAAGATTATAAGCTTCATTAAGACAAGGACCATGTGTAACTTCTTTTCCATTGTTCATCCTTCCAACAAGAGGCAAATTCAAAACACTAAGGGACAGACAAAAAAACATCATTGCTCTCTTAACAACAAATGTAATACTAAGCAATATTTATTAACACCAGCCCTGCTTTCAGACCTCTAATGGTCTGGGGCCTGAAGCTCTCTTTGCTGCTTGGTAAGCAAGACCTGATAAACAGTAAAGGTTACTTATGCTTAACAATTCAATCCCTGCACTCAGTGAAAATGGAAAGAAGTTCTGACACTTCCATTACATAGGTCAGAAATAGTGAGTTTTTGGCTACACAATCATAGCTCTTTTAACTCACTCAGACATTCTGGGGTAAGTGTCTTATTTTTCTAAAATGGAAACCTAGCAAATAAGCTAGCAGAATTTTTAAACAAAAAGATATTTTTATCAGGAAATTTTTAGACATTTCAAATCTCCTTTCTTCTTTATAAATATTTTTTCTTCTTTATAACTTCTTTATAAGTCATATGTTATATAGTATATTGCTTTGAAAAGAGCAGTGTTCTTGTTTACATTTCTTACATTTTGACAAGAAGCAAATTTTTTGGGTTTCTCTGCCTCACATTAAAAGGAGAAATTATTACATGTAAATGTTGGGATGCTGTTGAGATGGAGAAGGTAGGCATTAGAAGGTAGGCATCTCATAAGGTAGGCATTTAGTAAATATTTGCTTAATGAATACATAACTGGGATCTCTCTGTAGACATATGCTCTTAGAAAAATCCTTTTAAATTTTGAGATTTAATGTTTTCCTCTTCAAAACAAAAGAGATTGAGTCAGATAATATTAGTATCACTTATTCAATTCTTTGTCAAAAAATTCCTTTTAGTATTTTCCCTTCAAATTTAAAAACATAAAACTGTAAAATCACTTTCTATTGAGGAAGACATATAACGCAATTTAAAAAAATGGATGAATTTGTATAAAAATAAAATAAAACATTAACATACGAGCTATTCATTTATTCTTCTTGCAACAATAGTTGGATATACTTGAACTTAAAGTTGGGGAGGTGGTTTACTTCTCTCTGTTACTTCCTTCCCTCTGAGCCACAATTATTATGATACATTTTCTGTCCATCCACAATAGAAATGAATTAAATCTGAAACCACGGGCGCCTGGGTGGCTCAGTGGGTTAAGCCGCTGACTTCGGCTCAGGTCATGATCTCAGGGTCCTGGGATCGAGTCCCACATCGGGCTCTCTGCTCAGCAGGGAGCCTGCTTCCTCCTCTCTCTCTCTCTCTCTCTGCCTCTCCGTCTACTTGTGATCTGTGTCTGTCAAATAAATAAATAAAATCTTTAAAAAGAAAAAAAAAATCTGAAACCACCTCCCATAAACGATTTTCACATATATATTGAATTATCTTAAGGGTACATTTTCATTAAAAATCTGACTTGTAGGAAAAAGTGTTGAGGGAATTATAATACCTACTTACATGAGTCTAATCAATTTTTTTTCCAGTTAAAAATTATGATGGCTCCCCATTGTCTATAGATCAAAGATCTCATGTGTTATCATGAGGCACAAGCTATCCTAACTTCAGGCCACCATCTCATCCCAATTATATTTTCTGATACTTCTTCACAAACTCTCAGGCAATACCAGACAACTTGTTCCTAAAATAATCCATGAACCTTCAACTCATGTTTTCATCCTTGCTCTTCCTTCTAAAAATGTTCTTCCCCTGGGCTGGAGTCTTTTAATTCTTTAGAGTTCATTTGAGGCCATCTCCTTTTTAGTCTTTCCCTGATTTTCTTTGCCTACTTGAGGTAAATGAATTACTTGCCTCTCATTTGTGATCTGATGATACTTACAACATGGCATTATAGCCACCTCCCTGGGTCTGAATAATTTGGATTTCAAGTTTGCATCTCAGTACCTAGTTCTGTACCTAGCACATTGTAAGCTTTTGATTGCTTTTTGGTATTCAGTTGGATTGCTTACTTCAGAAACCTAAATTTTTGGTCATGTCTTCAAAGCTGAGGCAGGTTTGAATTTAAATACTGTCACTTACTAAATATTGTCACTTACTAAATTTTAAAATTTTAAAAAAAGGCTACATGAGCTCTTTGGGCCTTTTTTCCCTAATCTATAAATTAGGGTTTGTAATACCTATCTTGAGGGTTGTTGTAAGGATTTATCAGAAACACCTAGCTCAGTGCTTAGTACACTGTTGCTGCTCTTTAAAATTCTATTGTCTAATAATAGTAAAATGCCTCCTGAGGGAAGACTGAGGATGGGCAATGAGTGATAGTACATCAGAGTCCGTTCTTCACTGATTCTTCTTACTGAAAACAAGGAGCTTCCTAAGGAGGCCCAGCCACCCAGGCCTGAAATCTGTGTTCACAAACCTGGGGACTTTGGCTTGTGCAGTTGAACAGATACTGGGAATAACCCATGACAGCTAGGATGTAGATTCGGGACCTTAGAGAGAAAAGCAATAAGTGAGTTGAATTATAGTGAGGTTTACATAATTTAATTCAGTGATTATAGATATTAATTCTATGTAACTTTTAAAACACAGTCCTCAAAGTAAGATTTGATAAACACATTCTTTATAAATTATTTAAATATGAATATATCATAAATCTGTGTTACTAAAATCAGTGTGACTTTTGATTAGAATTGGAATTTTTTTTTTTACATATAGGTTTGATGATACAGACTCTCATCATCTCTTGTTTGAGCAATTTATTAAGTGTTTTAACAAGCCTCCTTATCTCCAGTCTCTTAATTATAATAAATAACCTAAAAAACTGCAAATTCCTTAGCGTAACATACACTTTGTGATCATGCTTTTTTTTTTTTTTACCTCTCTCTCCATCCTTATCTCTTACACATTGCACCTCATACTTTAAACCCTAACAATACCACACTTCGGTTCTCTGACCCCAATGTTTTTTTTTCAAGCCTCTCTAACAATGCACATGGTGTCTTTTCTTGCTAGAAAATTGTTTTTCTTTTCTTTTTTTCTTTTTTTTAAAAGATTTTATTTATTTATTTGACAGAGAGATCACAAGTAGACAGAGAGAGGAGGAAGCAGGCTCCCTGCTGAGCAGAGAGCCCGAAGAGGGGCTCCATCCCAGGAACCTGGGATCGTGACCCAAGCTGAAGGCAGAGGCTGAGCCACCCAGGCGCCCCTGTTTTCTTTTTTCTTTTATTTTCTTGGATAATTACTACTGATTTTCTATAGCTTAGTTCAGTTGTCACCTTCAGAAGTCTCCTTTGACCCCTAAGTGCTCCAGAGAATCCTGTGGAATCTTTACCAGAGCACTTATGTTATTAGGTTGACAACATCTATTTACGTTACTGTCTACCTCACTTGCTATTATGTTCCTCCATTCTAAGAGCTCTCCTTATGCCTGTAAGCCCAGAATCTAGCATAATGCTTGGTGAGCAGTGGGTCAATCATAGAACTGGGTGGTCATCTCTGTGTCCTGAATAATGTAACTCCCTAGATAAAACATTACCCAATTTAGTTCCCAAATCATAACATGTTCTCTAGCTTTAGTTTGACTTGTACTGTTTGTTTTGGTCACATCAGGATTGCCAGTTTATTTTCTTTTAAAAACTGTCTTCACCTCACATTTTTCATATATTTCTCAGACCTCCTGAATTTTCAGTCTATTATGTCTTGGTATTTAAAAAGAGGAAGTTAGAATCATTTGTGGCACTCAGTGATGTAATAAAAGTTATAATCCTAGTAGTGATTTATTCTTAAAGATGGGGGCATAAGGGCGAATGATAGCAAGTTGCTACTGAATGATTTAATGTTCTAAAAGGTTGTAAAGTAGAAAAATGAAGATGGTTTCAAGAAAAATTTTGTTCTGTACTTTTCATTCAGTACTTAATTTTCTTTGAATGTCATCTCTGCCTTTTTTTTTAAAGGCTGCATATGAAAGCTCACTGAGCAGATCATATAACACATAAAAGTGTTTATACATTGATGGGGTGCCTCATTCATGTGGTTCTGCCCTCGTCCATATCAGCAGAGGCCTCCATAGTGGCTTTGGTCATGACTAGGGTTATTACACTTAGTATGATCACCAGGCCCATGGAAGCTTGCCCCAGGAGGAAGAGCAGGAAAAAGCTGGTCACACAGCTCAGTGGGCAGAGGAGCCCTGGCAGCAAACATTTCTGGAGGCAGGGCCTGGTAGGTGAGGAAAAGAGCATGTAGGAGCACATATGAGATTCTCCATGGTGGCTATCTGCAGGGAGTCAGGACTATTAAAATAACAGGTAGGAGTTTAAGACAAACATATACTTATTTTTATTGCCCTTATGATCCCATTTTTACCTCTACAGCACAGTAGTTTGGGCAGGCATGAATGGTGGTGATTTTTTTTTTTTTTTTAGATTTATTATTTATTTATTTATTTGATAGAGAGAGAGATTACAAGTAGGCAGAGAGGCAGGCAGAGAGAGAGTGGGAAGCAGGCTCCCCGCCAAGCAGAGAGCCTGATGCGGGGCTCTATCCCAAGACCCCGGGACCATGACCTGAGCCGAAGACAGAGGCTTTAACCCACTGAGCCACCCAGGCGCCCTGAACGGTGGTGATTTTTGTTATTCCAACTCATGGTCATCTGCTTTCATCATTATAACACAGCATGGGAGCCAGACTGCTATATTCTAATCTAGATGTATGACCTTGAGCTAGTCACCATATGACCTTGGGCAAGTTTCTTTATGGCACTGGACTGCTTATTTAAGCTCTGTGCCCCAGTGCCCTCATGTATAAATTGGCAACAATAATAGGACCAACCACATAAAGCTGTTTTGAGAATTACCTGACATTTCATACATGACGTGCTCTGAAATAAGCCTCGTCTGTAGTGTTAGATATTCACTGTTACCAGTATCATTATCATTTGTTCTACCAAAATCTCCAGGAAGTTTTTCTACTTTGTAAATAGATTTTTTTTCTTTGAGAAAGTCATGTCACAAGATAGAATATTCTAGAATATGTAAGACATTAGAAATCCATATTCTCATTAAATGTAATTTGTAACACTTGCTATTCTTGCTGTGTATGCCTTATTTGAATGGTTTGCCCTGGCATTAATACATATCCTGTAGATACATTTATCAAAATGTTGTCATAAATACTAGCAGACTATATAGTTTATAAAAACATTAAACAGAGGTATTATCTTCCTTACAGAAAAATTTCAATATTGACTAGGCAATTTATTACTTGTTCTTAAAATGCATACATATTGGGGCGCCTGGGTGGCTCAGTGGGTTAAAGCCTCTGCCTTCAGCTCAGGTCATGATCTCAGGGTCCTGGGATTGAGCCCCGCATAAAAGGGCTCTCTGCTCGGCAGGGAGCCTGCTTCGCCTTCTCTCTCTCTGCCTGCCTTTCTGCCTGCGTGTGATCTCTGTCAAATAAATAAATAAAATCTTTAAAAAAAGGTATACATATCATATTTCCTAGAAATTGACTGTATGGGTAAACATTCTTTTCATAGTTTTTTCCCTATATTAGAACACTAGAGTATGAAATTTTATACAGTGATGTGATGAGTCCACTTAGACTAAAGATTACTTATATGTTTCATAGTCATTCACTTTCAGTCCTTATAATATTCAGAGTATCAATCATGGAAGTATCATATTATTCTCATTTTGTTATCCAAACTAGTGTTCTCATATTTTTAAAGTATATATGCTTGTTGAATAATTTAAGTAGTATTTTAAAAGACAAAGAAAATTGTAACTCTAACCTAATTTGCCACAACACAAGAGTACAAACACTATAAACAAATCACTATGGACACCTATGTATATATATTTATAATTTCAATAAATGAATTCATGCCACATCTGTACATGCCACTAGATAAATGCATCATCATTTTAATAGCTGAATAGTAATTTACTAAATTGATATAATCATCACTTTAAAAAGAATTTTTTTGTGACTCATATATAATTTAAAATCTGGATCCCTCTGCTAAGTTACATATTTCCACATTTAAAATATTATTATTGATTTAATGTATATTTTTTGAAGTAAAATATTAATCTGTATCTAAAATTATCATATTTCTTTATCAAAAGGATACTCATAGCTGACTTACAACTGTTTTACAGAACAGAGAAGCTAAAAATAAGTTGACCTATGTTTCAAAAGGGACCATATCTAGGATAATTTTGGCAGTACCAAAAGAAAAAACATAGTATCTAGAATTGAATATATACTTTAAAAATTATAGTAGCATCTAATATCCTGTATAATTAACTCATGATGTCATTGAGTCGTATGTATTCTAACCTAGGATGTTTGATACACATAAATAATTCTAGAACAAAACATATAAAAAATGAAAACTTTGTGAAAGTTGGATAATTTTGAGGTTTTTCCATCTTGGAATAATTAACCTTTACCAGTTTTGAACAAAATGTTTAAAAAAATTATCTGATTTGGGTTATTTGTTCAAAGAAAAAAATTAGCATGGGAGGAAGCCTGACCAACCCCTTCAACAGATTTCAGAATCCCAGGGACTCATATCTGAGTCTGTCTGCACAGCTGCTAAGATGCTCCAGTAAGAATCTTTGTGATGTAAGGATGGACTCTGCATAAATCTATTTAAACCTCCTTGTCTAATCTGAGTTAAACTAGGTCATACGAAATTAGAAAGAGTGAGAGTCAAGTTTCAACTATTTTCCTGTTATTCTCTGCATAGATTAGCTTAAAATCAAACTTCGTGTTTCCAAGGCTCAGGAAATAACATATTTAATATTGAATTGAAATTGATATTCTAAATTAGAAACATCATTTCTAATTAAGGTATCAAATTCTGCATTTTTTAAGTCCTCCTATGTCACAGGATATTTATTTCTTTTAGTAAAACAACAGCAACAATAGCAAAACACAAAAACCTTTACTGATCCCTCCTATATACCAGGAAATCTAGCAACCAGTTCTCCCCTCTAAATACTCACACAGCACACACCATCTCATAAACCATTGTCTTCCACAGAAATTTATTTCTCTCAGTTACGTCTTATTTTGCTTCCTGTTTTTTCAAGTAGCATTCTTAACATTTTGCCTAACAGCTAACAGCTCTCTTTTCTAACCTTCTGTCTATTCCAACATACATCATTATCTATTCTTTTGCTTTATCCTTAAAACATAATCATTTCTTCACCATGTCTCTATCTGAATTTTATTAAAGATTAGGGGAAATTGAGAAGAGTTTTACCATAATGCTGCAAATGAAGAATTGAAAATACAGTATGACTTTTTCCCTTTCACACAGATTTTTCTCCCCATATGTTTTCCCTTTGAAACCTGTCACCTAATCATCTTAGTGAAATTCCTGCCCTATCTTATATTGTTCCCTTGTTTTTCCATTTGTCTCTAGATGTTTCTTTCCAAGAGCCGTAAAGATACAAAATATCTCAACTTCCTCAGGTAAAGATTTTCTGACTTCCTCTCTCTGGCCCATTCTAGGAATGCAAAGTAAGGGAGTGGTTTGAGAAGATACTGCGACTTTCACCACAGAGAAACTATCAAAGTATCTTCTCAGTAAATACCATTCTTTTACTGAACAGAATTTCGATGCCATATTTTAAATATTTTCTTACACTTTGATTCATATTCAGTTATGGCTATATTTTATGCATGTTTTAAAATCATCATACTGTTTCCATTATCTATGGATACCACTACAATTTGTGTTCTTTAATGGATTTTAACAACTTAATAGTTATTAGATAAAAGTACATCCTTGATACTGTATGTCAACTATACTTAGATTAAGTTTAAAAAAAAAAAAACTGATTAACTCCTTAACCTTAGTTTAGCTTTATTGTAACATTTGTTTAGGCCTATATAAACATTAGTATTTTAGACTGACACCTTCCTAAAATATACAGGCTGACCAGCAATCATACATTTACATTAAAAGACAAGATTCAATATTTTGTACTTTCTGTGTTCAAATTTTTTAAAAAACATTTATATTTTAACAAAAGGTACTTTATGCTTAAACTTTTATTTTGCTTAATATCTGTTTCACATTTACCTTTTTGCTGTATAAATTCTTTTAGGCCACTAGTGATTCCTCCTGATAGAGAACAAAGTCAGGTATACAAAGAGGTTTAGTGGGTAGCTCAGCAAAAGCAACTAAAATAGAGACTCACCATTGCATGGTACAAGATCTCGGGGCAATTATCTTTATCCTTTTAGTCTTGTTTTCATCATATGTAAATTGGGAATAATAATGTTTGTGTGAGGATTAATATCGTCAGGGCTGAGATAATTCAAGCATAGGGCTCATTTGTGACAATAAATAAATGTTAGTCTTTCCCTTCCTCATTATGTCTTCTCCACCCAAATTTTAGTTTGAAGTTTTTCAAGTTAAAATGCTTCTCTTTGCAAAATATCCCTTTTCTTTTGGATACCTGAAACATATGATTATTTCCAAATGGGCTTTCCCTGCTGTGCTAACAATGTATTAAATGCACAGACTATCACTCTCATTTGGAGTTCAAGACAAAGCAGAATTAACCACAGGGGCAGATCCTGCTGCCACTAATGGGAGGGACAGCAGGTCTCCATATATTGTTCCTCTTATTATGGAAGCCATGGTTGTATTATGAGTTTTGCAAGGCACCTGGGAAGCTCATATGATGTGACACCTACAATGTCATGCTTGCTTTTTTGAGAAAATATTTTCGAAAAATGCATGAAGCTAAGAGTTTTGAGGACTATTATTTTACCTTATTTTGTTCTCAGCAAGACAATTTCATTTTGTAGCCAAGAAATGAAAAAAAAAAAAAAAAAAAGAAAGAAGGAAAGAAAGAAAACAAAAGAAATGTATGACTTTAGGATGTAGTAGAACTAGTCTAACATTAATTAAGAATCCAACTTTTCCTTTATTTGAAATCTGTATCATTCTCCTCTCTCTTTTAGAGTCTCTTATCTCCTCTTCCATGTGATCATCTTTTGGAGTAATGTATCTTCTAACAAATATGCAAAATTTCTTAGATAGTCCCAAAATGCGGCATTAGAAAATATACAAATTTCTCATCTAATCCAAAATAATCCATAATATTATCTTGGCCTCCAAGTAGTCCTTACTGAATTTAGTCATGGACCATCCCAGCTCAAGTGGTTAGAGTGAACATGACTAGCTCCTTTTGAGAGAAAATACATTTACTGAATGGGTATGAAAAGTGTCAGGGTACTTTGACTTTTAAAATGTTGATTATGTCTTTTAAATTTTATTATTATGTAGTAATATAATAGTAAAATAGTAGTTATTATCTTTTTAATTCATTCTATTATACTATGTATAAATATCTAACAATGAAAATAAAAAGAACTGCTCTAGAGGACATTATAATTAAATTAAATCTGAGTAACAATCAGAAAATATTAAGTAACTTCTATCTAAGCCCTAGAAAATTTGTCGAAAAGGCTCAAGAATACTTCTATAGATTCAACAGAACAGGAATCCTAGAAATGAGTAGCTAATATCTTTGCCTTTAAAAGGAAGACAACTTAGAATATGTACCTTCTTACCTCCCAACTACTCACCGTTGTGGAAGAAAATGGCCTCTGTCTCCATCACTCACTAGGAACTGCTCTCTTCTGTAGCTTTCATTTCATTACTCACAATCTCCTGTTGTGCGGTCTCTAATCTTCCATACCTTCCTGTTACTTATACACTGTGTTGTTGCTCTTTTTATTAATGATTTTACTTATTTCTACCTGAAAACCATCATCCTAACTACTCTCTTTGCTTCCAGTCTTAGCTCCATCCCTATTTCATTTTCTACCCTGTGATCATATCTGTCTTTTTAAAGATTTTATTTATTTGAGAGAGAGAGAGCTGTGTAAGTGGGTGTGCCTGCCAGCAGGGGAAAAGGAGGGGCAGAGGCAGAAGGGGAGAGAGCATCTCAAACAGATCCCTTGCTGAGCACAGACCCAACACAGGGTTCCATCCCACCACCCTGAGCTCATTCTGTGAGCCAAAATCAAGAGCCTGATGTTCAGCCAACGGAGCCACCCAGGTGCTGCTTCCCCCAACAATGTCTTTTTTTTTTTTAATGCAGATATGATCAGCTTTCATGCCTGCTTAAAAGTCTTTACGGACTTCCCCATCAGCTTTTATAAACATTCAGACTCCTTAGCATACAGAGAGATATCTTCATAATCCCACCTCAGCCTTGCCTTTCCATAGTTGCCACAGTCCCTTGCCCTACTCCACAGCAAATACCACATTCTCTAGCTATGCTATGTGGCTCATGATTTTCCAAAAGTGTAATATTTCATGGTTCTATATATAATTTATTTTCCTGCAGTATAAAATCCACCACTCCCTTCTTTCCCCTGCTGACACCTATTGAGTTTACAGTGAATTAACCATGATTTTGAAAGACTCTACTGATTCCTTCAACTGGAAGAATTTTGCTTACCATTGTGTGTCCGTGATAGTCTTCTTTATGGACTTCTTATAAATTATCATAACACACACATATATATTTATATATAACACACATATATATTGTAACACACGTATAACATAATGAACAAAAGTTGTCTTTCTTTTCCATTGCCAGTGTAATGATGTTAATAGAAAAGAGATAGTTTTATACATATTAGTGTCTATGAAGGTCCATAATACCTACAGGAACCGAACAAATGATTATTGAATGAATGGATTTCTGGGTTTTTACCTTTTTATTAGTGTTAATTTTAATTCTATGAATGGATTTACGTTTTATACTTTATGAACATAGTTTTTGCTGATCATAATGGGCAGATATTGGTACCTCCGAGTGCATCATTTCTTCTCACCATTGCAAACTAAATCAGTAAGTCATAACTTCATATAGAATTGACAGTTTTGATTTGTATTATAGTATTTAAAATCATCCTTCATAATATTGCTGTATGAAATGCATTATATTTTGCACAGATACTTAGCAAGGATTATAAGTATTAAGCCTCTAAATCTCAGTAGGAAAAAAAGTGTACATTTTGGGTATTTCAAACATTTTTTCCACCCAGGTAAATAGTGTATACCACCAAAAATATGGTTCAAGATTGGAAACAATAAATGATATATACAACCTCCAAAAATATAGTTACAGTTTATTCATTCATTTATAGAGCAAATATTTTTTAAACACTTGTTTGTTCTAGTCACTCTTTTAGGCATGACGGATATGGCAATGAACAAAGCAATTAAAAAGATCCTGACTTCGTAGAACTTATAGGTGTGAGATTACAATAGTTATATAATGTAATATGAAATAGTAAATATATATATAATATATAAAATATATAAAATATATATATGTGATACATGTATCACAAATATTTTTTTTTCCTTGATGCCCCATCCATAACCCATCAACAGGTACCATTTTCATGCACACAGTCCTGGTTTCTGACGGCTAGAGCCTGAATTCTTTTCCTGAGAACTTTTACCAGGCTCCAGAGATTGCTCCATTCTTGAGCATGAGAAACCCTAAAATTCCAAGTGTAAATGCCCTCTGGAAATTGCCATAAGCTAATGCATAAGAGGATTTATTGGATAAATAGTATAGTTTCCTTGATTCATGGCTACAGAAACTCTGAGGTTTGTATTCTGCACTAGTTTCCAGAGTTTCTAGCATGGGCAAGCTTCATTTGTCCCTTCAGTAACCCTTCAAAATATAATCTTCCTGGCTTCCATTCCTTTAGTTTTAACCTAAGGCTTTGTATTTCAAGTGGGTTTCTTGGAGACAATATGTAGTTAGTCTGGGTTTTTTTTTTTTTTTAATCTACTCTGACAATCTTTGTCCTTTAATTGCTGTAATTAGACCATTCTCATTAAAAGTGATTATTGATATATTTGTTGTAATAGCTACCATGTTTGTGATTATTTTCAATTTGTTGGATTTATTCTTTGTTTCTCTGCCTGTCTTTCCCTGGTTCTAAATGAACAATTTATGATTCAACTTTATCACCTCTCCTAGAGTATAGATTACACTACTTTTTAATGCTTTTTTTAGTGGCTGATCAAGGGTTTACAACATAGGTATTTACTAATCTGAGTCCACCTTCATATAATACTGTACCATTTCACATACAATGTAGGTATCTTATATGGGAGTATTCCTAATTCTTCCCCCAGTTCTTTCTGACATTGTTGTGATTCATTTTACTTATCTGTATGCAATAATCACCCATTTCATTTGTAGTATTATTGTTTTAGATAAAATTAATTTTTGGATCCATTAAGAATATGTAAGTATGTATAGATAGATAAAGATACAGATATACCTTGGTTGATACACCTTAATTTATTTTTTTCTCCAATATTTTCCTACATAATTTTCTTTCTGAAAAACTTTTTTTAGTATTTCTTGCAAGTCATATTTGTTGGCAATGAATTCATTTAGTTTTGTTTATCCAAGAAAATCTAGTTCTGCTTCACTTTTGAGGAATAATTTTTCTAGATATTGAGTTCTAAGTTGATGTGGTTTTTGTTTTGTTCTGTTTTTCTTCAAACACTTCAAAATTTTCAAACTACTATTTCACTCTCCTCTCATTTGCATGGTTTCTGATAAAGTCTTTGTTGTAATCATTATCCATGTTTCTCCGTAAGTAAGACTTTTCCCCTGTTTTGAAATCTGAATTTAAGATTTTCTCTGTCTTTAGCTTTTTTGCCATATAAATATGTCTAGATGATTGTTGCTGTTGTACTGTTATTTATATACTTGTGGTGTTCTCTGGGCTTCTTAAATCTGTTGTTTGGTGTATATTATTAATTGGAAAAATTTTCAGTCATTATTACTTCAGATGTACTTTCTGCTCCATTGTCTCTCTTCCCCTGGTACTCTAAATACACATATGTTATGCTGTCTGATATTATCCTATAGTTCCTAGATGTTTTCCTGTTCTGTTTCCTTCCTTTCTTCATTTCAGTTTGGTAAGATTGTATGGATACATCTTCAAGTTTATTGGTTCTTTTTCTCAGCTGTGTCACATCTACTGATGAGTCCATTGAAGGCATTTTTTCATTTTAGTTAAACTATTTTTGATTTCTATCATTTTCATATAATTCTTAAAATTTTTAATTTTTTATTTACATAAGCCATCTATCCTTGCATTTTTGCCTACTTTTTCTATTAGAGACTTGAACACATCAATCATAGTTGTATTAAATTCCCTCTCTGATAATACCAGCATCTATGTAATATCTAAATTCTGAGCCTTGTGCTAGTGCTTATCATTTCTCTTCATACTGTTTCTTTTTCTAACCTTTTAGAATTCCTTGTAATTTTTGGTTGAAAGCTATCAGAAACTAAGGTCTTCTAGTGTCCTTGATTGTGTGTAACTTCTTAATCCCCTATGCACATCTCTTCAGAAAAAGTGTGTAATGTACAACTCCTTCAGCTCTAATTCACTGTGATACCAGAGCCCTACAGATGGGTTAGGAAAGTGTGGGGAGAGGGAGCATTTTATAACCTTTCAATATTAGTCCTCTAATGTATCTCCATCTCAGGTCTATGACTGTCCTATGTGTTTCTCCTGTGATATAGTTCCTTTATTTGTCTCCCAAGCCCTGACTCCATTTTTTTTTTGGGGGGGGGGGAAGGGGGAGTATTAGAATTTCCGTTCTATATTTTGGAAGCCATGCCATGACCCTGTCATGACCTGACAAACCCACAACTTTAATGATACAGGAAGACTATAGGGAAAGTAAATTCCTTTTCCTGGCTAGAAGAGCATCTTTGAATTGAGACATGGAAATACCCTATCCCTTGGAAGTGAATTTTAGTTATAGATAAGGCTCTTGACTTATTTCATAGTAGTTTTTTTGTTTGTTTGTTTTTGGTTCTTGTTTGTTTGTTTGTTTTCCCAACCACCTTCCAGGGACACCTTTCTCAGACTATCCTCATGGGAACCTGGAGGAATTCATTTAAAAAAAAAAAAAAAAAGCCTACAGAAATGGTTGGTGTCTCTCTAACATTTGAGCCACCAGGAGTTTCTGTCTCACACACTAGACCATAGTCAGCACATAGAATTCATTAGTTAACATTTGAGACTTCCTACCAATTCATGGCTCCAGCAATTTCTGACCCAGGGAAGCAGATATTTATCACTACATCTCTAAACATGCTTTGCTTGTTTTTCCAGATTTTGAAGTGGAGTTTTACCCTATGGCCTTTGTTCTTTCACAGTTCTGAGAAAAATAATTGATTTTCATTTTTCATAGATAGTTCTTGTTATAAGGATAAGAACAATGATTTCCAAGCTCTGTACGTGCCAGAGCTGAAACCAGAAATCTTTATCTGCTTCCTACTCTCATCTCACTTTGCTACTCTTCTGCCACTGTTTACTGAGATCTCAAATAAGCTGCTTAAACTCCACTCCTTGTCTCAGTGTCTGTTTCTCAGGAACTCAAGCTAAGAAAACCAGTGAGACATTTTACTAGAGAAACTGTTCTGTCTTATCCTAGATTACTGTTAGAACTGAGAGAGTAACAAATATGCATTAGATCATTACATCCCCTTCCAATACCTTTCAGAGAAAATGGTTGCTACCTATAAAGTTAAGAGATTTCTTAAGATGAAAAAAAGTACCTTAAATTACTATCACTCATCTATCCTGAAATGCTTTGCAGCATCTATTTATAAATATTTATTTATTATTTATAAATTCTATATAAATAGAATTTCCATGTTGGAATTATTACTATCCATATGATATTTTATAAATACAAAATAGAATTCTGCACATTTCAGCTAGCATTCAGCTTCAGAAAACCTGATATACTTTTTTCTGGTTTGCTTTCAAAATGGGATCCCTATAGTCTTACTTTATGTATGGGGAGAATGCAGAGTAATGTTAAATTTCAGTGAACTATTAAAATATGTTGTCCATCAGATCTTTCCAAACATGAAGGAAAAAGTGTAACCCAATTTTCTGTTGCCTTCTCAAGTTGTACTAAATACTGTGTTAAATTAACCAGATGGTCTAACAAGTCTTAGTCACAAGCAAGGCTTTCCTATAGGACCCATGGATGAAATCAGAGAGGCCTCCAAAGAGGCAAGCCAAGAGAGGTAGACAAGAATGTACTCTGATAGTTAAAGCCTGGGGATCCATTCTTCTTTTACATGAACAGGTTCTATGCAAGTTATCCAGTCGTTGTTATCGGTTAAACAAGAGAAGGGGAATAGATAAAACCTTTTAAATTAATACTCTTGCTTGAAACTAATTCTGAAAGAAGTTACCAGTTTTGAGAAACAACTTTGTCTAATCTCGTAAACGTGGCCATTAAAGTACATGGCATCCTTGCTGTTGGGTTATACTCAATTTTGCTCATCAGGTTGTCCATATGTTATTCAATACACAGTTTTTTGTTTGTTTGCTTGTTTTTCTTTTGCATTCTGTCTCTGCTTTCACCTTTCATGGTGGTATAGATGCATTTCTGTGGAATCATTTTAAAAGAAAACCTCACATTTAAATGCATATATTTTATTATAATTCTATATAATACATTTGTGACTTTTGATAAAATTGTAACTTTCTGACTCAACCTTTAGTTGTCCCTTCTATGGTCTTCAAAATTATCTTGTTATCCATTTTTCGGCCTTTGAAATAATAGAACCTAGCCTTAAGATGAGAATGACATATATTTTGAGACAATAGCATAGACTTTGTCACTCAGAAATGGCTGCCCTCTTGACGAATAGAAAAGATATTTAAATCAGATGAAGGCAAATATCAGTTTTCCTACATGCCTTCTTTTGTACTCAGTCTCTCTTTCTTGTTAATATAGCTTTCAGATTCCAAAACCCAGAGGTGTTCTATAACTGTTTTCCTCCTGAATAAACTTTCTCTTCTTCACATTAAGGGGGAAGATAAAAGAGGAAAAGCCATAAATAGAATGAAACCCTACTGTGAGTGACAACTTGGATGGACCTTGAAACTATTACACTAAGTGAAATAAGATGGAGAAAGACAAATACTCTATGATTTCACTCATATGTGGAATCTAAAACAAATGAACAAATAAAATAAAACAAAAACAAATTCACAGGTACAGGGAATAAACTAATGATAAACAGAGGAGAAGTGATTTGGAGTGTACAAAATGAGTGAGGGGGTCAACTATATGGTGATGGATGGTAACTAGACTTGTGGTGGTGATCACTTTGTATTCAGATGTTAAATTATAAAGCTGTACACCTGCAACTTATATATAAGAACAAGGGAAAGAAGGCAGAGAATAAAAAGTGTTTTTCTTCTACAATGATGATAACAGAATTTATCTCTAAGGAAATAGCATTTTAGCAAAGATCTGCTGGAAGTTAACAACAAATTTGTACATATATTTGGTGTAAACCATTCCATGCAAAAGAAATAACAAGTCTAAGTATGAAAGTGGGTGTATGGTTGAAGAAGTTTCAGAAAAATTAAGTAAATAAGGGTGGGTAAGGCAAAGTGAGAGAGAAAATGCTAGAAGATGATGGCAGAGATATAGCCAGGAAAAGGTAAAGTAGGAATTGTATGTAGGTCGTTGTAAGAATGTTTATTCTAATGATGATGAAGGCCTATTGGAGAGTTTTGAACTGAAGAATGATACTGTCTTAAACTATTCTAGGAAATGTAGCTTGTGAACAAGACATTCATAGGAAACACCAAAAAAAAAAAAAAAGAAAGAAAAGAAAAAAAAACAACAACATAATTTTAGCCCAGTTCTTAAAAGATCAAGTCTAGGACAAAGGCAGTTGGTTATTTGGGAAATTATTCCAGGAAGCAGAAATGAATGTTCTAGAGAAATAAAACATGTAAATAAGGAAACTAATATAAGGGTATACTGATTGCCACTATTACAAGTACTGGCACTCTGTCTGGGACCCTCTGTGGAATCTCAGAAATGGGTCTCAGAAATGACTGCCTGATAAATAAAGGAAGAAAGAATTTATCCTGGAGTTGTTACCCTCCACAGGTCAAGAGTAGACCTATATTGCAGTAACTCCTAGCACTTCTGGGCTGTGCCTTTCTTGGTGCTGAGTGAGATCAGCACCCATTTCATGAATCAAAGAAGTCCCTGGACAGGAAAGGCAGACGTCTCAACATAAGCTGGGGCAAAATACAGTCATGTGGCACTTGTGAAATTGCTGTGCCATCTCAGAGTCAATCACTTAAGTAATGACTAGAACAAAAGACACGGCCTAGAAGATGTGCACTACTTTATGGGAAATGTGAACTCTGGACTGTGGACTTCCAAATGAAGTGTCTTCTGCCTAGATAGTCTTCTAGAAAAGAACAGTTTTGCTATCTCTTTGGTTATTTTTTTTTTTTTTTAAGATTTCATTTATTTGTCAGAGAGATTGAGAGAAAGAACAAGCAGGGAGAGCAGCAGGCAGAGGGAGATGCAGACTCCCCACTGAGCAGAGAGCACAACATGGGATTTAATCCCAGGGCCCTGGGATCATCACCTTAGCTGAAGGCAGACACTTAACCCATGAGCCACTCAGGTGTCCCTCTATGATTTGTTTCTTCATTATAATCAAAATGTATCAAAGACTTGTTTTAGCTTCCTTTTTTAAAAGAACTTATGATGAAATTTATCCTGAATTTACATCACAAGGTTGCTTTTCTTCTTCTTTTTTTTAATTATGTTCAGTTAGCCAATATATAGTACATCATTAGTTTTTGATGTAGTGTTCGAGGATGCTTTTATTTTTGATGAAGTAATAGCAGAGAGACAGACAGAGACAGACAGAGGGAGAGAGGGAGATTTTTCTGAGCATTTTAAGTGTTAATTACATACAAATATTCCTTTTCAGCATTGAAAATAATTATGTATTAACAGTGCCCAATCTGTTTATATTTTTGTAATTTTAATTTTTTAAAAGGAGTATTCCTAGCAGAAATATTAGGATGTAATATAGGATCGCAGTTACTATTTAGCAGTGATAATTTATATACAGCATAACTTGGTATTAGCTCTAAAAGTATTCCCCAAATAACTGGATACTATAAACCCAAGCATGAGCGCAACTGTTTTAAAACTATTATGTAGCTAGTGCTGCTAGTTTCTGTTTTGTTTGCTTGTTATATATGTCCAAAAGTGTCTACATATATGTTGAAAGTCTGCCAATGCTTGGCTCTGAAAAAAACATTGGAGATAGAGAAGTAAATGTAACAGCTACAAATCCGGCACTCACGGAGCTCACATTCCTTGGAGAAGACTACTTGACTGTACCAAGTTATGGATGCCTTTCAGAAGAGGCTGAATATTATTTGACACCAAATGTTATGCTGAATCCACCATGAAATGTGTCCTTTTGGGAAATAACTTTTCTCCCTTCAAAGTACTATTGGGGGACGCCTGGGTAGCTCAGTTGGTCAAGTGGCTGCCTTCAGCTCAGGTCATGATCCCAGCATCTTGGGATCGAGTCCCACATCGGGCTCCTTGCTTGGCAGGGAGCCAGCTTCTCCCTCTGCCTCTGCCTGCCACTCTGTCTTCCTGTGCTCGCTCGCTCACTCTCTCTCCTTCTCTCTCTCTGACAAATAAATAAATAAAATCTTTTAAAAAAAAGTACTACTGGTACATTGGTACTATTCATTTTTTAATAAATGGTTGATGGAATGGCCCTGGGCCTGTGGATAAACCATTAACTTCATTATTTCAGTTTGCTGATCTGCAAAAAGTATTACACTGTGCAATTGTTAAGGTTGCCTATTAAAACATTCTTGACGTTCTAGCTTTGGAATTATATGCTATTTTCCTGAAAGTAAGGATTCAACTTTCATTCTTTTTAGAAATATCTAAAATGGGATGGATTTGGATGACCTGACTAGATACAAGAAGCTAGTTCCTCCATCACATTCAGTGAGACATTACAGAAATTGGGTACTTTCTTGAATAGAGTGGGTTTGCCAAAAAGAAGGGGGAAATTTGAAGTTGAGTTTACTTAAACCACTGTGCTCTTTTTTCATCCTACTCAAATATATTTATCACCTTCTGCAGTGGAATGGTTGTGTTGAATATGTCATTGTGCTTTATAACCTCAGCCAGTGCCTCTTTCAGTATCATTCACAATGAAGGAGAAGGGCCATGGGGCATTGAAGCATGTCACCTAATAGAGGCTGATTTTGTCTACTACATACATTTGAAAAGAATGTATGATCAGTGACAATACCTATGATTCCTTTCCCTTATGATGCACCTACAAACAACCAATTCTTCTAGTCTAATATTTTCTAGGATACAGCCCTAAATCTTTACTGTAGTTTGTTTCAAATTGAAAGTTCTAATGTAACAAATGTCCTTTATTGTATAATTTGTTACAAAATTAGCTTCAACTATGCTATATTTTTTTAACATCTTAGAAGATGATTGATGATAGATGGATGATAGAATAAACATGTCAAAATATTAGCAACAATTTTCATTAAGTGAAGGTCATATAAGAGTTTATTATTGGGGTGCCTGGGTGGCTCATTCAGTTAAGTTCTGAATCTTGATTTCAGATCAGGTCATGATCTCAGGGTTGTGGGATTGAGCCCAGCTTGGATTCCAGCTCAAAGCCTGCCTGTCCCTCTCCCTCCCCTAGCTCTTTCTCTCTAAAAAATGAATAAATAAAATCTTTTTCTAAAAAATATTTTATTTATTTATTTGACAGAAAGAGAGAATACAAGAAAGCAGAACACCAGGCAGAGGGAGAAGGAAAAACGGTCTCCCCATGGAGCAGGGACTCCAAAGCGGAGCTTGATCCCAGGACCCTGGGATCATAACCTGAGCCAAGGGCAGATGCTTAACGATTGAGCTACCCAGACACCCCCAAAATCTTTTTTTAAAAAGTTTATTAAAATATTCTTGTAATATTTCTGTAATTCCGAATATGTCTTCAAATTGTGAAGTATAATTTAGAAGTTTTTCTGAGAAATAAATTGTAACGCATAACAAAACAAAGAGAGGGAAGACAAAATAAAAGAGACTGAGAAACGTATCAGATCATGGGAATGTATGAGCTTTATTTGAAATCTACTTTAAAAAAAGAATACAACCTTCAAATTTCAAAAGAAAATAAATCTGCTTTACTTCAAACTATTAGATGATTGTAGTTACTTGAATACACTGGATATTCAATGATAGTAAGGAATGATTGTGCTTTCTTCATTGTTTTTTTTCTTTAGATCTGATATTAGTTTTGTGATGATATGTCTAAAAAGTCCTATTTTAGAGATACATTCTGAAAGATTTACAGTTAACATTAGATGAATTTGAGGACTTCCTTTAAAATTATCTGGAGCAGAGGAAAGGGTAAATGGAAGGAGATAGGATAGTTGAAACGAGGTTGACCCTGGGTTGATTAACTGTTGAATCTGGCTGATGGTTATGTGCGGGTTATTATACTATTTCTACTTTTTTTTTTTTTTTTTTTTTGGTCAGAGAGAGAGAGAGCACAAGTAGGCAGAGCTGCGGGCAGAGAGAAAGGGAGAAGCAGGTTCCACACTGAGCAAGGAGCCCAATGTGGGACTCGATCCCAGGATCCTAGGATAATGACCTGAGCGGAAGGCAGATGCTTAACCCACTGAGCCACCCAGGAGCCCCACTATTTCTGCTTTTTTTAATGTGCTTAAAAATTTGAACATAATAAAATGCTGTGAACCAGATTATTTTGGTTCAAATATGGGCTGCACATTTATTCATTGTATATCCTTGAGCTAATTATTTAACTTTCCTATACTTTGGTACCTTCACCTATAAAATGAGAAAATGTTTATAATACACATCTCTATAAATTTAATCAGAATTAAGTGAGTTAATACATGAACACTCTTAATCAGTGACTGATCCTAAACAAGCACTGAGTATGCTCACTATTGTTTTTAGATTTGTTTTTCTCTTCAAATCTAGGCTAAGGCTAATATTTTGGAAGAATGCAATTTACCTACAAATATCAGTTTGGTTTACTCAAAAATTCTCCCATTTTTGTGGAAAGAATATATAAGAAACAATTATTGCTTCTCTGAGGGAATATCAGTCTTAGGAAGAAAAAATAAACCAACACAATAATAAGAAATAATGAAATATTTTGAGAGAGGAAGTAGCTTAACTATAATTATAATTAATGGAGAAAATCACTAGTTTACAAAGAAATTGCTGTTCAAGAATATTATTTTGAGAGCTAATTCAGCTTTGAGCCAAAAACTATTGCCATTATAATATAACTCATATTGATTGGAATTTTATCTCTCCTTCACACACTTTAGCCGTGAAATCATAGTACTTAATTTTTGTTTCATTTTAATTGGCTAATCCACAAAGTATTATTTTAAAGATTTTATAAAAATTCAGTAATGAGTTTAGTTATATATGCCTCATTTTCATCTTTTTTTTTTTAAAGATTTTATTTATTTATTTGACAGATAGAGAGATCACAAGTAGGCAGAGAGGCAGGCAGAGAGAGAGAGAGGAGGGGAAGCAGGCTCCCTGCTGAGCAGAAAGCCCGATGCGGGGCTCGATCCCAGGAACCTGGGATCATGACCTAGCTGAAGGCAGAGGCTTAACCCACTGAGCCACCCAGGCGCCCCCATTTTCATCTTCTTAAACAAGCCTTTTTATTTTTTTTTTAAGATTTTGTTTATTTATTTGACAGAGAGGCAGAGACACAGGCAGAAGCAGGCTCTCCGCTGAGCAGAGAGCCCAATGTGGGGATTGATCCCAGAACCCTGAGATCATGACCTGAGCCAAAGGCAGAGGCTTAAGCCACTGAGGCACCCAGGCACCACTAAACAAGCTTTTTTAAAACAACATACTGGAAGGGATCAAAAAGAATAATAGAAATATTTCACATATCTGCTGAGAAATGGTAAATTAAATATTGAATTGATAAATCATGTATAAATGATTTGAAGGATTTTGTAGCTTACCACTTCGTGCAGTTAATAAAACTAATAGAAAAACGGATCATAGTCTTTACAGTGAGAAACTGGATTATGTAATTTTAGATTATGGCAAACATATTTATCAGTTACTATAATGTATATTATAAGGTATATATACAAATATGATTAATTTTATGGTATGTAATATGTGCATAAATATACAGTACAATAAAGTAAGGAAAGTCTTATTCATTAAATTACAATTAGTGAACCACATTTATATTTTGTGGAAGCAATTTAAACATTCAAACTATGAGTCCTTTTTAGCTGGTGTATTTAGAGAGAGGATAATTGCCATTGACATAGAGAGGACTGTGTCATCTCATCTCCATATCCCAGTGCCTGAGAGATTTAGTTTCTTACAGTAACACATTAGAGGCCTGAATATGTAGTTAACTTGAATTTTAAAGGAATCTAGAATCTGTAAGTTAGAAGCATAATATATTCTGTTGTAGCAACTGAAATTCAGTCTTCATCTCAGCACTTCAACGAAAGACCTGAACAATGTTTCAATATGTATAATTTATTTATGTCTAACAACATTAACATTAAAGGAACCATGACACAGAAAGTAAATTTAGATTTAAGAAAACCTAAAAGCCACAAACATTTTGCTATTTTATGTCTTGTAAATGAAAGCTAATGCTAACTGACTACGTTTTTCATTTTTTCAGGGGTTTGATTATATAGCTGTCTTTATTTACTGTGAGCATGATGAAAGCAATCTGCTTATATATAGTTTAGTCCTTTTCAGTTTAGGTAAATAACTTGCAGAAAAGAATCTCATTTTCTAAAGATGTAGAGAGTTTTTGAAAATTCAACTTAAAATGATATGGGTCAAGATGAAAACATTAGTCAAATGAAATCTAGTTGAGATGGATAAATTACTCTCCAGATATTTAAAGAAACTAGCAAACAAAAATATGAAACTTGAATGTTTGTGCACCAATATGGGCTTCTTCATGCAGGACACAGCTTAGATGTTCAGAATTTACAAGTTTATGTTAACTAAGCCATAGCCAGAAATCAGCAGCTGAATCAACATAACTATATGATTTTTGTTTTTTTCTTTGCCAACAGGGCTCAGGAACTTGTTCAAGCAAGGGCTTCTCTTTCCTTGTTTGGTTAGCTTCTCCATGTTTTTGCTGTTCTTCCTGCCGTTTATCTTGGCTTCTTCAGTTAATCTTATTCTCCTCAGCTCATAATTTCTTCTGATTTAGTTTTCTGGAATTTGCTTTATTTTTCTTCATTATATTCTAACTCTAATTATTATGCTGAAATTGACCACCGTCAGAACAAAGTCAACTAAGGGAATAACTAATTGCTGCCTTCCTTGAAATTTTATTTTTTAGGATTATGCTGAGAAAGAGAACACCATAGCAAAAGCTTTGGAAGATCTGAAGGCCAATTTTTATTGTGAACTCTGTGACAAGCAGTACTATAAGCATCAAGAGTTTGACAATCACATTAATTCATATGACCATGCTCACAAACAGGTAAGAAAGAGGTGTCCAAAAAACCCCGATATTTCTGAACTTTTGTAATAATCTAAGTTTATAAACTATATAAATACAATATTTTTATGTTTTGTTATGCAATTTTTACAGATGCCATTTGGGGATGATAATTTAATGATTTAGAGCAAAAGACAGTTTTTTTTTTTTTTTTAAAGCTCTAGAAGTAAAGTCTGATATAAATAACTAACACAAAGAAATACCAGTCAGTTACCTTTTCAGTGATTGGAGGTAACTCAAAAATTATATTCTACAGGTGGTGCTCCTCTGTCTTCTAATTTATTAATTTTAAATGTTTTAAGCAACTATTGATATTTATCAAATGTGAATGAACTTATAATTCTTTACAGAAACAATTTTCCACTTAAACCCCCATAAAATATGAAAAAAAGGCTAATTTAATATGGTAAAAATCATCCATAGTTATTGGTTAAGTAAGTACTTAATATGTGTATGATATAGTCTACTTTAATATTTTCACTTTGCCATCAATTTTAAATCTAAGATTGATTTTTTTCAAAGCTCTGTGTAAAGACAAGTTTAAACCAGTGATGTCTGAAGTGAAGTTAATAATACAGATTCCATTTTCTCATGTGCTTTACATTCATCAGAGCAAAGTCTTAACGTTGATTAGTTAGCTTGATATGATACAGTATAATAGTTATCACTAACTTATGTTTTCTTAGCCATTACTTACAAATATCATCTACATAGCATTTTGGTATTAATAAAAGGTATATTTTAACCCATGAATTTGCCCTAACTTTCCATTAACATTAGAGTTATTTGGCATAAGAAAGGATAGAGGAAAATGATTATGCTGAGTGCTTATGAATCAACCCTATGTATTTTCTTTCGCTGTCAATCCTTCCATTCTTTTACACTAACAAAATTGTGCTTGAGGAGAACATGAGAACGTGAGCCTTCATTTATATACATCACTAATTAAGGCATACTGCTCTTGATGATCTGACCTTGCCATTCTTCTTGCAGATCTACTTGCACACTAGGTAAGGGAAAATTTCTGATGGAAATATTGTTCCTTTTCTTACATAAAAATACAAAATATAAATATATATACACACATTCATATATCATATTAAAATCCATCAGACAATAGTTTTGATTTAATTTCACAGTTAGTGACATATATTCTATAAAAGGATTCTGGACTGCTTCTCCTGATGTGGTAAATCTGAGAAAGTTGTTCCTCCGATTTTTCCTAAGTACCTAAAAGCACAAGATATGTTATAACATATATGTTTCATTGTGTAAACTTGGTATTTGGAAATATGTGTATATGTGTTTTAAGACTGTCTTACAGCTATTACTATCATTTGCCAAAGAATGCTTTATTCCACCATAGATTGCCTGGAAGATCAGACTCATAAATTATTATGAGGGCCTTTCCAGTTCCATATTTTTAATAGAGTTAAGATACTACATAGAGAGTTAAGACCCAGCCAAGGTAATTCAGGCTGGGACTGGGCTATTATTTTGAAATCCAGAGGGTCACTTCCGATAACGGTTGGGGATATCAGGCCCTAGAGATGGATACATTATCTGAATGGTCATGGAGTCTGATAGATAGCAGTCTTAGCTGATTAATTTAGCATGAATCGATGTTCAGTGGCTGAAAATATTTAAGATCTATATCCCTTTCTCATTAGATAGTGGTAAATCTTTCAGGGTGTCTTCCAAAAATACAATCCCCCTTTTCTGAGCAGCAGCCTCACCCCCACGACTGTTATCAATATTCCTACTACGTGATGTCACACCTTGGCACCATGAAGTAGAGAGGGATGAATTTTGAAAAAGGATAATTCAGATTTTTTTTTTCTCCTGAGATATTATAGTTGAGATACAAAAAGAAAAAAAAATCTGTCTTCAGTCTGACTGTGGTTGGACCAAATACTTGAAAATATAATCTTGAGTTGTGGCTAAGTACATGGAAAAGTTGAGAAAGTTGGTTTGCAAAAAACAAACAAAACAAAGAAGCAATGCACAAAAGATGAGATACAAGTGGCCATGTGATAAGTGAAGAAAAGTGAGCATGGACATAGCAATTCTGATTTCAAACGGCTTTCAGATAAAAGTAGTCCTCCCAACAGCTAATCTATAGATTCTGAAAGATATTTCATCTTGCTACTAATAAATGAACTCAAAGGAAAAACAAAAAAAACCCTAGCTTAGTACTTATTACTTGCAACTAAACCAAATCCCTCTTCTTAAAATATTAACTTATCTACAGAGAATCGTTTTGGTTTCCATTAGAAAACACTCCACAAGAAACAAGTATAATCAATGTCCATATTACCAGCACTGAACTTTCAGGTAGGAAAACCCACGTGTGATTTGGATACTTCTTGAATGGAATTAGAAAAAGGCAAAGAGGCCACACATCTGACACATTCATTTGCTACACATATTCATTCGCTACATATATACACATATATCGAAGGGACACCAGATTCAGGGAGAAAGGGAGGAGGAATTATTGGTGGAGTGAGTTTTAACCCTACCACTTACCTGACTTGGGTAAAATATACAAGGCTCGATTAACTCAAATATTCATTTTTAGGGAGAATAAATGAGAGAATGCACATGACCACACTTAGCAGAGTACTTGAAAAATAATAAAAGCTCAATACTTAATTAATTTTGTTATCACTACTTGCTAAAATTTCTTTTCTCCTAGAATGTTTGGGACACTGACAGTTTGCCTTTTAGACTGCCTTTATTTAGGTTTCCAATATAGATCTATTTTTGTTTCAAAAAGGCTAATAAAGTCTAAAACGTATCCAAGTAATCGTGACCTAAGCGCAGTGTGCCTGCCTCATGTATCTTTGCAAATCTGTTATGACAGACTGTGTTGCATTTGAACTCTAAGCTTCAAAGAAAAATCTGTTTCTCTCATCCACATGTTCTTTGGGTAACTTCAAAATCTCTCTCAAGCTCTCATCGCCAAGACTTGCTAACAGAGAATTAGAAAAAGGAAGAGGCACGGGTGTACAGAGGTGATCACAATAGTTCACAATTCAGGGTTCATTTTAGAGTATTTTCTCTTTAACTTTGAAACTTGAAAGCCATGGGATTGTGACCTTTTAATGGCAAGGACCATTCCCTTTTTGTCTTCATTCCTCACAGCATCTAATGCAGCATCTTGTACGGGTAGACACCCAATCAGGGCTTCCCGTATGAATATAAAAGGGCTAGAGTCAAAATGCATTTAAGATCTCCTAATGAGCCACAGTTTCAAGACAGATAACAACTGAGTAGTATATAGAATTGTTGAATCTTTATACTGTACATCTGAAACAAATGTAGAAAAAGTATGGCAATCATACTGTTTTAAAAAAAAGACAATTGGGAGCTCCTGGATGTCGGGCTTGGTGCTTAGCGGGGAATCTGCTTGAGATTCCCTCTCCCCCTCTCCCTCTGCCCCCCATTCCTTCTATCCTGCTCTTGTACTCTCTCTCTCTCTCTCTCTTTTCTCTAAAATAAATAAATAAATCTTAAATTAAAAAAGATGATTAGAATAGTTCCAAGTGAACTTCTATCATTCTGAATTCTAGCCGTTGAGATTTTAAAAAATTGTTTTAAGTGGGAAACTCAGCATCTGGTAAAAAGAAAAGGTTTTCCTCTAAACCCTTTGACCTATTTATCTGCCCTTAAACTAAAGCCACACTGTGTCTATCTTCTCACCTGGCAGCCTTTGGGCAATTCAGAGTTATTTTCACTGTAAGAGATTTGTCACACTGATGTTGTGAAGAGATAGAAAAGGGAATGATTGCCTTATTGCCGCTGCCCCTCAAACACTTTGATTTTTACTTTTGTGGCTTCAGTATGGCTAAAGTATTTCCCAAAAGGCACTGAAGTGACCTTCCCCAGCAAGTCAAGATTCAGTGCTTTACGGCGTGCTGTTTTGTTCTGTTCTAGAGAAAGTCATGGTCAGGCTGGGTTGTTGGAATTTGCCCGTCCTGCGGGGACTTGTATTGCTATAAAAATGGAGCAGATTTATTCTCAAATTTGAACATTTCCTAATAACTGAAACTTCTGTCGCTAACCTGATACTTGAGAAAAGAATCAATTCTTGATGTTTGGGCCTAAATTTTAATCTGCAAAATAATATTTAAAGGTTAATGGGAAAATACAAGGTACAGGTAAAGTAATGTGTGATTCAATCCATTTTGAACCCCTTCTTTGGGATTTTTCTTCTGGTGTGTGCTTCAGTCTCTTCCTACTGCTATTATTTTGTTTAGCCATTTTGAGGATGAGAAGAATGAAAGGACATACATTTTCCTCCTGTAGTACCTGCCCACTGCCCAAAAGTACCTGCTCCAGGAGAAGTACATGTCTAGCTAACGATGGAACTGTATTGTTTTGACATTTCATAGTCAAAGCCATAACTTGAATAGAATTTAACTATAGTTTTTGTCCATTATTGAGTTTGAGGCAGAGTCTGGATAAAATCATCATTTCTAGTATCAGCCAATGCCATTTTCATAAACCTTGCCCAGTGAAGTTCAAATCTATTTCCTTTCCATCTTCCACTGTCTGTAAGGTTGAAGGCTGGTTATTGAGTCAGTTGAGTCAGTCAATGTTGAGGGTGTGTGAAAAATACTACAACTTTAATGTTTGTGCTCTATGTTATCTAAATATAATTAGGAGAAAAAAAAGAGTTAAAAAGCTAGATTATAGTAGAGAAATGCATCTAATATCAAAAATTTCATTTTAAAATTGTCAATTATGTTTTGTAAATGAATAAAAAGAGCATTGTTTTATCCCTCCTGTGTTTGTTACCACTAAAAATTTCATTTTGTAGAACAACTGCAACAATAGCTATTAGGCAAACTTTTTAAGCCAAGGTGGAGTATCTTTATTGATTTGTTTGTTTGTTTTATTTTTAATTGAAGTATAGTTGGCATACAATATTATATTAGTTTCATGTGTATAATATGGGGACTCGACAATTATAGATATAGTACAAAATGCTCAATACAGTAAGTATAGTTACCATCTGTCACCATACAGAGTGATTACAGTATTACTGACTATATTCCCTGTGCTATGTTTATCCTCCCTGTGGCCTCTTTATTTTACAACTGAAGTCTGTACCTCTTAATTCCATTTACCTTTTTCTCTTCTCTTCCTACCACCTCTCCTCTGGCAACCACCAGTTTGTTCTCTGCATTTATGAATCCGTGTCTGTTTTGTTTTCTTTTCCTTTTAGATTCCACATATAAGTGAAACCATAGGGCATTTTTCTATGTCTGACTTACTTCACTTAGCATAATACCCTCCATATTCATCCATGTTGTCACAAATGGCAAGACTTCATAATTTTTATGCCTGAGTATTATTCCCTTGTGTAGATGGGTACCTCGTATTTTCTTTATCCATTCATTCATCAGTGGACACTTGGGTTGCTTTCATTTCCCGGTTATTGTAAATAATGCTGCTATGAACATGGGGGTACATATTTTTTTTTCAAATAAGTGTTTTCTTTTTCTTTGGGTAAATGCCCAGAAGTGGGGTTACTGAACCCTGTGTTATTTCCATTTTTAATTTTTTGAGAGAATTCCATATTGTTTTCCATAGTGGCTGTACCAATTTACATTCTTTCCATATATCTGTTGAACATCTTCTGTTTCATGTAGTTCCATTTGTTTGCTTTTGCTTTCATTTCCCTTGCCTGGGGAAAAAGAACCAGAAATATACTTCTAAGGCCAATGTCCAAGAGTTTGCTGCCTATGTTTTCTTTTAGGAATGTTATGGTTTCAGTCTTACATTTAAGTCTTTAATACATTTTTTTTTAATTTTTTTTTTAATTTATTTGACAGACAGAGATCACAAGTAGGCAGAGAGGCAGGGAGAGAGAGAGGAAGGAATGCAGGCTACCTGCTGAGCAGAGAGCCCCATGCAGGGCTCGATCCCAGCACCCTGGGATCATGACCTGAGTCGAAAGCAGAGGCTTTAACCCACTGAGCCACCCAGGCGCCCCAAGTCTTTATTACATTTTTAATTTATTTTTCAAGCAGTTCAGTTTCTTCTTTTGCACATAGCTGTTCAGTTTTCCTAATACCATTTATAGAAGGACTGTTCTTTCTCCATTATATATTCTTGCCCCCTTTGCTATAGATTAATTGACCATATAAACGTGGGTTTATTTCTGAGGTCTCTGTTCTGTTTCATTGATTTATGTGTTTATTTTTGTGAGAGTAACATACTGTTTTGTATAAGATAGCTGTGTAGTATAGTTTGAAATTCAGGATCATGATACCACCAGCTTTGTTCTTTTTCAAGATTGTTTTGGCTATTTGGGGGTCTTTGTGGTTCCATAGAAATTTTAGGGGTATTTGTTCAGTTATATGAAAAATATTATTGGTATTTTTTTAGGGATTGCATTGAATCTGAAGATTGCTTTGAGTGGCATATACATTTTAACAATATTAATTCTTCTAGTTCTTGAGCATGGTATATCTTTCCTTTTACTGTGTATCTTTATTTTTATTGTAATAATCATTTATTAATGCTTAGAAGTGTATTTTTCTTGTAGGATACATGATGACTTGGTTGGTGGCATCAATTAAATTATCTCCCTTTATTGTACTATGTTATTTTATTTTATTGTACTATGTTTATAGTGATACTTTAACAAATACATTTTACCAGAATATATGCTTTCACAAATAATTTGTTTAGAGATTTGTTATATATTTTAGATTATATATATCTTTTGTTCTTTTAAAAAAGTAAATCTTTTAAAACAAGATTTTATTTATTTGTCAGAAAGAGGGAGAGCACAAGCAGAGGAAGTTGCAGGCAGAGGGAGAAACAAGCTCCCTGCTGAGCAAGGAGCCTGATGCCAGGACTTGATCCCCCAGGACCCTGGAATCTCAGAGCACTAAGGTCACAACCTGAGCCAAAGGCAGATGCTTAACCAATTGAACCACCCAAGCATCCCAAGTTTATACTCTTTAAAAACACCTTCCTGTTCTGTACTACGTGTGTCACCATGGCTTTGCCCCATCTTCTGCGGTGTAATCAGTGGCATTCAAAATATATTTCCTAATGTGTAAAAAAATGTCCAAGGTCAATTTAAAAATAGTTGATGCTATGTAAAGGTAATTCTGCATTGAATGTAGCATGGGATATATGCAGATACCGTATTTAGCCTTATATTATGAGAGGTAATATATTAAATTAATGATGAAATTACCCTGAGAAGTAGAGCAGAATTTCAAACAAAACTGCCTATTAATTCTCTGCAACCTCCACCCCTCATACCTTTCATCTCCATATTCGGCCCAGTTGTTGGGACACATAGGAGATGTACTATATATGCATTCCTTAGAGAACCTGTGCAGAACCCATTTTCAGTATATGGTTGACTCTCCCCCTAGCTTCACTAAAGCAACTTGCCCTATCACATCCTTTGCTCAGGTGATTCTCTGTTTCTTCTGTTTGTTGGGTGTGTATTCTGAGAATAAGTACCGAATTCCACAGTGAGATGTAGAAACTTTCAAGAATTTAACCTGAACCTGTACTGTTAAGTTTGAACAACACTGTGTTGGAACGATGAAGTCCAGAGTTTCTTGCAAGTACTAGCAGCTGCCTATAAAAAGAGACAACTGTTTCAGGCACTGAGAACTCAGGGATTTTTGGGATTGTTGTTTGTTTTTATCAGAGAACTCTGGCAAGAAGGAAAAAGTGGCAGAAAACATAGAATATAAAGAGAAAACAGAGTATTTACCCTCAGTTCCTCCTTGTAAATCCATTTGCTCTCATAGAATTCTTTTTGTTCAGACTAAATGTTAAAGCTATTTACATTTGCATGACTTGTTATTTCTATTCACTTTTATTTCATTAAAAATGCATATATATATATATATCTCACCATTTTGTGATATGAAAAGAAACCCCATCTAATAACAAATTGATTTTTCTCTAATTTTCTTCACATGCATGAATACATTTAGATAGATACCATTTTTAAAAATATTTTATTTATTTATTTATTTGACAGACACAGATCACAAGTAGGCAGAGAGGCAACCAGAGAGAGAGGAGGAAGCCGGCTCCCTGCTGAGCAGAGAGCCCAATGCAGGGCTTGATCCTAAGACCTGGGGACCCTGGGATCATGATCTGAGCTGGAGGCAGAGGCTTTAACCCACTGAGCCACCCAGGCACCCCTAGATAGATACCATTTTGTATTCTACAACATTCAGTTTGATTTTTTCAATAGTATTTTTCCATTTATACAGAATTTTCATAATAGTTGTTTTAAGGGATTCACAATATCCCATCAAGTATTTGTTTTTAACTTAACCATTCTCTATTGTTGGATTTGTATTACTTTGATATTGTAAATTCTGATAATTTAATTGCTCCCACATTTGCTTCAGATTCTTAATTTCCAATCTTGCAAAATCTAGAAAATGAGTATGAAGCATAGATAAGATGTCAACATATTTTGGTTTATAAAGTATCTAGCAATCTAATTGAGACCTGACTTACTAATTGCATAGAAATTATTTTCAAAATAGTTACACATGTCAAAATTTCATTAAACAATTTTATTTTTATCAAGGTAAAAAAAAATCTTTTTTTTTCAATATGGCCTGACTCTTTTGACATAGATTTAATTACTAAAATAGAAGTAATAGTCAATATAAATTTAATTTTGTATGTTTCTATCCTAGGTACTGTGTATTAAAGATATGTGTTAATGTACATATATATTTTACATTTAAATACAGATGTAGATATTATGTATCAATATATACTAAAGGTGCACACATACAAGTACATATGTCTATGTCTGTTTTTGTTTTTGTGGGAGAACCATAGTCATTGTTATTTAATGTTACTTTTTATTCAGTTACTTGCTTAACTAAATACATTGGACCCAGTAGGCACTATAACACATATAAAATACATTCAATTAAAAAATCTGTCAAAATAAATATATTTACCCTAAAATTATTTTCTTCATACCGATTTTAATCTTTAGGAAATTCTGGTATAATATGGTACATTCCCACATCCTTTCTCCTGCTCAGATTTGACCTCAAGTGTATTCGTAGCAATTTGGAAAATGCTGCCTGTATACTCAATTGGGGACAACCATTTTGATTTGTAAGATAAACAGGGATATTAATGGGAAAACAGTTGACATCTCTTTATTGATATTCCTCAGTACAATCAAAGGTAAAGTTCAAATCATCAGTATGATGTTTCCAACCAAGGAAGCACGATTCATGTCACAAAATCTGCGGACAAAATCCTCTCCACAATACTAACAACTGCTTTTCTCAGCAGATCAGTGGAGTTTTTTAAAGTAAAAAGTATGTAACTGTGTTGTCTTGTATCAACAAAGATGTGTGCTAAAAGTTTGTGACATATTTGATTAGAAAAAAAAGATATGCTAGATGTTCACCCCAATTTCATTTGCACCCCAAATATTGCTGTGAGCTACAAGCTCTTTTTGCCCCGGAGTCCATAAAAAATGTTCTTATCAATGTTACAATCCAAATGGATTCACATAGGGGGAAGATAAAGAAAAAAAAGTATGGCATTTTGTTAAAAAGTTTCAAGACAAAATATTTCAAAGAAAATACCATACACTATTTATTTAGCTTATTTTTGGCCACAATGTTTTTATAGAGTAAAATAAAGGAATTTAGCAAACAAAATTACAAAAATTTTATTTTGGAAGTGTCACACACAAATTAACACATGCACATATATGCGTATATATGTATGGTATATGTTACCTTTTTTCTTCTCAAAAGGTAAAATCATTTCCTTCGTAAAATATAAAATGACACGCTCAAACATTTTATTCAGCTCCTTAATTAGGAAAGCAATAAGACCATGAGACTTGTTAAAAGGATTATTCAAAGGACAACTATATGTTTTCACTTGTATCTATATCCATATATGCCTGCTATGTATATAGGTATCTATAGATACAGATATAGATATGTACTATATAATCAGTCAGGAATGCTGATAATATTTTAATACATCAAAATTGGTTTATACCCTATGGGACAATAAAATGTAATATTTGGGGTCATCTTTTGTGAAGCACAAAATCAATCATGTTTCTATTGGGCAAAATATATTTGCGTTGCAATGGACAATAATCATTTGCATTACTCTCCATTTTCTACAACTTAATTTATGAGATTCTAGAGTTGTCTAGTCAATAGACACACAGAGATGACCACTCTTGTAGTTTCAGACTATTCCTGAAGGGTTTCTTACACAAAAATTGCTACTTCACTGAAAATATCCCCTTTTGACTATTTCCAAGTTCTAGAAATTCCTCATTATAACTTCGAATGCAGAAATGACTGACATTAACATCTGCATTATAGGTTTTCCGAGTACCTGAAGAAAAATTCACTGTGAGTTCATACAATGTTCTTCTCTCATGGTATGTCCAATGTCTGTCAGATCAATAGCGTATTATATCACAAAAGCACCGGTGTAGTGAAAACTGTGCTACATAATTCAGGAAACTTCCTCTTGAAGCTGAGCTTTTGTAATTTCATGCTGTGGCAAACATTAAGGGAATTGTCTCCTTCATGTAAAAATAATAATAGTAAGACTGTTATTGGGGACTAAGAGAGGAAAAGATACTTCATGTCTTTATAGAAGATGTTATTGTAAATACAATACATATATATAATACATTTATTGTAATTATATTCATTCCTTGAAATTATAAAGAGAACTCTCAGGAAAAAAAGGAACTATGCAATGATTTATCAGAAATGGTTCCGATTATGAATATATTCAAGAAAGATGGACATGAACAGTATCTTTAATATGTTCTTCCTTTTTTAAAGTGTATAGCATAATTAATGTGGATATTATAAAATGATTAGCACAATAAGTTTAGTTAATATCCATCACCTCATGTAGTTACCATTTTTTCCCTTCTGATGAAAACTTTTAGGATCTGCTCTCTTAACAACTTTCAAATATACAATACAGTATTGTTAATAACAGTTACCATGCTGCACATTACCCAGATCTTATTTGTATCCTAACTGGAAATTTATACCTTTTGACCACTTTCAGCAATTTTCTCCACCTTTACACTCTGCCCATAGCAGCTACCAATGTTTTGTTTCTATGAGTTCATTTTTTTTAAAGATCCCATGCAAGTATTTGTCCTTCTCTGTCTGACTTCATTCACTTAGCATAATGCCCTGAACGCCCATCCATGTTGTTGCAAATGCCAGAATTTCTTTCATTTTTATTGCTGAGCAATTTTCCATGGTATATTCTTTACCCATTCGTCTGCCTGCCAATAGACACAGGTTATTTCCATGTCTTAGCTATTATAAATAATATATACTTCCTAATGCATAGTTTTAATACAAGAAATATATTTACTAAAATGACTAAATTTTATTACAATGAACAAAATAGGAAATATAAACTTTCCATTTGTGTATTGTCATCTTCTGACTCATTTCATCTCTCCAAAGTCCATTGAGCAAACTAGAAAAGAAAAGAGAGATGTCAAAATCACACACACGCACACACACACACAATGAAGAAAAAGAGAAAGAAGCCAGGTAGAATTCTCTCTCCATATATATATTTATGTGTATGTGCATACACTTGCACACATGCATATATAGGTACACATACACAGACCACACACACATTTAGTCAACAAATGTGTATACACCCACATATACACATAAGGACCCAATCTAGGTGAGTAATAGTGGAAAAAAAAAGATTTTGTTTTCATAAAACTTAATTTTGGTGAGTCAAGAAGCAAACTAACAACTCAACATTTAAATTTAGATACTTACAACTTGGAGGAAAAATTAAAAGATAATAGCTAAATGATAGCTGTTATTTTAGATAAGGAAATGAGCTAAGACCTCTCTGATGAGGTGGTGGTTAAATAAGAATTTGAAGTGAGCAAACAAGTGATAAACATATCTGTAGGAATACTTCCTAAAATACGCCAGGGAAGGATTGTAATTAGATTCTTTCAAGAACAAGAGGAAGCCAATGAGACTAGCAAGAAGCATAGGCTAATGGAAATGTTTAAGAGATGAATTAGGAAGAGAAATTTGGGTCCAAATCAGGTAGATTTTTGTAGGTCGTAATAAAGATTATAGGATTTATTTTAAAGGCTGTAAGATAATTAAAATATTTCCATCTGGAAGTAAGATCATGTGATTTGCTGTTTTGAAAAAAAAAAATCACTCTGGTTGTTATGTGGAGAATAGATTAGGAGGAAGGAAGTAAAAATGGCAGAAAGGAGACCAGTGAGAGGTTAATGCTACATTCAGGATACGGATGACATTTGCTTGAATTAGGGAATAATGGTATCCACAGTGAAAAGTGGTGAAAATCTGAATGTTTGCATGGCATGGAAATGTCAACAGATCTGTTGATGAATCAGATTTTGGGTGCTGAAGAGAACTGACAAAAACAAATGTTTGTGGGATGAGAATGAGGCATTTGAGGCCATGTCAGGTCTGCGATGTCTATGAAGGATCTAAATAGAAATGGTGATTATGAAGGTGCCTGGGTGGCTCAGTAGGTTAAAGCTGCTGCCTTCAGCTCAGGTCATGGTCTCAGGGTCCTGGGATCGAGCCCCACATCAGGCTTTCTGCTCAGTGGAGAGCCTGCTTCCCCCTCTCTCTCTCTCTCTGCCTGCCTCTCTGCCTACTTGTGATCTCTCTCTCTGTGTCAAATAAATAAATAAAATCTAAAAAAAAAAAAAGAAAAGAAATGGTGATTATGCAACTAGATACAGCTTACCCATGGAGTTAACCATAAAGCTGGTGGTCATCCGGGGAGTAAGTAGAGATAGAGAAGAGCTGTGATAGAAGAAACGAACCCTTAGTATACATTTAGAAGTTGGGAAAATGTAAAGGATCTGGCTATGGGGCTTGAACAAGTGTAGCTGGGAAGATAAAGGAAAACAAGATAGTCAAGGAGTAGGAGTGAACAATTGAGTCACAGAGAGAGAAATACTTGATTTTGAATTTGGACAAGTTAACAAGAGATGTTTTACAAAGTGGTTGGAGACAAATGCCTGACAGTAGGAGGTTTAAGTAGGAATGTACAAAGGAAAGTGAGTTCAGTTTCTGCTACTTAGAAGCAAATGCTTCTTAAAACTGAATGGTGCTAGAGAATATACCAGCAGTAAGAGAGAGACTAAAAGTACAGAGATTTTAGAAGTTTTAGTGCAGTTTTAGATTTTTTTAGTTTGGCCTTGCTTAGAGTGCAAGAAGCCATTTGTGTTCAACTATAAGTATTCTAAATATTTATTTTTAAGTTTATATTTGCAGTTTTAACTACGAAAGATACCTCACTCTGGCTTAGTTAAAGCCCAATTTGAGTATCTCCACCTTTTTCTTCGGAGGTTTCAAGGAACAGCTTTTATTCCAAACCATGTCAGGTTAGTTCGTAAACTGAAACAAAAAATGATGTAAAGATATCCAGCAAATTGATTGAGTTCTGTTATGTCTATTTAACATATTATTCCTGATATCTATAAGTCATTGTCCTCTGTAGGGAACCGTCAATTGTTATTCTTTTTTCTTGGGTTTATTTTAATTTTCAGAAAAAGAGTTCACTTTCTTTAATTTCAAAGGCATTTTCCTCTGTTCTCCCCCTGCTGCCATGTTCTTTTAACCAGAATCTAGGTACTGAAACTAAATGTATGGGATTTTTTAAATTTATTAGTTCTATCTAGATTCTACATATACTGATAATCTGCAAAGATGTAATTCTACCCAGGATTAACAATATACATTGTTATAGAGAGTAACATCCTTTTTGGTTATCTAAAAGTTCACAAAATCAAAAATAAAAATTGGTATGACCTTGACAAGATCTTAGTCATATTGCGTTTATTTTATTTTAATGAAAAATGACTTGAAATCAACACTTCTAGGATAACCCAAACTGCTAACAGTTGAAAATCTTGCTCTAATTGTGGAAATAACAGAAGAAATGACAATGAGGAATAAAAACTATTTGATTGGTTATGATTGAACTTTCTGAATGTCATCCTCTGCAGAAATTTCCTTACTTCTATTTATCAAAACTTATTTTTTTAGTATTAATTCTGAAAATCAAAGCAACATTTCCACAAAAATGTGGGCTTTTTTTCTAAATAAGATTGTACAACAAAGAATATTAATGTTTGACTTGTAAAGGCATTTTCTCTTGACTTTCCATCATATTCTAATTGCTTAGTGGGACAGGTGTTCCTAAAGCGCAAATCTTTGTTCAGTAATTTTAGTGACTCCAGACCACATGTTGTGTCAGTAGTTAGAGAGTCAGAGAGAGAGAGAAGGTTAATGTACAGTTCTTTCTTGATCGAAAGGCTATGTGGACTGAATAAGAGAAGATGAGAAACTATGGAAGAGGAAAGATGTCCTATGACTTCTTTTTCTCCACCTTGTGTTCCTTACATTGTGTCTCTCAGGATACAAACAATATGCAAACCTGAAATTCTTGTCTCGTATATCTGCTTGCAAAAGAGGGTTTTAATTCCACCTGGTTATATTTTTTGGATTATATTTAGTTCACTATTTCTGTGTTATAATTAATATTGGTGGTTTCATTGTTTCTTTATAAAGTAAAAATGATTAGCAGGAAGATTAGAGACAGACTTATTGAACATATCTTTTTCACTTTTCCTGAATAATTATAATTTTTAAGATTTTATTTCTTAGAGAGATTTTAGGTTTACTACAAAATTGAAAGTAATGTAGAGTTTTCTCATATAACCCTGTCCCCACCCATGCATAGCTTTTCCTGTTATCAGCATCACTCACCAGAATGGTACATTTTTTACCAAGGATGAACCTATGTGGATACATCACAATCACCTAAGTCTGTAGTATACATTAATGTTTACTCTTGGTGCTCTCTATTCTACGGACTTGGAAAAAAAAAAAAGTATAATGGCATATCCATTATTATAATATCATATGAAATATTTCCACTGCCCTAAAATCCCTGTTCTCTGCGTGTTCATGTATCCCCATTTCATTTTTAGAAACACTGATCCTTTCACTGTCTCCATAGTTTTGACTTTTCATGTAGTTGGAATTATACATTATGTAGCCTTCTCAGATTGGCTTCTTCTACTTAGTAATATTCACTTAAGTTTCTTTCATGTCTTTTCATGGCTTGATAGCTAATTTCTTTCTAGCTCTGAACAATGTTCCATTGTCTGGATGTACATTTATCTATTCACTCACTAAAGGACATCATGGTTACTTTTAAGTTTTCACAATTATGATAAAGTGGCTATAAACATCTGTATGCAGCTTTTGTGTGACTATAAGATTTCCTTTTCTTTGAGTAAATACCAAAGAGTATGATTGCTGGATCATATAGTAAGAGTTAAATTTTATAAGAAACCACCAAACTTTTTTCCAGAGTGGCCGTTCCATTTTGCATTCTCCCCAGCAATGTATGAGAGTTCCTATTGCTCCACATCCCCACCAGCATTTGCTGTTGTCAGTCTTCTGGGTCTTGGACATTCTAACAGGTATGAGTTGTATCTCATTGTTTTTTTAATTCATATTTCCCTAATGACATATGATGTGGAGTATCTTTTCAATGTTTATTTGTCATCTGCATTCTCTTCTTTGGTGAGGTGTATATTAAAGTCTTTGGCCCATTTTTTATTTTATTTTATTTTTAAGATTTTATTTATTTATTTGACAGAGAGATCACAAGTAGGCAGAGAGGCAGGCAGAGAGAGGGGGAAGCAGGCTCCCATGTGAGCAGAGAGCCTGATGCGGGGCTTGATCCCAGGACCCTGAGATCATGACCAGAGCTGAAGGCAGAGGCCTTAACGCACTGAGCCACCCAGGTGCCCCTGGCCCATTTTTTAATTGGACTGTTTATTTTCTTATTGTTGAACTTTAAGAATACTTTGTATATTTTGGATAATACTCCTTTCTCAGATGTGTTATTTGCAAATATTTCCTCCCAGTCTTTGGCTCGTTTCCTAATTCTCTTACCATTGTCATTGATAGAACAGAGGTTTTAAATTTTAATGAGATGTACTTTTCAGTTATTTCTTTCATGGATCATGTCTTTGGTGTTGTAACCAAAAAGGTGGCACCATACCCAAAGTCATTTAGGCTTTCTATAATGTATTTTGAGTTAATTTTTGTGAAAGGTCTAAGTTCTGTGTCTAGATTAACTTTTTTGCATGTGGATGCCCTGTTGTTCCAGCAATATTTCTTGAAGGGACTATCTTTGCACCATTGTGTTGCTTTTGTTCCTTTGTCAAAAATCTGTTGATAGGTTTATGGGTTCCATTTCTACTTCCTATCTTATGTTCTGTTCATCTGTTTGTTTATTCTCTCACCAATACCACCTTGACTTGATTACTGTGGTGAAATTAAATACAATTTTTCATACCTATTTGAAAGTCCAGAAACACTCTTTAAAAAGTGCCCCAGTAGTCAGTTGCAGGTAAATTTCATTATTTATTTATTTATTTTCAATTTAATATGTAAGCTTCATTATCAACAATTATATCTTAAGAGCATCTACTGTAATACTACCCATTTTACAAACTTAAGAACATACTACTAAATAAAAATATAAACATTTTTTCTGATGATAGTATGTCTTTGGTCCAGAATACATTAAAAAATTAATCATAGTGTAATATGCTTTACCACTGGAAATAAGGTACTCAAGTTTACCTGCTATATGTTTCCATACTTAGTTGTTATTGGTTGAATGTTTAGATCATTTGAAAACATTTCTTAATTTACATACTAAATTTTCAAACACTGAGTTTATGTGCTTATAAGATTCATTTCTTTTGGTGTGAAAGCATATCATATATTTATTTTTATTGTCTTTAAATTGCTGAGATAATTTAAATCCTAGGACTTTTCTAAGAGCAAAAAATCTATCAGATGTTAAGTTTTCAAATGGATAGTAATTATTTTTACACTTCTTACACACTTTTCCAAATCTTTACCCAACATAACCTATAACAGCTCTGAGGGAACAAATTTTACCAATGAAAGATACAAAATTAAGATATTTTTGAATATCTAACAATTACGTTTTTATTTAAAACAACTAAATAATGATGGATAAAATGTTTTGAGATTCCCTTTGAATTATGACCCATTTAAAAATGTTTAATTATTGATAATGTGTTGTATGAGACATATGAAGATAATATTTTGAAATGTCATTTAATGAGAATGTACCAATTATTTAATATGAAAATTTGTTGTCATTTGTAGGATGCCTTAATTGTAGTTTTTTTTAGTACTTGGATTAATGTTATTCGATAACTCTTCATCTTTCCAAGACATAAGATAATCTTTGAAGATGAAGCAACAATAGCTTCAGAATGATCACCTAGAATCTATAATACTGTATTTATAGAACTCCTTCATTAAACCAAAAGAACTAGTCTTTAATATTTCATTTCTTCCCTTCCTTCTTTCTTTCCTCCCTTCCTTCCTTTCTCTTTCTCTTTTTCTCTCCTCCTTTTTCCCCCACCTTTCTTCCTTCTTTTTATGTTTTGCTTTATGCTTATTATTTCGTGTTATTGGCCAGTAGCTATGATTACTTTGCTATTAAAATGTTTCTAATGAAATTTTGAGGATGAATTTAATTATAATTAAAATGAAGTTAAGTTTTAATTTATTTTGGAAAATAATTTAATTCAAGATATTTTAGATACCGGATTCATTATTTTATTCATTTAGGGAGAAAAATATTCAGTATCTACAATGCATACCATAAAATGTGCTTTAAAAAAAACAAATAAATGAAATCTAGATTTAGAGTAGACATTTGCAAAGCCTTTCATTGTACCATGTTTGTTTAAGTCATGGGTTAATTAATAAAATTTTAGAGATTTTTTTATAAAGCTAATTTATAAAAGATGATATTGGTCATTTGAAAATCTTAAAATCATTAGATTGTTTCATTCACAGCTTGAATGATTAGCTAAAATGTAGACTGAGGAATAAGGATTAAAGAGAACTTGTTTTAATCAAAGGGGGGAGAATACCTTAAATGTATCAAATATACAAATTTTATTTATATAAATAAAACTGTTATCTAAGATTTGTCATTTGTAACCACTTCTTAACCTAAAGTATTCATTCTTTACTTACTGAGATTAACATGTTAAGCTAATCATTCTATTTATATTTGTCCATTTAGTAGAAATCTTAATATTCAAAGAATACTCTGTGCTGAAACTAATATAAATATTCCAAAGCTTGAAGTTTGGACACATTGTTTTATACACATTGATTCACAGTTGAGGTCACAACAAAACCTCTGTTTGTAAGACTTAGTTATACTCTCCCTCATTAAGATGAGATCATTTCATCAAGTGATAGTATGAGTAGCAAAAAAAATGTGTTTAAATATGCATGATTTACAGAAAGTACTACGACCTGAGATGCAATTTTTCTTTCATTTTACCCATTTAACTTTGTGTATGAATAAATGAGAAAAAGGTTTTACCTTAATCAGAATTCTATTATTTACAATATACTTCAAGAATATTATGAAATATTAAAATATTAATAAAAATACACATAATATTAGAAGCATGATTAATATGAAAATTCACAACTCTTAGTGCATTTACTTTAACTACATAATCATTAATCTTTGAGCAGGAATTCTAGTGATCATATAAAAGATATCATTCATGTTCTCACTTTCATTAAGTGCATAATGAGATGAACACAAAACTATATTAAAGATTAAAAAAAGTTTTATATGCTCCATCTTCATGTTGCTTACTATGATTATTAATCTTGTTAGGAACACTTATTCTAACTAACATAACATAATAAAAAAAAATCAGTCAAATAAAAACAAGAAAGTAAACTAAAAACAAAAAAGAAATAATCTTTTGTAAAGACACTAAACAGTGTTGGAATTTTTATTTTAAATTTTTTAAATTTTTTAATTTTTTAAAGATTTTATTTATTTATTTGACAGAGAGATCACAAGTCAGCAGAGATGCAGGGGGAAGCAGGCTCCCTGCTGAGCAGAGAGCCAGTTGCAAGGCTGGATCCCAGGACCCTGAGATCATGACCTGAGCCAGAGGCAGAGGCTTAATCCATTGAGCCACCCAGGTGCTCCAGTGTTGGAATTTTTAAAGTAGTAACTCAAATATGTTCAAATATTTATCATAGAAAGATATACTTTGTTTTTATTTTTATTTTTTATTTTGGTTTCATTCATGTAGTCATTCATTTATTCAAGCACTTTCATTGATTATGAAGGAATTTTTAAAGACTTATACCTTCCAATTTTCAGATTTAATTGAGGATAATTATAAAAATGAGAAGTAACAATCTAAGGCTTATAAGGACAGGTTTTGACCTGAGCAATCTATCATGCACCTTAGAAGGTAAAAAACAAACAAATACTAAAAAATAGGAAGATTAAAGAAGTTCTCATTGAAAAAGCATCACACAACTTAAACTCAGAATTTTGGGTAAAATTTAATTAAGTAATGAGAAGAGAGAAGTTATGGTTAATCCAGAATATATAGTTATGGGAGGAAAATAGCATGAAAAACATTTTAGATTGATTGGTTTGGATATCATGTTTTCATGTTTTTAGAGATAAGGTGGAGGTTTTCTAGGAGTTGGGAGGCAGGCATATTTTTTAAAAAGTATGCATCCCTCAGTGAGGGAAAACATACTCTTTGGTAAGGGTCCTGGCAAAAAGACTATAGTACAAGTTCCAGGAATATTTGGAGGAAAACTTGAAAAGAATTGGTAATTGTTCAGATAAAGGAAATTAGGTATTTTAAAAATCTGGAATGTGCATGACTGATGAAAGAAATTTGGAAGGAGTACTGGTTTGTATCCAGAGCTATTGGATACAAAATATTTGCTCTAATTGGTAAAATAGTTAGAAGGATTTATCTCAAGAGGAAATATAATTCTTTGGTTTTAAAAATTTTATTTATTTGACACAGAGAGATCACAAGTAGGCAGAAAGGCAGGCAGAGAGAGAGGGAAGCAGGCTACCCACTGAGCAGAGAGCCCAACGTGGGGCTCGATCCCAGGACCCTGAGACCATTACCTGACCTGAAGGCAGAGGCTCAACCCACTGAGTCACCCAGACGCCCCCAAGAGGAAATATAATTCTTAAAAATATTTTATGTGCACATGATTTCTTTAAAGTGTCAATGATTGCCAAATAATCACTTTAGAGTTAGGCTACCTACTGGAAATTAAAAATTTGGGAATAAGCACAATAAAATGCCAAGCATTTAACAGTAATTTATAATTTTTAAAAATGAAGACTTTATCATATCTTACAATCCTTTCAAGTCTTATGGTTCAAAGTCACAAAATGGTGAATATGTTAAGATTGATTTGATACCTCTTTTATTTATGTTTATTAACAGAGTTCTCCAGTACTGAATAGATACCTGATTTACTAATATTAGACTGCACCCCTCTGGTCACAATACTTGCTTCAATGGTAGATCCGTGATTTGTCTGGGAACAAAACAAAAAAAGGAGAAGGCTTGGATAAAAGAGGCTTCTAAGAGATTGTTCGTTGTTGGAAGCGTTTGATTCAAGAGTTGATACCTTATCTTGTGTTACTGGAATATGTTTGAGTCTAATTTCTATCATGGCACTGAGAAGTGTTCTGACTGGTCAACTAAGCTAGAAGAGAGCCTTCCATTTAATACAAACAGCTGATTCAATTGTATGTATTAACTGTTTTTCTTTCTCTGACCTGTTAATGGATCAAAGTGTTTCTGCAAACCTGTGAAGTCAACACTTTCAAGTTATTTTCACAATTTTCAAAAGCAGTTTTTAATTACTTCTTATTCCTCATTAATTACTTGACCATTAGATATCTCAAAAGTTTCTTCCAGGTGTAAAGTAAATAAGCCCTAGAGATATAACATGCAACATGGTGACCATTAAAAAAAAAAAAAAAATCCAGTTTCTTCTGATCTTAATAATCTGGCATTAAGAATTCAGATCATTATTTTTCCATCTGTCTTATCAGAGCACCTCTGACCTGACTTTTAAAATAAAAGGATGCCATGCAAATTTATATTAGACTTAGCTACTTTCCTATTCATATGGAGTCCCTGGAAATAATTCCTGCATTTTCTTTTGTGGTTTCTTAATGTGAATAAAGTATTATTTCTTTTGAATTTTAAAAATAACATCAAACTAAACAGAACCATGATTAAAATTGGAGTTAAGCAATCTTTCTAGATACTTTGTTTTGACACAGCACTAACAATGAGCTGAAAATAATGTTAAATCATTTGCAGAAGTCTGTAAAGTTTGAACATCCAGTGACCTGTTCATACTACTCATTAACAAAAAACAGAGAGATCACCTCTCCCCTGCCAAAAAAAAAAAATCATGCAGCTAAGTGCTCATTAAAACAGAAACAGAAATAAACAGCAAGATATATTCTTCAAAGGGAATTGTATTGTTTTCTCACCCAATACTAGTCTAAAACACAGTTTTAATTCTCTGCCTGATCTTTCCCAGAAGGCTCCCCGGTCATTTAATTAAAATGATTCTGAACTAGAGGACAGAAATGTGCTTGAAGTTCTCAACTCTAGCACGGAAACACCATGGGATTTAACTTACACTTTCATTTTCTTCTATGTCCAATTTTAAAGTGTTTAGTGATCTGATTATGAAAAAGTAAATAAATATAAAATGCTGTTTTCAGTTCACTCCTGAGTAAACATCCTCTTCCCAAATGTATTTGTTTTCGCTGTGCACTTTAGTCTATGCAGGCATTCAGTCTTCCTCCCTTTTCTTAAATCTGTAAATCTCTACTCTTTAGGAAGTTAATAAAGCTGGGCTGGAAATATGCATTATGACAAAATAAAGATGCATTGAGTTATTACTTCTATAAACACATATGATTAAATACTACAAAACTATGATTTATTAGAAACATGGTGACATTGTACGATGCTATTTGTAATATCTCATTAATTCCTATAATTTTCTGCTGATTTTGAACGTTAAGTAAATATGAGATAATAGAGTAATTGAATTATCAAATCAGATTCACACAGAGGTTTCACGTAGTGTACAACACTACTAATAATTTCAGGATACAAGTCTTCATGAATAATCTTAGGAAGTCTACACATGATTAAGCATTGCTTAAGAAAAATTTAGCATCCCATCTGAAGGGTAACATACACCAAATTGCAAAGACAGTGCTCCTACTCACTTATTTGAGAGAGACAGAGACAGAGATAGGGACAAGCGCGTGGGAGGAGAGGGAGAAGCAGGTTCCCTGCAGAGCAGGGAGCCCTACATAGAGCATCAGCTCTACCCAGGCGCCCCATATCATTCTCAGTCTCTGACAGGCTTGTCATGTTTGCCAACTTGTTAGTATTAAAAATAGTATTAAAAAAAAACAGGGCACCTGGGTGGCTCAGTGGGTTAAGCCTCTGCCTTCAGCTCAGCTCATGATCCCAGCGTCCTGGTATCAAGCCCCACATCGGGCTCTCTGCTCAGCAGGGAGCCTGCTTCCTCCTCTTTCTCTGCCTGCCTCTCTGCCTACTTGTGATCTCTGTCAAATAAATAAATAAAATCTTAAAAAAAAAAAAAGTTTATGGCTTCATTGACAAAGCTCTCTTGCCCCCCACCACTGTGTGATTATTTTCTGTATTTTTAATTTCTTCTTACATACTTATTGTTAACGTTCTTACATTTTCTTGAATTTACTCTTCTAACCTTTAATCACTTTCTTAGAAATTTCTTAGTAATATCAAGTTTTAGCCTTTCTCAGCTTCTAATTTAGACATTTAAGTTAAAAGTCATCTTCCAGTTATTGTTTTGTACTGTAGGTTTTGCTACTCATCATGTAATATTTTATTTCATGTCTAAATATTTTTTAAGAAAATCATTTTAACCCACAATTCACATATATCATACAATATTTTCTTCTGGTTACCTTTTCTCTCATCTATTACTGCTAGACCTCATTTATAGTCCAGTTTCACATTTGCACCCACACAGCTGAGCAGATAGTATAGTGTCCCCATATACATGCACGCCTCTCAAAGTCTCCTGTTAGTAATATCTTACATTATTATGGTTTATGTGCTTCAATTAATGAACCAATGTTAATAGATGATTATTAACTAAAATTCCTGACACTATATGTCCTGGTTGATTCATATGCTCTTAGTTTTCACCTGATGTTATTTTTCTGTTCCGTGATCCCATCCAAGAGACCAGGAAACATGTAATTGCCTTACCTTCTGAGGCCTCTCTTGGCTGTGACAGTTGCTTAGATCTTCCTCGTTTCTGATGACCTTTACAGTTTTGAAGAATACTGATCTGGCGTTTTGTACAGTGTCCCTCAATTGGATTATTTAGTTTTTTGTGATTATGCTGGGTTATGTTTTGGGGGGGAAGGAAAACACCAGAGAAAAATCGCCGTTTTTCTCACATCGCTTCAAATGTCAGTCTGTCACCATGAGTTATTATGAATTGACTTTAATTTTGTCACCTTGGTGAGATAATATATATCAGGTTTCTCCAAAGGAAATTAACCCTTCTTTTTCACCTTCCATACTGTAATTTTTTGGATGGAATCCCAGTGCAGCCCACACAACAATGAGGTGTTCTGATCTAACTCCTTGAGAGAAAGCATCCGGAAAGATATAAATCATTCTGGAGTTCTTCTGCCTGGGACACTTGGCCTTTCTTCCACATTATTTATTTATTTATATCAGTACAGATATTTGTTTTATACCATGGATAGCAATATGATACCACCTATGTTCTTGTTCGAATTATCCTAGCTTTGGCTGTGAGGAACCCTTTCAGTTGGCTATTCTGTCCCTTTGACTCACTCCCATACTGTCAATCTTTTTTGTTTGTTTCTTTCTGTTTTCAGCATTTACTTTCTGATGATCCATGATCTTCTTTCGTATTTTTTTCTTCAGACCTAGAATCATCCATTGTTCCCAGGGGACCCTGATTGCTTTCATGGAAAATGGTATGACAAACTAAGATCTGGTCTCCAGTTCTGCTCCTTCCACTTGGGTGTCAATGTTCTTAGACTTTTTAGCTGATAGAGGAAGAAGATATATGTATGTATATATGGTAACCCATGCTTACTCACATGAGTATGAATTTCTGTACTTTTCTATGCCCTATTTCTTTTTATTACAATCTGTTTATACTAAGCTAAATATATATTCATCTTGACATTTCCAGTTACAATCTATTAAGATGTGGTTCACTATAGGCTATTCCTCTTATCATATTCCCACTACTTCAGGGAGAAACCTGGCTTCCATTATCTGTGGTTTATTTACTTAATTGTTCTGGTATGCAAGTATGGCAATAGAAAAATTATTAATCCATACTCTTTGATAGGAATTCTATTAATTCCTGTACTGTATTAGAATACAGTACTTATGCAGTTCCTTTTATCTTTAGACTTACGGACTTCATTAATTACCGAAGTTACTTTATGTCAGCACCTTCCCCCGCAGCCCTTTGATGAGGTTGCTTCATACATGTATAATAGTTAGATTTTCTTATCACAGTCTGCATTCTTTTCCAAGATCCCAACTTCCTAAGTGATTTTTAATTTGCATATGTTAGGGTTTACTCTTTGTGTTGCGAAGTTCAGTGGCTTTAAAAAATATATATATAACTTCATGTATTTACCATGACAGCAGAATAGTGTCGCCACTAAAAATCTCCTGTGCTTCATTTATTCAGCTCTCTCCTCCTCTCCTGAAAGCCCGGTGGCCACTGATCTTTTTACTTGCGCATAGTTTTGTCTTTTACAGTGTCATATGATTGGAATCATAGGGTATGTAGCCTTTTCATATTGAACTTCTTTTCTTTACCAATATGCATTTAAATTTCCTCTCTTTTCATGGTATGATGGCCCATTTCTTTTTATTGTGAAATAATATTCTATTGTGTGGATGTAACACAAATTTTCATCCATTCGTATAGAGAAGGGCTTTTGGTTGCTTCTAGTTTGGGGCAATTATGAATAATGCTCCTTGTAAACATCCATGGAAAATTTTTGAGCAAACATAAATTTCAACTGAATTGGCAAATATTTAGGAGTGTGATTACTGGGTTGTGTAGTAAGACTATGTTTAGCTGTCTAAGAAACTGCAAACTGTTTCAAAGTGTCTGCACTGTCAGGCATTCTCACCAGCAATGATGGAGAGTTCCAGGTCCTTTGGGTAAACACCAAGAAGAATGATTGCCGTCATTTAAAAAAATAGTTTAGCCTCTCTAACTGGTGGTTAGTGGCATCTCACTGTTGTTTTATTTTGTAGTTCCCTAATGACAAATGTGGAGCATATTTTCATATGCTTATTTGCCATCTGTAGTCTTCCTTGGTGAGATATGTTTCCGGTCCTTTTCCCATTTTCAAGATCAGTTGTTTGTTTTCTTAATGTAAAGATTCAAGAATTCATTTTATATTTTAGATACAAATCAGAAGCCATTTAAACATTTTCTTATTTTGATTCAATACAAAAATCTATGTTTATATTTGAAAATACTTAACCACATGTTTGGTTCATGGTTAATGAACATTAGTAATGAACAGATAATAGAGAAGAGTAGAACAGTAGAAAGTCACTTAATTTAGGTTTGGGTACATATTGCAATGATACTTGGATATAAGTGAGTTATATTCTCATGTTTTTCATAATCTGCAAAAAAATATGAAGCTTCAATAATAGTGAACATAACACCAATGAATAATAAAGAACTTCTGTATTTTTACTTTCTGTTCCCAGTCAAAGCTAGTTAGTTTAAAGTCTATGTTGGAAATTTGCTCATCACCTTTTCAAGGAGTATAAAATGCTAGCCTCAAAGTAACAATTTTTCTTATCTAAACTCATTATCTTTCCAGTTCATACCTAAACTGGGCCTGGAGAGACGATAAAGGATTCATATCCAATAGCAAATTTCTCATGTAATGCCAGAAATCTTCATAGATACTAAAAGATAACATAAAGCGACTGAAGAAGCATTAGAAAAATTACATAGTTTGTTTTTATTTCACCTTTTATCAGATTGCATGTAAAGATAGAATTTGAAAATGATTGATAGTTTACTCTTATACAGGATGTAAGTGAACTTCTTAAGTAAAGTAGGAGGATTTAATTGTTATTATTTTCTCATGACCTAACTCTTGTTTCTCTCAAAGGAAGAATGATTTATGGAAAATACTCTAATGTTTAGTTATTTCCAGTTTTATATAAATGTAAAATTTTTGTTGTCTCCATTATATACTTTTTTACATATATAAAAGACATTGAAGTTCTGATTGCATACCTATTTTACAATAATGGCTATGATTAGTGGTAATTATAGTGCAAATAACTAGAGTTGTGTTTATAAATATGATTAAACATTACACTTTTTGAACTAAATATAAACAGGTGTTAAATTTTATATATTTTTAAAAAATCATTGATTATGACTGTGAAAGTAAGATCACTTAATATTTTTATGTAAGAAAAATTATGTCAAAGGTCTTTACTTAATGCATTGTTAATATTTATCATTTTTAGTGGAGTTCCACTTTGTATTTTAATTAATCTACTTGCAATATTAAGTGTCTGTGTGTGCGTGTGTATGTGTGACTATTTGTAGAAATCAGATGTTGTCTTTTCAACTGATACTGTATAGAGATTGGTCACTTAAGTCAATATGAGTCCCATAGATTTTAGAAGCATATAAGCATATCTATTATTTTAAAATTTTATTTTTATAGGATGAAGAAAAATAAAGATAGAATTCTTATTTGTGTTCTTGCTAAATTCAAGCAAGAAATTTGTGAATGTTTAGTTCCACTTATTTTCCAAAAGCATGGTGTTTTTCATAAGTGCCCTAATGCAGATGGAAAGGTTCTGAAGGGTTTTTTTAAAAAGATATATGTTTTTTAAAGTAGGGCATATTTGTTAGAGCACTGTAGATGAAGCCATGTTCTACAACTAAAAAGCAGAAAAATATATCTGCATATTGAATCCTTTCTTTTACCTCAGTCTAGTTCATTCAAAAATGCATTAAGAAAAATAAAAACTTCGAAGGTCAGAGTAATATTTAAAACATAAGTATTCTCTGATACTTATTACATTTTTAAAAATGTCAGTATTTGTTTCCATTTAAAGTGAATATAAATAAATCATAGTATGCTGTGATGAGAGTCACAAATATTATCTCAAAATATTACAAATATATATAGTTATACACTAAGATTGTGATAATTGGAAATGTGCTTAGATTGGATTTTCTTTAAATAAAAGAAACCTAGGGACACATAGGTGGTGCAGTCGGTTAGGTGTCCCAACTCTTGGTTTTGGCTCAGGTTGTGATGTCAGGGATGAGATGGATCCCAGTCTGTGGGGATCTGTGCTCAACATGAAGTCTGCTTAAGAGTCTCCCTCCCTCTTCCTCTGCCCCACCTGTTCATGCCGTCTCTCTCTCTCTCTCTCTCAAATAAATAAATAAATAAAACCTAGATACATTTTTGTAAGATAAATAGAACTATTTTTTACTTATATTTGCTCTTTGAACCTGTGTCTTAAATAAAGGCAGCAAATACAAAAATGTGTTTGGGTCATTTAGGAAACATTTGGGTAGAACTAAGAGAAAAATACACTTAAATTACTTTTTTTTTTTAAATAGAATGTGAGGAGGGGTGCCTGTGTGGCTCAGTGGGTTAAAGCCTCTGTTTTCAGCTCAGGTCATGATCCCAGAGTCCTGGGATCAAGCCCCCACATCGGGCTCTCTGCTCAGCAGGGAGCTTGCTTCCCCTCCTCTCTCTCTCTCCCTGCCTGCCTCTCTGTCTACTTGTGATCTCTGTCTGTCAAATAAATAAATAAAATCTTTTAAAAAAATAGAATGTGAGGAAAAACTTTTACATGAGAGAAAATGTCAAAGTAGGTGGATTATCTTCAAGTTCGCTTTGCTCAGCATACCAGCTCTGATTCTTTCTGAATCTGTCTTTTCATTGCTGGTATTTGTCCTGCTAGCTCTTCCCATATCTGCAGGATGTTTTCTTACTGATATCTGTGGAAATATTATTTTCCTACTCTTTGAAGAAAAAAAAAATCTTTCACATTATTGGATATATTTAGGTCCAGGGTCCACTTTGGACATTGTATTGTAGAAATGCTGTAAATCCGTGGCTGAGTTTAACCTGTTAGTGGAAAACTACATGAAGAGGTTTGGGGGGTTTAATTGACTTAGGCCATGCAGGGCATACTCTAAGTGTAGACACTAAAGTAGATCTTATCAAAATCTCCTACCCACCAGTTTGGCAGGGGAAAAAAACAAATGCTAGATAGGTATTCAGAAATGTATACCAAATAACAAATAACTTTTTACTCCTTTTTAAATAATTACTTACTGTCTTCTCAAATCGTAGCTATATTAATTTGGTCCTCAAACACCAAGGCCAAAGGAAAATAAATGTTTAACATGGGAAAACAAATAAAAGTTTACTGAGGGGTACAGGGAGGTCATGAAGGATAAATAGCATGGAACCAGAGAAGACTGAGAAAGTCTTCCAGACTGTAAATACAGGTCTGTCACTTGTGAAAGAAACAGGAACGAAAGGAAAAAGGATTGGGTTAGGAGACTCCATCAGATTCTCTGCTGTTCAGCCTTGTCAACTCTTCCACTGTAGAAGATAAAGGCTTCTTTCTTATGAAGTTTTAGAATATAAGCAAAGTTCAGCGGGGTGAGGCCTAGAGCCAATGACCAAGAAAGAATTCTTGAGACCTCTTTGATGCAACATGGTGGTTTAGTAAAGCACAGGGACAGGGCCCATGGGCAGAAAGAACTGCTGCCCCGGGTTGTGAGGTGTGGCTGGTTATATACTATGGGGTTGGGGGAGGTAAGGAAAAAGGGAGGTTTCAAAAGAACTTTCATATGCTAAAGAGGACCTAAGATACCGGATACCAGAGGGCTTGCCACTGTCAAAGGTTTTCCCTCTAGCAAGGTATTAACATTAAGATAGCTCAGAGATTCCTGGAAGAATGTCACACATGTTCCACCCAGGAGTGGGGGGTAGGAGAATGTTGCAGGGTGTAAGCTTCTGTTTTATGCTCACCTTGCCTTCGTTTCCTCATCATCTGTTTAGAACTAAAGAGGCCTTCTGGCTCTTGTGCTCTGCATTTAACAACTTGTTAATGGCTCTCAGTTTTTCTTTATCTCTCTGTGGAATTTAGATATACTTAGTTGTAACTGGCCAATGATGCTGTTCTTGTAGTGATTATTCACTCCATATCTTCAAATGCTGCAACCATTTTAAGGGCAAGGACATTTCACCTAACAGGAAGGAGACCCTTAGTAATGAAGCTCCTAGCTTATGTCAAGAAGCATCCATACCCTGCACACTGGTTACCCGTCAAGCAGTGATTGAACCAGTTATAAAACTTCATCTCGCCTCATTTTCTTGGATTGCTCCTGGCATAACTTGTGCCTTGTTTAGGTTTTCCATGAAGCTCACTGTAAAACTGGATTGGATATTTAAGATAATTATTGGAGCAAATGACTATAAATGATAATGAAGAGGGAATCAGAAAAGTAGGAGGAACCTCCAGACTATAGTGTATGTATGTATGTGTGTATATATATATATATACACACACACACACACACACACACATTGACTTTTAAAAAATCTCCAAATTATATACATGTTTGGTTACTTCTTCTCCCCAAATATGCTTAAAATCATATCAAAATGCAGCTCATATAAATCTGGTCACCTGGTGTTTCAGTGTATTGTTTTGTTGTTTTCATACTGTCTAGGATATAGCTGATTTTTTACTTAGAGTCTTCATGACAGTTCAAATGGGAAATGCCTTTTGGGTCATAGTTCAGCTGACTTGTACTTCTGAGTGTTTTGGTTCCAGTTTTTCCTTATAGAAACCATGACATTTGTAACTGGTCTTGTTTCCTTTATCATTACTTGGGCTATAAGTTTAAATCCAATTTTGTGAGGTAAATGAAGTTTATTTGACATAATTTTTTTGTTGTTTTTGTGCTAACACTTTGCCTTTTACTCTGACCAGAAATCTCAGCTAAGGAGTGCACAATTGCAGAGTTTAAACCATTGTATCAAATCAGAGAGGATTCAAAAAAAATGACTATGTCTTAATTGCCCCCCCTGCAATGAGCAGCATATCCTAGAATTAACAAGTCGGAGGCACTTCATTAGGAAATTCTCCAGGTTTACTGAGGTATGACTGATAAAAATTATCTATACTTAGATTGGACAACAGGATGTTTTTAAGGTGTACAACATGATGATTGTACATGTATACATATATATTATAAAATGATTCCCAAATCAAGTTAATTATCACTTCTGTCATATCATAGTTAACTTTTTTGTGTACGAAGAGAACACTTAAGATCTACTTTCTTAGCAAACTTCATGTATATAATACAGTATTAACTGGAGTCACCTTGCTGTACATGAGGTCTCCAGAACTTTTTCATCCCATGTAAGTGAATATTTGTACCCTTTGACCAACATCTCCACATTGTCCCCACCCCCCCAGCCCTGGAAACCACCAGGCTACTCTCTGATTTTATGAATTACACTTTTTTAGATCCCACTTATTATTGAGATCATACAGTATTTGTCTTTCTGTAGGGGACTTATCTCACTAAGCAAAATATCCCCCAGATTCATCCATGTTCTTACAAATGGCACTATCATCAGGGAGTGCAAAGGAAAGCCACAACTGTTAGAATTACTCTTATCAAAAAGATAAGAGATGTCAAGTGTTGTTGAGGTTGTGGGGTAAAGGGAACTCTTGTGCACTGTTGGTAGCGATGTAAACTGGTACAGCCATTATGGAAAACAGTGTGGGGATTCTTCAAAAATATAAAAATAGAACTACTGTATGACCCAGTAACCCTCTTTTGGTTATATAACCAAATCAAATTAAATCAGCATTTTGAAGAGATATCTGTAACCCCCATGATTATTGCAGCATTATTTACCATAGCTAAGAATTGGAAACAACCTAAGTGTCCATTGATGAATGAAAGGATAAAGAAGTGTGTTTACAGATTTACCATAGAATATTATTCAGGCATAACACGAAGGAATTCCTCCCATTAGGAACTATTTTCTTAAAACGGTTGTAAATTTTCTCTAGCAGCTGCTTGGCCAAATCTCCATGCCATAGTATGTCAGTTTTCCCACCATGCAGGAATATTGCTGCATGCACCATATTACTCTGGTTTTATCAGCCACATCTATGTCTCTTACTCTCAACTATTCCAAGAATGTGTGTATCAAACTTAATACTCATCAAATACAAATTACTAGAAATGCACCCTTTATAACATTAGGGTCACTAGGTTATATTACAAAAGTTTGTAACTTTTAAGCACTCTTACCTCTAAGCCAGAAATATTTTGAACACTTTTGTTCATTTAATTTTTACCACAACTGTCTCAAGTAGATATAACTATTATCTCCGTCTTACAAATAAAGAAAGCTAATTAGCTTAAAAATGGTAAAATGGGGAACTAGAACAAAAGTTTGTGAGAATCCAGTGCTATATTATCAATCATTGTCCAATTACATAATTTAGCGGGGAAAATACTAGCTAATCAGTTGATTAATTTTTTTTGACCATGGCTTGGCATTTGAAAATAAGTATGTGTTGAAATTTACAAGCATAATTATAGCATTACGTTTTATAAGGGTATAAAAATCTACTTCTTTGAGTCAATGAGGAATTTCTTTATTGGCTTAGAAAGAGTTAAAATCTTTTAATCATGTATAACTGTCTCCAAAATGGATTTAAAAATTTAAGTTCTGAGTTTCTTGTTAATCCATCCTTAATAATTTTAATCGAGTCATGACTTAGTCTTAGCACTATTTCTAAGCAAGGATTGATGGAGAGCATGTTTTAGTATTAATTCATTAATATTCTTTGAAACTTAGAAATGGAACTCCAGCTATCTTTACCAGGTTTTAAAATAGAGCCATTTTATGTTTAAAGGTAATAAAGACAGTATCATACAGGGATAATTAAATGCTGCCCATGTAATATCTTCCAGTTTATTGGTATTATATTTCAAATGTTTGCTTCTGACCATTAGAATATCTGAGTTATTTTTAAATATAAAACAGGTTTAAAATTGTAATAAAATATATACAATTACTTATAACCTATAGAATGGCCCAGAATTATATGTAAAAATTGTTTTTATCTCTCCATCTCATTCTTAGATATAAAAGGTAATCAAATTTAAACATTTTAAAAGTTTTTCTTATTAAAATATGTATTATTATATATTTGTTTGCTTTACTAATTTTAGTCTGATTTCAGATGTCCCATTATAAAAGATTAAAAAATTTAGTGTTTTTCTTTCTTTTCTCCATCCACCAATGTTTTTTTAAATATACTATTATCCATCTGGTACCTAGTAATCTTCTTTTTAACTTTTAAGTTCTTTCTTTTTAAATTTTTAATCCATCGGTATTAAAGATTATATACTAACCCCCTGATATAATAGATGAAGAACTTAGTATGCCTACATTTTAACTTTTCCCTTACTTCACAGTTTTTTAAATAAGATACTTTAAAAATGTTAAAAGAATACTATTGATTCTGTTCTACAACTATAGGTAAATCTTCAATGTGCTGTTCTTTACTGAATCCTTTTATGTCCAACAGCAATATACATGTTATTATGACAAAGTCATCATTTTTACAGAACCAGGTTGGTAACTGAACACGTAAAGAAAGGAATGTAACCCTCTGTTACTAAATCCTCTTGCTTGAAAACTATCCTGCCTTCAAGATTCCAAGACCTTGCTTTTAACTTCTTGTAAGCTTTCTTCGATTTTTTTTTATAATATTCACCTGCCTTTGATTCTTGTATTTCATGTTGCCCTTTCTTACGTCCATCTTCTTTTTTCTTTTACTATGGTTTATTCTGACAAAAAATCATATTTATGATTATTAGATAACACAATTTTTTGCTCTAGCAGGTTGAAAAATATTTTTTGCTCTCAAAATTTGCTTGATTTTAGAATTCTGGATTCAGATAATTTTCCCTCAAGAATTTGAATTTTTAGCATTTCCCCCCTATCATTTAGCATTATTGATTATATTTCACTCTCATTTCTTTATAGGTGATTTGTTATATTTTTTCTCCAGCAGGGCTAGGATGATTAAAAACAGAGAGCTGGAGTCTATAAATTTGTTTCTAATGTGTCTCTTCCTTCAAATGTAGTACAGATTCTGGACTTTGTGTTTATAGGTACAGTTCTCTAGGGTGATTTTATAGGGGAATACCGACCTGGAACAGATGAGCTACTCTTTCACTGCAATAATAGAAGTCTTTATTTTGCTGGGAAAGACCCACTGGTTTAGCTGTTCAGAATCCAGTTGTAAAACTAGTCTGACAGTCACATCAGGACCCACTCATCACTTTTATATTCAGCAGTCTAACTTGCAGATTCTCTGGTTTTCCCTTCTGGTATCACCACATTTAACCTCAGTGTTCTGGGATGTCAAGTTCCTTATCTGTATTTACTATCCATGCCATCTCATTGGCTTTTTGTAATCCAGATTTCTTCAAACATTTAGTTAGGTCCACTTCTGTCTCATTTTCTTGGTTTCAAAAACTGTTATTTTTATTTTTCTTAATTATATTTTATCTTATCAGTCACTGGAAAGGAAGGGATGGAAAATATTTGTTGAATCACACAATTTCAACTCATTTGAAATCCCTGGGTTAGTACTAAAAGCTTCATAAAATATATATATACATATATATGTATACATATATGTATATATATATTTGTATGTATATACACATATACACAAATGTATATATGTATATGTGTGTGTGTGTGTGTGTGTGTGTATATATATATATATATATATATATATATATATATATATATGTATGGATTATTTCTCCAATGTTTTGTAGTTATAGAACAGAATCCAGGCATTTTAACATGATATTCAAGGCTTTCTATCATTGTGAGTAATGTAATTTCTTTTTTAATATCCTCTTTGCTTTATTCTTGTGGTAGGTAGTATTCGATATGACCCTCAAGATGCCTGGCCCCTTATGTACATTCCTCTTCTCCCAGTTGTTCAATTACTCATTCATCTATGTTCTATTGTGCAGTGAATTTGTGGATGCAATTAAGATCCCAAATTAGTTTACTTTAAGATTATCTCTTTGGGCTTGACCTAATCCCATAAACCCTTTAAAAACGGTTTCCTCCGGTTTCCTCCAGCTTGTCTAGGAATTCAGACATTTGGAAAATGAGGGGTATTTGACGAGTGAGAAATTTTCAGTTGATGGCTTTGAAGATGGTGGATGCTCCATGACAAGGAATGCAGCAGCTTCTAGTAGCCAGGAGAAGTCTCTGGCTGACAGCTAACGAGGAAACAGGTATCTCAGTCCTGCAGCCACAAAGAACTGAATTCTGCCAGCAGTAAGAATTAGTTTGGAAGCAGATTTTTCCCTAAACTTCCAGTTGAAAACTCAGTCTGACTGCCACCCTGATTTCAGTTTTGTCTACCCTGAGTTCACAACACAGAACCTGTGTGTCCGACTTTTAACAGAGAACTTGTGGCTAATACATGTGTGTCATTCTAAGCCATTTAGTTTGTGATGGATTTTTAGGTAGAAGTAGAAAACTCATACATTCTCTCACCATTCTACATTTGTTATTTGAACTCTAAACGTTCTTTTCTACATCTTGACATCACTGTTTCTGACTTAAAAACTACCTGTGATGCCCTTATTCTCTCTTCTGTTTGTCTTTTTAATGCTATTTTTCGTTGTTCTTGTTGTTTTGTTTTTGACAATTACCCAAAGCTCACTTATAATTCTTTAAAAATCCCTTCTGAGAAATATAATATCTTTCTCTTCTGAAAAACTATCACTTTGTATCCCATATGTGATATACTTGATTCTGCCAAAATTTATGTTGTCGATATTAGGAGGCATTCCTTTACCCGTCTCTTTGCTTCTGTAGGACCTTCAATAGTGTCTTAGGTCTAGGAAATAAATTATACTGTTAAATTACATTATGATATTACAGGGACAAACACTAATAAGCTAAACAAAGAGAGGATGGACTTAAATACAAACTATCACACTGTTGACTCTAAATTAAAGGAATGCTTATAGAAATTTAGGCTTGCAGATTCAATTATGAAAGGTTTTATCATCTATAAAATAAAAATGGCAAGTTTTGTCATTTGATCACATCACTTTTTATAGTTTGAGAAGCATTATCAAATTTGTTGTTTTATTTTAATTTCCCCTCAAGTTTCTAAAAAGTAGGAAGTCTTACATTTAATAAATAAGGATATAGACTTCCTTATACTATTATTTATAAAGTCATACAGATTACTGTTAACGAATCCCAGACTCCTGATCAATCTTGTGGCTTGAATTTAATCTTTCCCCCAAACATGCTATACTGTTCTGTTATGGTACATTTGTGCTAGAGAGTAATTATATCTTAGGTACTGTATTAGTTTTCTTTTGTTACTGCAGCAAATTATTATGAATGTCGTGGCCTAAAACAACACAAATTTGTCTTATGGTCTGGATATCAGAAGTCGTAAAAGCAAGGTGTCAGCAGGACTGTGATCCTTCTGGAGAAGCTAGGGGAGAGACCATTTCCTGCCTTTTCCAGCATTAAGCAGCCACACTCATTCCTTGGGTCATCACCCCCTTCCTCCATCCTAAAAGCCAGCAGCAGCATAGCATATTCAAATCTTTCTCTCTCTTTCTCTCTTTCTCATTTCTCCTTCTGTTGTGACATCTCTTTCTCTGACTACCCCGCTTCTTCTTTCATTTATATGAATGCTTGTGACTATATCTGGCCCGCCAGGATAATTAAGGAAAATATCCCTCTTTAAAGGTCCTTAAGTTAAACACATCTGCAAAGTCTCTTGGGCATTCAAAGTAACCTATTTGCAAGTTCCAGGCATTAGTGGTATAAATTTATTCTGGCAAAATCTTAGGGGGACCGTTATTATGTCTAGACATAATAGACATAACATAAACAGGTATCCATGGTTAGAGCTATAGGTTAGCTCTATTAATACGTATTAAGTATTAAGATTAGCAGACTTTAGAAAGACAACTCAATTAAAACCACATTTAAACACTTCCACATATTAAACTTAAAGATGAAACTTAGTAGAAATAGTATAGAAGATTTTACTTTATTGAATGTATTTTGTTTACCTAGTTCAGTACATATTTTCAGTAAACAAGCAGCTCTTTCTGATTTTTCTATGATGACACAAAATTCAGTTTACACAGAATGCAAGCTGCCACACTGTTGTTTGAGTTTTAGTGAATTAGTTTTAAATAGATATCCAGTAAAAAAGGTCATATTAGCACTGGAGTCATAAAATTAAAAGCAAAAAACATAACTTGTCTTTGTTCTCTTACTTTACCTAGTCTATAACTAATTTCAGTGTTCAGAGGTGAAACATCACCAACATTTTTTTTTCCATAGTTAAAACTCAATAACTTAAAATTTTAATACAGTAGTTTCTTTGGAAGCTTCTCAAACTCTCAAAGTGATTAAGCTATAAACCTTTGTTTTATTATGTCTTTTAGAACTCTTAGGAGGACAGTTGTACTGTTCTACCAAGAACTAGTCAATTGTCAACAGAAAACAATAATGAAGTAGTATTGACTCAATCCCATTGGTTTCATTAAGAAAACTATCTGATAAGTTGAGAAAACAAATTAAGTCCTTTATAATTATCTACTGAGAGCATTTATTTTTAATAATTTATATAAAAATGAACAAAATAAAATATTTATGGCATACACTTTTTATAAATTTATTTTTAATTTCTTAAAACATAAGTGTAGGAACCATTGCTGCAAAACAAAAATATGAATAAAATTTAAAAATTCAGACAAATAAAATATACAGATTTTCTAAAATATAAAAATGCATTTTAAAATGTCTTCTCTCTATAGAAATACACTTAATATCTATGTGTTACACAAAGGAAATGTCTAATTAATAAAAACATACTTATTCACACATTTAAATTGACTTGATTCAAAATGTTCCTGATATTTGTTTATTTAAATAATATGTCACTTGATTAATATTTTTGAAAAAGAGTTTTGTCCAAGTTTAAAAGATAAAGTAGCCTTTGGACCAGTGAACTCTGTCTCAAATGAGATCCACATACAATACACAGAATTCTACCTTTTAACATTAGAGTTAGAATAATGAAGAGAAAGAAACTGGTATTTATTGAGTGGGTGATGAGTATTAAGGGGACCAGTTGTTGGGATGAGCACTGGAGCTGTTGTATGTAAGTGATGAATCACTAAATTCTAGACCTGAAAACAATTTTACCATATATGTTTGCTAATGAGAATTTAAATAAAAACTTGAAATAAAAATAATAATAAAAATAAAGTGCATTAATACATAATTTGAGAAAGAAAAGGAAGACCTATTGCTGTATATTTCTGTTCAAAATTTACTACTGTTTCACTGTAATAGAAGGGACAGATCTCCATTGACTTGGCAAATTAGTATGTTCAAATGGAATAAAGAGAAATGGAATAAGGAAAAAAAAGCAAAAAAGGTATCACCATAGAAATTGCAGAGTTTGGGCAATTTCTTGATATATCTCCAATTCCAATTTTATTTGGGATAATTATGTGCTCAAGTAAATATTAAAAATCCAGCTTCCTGGAGATACTGCACATTTTCACTTAAAAAAATACAGGCCATCATATCATACCAGGTGTTTTCTCTCCAGCTGGGGTCTTCACATTCCCACAGCAGTTCTGGAGCTCTGTCCTTTGGCATTCTGTTACAATTTAGTTGCTGAGAGAGGGCATCAACTGGGTAGAAATGTGAGCCATATATCATATATAGGAACTATTCTCTCTTGAAAAGGCCTCCATGGGTATAATTTCTATGGTCCCGGCAAGAGACAAATGTAGTTTTCACACAGGGAGGTCACCAGTGACAGCTTTTTCCCAAGTGTTAATAAATCCTTCACATTCTTCTCAGCCCAAACACAATTTTCCAAACAGAAGTTATTTTCGATCATAAGCAAAAGTGCCTATTAACACAATTGATATTCTACCTTTATGACATGTCTAAAAAACATAGCCATAAAGTTACTTCAAAATAAATTCCTCCAGAGTAGCCTATGTTTGCTGACCCTTCACTCATAGTTTGTTCATTTTATGTTAAGTGATAAGTCACTTAACACTTATATAAATATTTTTGAGAGAGAAAAAGAGTAAAAAAAAATCTATATCTCTATAGTATAATATTGTGTTTCCCACAGATTTTGACTATTGTCCCTGTTATTTTCCACTCTATTTATGCCAAAGAGATGATAAAGATATTAATCCACAAATATTTCATATTGTTAAAAATCATGTACATAAAATTCACGAGTTCGATTTTGTCTTTTTTATTGGGTTATATATTTTTTTAAGATTTTATTTATTTATTTGATAGACAGAGATCACAAGTAGGCAGAGAGGCAGGCAGAGAGAGGAGGAAGCAGGCTCCCTGAAGAGCAGAGAGCCTGATGCAGGGCTTGATCCCAGGACCCTGGGATCATGACCTGAGCCAAAGGCAGAGGCTTTAACCCACTGAACCCCCAGGTGCCCCATTTATTGGGCATGCTGAGAAAGAAGTTTCCATTGCTTCCCTTGTACTACCAAAGATCTTATTGAGATTTTTGTTAGTAAATTTTCAAAGCTTCCTATTGTACGAAGAAATTAATCACTGCCATCCTGTGCCAATTCAATTTGACAAGCATTCATGAGCACTTACAATGCACGAGACACTTCTAATCCAGCACTTAAGAAAATGAACTGAATGGTTGGAAAATCAGTTTTAGACAGAGCACATACAGATTACAAAGACTTTTATATTAGAACTAGAATGAGTTTTTGTCCACAAAGAGAAACTTGAGTTAATGGAATCTAAAGAATGAGAGGCCTTGGGGAAAGATATTGTTCAGATCTGATATGCCATTAAGAGATTAGATGCTTTTAAAGCTGCCATGAGAAATGTCCAAATGATACACATTCATGATAGTAATGGGAAAAGAAATTTTAAAGAGTCTTCCACAGGCTCACTCAGCATAATGCCATTGATTAAATAATGACTAGAAGGAAATTACACAATGAAGTGTGATACCATTCACTTGAATATCTTAACCTCCTCTGAAGAAATATATTTGCTAATATTCTAATAGTACCCACTGCATAGTGTCTTCCAAGAATACTAAATTGATTCAGGAAATAGAGATGGTGATTGAGTTGTAATTCTTTGAGGGTATCACTTCTATGTAAGATAGAAATCATACTTAGTTTTTCAAAAGCAATTGAAAATAGTTCTTGGTAGAAACAACTCTTGGAAATTCAAAAGAAATTTTAAAACAGCTTCAGGAGAATAGGTACTATTTCTTCTTTGAATGTCTGGTAGAATTCTCTAAGGAAATTGTCAGGTTCTGGACTCCTGTTTTTTGGGAGTTTTTTGATCACTGCTTCAATCTCATTACTAGATATTGGTCTATTCAGATTGTCAATTTCTTCCCAATTCAGTTTTGGGAGTTTATAGGTTTCCAAGAATGCATCCATTTCATTTAGGTTGGTTAAATTATTGGCATGTAACTGTTGATAATAATTTCTGATGATTGTTTCTATTTCTTATACACTAACAATGAAAAATACAAAGGGAAATTAGAGAATTGATTCCATTTTCCATAGCACCAAGAACCATAAGATACCTGCGAATAAGCCTAATCAAACAGGTGAAGGATCTGTCCTCGAAGAACTACAGAACACTCATGAAAGAAATTGAAGAAGACACAAAAAGATGGAAGACCATTCCATACTCATGGATCAGAAGAATAAACATTGTTAAAATGTCTATACTGCCTAGCGGAATCTATACTTTCAATGCCATCCCAATCAAAATTCCACTGGCATTTTTCAAGAGATGAAACAAACAATCCTAAAATTTGTATGGAACCAGAAGAGACCCTGAATTACTAAGGAAATGTTGAAAACAAACAAACAAACAAACAAACAAAAACAAAACAAAACTGGGGGCATCACGTTGCCTGATTTCAAGCTTTACTACAAAGCTGTGATCACCAAGACAGCATGGTACTGGCACAAAAACAGACACATAGACCAGTGGAATAGAGTAGAGAGCCCAGATATGGACCCTCAACTCTACGGTCAAATAATCTTCGTCAAAGCAGGAAAAAATATACAGTGGAATCTGTATTGAAGACAATCTCTTCAATAAATGGTGTTGGGAAAATTGGACAGCTATATGTAGAAGAATGAAACTCAACCATTCTCTTACACCATACACAAAGATAAACTCGAAATGGATAAAATACCTCAACACAAGGCAGGAATCCATCAAAATACTAGAGGAGAACATAGGCAATAACCTCTTTGACATCAGCCACAGCAACTTCTCTCAAGATACATCTCCAAAGGCAAAGGAAACAAAAGCAAAAATGAACTTTTGGGACTTCCTCAAGATCAAAAGCTTCTGCACAGCAAAGGAAACAGTCAACAAAACAAAGAGGCAACCCACGGAATGGGAGAAAATATTCACAAATGACACTATAGACAAAGGCTGATATCCAAGATCTACAAAGAACTCCTCAAACTCAATTCACACAAAACAGATAATCACATCAAAAAGTGGGCAGAAGACATGAACAGTCACTTCTCTAAAGAGGAAATACAAATGGCTAACAGACACATGAAAAAAATTATTCATCATCATTAGCCATCAGGGAGATTAAATCAAAACCACATTGAGATACCACATTACACCAGTTAGAATGGCCAAAATTAACAAGACAGTAAACAACAAGTGTTGGAGAGGGTGTGAAGAAAGGGAAACCCTCTTACACTGTTGGTGGAAATGCAAGGTGGTGCAGCCACTTTGGAGAACAGTGTGGAGATTCCTTAAGAAATTAAAAATAGAGCTACCCTATGAACCTTAAATTACACTACTGGGTATTTACCCCAAAGATACAGATGTAGTGAAAAGAAGGGCCATCTGTACCCCAATGTTCATAGCAGCAGTGGTCACAGTTGCGAAACTGTGGAAAGAACCAAGATGCCCTTCAACGGACGAATGGATAAAGAAGATATGGTCCATAAATACAATGGAGTATTACGCCTCCATCAGAAAGGATGAATACCCAACTTTTGTATCAACATGGACGGGACTGGAAGAGATTATGCTGAGTGAAATAAGTCAAGCAGAGAGAGTCAATTATCATATGGTTTCATTTACTTGTGGAGCATAAGGAATAACAGAGGACATTGGGAGAAGGAGAAGAGAAGTGAGTGGGGGGAATTTGGAGGGGGAGAACAACCATGAGAGACTGTGGACTCTGAGAAACAAACTGAGGGTTTTGGAGGGGAGGGGAGTGGGGGTTTGGGTGAGCCTGGTGTTGGATATTATGGAGGGCATGTATTGCATGGAGCGCTGGGTGTGGTGCATAAACAATGAATTTTGGAACACTGAAAAAAATTAAATTTAATTTAAAAAAAAGAAATTTTAAGCTTGTGGAAATAGTAATAGTGGGTGATATATTAACTTACTAAGAAATACAAAACTAATAACAGCAGTATTGGAGCAGTTCAAAGCCATAATGGATTTACTTGTAGAAGGGAAACTACCTAACAAGGTAATTCTAATTATTTTTCTAACTATACCAATTATTTACTATCATCTAAATCCAGCATAAAAGTGACACTGAAAACATTGATCTTTGAATATAAAAACTGGAAAGAATTTACATGTCATCAGCATCTTCATCTGTAGACGCAAATGTCTAAGAATATGAATTATCCAGTCACACATCTACTAAATGAGTATGTAAGTTAAAATTATATCTGGCTGCAGGTAAGAGAAAACTCAAATAAGTTGGATATTTTTCCCCCAAAACTACCTAAACAATCAGTCCTAGTAATTCAACAATGCTATTAGGGTATAGGAATCTTTATTTTATTTTATTTTTTTGTTCTGCTATATTTGGCATCTAGACCTTCTTTGCTAAGCTGATAGCTATTTTCAATAGCTGATAGCTAGGAGGCTGCTGCCCTCTTAGACTCACAATTACACATGAGTAGGAAGCAAATGACATGGTTAAAAGCAAAACAAAACAAAGCAAAACAAACAGAAAGTGATCTTTTCTTCTAATGAGGCTTTCCTTTTTAAAAATTTTTTTAGGGACATCCTCCTCAGAAACATTTACTTCAGTTAGTGAGGATTGTATCACTTTGCCACTCTTATTTACAAAGGAGGTTAAGATTTTTACTATTTTAGTTGAGTACTTTACTTAGCCACCAAATTGGAATTCTACTAATAAGGAGGCAGAAGGATATAATTGATAAAGGGAAGGCAGTTTGCAAGGTTTACCACAGACATCACAGCTAAACTACCCACTCTCTGGTGAAAAACTGTATTAATCAGGGTTCTCCAGAGAAACAGAACTATGTGTGTATTTATATATGTGGGGAGAGAGAGAGAGAGAGAGAGATGATGGATGATAGATAGATGGATAGATAGATGAATGACAAGGACAGATTTTAAAGAATTCACTCACACAATTGTGGGTGAAATCAAGTCCAAAGTTAGCAGGGCAGACCACCAGCCCTGAACACCAGGAAAGAGCTGATGTTAGTCTCAAGTCCAAAGGCTGTCTGGAGGTATTCTTTCATCTCCAAGGACTTCAGTCTTAGCTATTAAAGCCTTTAGCTGATTGAATGAATTATGGAAGGTAATCTGCTTTGCTAGGATTTAATGAATAAATCTGATTACTCATCTGATTTAAATGTTAATCTTGTTCAAAAAGTTCTTTCACAGTGACACCAGGACATGTGACCAAATACTTGGCTTTGACCAAATATTGACCAAATAGTTGATCAAATATATGGCCTAGCCTGGTTGACACATACTGTTAACCATCACAGGTCCACTCCTCATCAACTTCTCACCCACAGGCACTCTTTACAGGTCGTATGCTTCCTAACATGATTCAGCTATGCTGTCTACAACCAAAAACACATTCAGGCCTCAGAAGAGGATGCAGAGTGGTTGGGTGGGTGGTGTTCACTCTTCTCCTTGATACCCTAGAATTTTAATACTATGATGTAAAGTTAGTATTTAAATACTATGGTGTAAATTTGATACATCTTATATTATATAATAAGAAGATAAGGAGGGAAGAAAATAAAGGGTATGTATATTCATAAATGCCCATGACAATTACAGTCTTCACTTCTGTAACTAGTCACATGTTGTTGTTGATATTTATATCTGCCTTCTTCCACCACCTATTCCCTTTGCCTTCAGCAAGCATATCAGCTGGTTGTGGTTCTTTCTCCTGTGAAGTGACCCAAACTTTCATTCCTAAAGGGATGAGTGGTACCATCCCTATTTGTACACCCTGATTTTTAACCTTTCAATCTAATTATGAAAGGAACATCACCATATGTTGGATACTCATTCAGAGCATCCTAGATAATGGTGCTCCAGCCATTCAAGGTATTGTCACCTAGAAAGAGCTATGACAGAATCTTCAAAAGGCCATTCCACCATTCTATCAAATAAGCTACTTCAGGATGGTAGGGAACACAATAAAGATCAATGAGTTATATGAACATAGGCCCATTGTCACTCTATATTTGTGGTGAAGTGAGTTCGTTGATCAAAAACAAGGCTGGGTAGTATACCATGATTGTAAATGAGGCATTTTGTAAGTCCATGGACTATAGTTTTGGCAGAAGTATTGCATGGAGAAATGACAGGTCCATATCTAGAGGAAGAACAAAACACTGCCATTTTCATGAAGGAAGCTGTCCCTATTTAATCAACCTGCCACCAGGGAACTGGCTGATCACCCCTGGGAGAACTGTACCATATTGAGGGCTCACTGTTTTTAATTTGTTTTGTTTCCACTTTTTATTTCTCTTTTAAAAAATTTTAATTGAAGTTGGCATACAATATTATATTAGTTTTAGGTATATAGTGTAATGATTCAACGTTATAAAATGATCACCATGATTAAGTCTAGTTACCATCTGTCACCATACAAAGTTATTATAATGCTGTTGACAATATTCCCTATGCTGGACTTATACTCTCATGACTAATTATATTTTACAACTGGTAGTGTGTACCTCTTAATTTCCTTTACCTATTATCTCACCCACCTCCTCTCTGATAACAACCAGTTTGTTCTCTGTATTTATGAGTATGTTTCTATTTGGGGTTTTTGTTGTTGTTCTTCATTCATTTTGGCTCATTACTGAGTTCTGTTCCTGGCAGTTAAGGCACTCAGAGGTAGCTATAGACAGTCATCCTTGTTGAGTGGAAGTCCATGTTGCTGACCCCATGTATAACCACCATCCATGCCCCCATAGCCATTTTGTTCATGAGCTCATTGGGTAGTGACAGGGGTGGTTGAGGAGACAGACTGTGTGGTATTCACAGAACAGGTTGCCCTATCTACATTAATGTAAAAATCGTCTTCTACTGAGGTGATCCTTTGTGGAGCATTCACACAGGACACAAATATCTTCAGATTCTTAGACCATTCAGAGGAATCTAGCCACATACCTTTCCCCAGACCTCCTTGTCACTAATTTTTCAGTTATGTTCCTCCCAAGTTTCTAATTATCTGGCCAACCTATGGGCCACAGCCCATGGATCAGTATATCTCTTCTGGCCATTTCTCCTCCCAATAAAAATGAACAACACTGATTCAAAGTTTGTACACTGGGAGGATTTCCTTTCATCACTCTCCTTGAGGAATGTCCCTCAAGCAGTGATGCTGCACTTTCCACTTTGGGTGGTGCCTGCATATAGTGCAGAACTCTCTAGAAACTACACCTGACTTTTTTCCTCCTCTAACATTGGTCACTTGCCTAGTGTTGTGGTTCAGATCATTCTTTTCCCACCCTTTATAAACTTGCAGCTAAGGAATGTCAGTGCTAACACACAGCTAAGAACAGTAATCAAAACAAAATAGTCTACAGTTCACTACTCCTTTTACTCTGACTGTGTGAGGAAAGCACAGTCTTTACTCAAATATCACCTCCTCAATGAGGAGACACACCTTCTATGAGGGACACACCCTGAGTTGACCCCCATTTAGTCTTTCCTTGAATGTGGATAGAAACCGTGATTTGTTTCTAACTGATAAAATAGGAAAAAAAAAAAAAAAAACTCCATTAATTAGGTTGCTTTATATAGATTGTGTTACATAAGATTCAGTCTCAGGGGTGCCTGTGTGGCTCAGTCGTTAAGTGTCTGCCTTCAACTCAGGTCATGATCCCAGAGTCCTGGGATTGAGCCCCACGTTGGGCTCCCTGCTCAGTGGGAAGTCTGTTTCTCCCTCTCCCACTTTCCCTGCTTGTGTTCTGTCTCTCGCTGTCTCTCTCCCTGTCAAATAAATAAAGTCTTAAAAAAATAAATAAATAAAAAAGACTCAGTCTCAGCAGAATGGAGACTCTTCCTTGCTGATGGTGAAGAACTGCCATATTATAAGATAGCTTGTGAGTGGGTCATGGGGCAAGAAACTCCTGGCAGCTCCAGTTGCTGAGAATGGCTCTGGCTGCCAGGTGATAGGAAGCTGGCGCTCTCTATCCTACCACCATAGGAAATGGATTCTACCAACAACTTCCAGGAGCTTGGGAGATTATTTTTTCCAAGACAAGCCTGCATATGAGAATGCCGCCTGGCCAGCACCTTGATTGAGCAAAGCCTACTGACCTACAGAAGCCATGAGATAATAAATCTGTGCTATTTTAAGCTATTAAGTTTATGGTCATTGTTAAACAGAAACAGAAAAGTCACCTAATAGAAATACTTCCCCCATCACCGTGTTGTAAGTTGGTATCTCTCCCCTTGCTGCATGAACTCTGTTTAACTTCGTTTCTTCCACCGAATTTTCACTGTGTCCTGAAGTATACAACTAATTTATTTATATATGTCTTAATATGTCTTTCTCAACTCTCATGAACATTTCAAGAAACAAACAGCCTTTTCTTCTTCTGTCACAGATGTATCGACTGTGCTTAGAATAACAGCTGACACATAATGTACACTCAATTAATACTTGCTGAGAGATAAATGGATATATGCCTCGCAGCCAAGTCAGCCCAACCTAAAAGCACAGCTTGAAAACCATAGAACAGCATAAATATAGGAGATAAATCATAAGAAATGTTCCAGGAAATCATGATTCCAGTCCTGGTTCTACCATGTGATTCTGGACTAGTCTCTAAAATCTGCTTAGCTTCAGTTTTGCTTTCTCTAAGTACAGATCATAATGTTCACTGTGTTTGTTTATGTTTATTTTCAGACCCAAGCAAAGTAACATATACAATATTGCTTAATAAATTTTAAGGAACAATATCAATTTTAGATGAAATATGGGTGGCTAATATGTATATAAAAATATTCCAGCTTCCCTAGGAAACAAAAGAATTATAGGCAAAACACTAATGATATATTATTTGTTGCCTATTAATTAAATGAATTAAGAGTGGTGCTACCCAATATTGGATATGATGTATACTCTTATATTCAATTGGGAGGAGTACAAAAATAGTTTAAAGTTAGGAACAGCAGTTTAGAAAACCTCAAAAAGTGCAAATGCATATCTTTTATTCTAACAGTTTTGTTTGTGGGAACCGATTCTTGGATGTTAATTAGACAAGTGTACAAATATGAGAATATTCATGGAAGTTTGGTTTGCAATTATAAAACAGTGTAATTTACTTAAATGCCAAGCACAAAATGATGAGTTATCTAAATGGTTCTCTCTTCCTCTCTCTCTTTGTCTATCACTTTTTCTCACATTGTTTAAAATTTTTTTTTTAATTAACATATAATGTATTATTAGCCCCAGGGATACAGGTCTGTGAATCGCCAGGTTTACACACTTCACAGCACTCACATTGTTTAAAGTTTTGCCAGTCTCTGAAAACACCACCACTAACTTGAGGCCAGAATCATAACTTTCCCACCCACCCAATTCCATGAGTCTCCTGAGACCATATCTGAGGATCAATGACCTGTGTTGTCCTTACAACATTTTGGTTCTTTATAGACGAATAGAAGTAAATCAGCAAAAAGTAGACTAGGCCCTCTGAGATAGTATTACCAAAGGATGTTGATTCTGTTTTTCCATTCTCTATTTGTATATTTCCAAAGCATAGAATCATATGCCAGTGTACATTATAATTTGTTTTATAATGCTGGGCCTAGACCATATCTTCTCACAAATTCTTTTTAACATTCTTCTAATTTTCTAATTCTTACTGTCTGTCATCTCTGTCCTGACATTTATCACTAAGAATTTCTTTTGAGTGACTTTCAATAAATTGTTCAGGGAACTTTTGAAATAGCATTGATATTTCTGTAAGTCTCACAGGTATTATCTTGTATATTTCTTTGTGTGAACTTGAACTTAAGTTTTCTTTCCATTTGGCATTCTCAAAAGCATTTACTCAGTTTCTATTATTTACCTTTCAAAATTACTCTACTAGATAGAAAATATGATGTAAGAGTTTATTTTTGCTGTAGGAAAATCCAAGAAAGGTATCAAGGCTGATAATTCTAGCCTAAAACTAACCAAAGTATTTGGCCTATAAGCCCTGTGGCTAGACCATCAATGTTAGGCAAGCTCGTTTACCGTGATATCACGTAGTCTGTCACTGAGATAAGAGAATTATTTGTCCACAGAAGGAGACTGACATCAGTAGGGACACTTGAATGTAATTTGATGTATCTTGACAACCTCTACAAGACTAAAGCAACATTTACATTCTAAATATACACAGTTCTCTAAATGCACATCCAGAGTCTGATTCTAGCCACATCAATCACTCACTTATTCACAGTAAACACAATGGTACTAGCATTTGGTAATTGATGGACTCCTTGATCTTTAACTACTATGTCAATAGAAACTGGTGAATTCAAATCATAATGGTTAATCTGAAACAATAAATAGGAAACTTTTGGCATTTCATATACTAGCTTTAGAAAAGCTAGCCTTGGGGCACCTGGGTGGCTCAGTGGGTTAAAGCCTCTGCCTTCGGCTCAGGTCATGATCTCAGGGTCCTGGGATCAAGCCCCGCATTGGGCTCTCTGCTCTGTGGGGAGCCTGGTTCCCCCCACCCCTCTCTCTACCTGCCTGTCTGCCTACTTGTGATCTCTGTCTGTCAAATAAATAAAATCTTAAAAAAAAAAAGCTTGCTCTATGTCAGAAACATTATATTTTTAACTTACGATTATATATACCTATATGTAATAGAAATTAATTTGTATCCTAGAGATTTTAATAAAAATAGTCCAGTCTGACTTTCTTGTTTGTCATCTGCTGTCTCCCAAAGGATCATGTAGGAAATGAACTATCTCAATTTGTTAAAATATCATTATTTAAAAATAAGTGTTAAAAATTTTTTGAACATTCTTACACTGATATTTCAACTTATTTTTTGCTTTATTTCATTTGACACTTTGATTCTTTAAATATTTATTTTAGAGAATTTAGTTTCTGTTTTCTTTCAAATTCTCCGTTAGCATCCTCCTCCTAGCACCCAAACCCTCTCTTGATTGAATGCCTCTTTCTTGAAATGGCAAGTAGTATTTCTCAGTAAGGGTAATACCTTTTAGGCCACTCAATTATGCACATCAAATAAGTCACCAATTCTACTTTTTCTTCCTACTGCAACTGCCTTAGAAAAGGTTCTTAGTGTTTCTTACCTAAACTACTATAGTATCCTACTTATGCATCCCCTTATCTTTAATATTGTTCCATGACAAAATTTCATGCACACTGATGACAAATGGTTCTTGACAAAATGAAAATCCCATTGTAGCACTGCATTGTTTAAAATCCTTCAGTGTTTCCTCCAGTCACATTTCATAATGTGATAGACAGGTTTGGTTTAGTTAGATACTGTAATTCATCAATTCTCATCACTTCTACACACACAATCTTCTTTAACCATACTTCTCTCTTTCTGCATTTTTTTTTTTTTTTGGAATATGCATGCTCCTATTTCTACATTTACACAAAATTTTCCTGAACTATTATCTCTCCTCCAACATCCAACCCTTCTTCTTTGTGTTTTTTTTTTTTTTATATCCTTGAAGATCCAAAACAGATATCACTTTTCCCAGGTAACCTTCTTGGGATTTTTTGGCCACCCCTCTTCTGTCCTTACATTGCACAGTAAAAATACCTCAGTCAATGCCTGCTGTTATCTCTTCCTGTATGTGTTCTCTTATTTCCAAAAAATACATATACACAAACACTCACATACACTTACACACTCACAGACACATGGACACAAACTATATAAAGGTAAAGACATTTTGTTTAATCTTTTTCTTAAATCCCAGCCATTTAACAGCTATTTAACAGAGCTAGTGCTCAGTAATTATCTTTGAATAAGTCTTGCTATGACCAAAGTTTTAGGAAATAGAGGTGACCAAGATTATGAATACCTAAAATTCAGAGTTAAAACTTTTTTGCCCTATTATACTCAAATTCTAGATTTTTTTTCATGATCAATATTCTATCGTATTTTAAAATAATTATTCTTTATTCTGGAATAATCTTATGTATATGTATATATACACACCTTATATAAATCCCATTAGTTCAAATATTACAAATTACTTGAAGCTTAAGCTACGGTTCTGTGTAAGTGAAATTAAGTAGATATAATTCAAGATCACCAGGAGTCTGACATTATTTCATCAGTATGACTAACTTTTTTTGAGGCCAGAAATTTCCCAATTTGGAGGATCTAAGTGATTCACATATAAACCAACACCTATTTATTGATCAGGCATTTTATATACCAGGCATTGTTTTAAGCCCCTGGCATACACCAGTGTATACGTATAAGGCATTTATTAAGACTTTATTCAATCACTTCATAAAAATGTAATTAGTGTATGCTTTATTATCTTAGAGTCCTACTCAAAGACTCTGACATATCACAAAAGCACAACAGCATAAGTCTTCATGAGAAAAATAATATTACTTTAATTATTTTTAATAACTCTACACTCTATCTGTGGAAGACTATAGTGAAAATATTTGGGGCATGGGACCACTTTGGTGTCTCTTAAATCATGCCACAAATGTCTATTTATCAATTCTATTCAAGTTGACATTCTCTTTTTCTGGCCAAAATGCTTTCAACCCCCCAAAAATGAACTCCTTTATTACAAATGAAAAATATGCCCAGTGTAAAAAGAATTTCTAAAAATCACTATCACTTTTCTTCCCAGATCTTGAATTATTAGGGGAATGTGCTGATGTTTGAAGGTAGAGATTGTTTTAAATCACATCAATAGAGTTTATTTGCCTTGTTGATTAACACAAAACATTTATTCTTCTTAGAAAATGTGAAAAGGGCCAGATACCTTTCTAATATGCAGCACATCAAAATGATGAATTTTATGATATATAATTGAAACATACAAGCTAATTAAATTTGTTTGAAAACAACACTTCCATGTGAATTAGGCACAGAATCTTGGCAGAAAAATCAGTAAGCAGAGATGAAAGTTTTCAATATCAATTTAGCTAAGGCTTAGCTATATCCTTAATATAATGTAATAACATTCTTTGGCATTTTCACAAGCCAAAGATACAAAAAATATTTTTACTAGAAGTGAATTGGCACAAATGTATTTTCCTTACATGAGGTCAAAGATAACGTACTGGAAAATTCCAATAATAATAATAATAATAGTTTTAACATTGCCATAGAGCCAAATACCATTAATCATTTCCATATTTCTTAATAGAGGCTCAAAGAACTGAAACAAAGGGAATTTGCTCGAAATGTAGCATCTAAATCCAGGAAAGATGAAAGAAAACAGGAAAAAGCACTCCAACGCCTGCACAAGCTGGCCGAGCTAAGAAAGGAAACTGTATGGTGAGTGTTCTATGAAATCCTAAGTTTTCTTAAAGCAAAATAACGAAAATTGCATAAAATTCAAAAAAAAAAAAAAAAGGACATAGGAATAAAGGGCACAATTCTATTTATTTCTGTACCCAGAATAAGATAGTCACATTTTCATGGCTTTCTGTGAGCTGTAGACAGTCATTTGAATTTTATGCAAACAACTGTTTAGTGCACATTTCAATAAAAAAATTCCTATAATTTTACTTTTCAAAAAAATTAATTTCATATTACTCTGATATTTGCACTTAGCTGAAAACCATTCTGTTTCTTACTGGAAATTCTAAATAGTTGATTGAAGAAGAGAACAGAGCACCATCTCATGACCTTGTTAAAGAAGGAGTTTTAAGAGGAAAAATTTTTTTAAAATGAAAATTTGGGGAACTTTTATTTGAAAGTATCTTTTACAAAAAAATAATAAAAGTTAGGAAGACCTTATAAAATTCAGAGTCAAGTCAAAATTAATTTCACTATGAATAAATAGTTACAACTGTTAGAATTTCAAAACTTTGTTACTTTGACCTGCTTCTAACAGTGAACAGCTATAGTGTTACAATTCAGAATTTATAATTTAGGCCAAGAAACTGTTATAAAAAGGAAACAGCTTTTTAGAGTGTTCTCTCCACCTACCCCAGGACAAGTGATAGGGAATATATTGCCATATCATAACATTCTTTGGGATGTCAAGTTTGGAAAAATCAAAATTTAAATGTATTTTGAATCCTCTGGGAAACTTAAAAATAAACACAACTGCTATTCAATCATAACAATCATATATTTTTACTCTCTGTGGTAATAAGTGAAAAATTATACAAGTGCAAGTTAATGTTATAGAGAATCATAGGGCCTAAGCACTTTAAAGTCCTAAAGTAGTATTCCAATGTAGATGTAAAATTCTAATACATTGAGAAAACTAGAGTTGATAATAAGATATGCCAAAAAGAAACAAAACTGGGGCCCCAGGGTGGCTCAGTTGGTTAAGCATCTGTCTTCAGCTCAGGTCATGATCCCAGGTCCCGAGGTAAGAGCCTTGCGTTGGGCTCCCTGTTCAGTGGGGAGCCTGCTTCTCCTTCTCCCTCTCCCTCTGTTGCTCCCTGCTTGTGCTGTCTTGCTTGTGCTCTCTCTCTCTCTCAGATAAATGAATAAAACCTTTTAAAAAAAGAAAAAATAAGCAAAACTTCTTATCGAAATTACTTTATTCAATAATAGTACATATTTCATGGTACACACACCCACACTTTTCCCATTAATTTGGGGCTTCTAAAGATGTGCAAAGTAAAAACAGTATTTTTTCTTAATATCAAATATGGTAGTGAAATAGCCCATTATGTTAAAGATTAAGTAAAGAAAATATTCAGCTAAAAAAAAAATTATGGGGCATTTATAACTTTTAAGAAACTAACTTTAATAGAATGGAAAATTCTGCACACCGTGATTCTGTTTCAATAAAGATGATATTCAGGTAGCCCCTTCTTTATATGCCAGACAGTATAGTTCTTTTTATTAAGAACACACTATTTATGGTGTACTGCAATGACAAATAGAAATTATATCTTAAGTAATCCTTTGTCCTATACTTACTATATATTATGATATTATTTTTAACTTCAGGGTAATTTTTAAATATTAAGAATAACAAGTCTAAAAAAATTTCTGAAGTTAGTATTATCTCTTAGTTAGTTTTGCACTGCAACATTCTCCTTGGCCTAGGGTAGACTTTAGTAAATACTGGCTGGATTGAATTATTGAACTGAATTCCCAGCCCTTCTGAAGTCATAATTTTTTTAAACTTTGTTCATATTCTCCATATAGTATTAATGATATTAAGTATTGGCAAATTTAAATAATTTTATTTTAGCAATTCTACAATACTCCAAAATACCACTGAAGAGACTATGAGTCTAAAGAATCTTGATCAGGAAGAATGAGTTGAGAGCACAGGAGTGTCCTCGACACTGCTGTTAACAGCTGTGAAAGTAACTTCAACACAGCAAGACCAAGTTATCCCAAATAGTAACAATAACTAAATGCAGTTGTAGCACTAAGGAAGGGAACTATGCTATATGAAAGTAATTCTCTTACAAAGATTTTAAAATTTGAAAAAGAAATCTTACAATGACATTTCTAAAATATAAATGTTTGGATTTTTTTTTGTCAAAAGTGTCTGATCTAATATATACTTTTCTTTTTGTAGTGCTCCTGGAAGTGGCCCCATGTTCAAGTCAACAACTGTTACTGTGAAAGAAAATTGTAATGAAATTTCCCAAAGAGTTGTTGTGGATGCAGTTAATAACCAGGAAGATTTCAAATATACTTTGATTCATAGTGAAGAGAGTACTAAAGATGTTACTGCTGTTGCTGCAGATCCAGAAAGTGCAAATATTACAGCAAAAAATAACCAACTTGGGGATCAAGCCCTAGGAATCCACAGACACAAAATTGGCTTTTCTTTTGCATTTCCAAAGAAAGCGTCAGTGAAGCTGGAGTCCTCAGCTGCAGCCTTCTCTGAATACAATGATGATGCCTCTGTGGAAAAAGGATTTAGCAGAAAAAGTAGATTTGTCCCTGGTGCTTGTCATCTTCAACTATCTTCACCAACAGATGTTCTTTTGAGTTCTGAGGAGAAAGCTAACTCTTTTCATCCACCAGAAGGAATGTGCATTGACAAAGAAACTGCTCAAACTCAAGAGATGAAAGAAGTTTCTAGTGAAAAAGATACATTTTTATTACCTTCATTTTGCCAGTTTCAAATCCCTTTATCTTCTGATGCAGATAATTGCCAAAATTCAGTCCCATTAACAGATCAAATACCACTGGAAGATGTTATTGCTAATGAAGACATAACTATGAGTGATAACAGTTCTGAATTGTTAGGAAATAAATCCACAGTTCTTGATTTAGCTAATGATTGCTTATCTTTGCAAGCTACCACAGAAGAAGTTGTTAAGAACAATGAGTCTACAGTTGAAGTTGCAAATAAAAATCATGGCCCTGAGATGTTGGCCCCTTCAAATTTTGAAGAGGAAAATATAAGCTTACATAAAAAAACAGATTTATCCAAAAGATCATGTGAGCCCTTTGTACCGGTTCTTAACAAAGATGGATCCACAATCCTTCAGTGGCCATCAGAAATGCTGATTTATACAACTACTCAACCATCAATTTCCTATAGCTGTAATCCTCTCTGTTTTGACTTCAAGGCCACTAAATTAAACAACAATCTAGATAAAAATAAGCTGCCCTTAAATGATCTTTCTTTTCAGCAGAAAGGAGAAGACATTTGCAAGAGACCAGTTTCAGAATGTAAGAACACATCTGTTGCGGGACTCATTGATTATGATATTGGAGGTAGCAGAAATGAAGGGCCCCAAGTCACTCCTCCTTCAGTTGATGATAGTCTCTTCAATAACTGTAATTCTGGGAAAAATGAGACTATGGGTCCGAGGAATAAAAATATTTCCTGTAGGATCAGAAAAACAAAAAAACACAATTTTACCAAAAATCAAATGAAACAGGATACTCTAGATGGGAAATATAACAAAATAAGGTTGAAAGATAGTCATGAACACTGGTTCCATAAAAGTAGAAGGAAGAAAAAAAGAAAAAAATTATGTCAGCATCACCATGGGGAGAAAACCAAAGAATCAGAAATTAGCTTCAAAATGGAATCAGAAAATAGGTACACTGATATAACTAGGAAAAATCTACTGGAAACAATTTCAGAAAAGCACTGTCTAGCTGCAGAGCAATTATTGGACTCACACCAGTTACCTGATAAAAGGCCCAAATCATCATCCATATACTTAAGTGACAATGAAGAAATGTGTAAAGCCCAGAACACTGAATATAATAGTAATGATGCGATCAGTTCTAAAAATCACGGTACAAAGAACTCAGTTGTTTTAAATGAACAACCCAATCCAACAATGATACATTCTGGGAAACATAATTTAACTTACTCCAGAACTTACTGTAGTTGGAGAGCCAAAATGTCCAGCTGCAGTCAGGATCACAGATGCCTAGTTCTTCAAAATGACATGAGCTGCCTGAGTCAGAACCAGGCTGTTAAAAGAGGTTCTAATTCTCTCATTAACGAATCAGAAAGATTCCATCGAAAACGTAGACAACATTCATATTCTTATTCTTCAGATGAAAGCTTAAATCGACAGAATTATTTACCAGAGGAATTTTGGAGACCACCACGGGCTTCTGCTCCCTGTAAGCCTAAAAGGAAGCGGAGGAGAAAAAGAAGTCGATTCCATATCGGAATTGAAGCTTTTGAACTCAGAGAGAACCCCGATTATCCCAGGAAAGGCAATTCTTCCTTAGGTCAGCAGGATGAGTTAGTAAGCCAAGACCAAAAAGGGGACATAAAACCACAGGACACTGCGAACCCTGGGAGGAACTCAGACCAAACAGATCAAGGAGAAGACAAGCAAACTTTGCACCCGGGCAGTCCCCTTCCTCCTGAAGCCGGTGGAGGGGCTGAGCGTTTAGCTCTGGAAACCACTTCTGGGGCCTCGGCAGACACTTCCCACGAACACGCCACATCTGTCCACGAAGCCAGCGCCCCAGCGAAAGAAGAAATGGACAATGCCTTGCTGGAACACAAAGAAAGAAGTGAGGATATAAATACGCAGGAGAAGCAAATTCCTTTCAAGGTGCCTCACCCTGAAAGGAACCTGAGACCGCCACAACCGAAATCCCACCTGTGCCATTACGAACTGGCGGAGGCCCTCCCGCAAGGAAAGATGAACGAGGCGCCCGCGGAGTGGCTGCGTTTTAATTCGGGAATCCTTCACACACAGCCGCCCTTACCGTTCAAGGAAGCACACGTCAGCGGTCACACCTTTGTAACGACGGAGCAAATCCTGGCTCCCTTAGCTTTACCGGAACAGGCACTACTGATCCCAATAGAAAACCACGAGAAATTCCGAAATCTGCCCTGCGAGGTCTACCAGCACATCCTCCCGCCCAACATGCTGGCCAACAAGGTCAAATTTACGTTCCCCGCAGCGGCCCTCCCACCCCCTAGCACACCTCTGCAGCCTCTGCCTCTGCAGCAGCCCTTCTGTTCTACCTCTGTAACCACGCTCCACCACGCGGTTCTGCAGCAGCACGCGGCCGCCGCCGCAGCCGCAGCAGCCGCCGCGGCCGCGGGGACCTTCAAAGTGCTTCAGCCCCACCAACAGTTTCTGTCCCAAGCTCCGGCTCTCACCAGAACATCCTTACCTCAGATCTCAGTAGGACCGGTCGGACCCCGGCTCTGTCCTGGGAACCAGCCACCTTTTGTTGCTCCTCCTCAGATGCCAATCATTCCAGCTTCGGTTCTTCATCCTAGCCATCTGGCTTTCCCACCTTTACCCCATGCCCTCTTTCCTTCTCTGCTTTCCCCACACTCTGCTGTCATCCCACTACAGCCCCTCTTCTAGTCATCGCCACAGGAGGGAGAGAAAATGTTCCTGTGAAAACAATTGCTATGTGCGTAAATGCTCATCTACGTGGATAATTAATTTCCTACTTAAAGGGTGGAAATAAACTAGCCAAGATACTGGCCTCATTGATATAAAATGATTTACTGTAAGTGTAATGATGCAAATAAATTCTTAAGTTTCTGATATATAATATTATTAAGGCACTGAATAGTTTGCAAACCAATACAATATATGCTGTATATTAAGATGGTGTCTTAAGAGTATGTATAATGTACATAAAATATATTTATAGTACTGTAATTTATGTTGTAAAGTATGCTCCTTGTTTTTTTTTTTTTAACCTTTGTGTATTTGCACCTATTTAATGTTTAGACAAAGCTGATGGCACCACGTTTTGTACCATGTTCCTTGAAAATGTAAATTCAGTGAAATATATCTCTTGCAATAAATTTTTGTTAAGTATTTAAGTAAATCAAACTTTGTTTTAGTTCGTTTTCACTGTCCTGGGAATGTATAGTAACAGTAGGTTTTGGATTTACATTGTTTCTTCTGTACATTGGCATCTCTGAGTCTCAGAGGCTCAACAAAATACCTTTGGAGCTCTATCAATACTTAAACTGTAATACCTTCCTTTGGAATAAGTATAACAGGACCATTTGTTTTTCTGTTTGTTCTAATGTTGCTTATACTCAGAGTTTACTATATTTCTTGAACTACTGGCCCTCTAGATAATAAACCATGGAAATTATGTTAAAGTAATGTTAGTATTGAGGGGGGGGATAACTCAAAAATATGCAAGTACATAGTATTCTTTCAGAAACTGTGCAACAGCACTAGTAGACAAGAAATAGCAAATAAACAATATGAATTCTTACAACATTTTTGTATGCCAGAATTCTCGAATGTATTATGTTTATTTTTAATTGATACAGGAAATATATGTATATAATAATATTGGTGTGGATTAAGGAATGGGTTTAATTAATAAATCACTCCCCATATATAACATCTTGGGCAGAATGGCATAAACACAATCTGTATCTGGATATACTCTTTAATTGAGAATCTGGAAATGGGAAGGAGAGTAAATAAATAGCCCTTCCTTCTGCAAATCTAGAAAGATGTTTGTATCGTATTTCCAAATCACCCAGGAACTGTTAGAAAATTTCCATCACCCTTCCAGAGTCTGCTTTATTCTCAATGACCTCTGCCTGATCATTCACTGAAGGGCTTCTACATGTACTAAAAAATAGAATTATTCAATAGAAAACTAGGAATGTCACACTCTTCCGATATGGATGCTTTCCAATATGTACCTACCCCAGTCCATGCCACTGGGTAAGACAAAGTCTTTGTGCCCAGTCGAGGGAGTCCACCCAACCATGTGAAATGATGAAGGATTATGGCAGCCTGGCAATGAATCTCAGCATCAGAGAGGCCATGTGAGTTCTTCCAAAGGGAGAGCAACAATTAAGTGATGTTCTACTGAAGAAATGCTATTTCCTATAACTACTATAGGAATGGGTTATCCTAAATAATAATGAGTATAAATGAATATTCCCATCACAGAATAATCTATATTAAACTCTATTTTAAATAGAGAAATAAGGGGGAAAATCTAGGTTGTAAACAAGTAAACTTTCTTGATTATTTGCCATAATAATAATAGATGTCAATGTTTTCCTGAAAAACAGTTGTGAGAGACTGCATATGCCCTTTTTATATTGACAAACGAGGATACAAATAGTAAGGGAAGCAATTCCATTTCAAATGTTCTGAGAAAACATATTCCAAAATTGGGAACTAAAATTGGAAAAGAGGAATTTTCCACAAGCAAAATGTTTAAAACAATCTTTGAAGATAAAATAGATGGGAATATCTACTGGGGAATGCTGACCCAGTTTGTTTTTCATCTGTCATATCAGGATCATTGCTTCTGCTGTTTAAAATCAAACCAAGTGTTTGATTTTAAAATATGCAGGCTGTCTCTCTTCTTTTGTTATCTTCTGTCATCCCAACATGTTCGTCCCTTACCTCCTGTTCTTATTCTTTAATTCCTTCTTTCTCTGATCTTTTCCTTCTCAATTTGACTGTAGACATCATTTGTGTGTGTGTGTCTTCCATTTTTCTTTCTCCATGTTGCCATTCCTTATATTTCTTTCTTCAAAATTCTGTTGCTCTCCTCCATTTCTTTTTGTTAAATGATATGGTCAGGCATGCTTTAACTCTTTAGTGTAACAGAATATGCTTGCTTGCTTATGGTCAAATTATTAGTTAGATGACAGAGATTTCTGAAAAGTTTGAAGAGGTAAGTTGTCAGTTAAAACTATTGAAACTCAACTTGACAGATAAATGAATTGGTTCTCATGGATATCAACGGCTGGAGAAGAAATGAAGGATAGTTAAGCACGTCCACATCATTCAGATTCTAAATAATTCGTCTGAATACTTGATATATTTGATCAGAGATGCTTACATAGTTGGGACATCTGTTACACATTGAGAACTCAAAATGGATATATGATGAGACCCTTGTTACTTATTCTGAAAACATCAACCCCAGAATCAAGTGAGTCAAGCTGATGGACTGAAAATCAACAATGAGCAAAGCAATCAGGTTAAGTCAGGGTAGACTCAACATGCAATGAGGCAGTCAGGGGACCATTAGGCATGTGCATATTGATGGTAGCAGGAGTCGGGCTTGAGAACAGGCATACACTGGCAATAGGTTTGGGCCCTGTATGATGGCTTGTTCATAAATTCTGGAGCTGAAATTCCAGTCCTATCCAGGAATAAATTATTGTAGACTCTATATGTTGGGAAATTTAAATGATTCCAACACTATCTCTCATACACCATCTCTAGTCTGTTAGTTACAAGCATTGCTATAGTATTTGTTATTGTAGAGATGAATGATTTGGAATATAGAATAAATCTGAACATGAAAAGTAACTGTAGCCAAATAAGAAACAGATTCACATTGGATGACAGTAAGGGAACTCATTTGTAACTTCAGCTGCCATCTCTCTCTTTCACATATATCTAGCTATTTGGGTATATAGATATAGATGTATCTCCAAATTCTTTTATGAGTTGAACAGCAATATCAGACTGTCCACAGGGTGTCTCAATCTGAGTATCTGCCAAGTATTTGAACTCAAAACTCAAACTCAAGATCCTTTATTACAGATACCACTGAAACCTGGTCTTTGTCTTGTGTTTCTAAACTCTAAGAATGCCATTATAAAAAACAAAAAACAAACCAAAAAAAAGGTGTTTTTTCAAAATCCTTTTTTTCAAATCAGAAGCCAGAGTGTCATGCCTACATCAAATCAATCAATGAACCATTTTGGCTCTATTTCCTTACTTTTTTCTCTCTCAATTTTTTCCTGCCTGTACACTCTGTATCATTCTAGTCCTAGTAGACCATAAGCTGAGTTGCTTACTTGGTGTTATAAATTAATGTGTCTTTCCTCAATTTCTCATTCCTACTATCCATCCTCTCCTCTGCTGCCATGGATACATTTTTAAAATGCAAACTTTTTATGACACTTCCTACTTTAAAACCTATTATAAATTTGTAACCACTCTCAATATAAACATCAGAGTCTTAAGAATGTCATGGAAAATCTATGGTGAATTAGTTGGTCTCCTCTCTATTTAGGACCACCCAGTCCAGCACTCCTCAGAAGCCATTTTAATTTACTTAGTTACAATTATTTTTAACTTTGTGTGATCATGTTCTGTTATCCTGAATGCCTTCCTCCCCATGTTTATCTTTAGTTAGATAACTGATAATGTGTCACACTCAACCTGAGTGGAAGTCTCTTTTTGGAATTCTTCCCTGGGTTCCCTCTCTCCCCAGATAAATTAGTTTCCTGTCCTCTAGTCTCACATAGCATGCTGTGTCCAAATTTTCTTATCAATATTGGGTTGAATATATTACCTTGTTTGTCAAACTCCCTAGATTAAGAACTCCTTGAGGCAATATAACATGTGGCTAATAAGAAACCCTCAGTTAAAGTTTGTTCAAAGATAGGGGGAAAATGAGTTAGAAAGAATGTAATTAACCCATGCAGACTGTATTACAAAATTCCAGAATTATTATCCATTTTTACTCCAAAATGATCCAAAATCCATTTAAATGAAAATGTAATTTTCTCCAAAAACTAGCACTTCAAGACACCATTTAGCATGAAGAACTTCCTTTATTTTTTTTTATTTTTTAAAAGATTTTATTTATTAAAAAATAAATTTATTTGAGAGAGAGAGAGAGAGAGCATGAAACGGGAGTAGGTCAGAGGGAGAAGCAGACTCCCCATGGAGCTGGAAGCCTGATGTGGGACTATTTATGGACTCCAGGATCATGACCTGAGCCAAAGGCAATGGTTTAACCAACTGAGCCACCCAGGGGCCTGAAGAACTTCCTTTAAAAGGAGCTATGAATCATTTAAAAGAGAACTCCATGTTTAATAATCGAAGTATGACTTGAACCCTTTTCCCACCCCAGGAGGAAGGCATAAGCTTCACTATGTCTATCATCTATCTGTCCGTCTGTCTTTCTATCCTTTCACCTTTCTTTTAGTACTTGTCATCAAACATTAGACCTTAGATTTGAGGGATAAATAAATGAATAAGAGCATCCTGTTACTCAGATATTCAAGTCCAGAAAAAAAATAAAAAAGAGCAAACCTGCAAAATCCTATATTTAGCCATCCAGTTTGCTATCTCATTATTAGTCAAGCAAAATGGTTTGAATTTATATTCACTGATGCCCTTTTCTCCCCACTGTGTGGCAGTCTCCATTTCTCATTCTTTTTACTTGTTTTCCCCTCTGCTTATTTGCCTAGCTGAGCCACTGTCCTGGAAGTGAAAGTTGCCACCAGGGATGCTTTCCAATAAACTGTTTATTTTCTCTCACAAATAAAATTAGATAAAAGTTTAAGGCTTACTTATATCATCAGCTGAGGCCCAGGATCCTGCATGAGAGGCAGCAGGAAAAAGCTATGCGACATGTTCTGAGGTGTCGAACACGCCTGAAATCTAGCCCACCACCCACCAGCTCCATGGACTGTGTCCTCCTCCCCTATGCAGCACTGTCTGCATTGGTACAGAGGAAGAGACTTTTGTTTTGTTTAGTTTCCACACAAAGGCACCATTGCTCACTTTGCTGAACGCCTCGAGTGAGGTCCTTTTATTTATTCATAAATGTATCTTGTAGACTAGCACCTGCCCTCAGCCATCAGTACTTGAGAACATGAGCTGAGAATCTGCTTGAAACTGGAAGCTCCAGGCAAAGAAAAAAAAAAAAAAAATGGAGAGTGTAACACACTTTACTTCTGTTTCTCATCTCCTAAAATCTTACCTTTAGTTAATCTAATATTTTTTACCTGTTGTATCATTTTGTGCTAATATTTTGAATATATTGTTCACATGTCTTACTATTATTTTCCTTTTTTTTTGGATTCTGGTTTTAATTGCTACATTTTATTTTTTTATAAATTTCTCTCCATTGTTTTATAGAGCATCTTCTTTATATCTTCAGTATCTTCATACTATTTAAAATAAATTTTGGGTGGCTCGGTCAGTTAAGCGTCTGCCTTCTGCTCAGGTCTTGATCCATCCCAGATTGCCCATATTGAGTCTGCGTCAGGCTCTCTGCTCGCGGAGAGCCTACTTCTCCTTTTCCCTCTGACCTGCCCCTTCTCATGCTCTCTCTCTCACTCTCACTCTCAAATAAATAAATAAAATCTTTAAAAACATTTAAAATAAATTTTAGATTTTAAAATATAGATCTCATCACATTTCCATTGAATTAATCATAATTTTTGTTTAATATTGTTTCCATGTTTTTATATTGATTATCTCTAAGACTATTTTAATTCCCTCATCAAATATAAATTCTATTTTATTCTTTAATACATTTATAAGTAATATAGGCAGGAAGTATCAGTTTTTTGAGAGGTACCCATACACTAAGTGAAGGAGTTTTGAAGGCAGGACTTAGATATACCCTTCAGTTTTCTCCAAACAGGTTCTCCTATTCTCTTATATATTTAATTTCTATAACCAGCAACTATTCCCAGAACTGAATTTTCATCACACTTTATAAGAACTAAAATTCAGTGAGCTAGAGGCAAGATTCTAATGTCTGTGTATGAAACAGCCCATTTCTTCTTGGGTCATTGCCTTAGTTCAACAACTGGACTGCTAGCTGGCAAACCCTCTCAATGAATAAACAAGCTCATTGGTTACCCTACTTAGTCCAAGGTCCACTTTATACAACACTAGATCTTCAGCTCCTTCCAAGCTACTGTCATTTTGTGTCCTGAAGAAATTACATGCCACCTGGTGTTCTATAGCTCTCAATTACACTGCTTTTGTGTTGTTCCCTTTTACATTGCTCCCAAATGATCCAGCCTCTTTTTATTGCCTAAACTTGCTACCTGAACACTGTGTCTTTATTCTCCTAATTGTACTTATTGAAACTAACCTATGTACCTAAGTTGATTATGTCAGTTCTAAATGTTCATTGACTTATATTACACATTAGCTCCTTATTAACAAATTGCCATCATTTCTTAAACTCAAATCCAATATTTTAGCTACCTTAATGTTGCAGCCTATATTAACTTTACAACACACTTGAAAACTAAGTTTCAGATTAATGTTTTGAGTTTCAACTAGTCTACTCACATTTTCAACATATTTTTTAATCAAAATTATTTTACAAGTGGCTATTCCTTTAACTTATGGAAGTTTGTAAGACATTAATCCTCACATTAAAATGATAAAACTAAAATTGGTGATAGATTTTGTTAAGAGGCTTCCATCCCCAGAACAGTTTTCCTGAAACAAAAGTGATAGAAATGATAGAAGTATGTTCTGCTGAGATGAGATTTCTATTTTCCATCCTGAAATGCAACTATTCTGACTATGACCTTTGTGCAGTTACACTGTTTCTTAGGTAAAGTGAAACATAATGTAATATTTTAAATACATTTTAGGTACTAGCAACTTTAACTGCATTTTGTATGCCCAAGAATTGCCAAAATGATTCCCTTTCTGCTGTGTTAACATATAATACTATTTTGACAGTATCTTTTGAATTTATTTGTGAAATTGAGAATCAGAATGTTTTTGCAGTATTCACAAGACATACATTATTTTTCTCATATACATAATTTCTAAACATGACAACATAGAGGGCACTCTCCAGAAATGCATTTGTATCCTGGTAAACCTAGCTACAGCTGGAGGTAGCTATTAAAGCTGATTATGGCTACATTGTCGAGTTGCTAGAGTCCACATCTATGTCAAGAATAGCTTATGCATTTTGACTGGACAATGAGTTTACTAATAGTGAAGATGTTTTTAAAAACGGCTTTGAATATGGAGTTTTAAGTGAATAAAAAAATAAAATTTTCTCTACATGAAAAAATAACACATTATAGTACTTCCATACACAAACTTAAATCCACCCATAAACTGTGAGCTCAGAGCTTAGTGATACGAAGAGTTTTGTTGTTGTTGTTGTTCTAAATCTCATGAGTTGTTACATGGAAGCTTGGAAGCTGCTTTATTTTTTATTGGTGTGTGTATGTGTGTGTATGTGTGTTATAATTTTTTTAATTTAATTTTTTCAGTGTTCCAAAATTCATTGTTTATACACCACACCCAGTGCTCCATGCAATATGTCCCTCCATAATACCCACCACCAGGCTCACCGAACCTCCCACTCTCCTCCCCTCTAAAACCCTCAGTTTGTTTCCAAGAGTCCACAGTCTCTCGTGGTTTGTCTCCCCCTCCAATTTCCCCCATAAGATGCTTTATAGTACTGTATGCTTGCTCCCTTTTCCCTGGGAACCAGTGTATATTGTACTGCATGCTAATAACTGCCTGGAACTTCTGGACATGGTCCCTCTGACAATGCTTCTCTCTCTCCAAGAGGAGTATCTAAGCGGGTTACTTGCTCTCAGATGTGCTAGATTTTTCTCGTCTTCAGATTTTTAACTTGTTTTCAGTGATACTAAGTGCCATTCCTGCTTCAGCAAATAATACATTTTTGAAGTCCAAATCATTCAGTTAGCATTAGCATCTAGGGGGAGTACTGGCACACTGTTCCCATCTGGGAGCCACTCCTAATTCCACAGGAGTGCAGAGCTCATGGCATTGGTATTCCAAGTCTGTAGAAAAAGTTTTGGTGTCTCTAGGCATCCTTTGTGGAACACACACACACACACACACACTCCCAAGAACTACATGATGGTCTGTGTCTGGAATTCCTGGATGTTGTCTTCTTAACAGGATGCTACTCTCTGTCTCTCCACAGTCACTATCAAGAGGAGGAATGGGATATATTCTCAGGTACATGTAGTTTAATATGGAAAAACATAGTTCCTAATTGCTTGGAGAATTGTAAGATGCCTTCCTTTTTCACATCATCAATAAATCTCATGTTTCCTTAGGTCTTCCATGAAAAATGCCATGACACTATTCTAGTTAATAATTGAATACATATTCAGCCAAGGTTGTTTGTCCTCAGTTTTGATCAGTGATGAGAAGATGGAATTAAGTACTTATGCCTAATAATATAATTTCAGCCTATGACTGTACTACACTTTTCTTTGAGATACCCTTTCAATTTAATACCTCATTTAGGCAAACTTGTCTCTTATAATCATTTACGTCTAAAATGTTCCATGGACCCGAAAGCTCTGGAAAGATGGAGAAAGAAATAAAGCCAGTCTACATTGAGTTAAAAGTCAAAAGAAGGAAGGAGATAACTAAACAGTCAATTTTAATAAGAAGGGTTATGGAATATAACACATCATAAACAATACCTTATGATAGATATTATAATAAATTAAAGGAACAAAAGAGCAAAAGGGAAATTTTGGTAGGTGAGGCTAAAATTAAAAAATGCCAAAGATAGATCATTAGGACTTTATAGCTGGGGTGATAGTCATTAACAGCTTTTAAACTCTGTATGAGAGTGGCAGATGGGGAATCTCACTAGGATTACACAGGAGAATGGGCCAATGTGGATGCATGAGTTAGGGAGCGTTGAGGATGTCAGAAGAATAAAAGCAGTTTAAGCCTGCAGCTAGCAAATAGAAGTAATGTGGATTAGATGACCTTCTGGTTAGATAACCTGGTGCTATGTAGTTGACTTTATAGGGGCAGTTTTGGGAGAGAGTGAGAGATATTTTTTAAAATGAAATTTAGATTTCTATTTTGGGCCATTAGATTGATGCAGTCATTCACAAAGTACAGAAAGACAGAAGACAGGGATGGAGGAAAGTTTACAAAGCTAAAAACCCTCTTAGAGGAATGGAAAAGACTATGTTCAAGTTTCAGAGACATTGAATTTGAGGCACTTAAGATATATATCCCGGGAGAGCAGTCTTGCAAATATTTCAATACGTAGTAGAAATTCTCGTATCTGAAACATCAGAACTGGTTTGTTGTCAGTTATTTGCTTCAAGTGGGAAAGTACACATTAAGGCATACATGAATGCGGAGACAGTCTAAAAATCATACATTAAGTCATATTATCTTATTCACCGATGTTGTACTATAGGCCCAGGACTTTTCTTTGAATATTTGTTTACCCACTGAAGTAATTGATCATCTTTTTTTATGTAGTATATGCTCAAAATAAATCATCTATGACTGCGAGACTTGTTTATTTAATGTGCACTATAAACAAATCAAAATGTTTTTTCACTATTTTCTTCAGTCTTTTCCTGTTGCCATGCCCACATCACAGTTCACATAATTTATTCAGCATCTCACCTTAATTTAGGATTTCTAAAGCATTAAGCTTCATTGTTGTGGGTATAAACCCTATCTCTCTGCGTTCATATTTCTTCATCTTACTTAATCTTGAATTAAAGTATGTAATGATAATAAATGCAACATGCACACAGTGATTTGAGAATCAACAAATCTGAATCTTGGCAAGAAAATTATCAACAGTAGTGAAAATAAGTGTAAAGGCATCCTACAGTACAGCCTATTATGTTCACATTCTCTGTTGGGATTCAGTTTTATGGAAAATATGAAATGAAGAATTTGATCACTCAGATGGAAAAACAGATCATTGGGGGAGAAAAGAAACTACTACACAGGTCTGAAGTTCAAGGGAAGTATACACTAAAGAAAATTACTTTGAAATCATCACCCCGATCATTTTAATTAAAGGGTTAGAAGGTTTAAGATTAGCCCCTGGGAGAGGATATAAAGAGAGAAGTGGATCCTGGAAATAACAATCAACATTTAAGCTTGAAAAGAGGAGAAAGAAACTAAGGAGTACACAGAGAAGAATATAAACTAGAGAATTATAGTACCATGAAAATAATGGCAAGAGATGGTTTCAAGTAAGAGTTGAGAGTTGCCAATAGCGATAAGCGGTTAAGTAAATAAGAGTAAATAAGAGCTGCATTTTTCATTTAGTGACCTAAGCCATTTTTGTTTGTCAGTTTTGATACCCTAATTTCAGTAATCATCATATATAGCACAGTTAAATTTGAGCAATGTGAGAAAAATCATTATATAAGAAAAGCTGGATTAGACTGTCATACTATACTCTATGAGAAACAATTGTGGGTACACATAAGCCCCCAAAGCTTTCATTGAACAATATGGGAAATAGGTATAAGGAAGTCAGAGGTTTTTTTTAAGGTCTAATATTTTAACTTTATATGAGATATCTGTTCTTTTACAATTCACAATGAATATAAATTTCAGTGTATTGAATATATTTAACTTGGTATCATACGATAAGGATCAAATATTTCATATTTTTTATCACTTAACATGCTTCCACTGAGATAACGTATTAAAATAATTCACAATTTATCAGTTTCATAAAGTCATTTCGTTTGTTTTCACCTTTTAATCATATAACTCAATACATTTAATAATCTTATTTTCCCCTTCACTCTTTCATTGACGAATCAAAATGTTAAGAAAAACTTCTCTGGAATAATTTCATATATTATTTCTTAGAACACAGTGAGACTTTCATTTTCCCTTGTGTCTTCATGATTGCTTTGCTTTTTTCCTTTAATTAGTGAACTATAGCTTAAGACATGTTTACAATTTATAAGGCCATCTGTAATGGTTTTATTAAAAAAGGGATATTAGTTTTAAATAAGCTGGGTTATATGTGGCATTCAACCCAGCATTTTGAACTTTCTGTAGAATGGGAGCACCAGGACTGGACTGTAGGCTCTCAATTCCTCTTCTGATCCACACAGGTACTATAGTCAAATAAAGGCAAGCTCCATGTTGAGATTTGAGGGAGGATATAAGACTCATTCACTCAGGATCAATCAAGTCTTTTCAGTTAGTCGCTGATGATCTCCTTTTGTGTCAATCAGCCTGGTGAGTTAGAATTTAGCAAAATATCCATCTACACCCTTCTAGAAATGTTTTCCCTTGCAAAGTCTGTTCTTGGACACTTCAGAGTGATGCATCCCAGGTGCCTCTACTCACCGGAGGTACATCTGTTGCAGCATATGCAGGAAAGCTGAGAACCTCACTAGAGGCTTTCCAACATTATAGGTTAGATAACCTAATGTTTTCTTTTCTTTCTTTTTTAAGATTTTATTTATTTGAGATAGAGAAAGACAGCATGAGTGGGGTGGGAGATGCAGAGGAGAAAGAGACCACCCATTAAGCAGGGAGCCCAAAACAAACCAACAAACAAAAACAACCAAAAAACAAAAACAAACAAACAAACAAACAAAAAAGCAGGGAGCCCAGTGGGGCTCCATCCCAGAACCCAGGGATCATGACATGCTCCGAAGTCAGATGCTTAACCGAATGAGCCACCCAGGCGCTTTGGTAATATAAGATTTTCTAAGAATCAGCTCTTGTGCCCCCCATTGAAGTTTCTCTATATTGAAAATAAGGTAAAAAAAGGAAAAAGGCAATGAGAAAATAGAACAAAAATTTAAAAGAACAATATTGGAATATTAATGATGAATTTATAAATATTTTCTAGTATATCACTATCTTAGGATGAATTGATTTTTTTAAAGTATTAATTGATTTTCTCATTCACCTCTTTTGACTTTCCATAATTCAATTCCATAATGCAATTGTAGTTGCCTGAGCTATATTGCAGACTTGTTGAGTCAAAACCTCTAGGGTTGACACCAAGTGGATCTGGATTTTCTCTAAGCTTGACTCAACAATTCCTACCTCTGTGAATGAGAAAATTCTTCCATTTTTATTCACCGTAATATCTGAGGAACACTGATTACAAAGTTACTCTTCGATGGCATATGTGACTATGGAATAGAGCTCTATCAGTAGCATCAGGAAAGCATGATCCATGTATACACATCATTGTGAAAATATCTTCTTGGGTTATATTCTTCAACTGGTAACATTTCAACCAAGAGGCTCATGAAAATATCTTCAGAGCTGCTCTTTTAGTTCAAGAGTAAAGTTCAGAAGACTAACAGTAGAACCAGATTTCCTATATTCTGGAGAGACACAGAGTGAGAGAGAGAGAGAGCGAGAGAGAGAGAGAGCTGCTGGGGAGAAAAAGGGAGAGAGAGAAGCTCAATGTCCTCACAACATACCATATAGTATTTAGAAATGCAGTCTTTGAATGGAGAGGGCTCCAGCACCAGGGTCTGCCACTTACTTTCTGTGGAATTTGGACAGCTTGGTTAACCTCTCTGGACCTCTCTTTTTCCTAAGTAAAATAGAAATATAATACCTACCTCACAGTTTTGTCAAAATGATAATAAAATCAAGTGCTTACACAGTTCTGGCATATAGTAAGTACTCGATAATGGCAGCTATCATTTTTTTTTAAATCTTTCCTGCCTCTTTTTCATGGCTAATGAGAAGCAGAATCTGAGATAAGAATGTCTGTGAAAATGACTTATTTAAAAAGTGCTTTCAGGAGAAAGGTAATAGGAAAAACAGAAAAGAAATGTAAATCAAGAAGTATGTTATTTCCAGAAAGTTCCACAGAGAGTAAAAAAAAACCCTGATGCCTAGGGGAAAACTTGGAAGTGTAAGCTCCTCTTGAGTGTTTGTCTTGATTAGAAGCATAGTGAGTTTTCAATTCAAGCACCAATCAATCATTGGGTAAGAGTAGCCTTCAGGAAACACAAACTCTCAACCTCTTTCAACTCTCTGCAAGTGTAGGCAGAGTGGCATAAGTATTCCAAGGGAAGTTCTCAGAAAAGAGTTGCTGGTACAGACCCTTTGACATACAATTATAGAGAGGCCAGGGAAGTGGCACACACAGAGTGAAAGAAATTCCAGTGTCTGCTATACAGGCTTTATTTCCTCTTTTCCCTTTATACTTTCACTCATTTGGACCATATCACACTTTTTTCTTTGTTCTTTTTTTTAATACAGAGGATTTTCTTTCCTTTTTTAAAGATTTTATTTATTTATTTGACAGAGAGAAACACAGCGAGAGAAGGAACACAAGCAGAGAGAGTGGGAGAGGGAGAAGCAGGCCTCCCACTGAGTAAGGCTGGATCCCAGGATGCTGGGATCATGACCTGAGCCAAAGGCAGACATGTAAAGACTGAGCCACCCAGGCACCCTCTTTTGTTTTCAAATAGGGTTTATTTGACCTTCCTACTATCTGCCTCCAAAAGTTTCCAAAAATTACTTTATCTTAAGAGGAGATACTATGAAAATACTTTTATACTTTTATAAGGTAAAAGATAATTCTCCTCATGTCCCTCACATTTTTTCATGCTTTGTAAGTGAGGCACTGACTACTTTTAGTTTTGAATCATTTTTAACAATGTTTAAATAATAAACACATTGGAAAAGAATGATAGTTTCTCTAGAAAAAAGGATAGCCATGCTTACTGTCTGTTTTAAAAAATATATTTATCAGGTCCTCTAGACTCAGAATTTCTCTTATTCAATGCAACCAATTAGGTACAGATGTCATCTGATTCTTTTTCATATTAACCTGTTGGAATTGGGGTTCAGAGAAGCTGCATGAAAATGCTGATACTCAGACCATTCCTGTGAGTACGTATTGTCCTTCATCACTGACCTTAGAGTCTCCTGCTTCTATCGTAATCCATGAAATGGTGGCAGGTCAATTTGTAACCTTTGTAGTAGGTTAAATCTCAAAACCCTCACAGCTTTTGATTGAAAGGATTCCATATAATATTGTTTATATCATTTATTATTGGTTTATCTTTATTCTTGTTATTTTTTTATTTCAGTCACTTTCTCTAAGAGATTCTCTTTTCCATAAATAAAGTACACTTACGGGTGCCTGAAGGGCTCAGTTGGTTAACTGTTTGACTCTTGATTTCAGCTCGGGTCATGATCTCCGGGGTCGTGGGATGAAGCCTACTGTGGGGTTCCTCACTCAGCAGAGAGTCTGCTAAAGATTCTCTTTCTCCCACTGCCTCTGCCAGTCCCTCCTGAACTCTGTGTCTCTCTGTCTCTCCCTTTCTCTCTAAAATAAATCTAAAAAAAAAGGTAAAATTAAAGGAAATGCTTGTCTCAAAATAGTTGAAGAAAAATTATTTCTATGTCTTAGAATACACGGTTTATTCAGAAAAGAAAAAAATATTACAATGATAATTTTATCTATTGAATGTAACTTTTTTCTTTAATTGTATTTATATGATTATAGATGACAAGCATAATAATTCCAAAATGTCAAGGTGTTGAGGCCACAGCAATGGCACTGACTCACAAAGATAAATAAGTCCCCAGTGACCAGTATTACACAGAGGATACCAGAGATGAGCCAGAATACCTTGTGTACAGATCCCCTCATGTAAACCATCACTTTTGAACTTATTTGGGATCCCACATTTGCAAAGTCTCAACAATTAGAACAGAGATAGACAGAAAGGGGAAGTAACACTTTAAAAAATGGTGAAAGAAGGAACTAAAGCCTTGTAAATTAGGATTCTTTCAACCAATAAACAGAGTTTAGATGTTTGAGAAGTTCCTTTATAAGCCACAAAACAATATGTTGTCTTTGTTCATTTTGTAAATATGGTAGACTATCTTTTTGTGGGGAGTAAGAAGGTACTAAATTGGAAGTGGGTCAGAGACCTAATTTTTTCTTTTCGAGCTGTTACAATAACTAGGAGTATAATCCTTAATAGCAGTATCTTCCTGTGATAGGGATCTTTTTCCCCATTATAAGCAGGAAGCCAGATTAAATGATGCTTAATGAAAGGTATGACCTTATTTTATAAGGAATTACTAAATTATACCTTTACCTATCCCTGTATATCCTGATCCAGAAAACCTTAATAAGAAATTATAATAATTCTCAAAATAGCACTCAATTTAAAATAATTGGCTCAAATCTTTTAAAAGAGAACATATGTCTGGAATGGTAACTAGTATATAATACATATTACATTCTGGCACCCTCTGGATTCAGAAGATAGGGTATCACAGATGTTTTATATACTAATTATTTATACATAGATTTTAAGTGATTCTCTGTTCATCTTTACAATTTATAAATTCTAAAAATAGAAACTAACAGTGGTTTTGTTCATCTAAAATATATTTTCCAAAATTCTAATTTATTAACTTTGACTTGAAGCAATTTTTATCCTGACAGTCTGGACATAAAAATATATTGTGAATGAATGAGATTAATAGCATTGGTCAGTCTTTTAGAAAAAGAAATGTTTATAAGAAAAGCAATATAGCCTTTACTCCTTTTAGCTTCAGTCTCATGATGCTCTTGGAAAAGTAGAATGGATTTAATAATAGTGTTATGCCTTTGCTATAAATCTCTGGCACCCCCAACTGAGATATACTGCAGAAATAATATGACTGAAAGTCAGGTACAACTGCGTGCCAACAAAACACTATTCTTTCTCTAGAGGGAAAAGTAAATGAGGAGAATAAAATAAACAACATTATAGACATTGTAACTATACAAAGTTGTCAAGGAAGAGGCAAAAATGTATGCATTATTGAGCTAGTTTTAAAACAAATTATAATCACAGGCCATATTTCACATAATGCCACAATAGTGGGTAATACATAAATTATTATAGGATACTTCCTGATGTCTACCCAATAGTTTAGTTTTGTTTTGTTTTTTCCATGTGGCCACTCCTTATCCATAGAACCCTTGATGTACAAAATAATAAATCTTCCTTACTGTTTGTATCTTATGAAATTGAGCTTTTTATTTTTGATACATTTCAGCTGACTGAAATCCTCCTTGTCAGAGTTAATAATAAGATTAACTTATGCATAGGATGTATACATCTACTTATGCCCACCTCCCTCCCCTTATCAGTTGACAATCATTGATCTCTTTACTTTCTCTCTGGTTTGCCTTTGGAGAATGTTATACAATTGAAATCATACAGTATGTAGCTTTTCAATACTGACTTCTCCACAAAACAAGATGCATTTAAGTTGCATTTGTATATGTCTATGGCTTGATAGCTTATACTTTTAAACCCTCACCCATGTGCCATGACATGGATGTAGCACAGCCCAGTCACATATTGGAAGACGGATTGGTTGCTTCTAGGTTTTGGTAATTGTGAATAAAGCTGTAAACATTCATGGGATTTGTGTTATTTGTGGGAGTCTATTTCTGGGCTCTTTATGTTGTTCTATTGATCTATTTATCTGTTCTTCACCCGTATGTATCACCCTATCTTGGTTACTGTAGCTTTATAGTAACTCTTCATGTTGAATATTGTCAGTATTCCAACTCTTTTCTTCTTCAAGATTGTGCTGGCTCTTCTAGGCCTTTTGCTTTCCATGTAAAATTTAGAATCAGTTTGTCAATATTCACAAAACAGTTTGCTGAGATTTTGATTGGAATGTGTTGAATCCATAGCTCAAATTGGGCAAACTGACATCTTAATAATAGTGTGTCTTTCTACTCAAGAAAATAAAACTTTTCTCCATTTACTTAGACCATCTTTTATTTCTTTCCATTTATTAATCCTAAATTTATTTATACATCATTTTTATTGTCCTTATGTAAGTGGTTGTTATACATTGAATTTTATTCCCCCAAAACTCATAGGTTGAAGTCCTAATTCCCCTTGTGACTATATTGTGCAACAGGGCCTTTAAGAAGGTAATTAAGGTTAAATGAAGTTAAAAGGGTGGGGTCCTAATCCAACAGAACTAATGTCTTTATAAGAAGATGAGAGGTACAAGGAGTGTACACACTCAGAGACAAGGAACTGTGAAGACAGTGAGAAAACCACAGAGAGCCACAGAGATAGTTCTTACCAGAAATCGACCCTACCAGCGCTTTGATTTTGGACTTGCAGTCCCCCAAACTGTGAGAAAATAAATTTCTGTTAAGCTACTCAGTATGTGGTGTTTTATTATGGCAGCCTGAGCAGTCTGAAGCAGTAGTGTTTTAATTTCAAATGTGAATTATCCATTGCTGACATTTAGAAAAGCAATTGACTTTTGTGTACTAACCTCGCATGCCATGACCTTGCTATACTCACTTTGAATCAAGAATGTTTTGCTGATTGTTTCGGACTTTCTACATGGGCAATAACATCATCTGCAAACAAGAAGCTTTGTTTCTTTTTTTCCAATTTGTTACCTTACTATTTTTTTTTCCCTTCTTGTATTAAATAGAACTCTCAGTATAGTGTTGAATAAGAGTGGTAAAGGGGGGTCATCTTTGTCTTTTTCCTGATTTTAGGGGAAAAACATCTAGTTTCTCAAGTTAAGTATGATATTAGCTGTAGGTTTTGTTTTTTTTTTTAATGATTGGCCCACAGTTCTTGGATATTATCATCTTTTCTATTTTTTATTTTTTATCTTCTGGTATTCAGGTTGGGAATTTTCTACTAACATGTTTCAAGCTCACTGATATTCTCTTTGGCCAGATTTAGTCTACTAATGTACTCTTAAAAGTCATCCTTTATTTTTTTTAGTCTTTGATTTTTAGCACGTCCTTCTGAAACTTGCTTTGTTTCTCTGCTTACATTATGCATCTGTTCGTACATGCTGCCTATTTTTTTGCATTGGCACCTTCAATATAGTGACTATAGTGATTTTGAGTTTCCCACTTAATTATTCTAAAATCTGATTAATATTTAAATTCAGTAGTTAAAATCTCAATTTTTGGTTAGCTTGAGTCAATGGGCTGTGACTCCGAAGCATTTCATAATCCTCCTCCCTCCCTTTTTGTCTTCTGTCTTTACATAAGATAGAATGACTAGAGGGATCAGGAGTTATCTAATCGCCCTTCCCCAGGTCATATAATGCTCTGATAAAGTCATCTCCCCTGGATACTTAAGTTTTGTTATGGAGACAGCTCTGGACATATTTCAGAATGGTTACTTATTTTCTAAGTATATTTCAAAATGGGTACTTTTCTCTACCTCCTGACCTATATATTAGGGAGATTTTCTCCAACTTTCAGTGAGTACCTAGTAGGGTTGCTGAAGGTAAAACCCATCAAATTTTAGGAACTCCACTAGGACTGGGCCCCAGGAGTCTTTATCTGTCAAGCCAGTATACACTCAGCCTGCACAAATTCAACAAAATCACCAGTTAAGTGTTTTTACTGATCACTGGCTCTAGTACTTCAGCTCCAGGCAGGTTGATCATGGCCATAATTGTCTTTACTTGCTCGTCTCTCCAGATTTCTGAGGGACTGTTGTCCTACGATCTCAACAATCTGAAGGATCTAAAAAAAATAAATAAATAAAAATAAAAATAAACCCACACAAACAAACAAACAAAATAATAATTTTTGGTTTTCTCAGTTTTATCTTCTTTGAAGATGAGAGTAATGAATTCCCAACTCTTTATATGATGACTTACAAAAGTCTGTAAAAGGATGTTTTAATCTCTGTTATGTATAATTGTGAATAAAGAAACTGTAGTTCATGAAGAAATTGCCTATAAGGAATGAAAGTCTCTAAGTGAAATATAATGAAAAACATCTTAGACTTAAGATTTACTCATTATCTTCAATACCATCTTTTTTTCTGTTTGGAGATTTGTTCTTATACCAATTAGGGGTCTTTCAGGTACAAATGACAAATAGACAATTCAATTTAGCCAGAGCCAAAGATTAATATAACTGCTATGAGTGGAATTCCCTAGACCAGGTCTTCCCAGGCTTGACTGGAATCAGGATCTCAAAAATCATATTTAGGGATTTCTTTCTGCTATTGCATGAGGTAGGAGGTAAAGCACAAAGTTTGGTATCCCTATAGGATCATGTGCATACAAACTCTCTGTTCCCTCTCAACTCCAAATCCACTCTTACTGGAGTTTTTAAGATTTCTCCTTTGAAAACAGTAAGATATTAATTTTTGTCAGTATAGGGTGATATTAAGTATGGACTTAGAGAAGAGGTCATCTCTTTCTGGTTCTAATGCATTTCTATTTTTATTTTTCCAGCTCTTCTCACTATTGCCAGTATGTGTGTTGTTGGGGACAGTCCAGCTGTACATGCAGAGAAAGAGCCCTGGCTCAGTGACAACCTCAATGAAACCATTGCTATACGAACAACGCATGTCTGAACTGTGTGCCCTCCAGCCAGCTCATGATGTCCCGATGCTTCTTTCTCTTTCTTGCACCTGTCCTCCAAACTTGGCTTACCTCAGCCTAGAAGGGTTTTTTTTTTACCTTGCCACTCTCAGCCATAATTTCCTGCCCTCTTATATCCCAGAAGTGTATGCTAGCTTCAGTCCACCTGTACCCTGAAAATATGTTTCCTATTTTCCAATTAGTTTCCTGCCCACCGGCCTTAGCTCCAACTGCACCCCGGAGGAATATTTCCTGCTCGCTTGATGACTGCACACCAGCTCTTACCTGGAGCTACTCAGAGAGCTTTTCTGCCTTCCACTAGGTTAAAGCCACACTTTTCCAGTGAGGTCTGGATAATAGCCTTGGGAATTGTGCCTTTCCAAGTCTGTTCCTTCCTTAACTACTCCAGGACATCCCCAGGCTATTCATTAGACCCCTATAGAAACTCGATAATTATACTCCCTGTTTAAATTACTTTGTGGTTTTTGTCTTCTAATTGTACCCTCATTGATACAATATATCATGGTGATGGAGCATACCCCAAAGGATTATTTCAGGAAAAAGGTAATGTGATTTTTGTGTAACTCACAGATTTAAAAGGCATCATCATATAGATTTAACAGATTATATATAAAGGAATAGTATATCATTTGTTTCCTACATTATTTTCTTTAAAAATTACTATATTTAACCATAATTATGATTTCTTAGTGCTCTTTTAAATGTTTTTAACACAATTTCCCTGTGTAGATAGTATATTTAACATTGTTCCTTTCAACCCTATCCACAAAAAAAGAGAAAGACGGAGAGTGACAGAGACACATGTCCACAGCATCTGATCAATATTCATTCATAGCTTTATGAAGAGTGAGAATGAGAAGTAATATTTGAGGAACTCTGAATTTTTTAAAGTTGGCATGTTGTTATACACCTACATATGTCAATTCTATTGAGAATCATATATTTCTTATCAATTTCCACAACTTTTTTCTTATGATTAGTAATTTTGTTGAATAGTTTCACAAATTACCTTTTCTTCTTTATTAATAGAGTATGCAAAGAATTTTTTATGCCATTGCTAAGTTTGCCATTGTTCCCTTTACATTTATACCAATTTTCTATTATATGTTCAAGAATCAACTCTTAGAATTTTCACCACCCCATCATTTTTAAATTAATCAATTAATTGATTAATTAATCAATCATTATCCTTTTAATTAACATGTAATATACTATTTATTTCAGGGGTACAGGTCTGTGATTCATCAGTCTTACAAAACACTCAGTGCATTACTTTTATTATCACTTCAATAATCAGGTATCTTCTAGTGAGCATTTTAAAATAAAAAACAAAGTTTTTTCTTTCATATTAACAGGTTTTCATGTGTAAAGAGATTATGAAATATGTAATAATGAATTACAAACTTCATAAATATATGTAATAATGAATTATGGACAAACATTGCCCAGGTCCCTTTAAAAATCTGAGAAAATTCTCTGCTTTGTTTATTCAAAGAAGTATTACTCTGCTTAATACAGGAGAACTTTCTTCTCCATTCCACCAATATATTGTGGGCCAATAGTTTTTTGATTATCAGTCATATAGTCTTGACAGAAATAATCAAGAATCCAAGTTGTTGTTTCATGAAGTATTAGTAGAAACTGGCTGTCATGATGTGTATGTGTGCATGAGGGTGTGTGAGAGAAAGAGATTCTTTTTGTCTTTAACTTACGGCAACTCTTCTAATCCTACAGAATGTCTAGTCCAAGATGTTTCTCACTGTAAGCTAAAGTCCAATAATTATCTTCCCAAATGGCACAGGGATGATTTAGAATTTTAGTGGCCATCCTGGGAAGATTTTGGCATCTTAAGTACAATACATCTAACAGAAGCCTTAGAAAAAAAAGTAGGCAAAGTATCAAACCATAATAGATGGCCTTTTTTACTATTATGCTGAGGATTAAAATGAAATTCAAATCCATCATCTCCTCCCTCAAAGAACTTCTGGTAAAGGCCAAAGAAAAGAAACAACTACCCTTGAAATCATCTCAAATGCATTCTTATGCTCCAAATCTTATGCCCTACTTTAGATTCACCTCCTATTTTCATAGCTTCCATCCCTTCTCATGCTCCTCTAAATCCATGTAAGAACCACCATTTTATTCAAGATTTTCTGCATAATGCAATCTGAATTTTAGTGATTGGCTTCAAAAGACTTTCAAAATTTATTTTAAGTGTCCTTGACAGCTGACGTAAAAGAATCACTGTTCCTTATTTTTATTAATGGACTAAGACCAGAAATAGTTTATTTAATAAAAAAATAAATTAGAGTGTGAATTTTCAGACTTGAACTAATTTAATAGCAAATATTTTTAGAAGTCTTAGAAAATTGATAAGCTAAGAAACAAAGCAAACATGGCTTTTGCAGAAAATGAATTGCACTTGGAAATAGAAACAGTATCAAAGGATCATCTATAAGGTGACTATTGGCTAGGAAGGAGCATAATGTTCTGAAACTGCAGAGCTACAGTTCATCACTTGGTAGTGATTTGCCAGCTGAAGAGAGTATATTAGGTAAGGAAAGATCACTGGCTATTCAAAATGATCCAAAACTAACAACCAAAAAACAACTGAGGGAATTTCTAGGATTCACTGGTTATTGTAGATAAAGAATATTCAACTTCTCTGAAATAGTAAAATTCTTACATCATTTGACCCAGTACTTGTTACACTCTCCCCACTGAATCCTAATAAACTGTGAGAACTGAAACCCTCTACATTATAATGCAATCCTGGGAGGACAAGTAAATAGAATATTGATGCTGGGGTTCCCAAAGACAGAATTTTCCCACTTTTTTTTTTTTTTTTAAATAAAACAGTTAAAGACAATTATCTGGCCGTTAATATCTGAATGTTTTTCTTTCTTTCTTTCTTTTTTTTTTTTTTTCTCTGCAAGATATGAATCTTTGTGTCTAATCCATGCCTTCTCTTGGCCTTAAATCCAGCAGGTAATTCTTTTTGCATTTGAAAGAGTTTTGAATAGGGATATTTTGTGGAATTTACCTTGATGAACCACAGATATCTATAGCAAATATTGTTTACTACTATTATGATAGTAGTCAGATTTATCACAGAGAAAAATAACAGTTGATTATTCAGAAATAGAGTTTCCTCTGGCTATTTAAGAAGTAGTGGGATGCCTATAATTTTCCTGCACACCTCTTCCTAAGTATATTGTGTCATTGTAAAGATTTTCTAATTTGTTTTAAAGGTTTTTGCTAGTGACTTTATGTGCAGAATATTAGCCATACAATGATAAAAATAATGATAATAATAAGAATTAGAAGTAACACTTCTAAGCATATAAAATGTAGCTGAGTAATGTTTTCAGATTTATTTTTTGTTAACGTGGCTTTTTAATGAATAAAAAATAAAGAAGGTAAAACTTAAATTTAAAATACATTTTTGGGGTGCCTGGATAGCTCAGTCAGTTAAGTGTCTGCTTTAAGCTCAGATGATGAACTAGCCCCCTGTCGGGCCCCACATCAGGCTCCCAGGTTGGTAGAGAAGCTGCTTCTTCCTCTCCCTCTGTAGGTTGCTCCCCCTGCTGTGCTCTCTCTCTCTCTGTCTGATGACTAAGTAAAATCTTTAAAAGTAAATAAATAAAATAAAATAAAATACATTTTTCACATAAATACAAAGTTAAATATGAGGTCCGATTCTTCTACCAAAACCTACTAACTTATCAGGAATTTAAGATTGTTTACTATTGCATTTCTCCGTATAAATTGCGCCTATACATCTCTATCTGCACACACACACATAAATATATACACTCCCAACACAAAAGTGTACTTTAATTAATAGTAAACTGAGCTATAAATCATCATTCATTTTAATTTTATAACATATCTTTTCATACTCTTAGATAAAACTTTTTATAACTTATTATATTTTTAATTTATTGACAAAATTTTCTCCTTTTATTCATTTGTAAACCTTTCATTTTTATCTGTGTATGTTAGTTTTATGCCAGTCTCTATCCTTATGTAAATTTGCTTTCTCTCTTTCTTTGTCTCTGTCTCTCTCTTTCCCCTTCATTGGTCATACTTTCCAAGAAGTAATGTACTTTTCAAGGTAATCTCTATTATTTCACAACCAGCTTTGAGGATTGCTGTATCTTTTTTTTTCTTTTGTACAATTTTTCTATATACCGTAATTTGTTAGTTTTTCTTTTGTATTGTAGATTTTTAATCTTTAATTTTTGTTCTTGTTTCCTTCACTTAAAATGTAATGAATTCATTTACATTATCCTGTTTAGTGATAAAGATACAGCTTTGCAATATCCATAAGTTGGATTTAAGGCATTTTAATTTAAACGTTCTTTTTGTATTTAAATTTTGCTTTATTCATTCATCTGGTAACCATTGTAGAACATTGATATTAGTTTTTTTTATATATCTTTAAATCGAGTTTCACCTCTAAATTTATTGCATTTTGATCAGAATGTGCTCTGCAATATGCCTATTTAGAAGTTACTAATGTGTCTTTGTGACCGTGCATTATCTTTAAATTTTACATTAAATGTTGAATTCAAAATCTTTTATGTGGATGAACAGTTGATGCCTGTAGTCCTAGGCCACCTCAGGCCACATAATGTTGTGAAGTTATAATATACAGACTGTGATGTCCTACCCAGCTAGGACTTTTCATGTAAATATTGTAAATGTGAGATGTAAGAGGTGATATTTTATAAATATTTGATCATTTTTGTGGGTTTAATATTTCCAGAAATCAAGTGGTAGGTATATCTAAAGAAATAACTTCTGTTTATGGCTGAATGTTAACCTTTTTTCTTCTCTTTCAAATATGCTTTATCAGAGAGGGACTTACTACTAATCCTAATTCTATGTATAATTTGCCTTTTTGGGGGAGGTGGATAAAAACAAAGGTAATTAAGTTTAAGTTGTTCATCACCTCCTTTTCTGTGCGAGGTTTCTCAAGCACCCCATTATTGGTTAACCGCTAAATGCTGGAGGATAGGAATTCCTGACATCAAGTAACATCTCATTAACATGAACAGCTGGAGGCTGAAATGGAAGGTACCATAGGGACTAATTACCTGAAAAGATTTAAATAGCAAACACCTAACAGAATCTTTTCCATAGAAAGCAAAACTCTGTTAACCCATGTATAAAGCTTCTGTATGGCTAAGACTAATATTTATTTGAAATTTAAATGTTTTAAAGTCCCTCCATTGTGATGCTGCTCTGTGACAAAAAATCTTTCTCCGCCATTTGCCTCATTCAATCTTATTTCATGGTATTAGGAGTTTCACGGAGCTAGTGCATTTGGTATAGCAATTCTCAGGAATATGTGTCAGTGGAGACCTCAGAGAGGTACACGCATTTTCTCATCCCTGCTGTTGTGAGGCCCAAGGAAGCCATTTGATTATATTTGACTAGAAGATAATTAAACATTTGTCAGCGTTGTTTGAACAAGACTTCTCATCCTAGGAACCCCAGACTCCAGAGGGTTTGTGTAGTCCCTGAAATTGCAGGCCATATTTTCTATGTATGTACAAATGTGTATATTTTTTTCAGAAGAAGTAGATTCTTTTGAATTAACACACCCCAACGTATTTAAAAACCCTAAAGTATTTCTGCCACAAGTATAAAAAAAAAAGAAAAAAAAAGATGTGGCATGTATCCTTAAGGGGAGGAGCAGGCGTATCTGATAGGAAAGGAAGAGTGAGAGAGAGCTTATTAGTCATTTAAGGCTGAATTCACCAATGCAGGTGGGGGAACTTTTTAGCCTCCTGTGGTTAAATGAGAACATACAGTGCTCTCAGTTGTAAAGATTGTCTCTTATTCTGAGCGCATCTTTTACTATATTTAAAACTTAAATTCTCATTTCTTTTATTGAATAATAGTGGGTTTTTTGGTTTGTTTGTTTGTTTTTGTAATCTTACATGCTAAAATTCTAAAGAAAGACCATGCCCGATCTTTTTTTCTTTTCCTTTTCAAAAACTGTGGGTTTTTGGATACTGCAGCTCTAGATTTCCCTCACCCCTATAAATACCCTCTACATTGAAAGTCTCTGTCCGAATCAGTCACTGGTCCCAGGGTGACAAGCCATCTGGTCTGCCCAGCACTGAGTAGTTTCTGGGGATATAGAACTTAAGAGTGCTGAGAGAAATAAGATTCAAAAGCACTGAAATCCACTGACATCAACAATAAAACTTGTTGATTAAGAAAATCATCTGGGACATTGGTATATATGTCAATCTGTAAGAAATACATATCTAAATGGCAGTATTATGAAATGTTTTTTTTTTTTAAAGATTTTATTTATTTATTTGACAGACAGAGATAACAAGCAGGCAGAGAGGCAGGCAGAGAGAGGGGAAGCAGGCTCCCCACTGAGCAGAGAGCCCTTTCAGGGCTCTATCCCAGGACCCTGAGATCTTGACCCTAGCTGAAGGCAAGAGGCCTAACCCACTGAGCCACCCAGGTGCCCCCACAATGCAGCTTCTAATGGTATATATCTCCCAGGGTTTCAGGGTAGGAAATTTCAAGTAGCAGTTGTTTATGTTTGGGGCATTTTCATGAGAAGAGGTACAGAAGGCAACACTGTAATTCTCTATAGCCTCTTACCTGTGACATTGCTTGTTATCTGCACATTAGTGTAGCCTGATGTCTAACACATATAAATGGTATTTGCAAAACAATGTCATGCTTTCTGCAAGGTTTGACTGTGCTCAAAGGGCCTTTGTCATTTGAAGATTGTAAAGATGAACTAATTGATCATGTCTTCTGTTTTCCACTGTTTGAACAACAAATGCGTATAGACAGCTATGACTGCAGTATTTACCAATTAATCTGCACAGTCCCTATTTAAGTCGTAAAGGGTTTCAGGGCAATATAAGTATTACATGTCAATTTGGCTGAGCCATGTTGCCCAGATATTTGGCCAAACATTATTTTGGATGTTGCTGTGAAAGTGTTTTTTGAATGACATTAACATATACATAGATGGACTTTGAATAAAGCAGAGTATTCTCCATGTGGGGAGACCTCATTCAATCAGTTGAAGGCCTTAGCAGAACCAAGTCTGACCTCCCCCAAACAAGAGGGAATTCTGTTTGCAAACTGCCTTTGGACTCAGACTGCAGTTCTTCCCTGGTCTCAAGACTTCCCATGTACCCTGAAGATTTTGGACTTGTACCTCTATAATTGTGTGAGCCAATTCTTTAAAATAAATCTCTCTCTGTGTAAACACACATCCTGTTGGTTCTGTTTCTCTGGAGAGCTCTGACTGATACAGTGAGTATATCTTAAAGTCATTCTTGTTCAGAAACCATGTAGTTTACCAGCATTTGTATTTCCCAATTTACCAGGGTTAAAGAGTGTGAGAATGCTTACATTGTATCAAATGTGCACTTATAATTTTTAAATTTTTAAAATTTGCTGTCTGTTCACCTAATTACTGAGATAGCTTATTGTCTCTAAAGAAGGGTACCCAAACAGAACTCACTACTTTTGAGAAGATGATGATTAAAAATCAAATATAAAAAGATGGTAATCTTAGGATAAACAAGCAGCTGTTTGTTGGCATGTTAATAGCAGACAGGATTTATGCAGACTTAACAGAGGTGTGATTATTGAACTGCAGCAAAGATTAAAGTTGGTATCAATCTATATGAGGCCTTACTTATGTGAAAGAAGCTGAGAATAAGAAAAGAAAATCTAAAAAAAAAAAAAGAAAGAAAAAAGAAAAAAAAGGTTGGAGTCTAACAAAGTTTAAAAAACAAATTCATTAATTATAAAATAAAGAATGGGTATTTTTTAATTTTTTATTTTTTAAGAATGGGCATATTTGAGGAATGGTAATTATTGATGACTATTCTTGGGTATAGACATGAAAAGTAGTAAGACAGAAATTGAAGCAAAAATTAAGTAAATTAAGTAGTAATAAAGAATTCTAGGTTGAGTACTTTGCTCATTTATTTTTTTTTATAAAATAGTGAGTATTATATTTTAGAAAATTTGAACCTTGAATTTTTCACTCATCTTCATTGTAAATCTCATTCCCCTTTTCCCTCCTATCTTTTGGAATAAGATATGAGGCTTGGTGCCAGCAGAGAAAATGCATATAACTCAGTAGCTTATCTAGCTAAAAAGTAATCAGAGGGGAAGAAGCAGATCCTTTGGAGTGGAGGAGAGGAAAGAATTAAAAATTAATTTCCTCTTTTCTCTTATAGCCCTTTTATCCTGGCATTGAACCTGGAGGATGTGAGTCTTGGGAGAAAAAGAAGAAAAGCAGAACCAGGAAGGATTTTTTGGCAGCTTTAATTTAGGACACAGAGATTGGATATGTGTCATATTCAGACCTTAAAAAGATCTCTGGGCTATCAAGAATTACAGTAGGGTCTAATCAACCTGGGGAGATGATCAAAATCCGTGGAAGCATCAGGTAGAGAATATACCTTGAACTGTACGAGACACAAAAATGGCAAAGTAGGTTGTTGAGGAATTAAGGAAATATATATATATATATATATACACACACACACACACTCACACACACACACATATATGTATATATATATACACACACACATTGATCTGAGCCATATCCTTTGCCTGTTACTCAAAAACATTTAAAATTTTTGCTCTACTGAGACACTTGTAGCATGAAGATAGTGGTGAAGGAAAAGTAAACAGACCTGGAAAGTTGTTTTATAAGAGATGCTGATAAATTACTTGTAACTTTCAAGTTCTTCACAAGCTACCCCTCTTTTCTTGCCCATCCTCTCCAGTCCCTGAGCTTTCAGTGGGACTTCATAAAAATGAAGAAGTTTAGATCAATTACAAATAACAAAAACAATATTACATACTACTTTGTATAATTTAATCTCTAGTGTATAAAAGACATATCTGTTATGTTTCAGACTCATCGATATGAAAGAACAAGGAGTCACCTAAGTGAACTTGACTAGTTCAAAGCTCAACTGTTAAAGGTGTCTCAAAGTCCTAATAACTGAAACTTACTGGAAATACTCCACACTCCATTTTCAAGTTATGAAATTACTACTGTATGATAACCAAGACAGAAGAGGCATTGTTGATCTGAGAGAAGAGTGCTAGTTCAAATAGAGCAATTGGAGAAGACATCTTTTGGTCAGAGACCTGCTGAAAGAGATGCCAGAGAAAACCCTCTAACTCTTGGGACAAGAATGTTCCAAGCCAGGTGCATAGTCTTAAAGGCCCTGAAACAAGAGCATGCTTTGTGCATTTGAAGAATAATAAAGAGGCTTATTTTTGGAACAGAGTGAAACAAGTGGAGGAAGTGGGAGATATTATCATAGAAAATGGGAAGGAAACAATTTATACAAGGTTTTGTGGAGAATTTTAAAGACTTTTAGTGTTAATAAAACAGGAATAGCTGAGGGTTTGAGCAGAGATGTTACATGATCTAACTTACTTTTTTTTTTCTTTTTATTCTGAACATTTTTAAATAAATGTTATTTATATTTCCTGAGCAACTTTTGAAAGTTTGCGATTTTCAAAGACTTGTTCAACTCATCTAATCTGTCAAATCTATCAGAATAAACTTGTTTATAATATTCCAATACTATCCTTTTAATGTCAGTGTATCTGTAGTGATAACCTTGTTTTATTACTCATATTGGTCATTTTATTTTGTATGTTTCATTCCGTTGAGGAGAAAGAATTCCTGTCCCCTCAAAGGTGCTTCTCGCCACACTAACAAATTAACATGAGACAGATTAACTGGAGAAAATCAAATTGGCACATATGGGCAATTCACACAGACATGCAAATTCCAAAGACAGGCAAAATGAGGTATATGTGTCACTCTGAACCAAGGAGATGGGGTGGGAGTCTGGGATGTCAGAGGAAAAGAATGCTTTTTACAGGGCAATAACAAGAGCAGATGTTTGGTAATGAGATGTTTGCTCAGTCATACAGATAGATGGGTCACTCAGATAAAATTTATCTCTACTAATAAACCTTATTCTGGGAAATACCCCCAATTTAGATTCTTCTATGTGGTTAAGGGGGGGAGGGGTCTAACATGCCTTTAGCTTAAAATAATCCACATGCCAAAGTGGTACATTCTGGAGAGGAGTGCCGTCCTGAGCCCCTTCAATTCTTCTCCTCAGTCTGGCTAGAGATTTATCAAATATATCAAACTTTTCAAAGAATGAGCATTTGGTTTTATTGATTTTTTTAGTTCAGGATTTCATTTATCAAGGATCTTATTTTTATTATTTTCTTTCTTTAGATTATTGAGTTTCTCTCTTCTTTCTCTAAATTATTCTCTTGAGTCCTTTCCTTATTTGTGAGGTAAATATTTCACCTTATAAATTTCATTCTAAGCACTGCTTTACTTGCATTCCACAAATATTGATGGTATGTTTTTATTTCTGTTAATTAAAATATTTTCTAATTTTCTTTGTGATTCTATTTACTCATATATTAGTTAGTAGAATATTGCTGAGTTCCCAAATATTTAGAGGTTTTCCAGGTATTTTTCTATTGTTGATTTGCATTTTAATTGTGGTCAGAGAAAATACTTTGTATGATTTCAGTTCTCTTAAATGTGTTGGGTTTGTTTTATATCCTTGTGTAGGGTCTTTTTGGTGAATGTTTCATTTGTATCTGAAAGTGTAATCTGATTTGGGGTAGTGTTTGGTCATTCACATTGTCTATATCCTTAGTGATTTTTTGTTTCCTTCTCACAGTTCATGAGGGTTAAGTGTATTTTCAAATGTAGTCTTTATTATTATTGGGGTATGGTGAAGCCAATAGGTCAGGTGATGACTGACATTGAAAAGATAGTTTGTTTCTCACTGTTTCCAAGAAGAGGGGGTACCACACAGAGCTACACAGGGAAGCATCAGGGTTGGTGAGGAGGCAGAAGGAGCAAGAGGAAAATATGGAATAAAAGCTTTTACTGTGGTTTCTTTGGGAAGCAGCAGGGGACACAATATAAGCAGGTTTAAGGATTACCTAATTTGAATAATTTCAGTGATCTCTAGCATTTAGGAACTGTCCCTACTTGCTGCTACCTGGCAGGGTGGGTTATTAATGGCCATAAGTATAAAAGCCTGATAAAGGAAGCAGGTGGGGGATGTGGTCTCTGGATTGGTTAGTTTGAATATGAAAAGTGTGCTCAACAAGGAATCTTTTACCATCTGTAGGAATTGACTAGCCCTGAGAGCACATTCTCTCCAGAGTTAACAAGGTTTCAAATGTCAAAGCCATCAAAAAATATAGAAAATGAAAAAGGTAATTTAATACAATGGTTACATTTGTCTATTTCTCCTTTTACTCATTGTACTATTAGTTTTATCGGAAAGCTCTATCATTAGGTGCTTATACAATCAGAATTGTTTTACCTTCTTGGTGATTTATCATTCTGGTCATCATGTAAAGTCTCTTTATCTCTGACAATATTCCATGTACTGAAGTCTACTTTCTCTGATGCTAATATAGCTGTTCTACATTTCTTTCAATTGATTTTAGGAAATTAATCAAAATTAATTTTCAATTTTGTATTACATTTTCATCTTGTAACTTTTAATTTATGTATCTTTATACAGAAAGTGTATTTCTTGTAGGGAAAATATAATAGAGCCTTTTATAAATTCAGTCTAACAATTCCTACTTTTAATTGAGATTCTGAGACAATTTACATTTAAGTAAGGCTATGATTGAATTCAATTTCCCACCTTGTATTTATTTTTTTGTTGTTCTAATCTGCTCTTTGCTCCATATTCCTCAACCTATTTTTGGACTGAAAACATTTTATTATTACATTGTATCTCCATCAGTTGCTTTATGTCATATCTATTTTTTGAATCTCAGAAATTTCTCTAGATCTGGAGTATCTTATTACTGTCTGCTTTTAGATAATAATATCATTTCTCATTATTCTATGAATCTTAGTCAACACTATACTTCCAGTTTCCCCCTCCTAGCCTTTGTCCTATTGTGGTCCTGTATTTTATGTGTTATAGTTTATAGTTTCCCATACCTTGGGAAATGTTATAGTTTCCCATACCTTGACACTTTCTTTTTGTCTCTCACAATAAATCACCTCTTACAGCAATTAAAAATAAGCAAAATAACTTTAACATTTATCTTCATTTTCACCAATTTCAGAGTACTTCATTTGTTTTGTAGATGTGAGTTTCTCTCTGGCATTGTTCCTTGTGGCTGAAAAGTTAACATTTTCTGAAGCACAGGTCTGCCAGAAATAAATTCTAGCAGCTATTATTTATTGGAAAATAATATATTTAGCTTTTAGTTATAATCATATTCTCACTCAGTGTAAATGAAAGGTTTTCTTTTCTTCCCCTGCTTAAAGATATTGCTGTATTGTCTATGACGTGTGTTGTTTCTGACAAAAAGTCTTGGATATTTGTTTCTTTGGTCATCTGTGAGTCATGTGTCTTTTTCTTTGACTGGTTTTAAGATTTTCTTTCTCATGTTTTGCCTTCATCAGTTTATACATAATATATCTACTTATGTATGTATTGTATGAATTCTTAATATTTCTTAAAAGATTTATTTATTTATTTATGTGACAGAGAGAGAGAAAGAGAGAGATCACAAGTAGGCAGAGATGCAGGCAGAGAGAGAGGCAGAAGCAGGCTCCCTACTGAGCAGAGAGCCTGATGTGGGGCTCAATCCCAGGACCCTGAGATCATGACCTGCACGGAAGGCAGAGGCTTAACCCACTGAGCCACCCAGGTGCCCCTGAATTTTTATTATTAATTATAGAAGTATTTTTCTTTTATATGTGTGCTACTTGGTTATGTCATATTTTTTCAATATTTATTCTCAATGTATTCATTTGAAGGATTTGCACTTATGTATCTTCAAGGTCAGCAATCATTTACTTAGATGTGCAATTTTACTGATGGGGCCATCAACATAACTCTTCATATCCGATATTAATATTTAATTTCTAACATACTTGACTTCCTTTTTAAAGAGTTATTTATTTATTTGAGATAGAAAGAGGCAGGAGGGAAGAGAGAAACTTCAGCAGACTCCACGCTCCTTGCAGAACCCCACACAGGGCTCAATCTCACCACAACCAGAGCTGAAACCAAGAGTCAGTCACTTACCCAAATATGCCACCCAGACATCCCTAACATATTTAACTTCTTAAAGTTTTACCTCTATACCAAGATTCCCTCATGTCCACCCATGTCCATGTTTTCCACTAGATTCTAAGGGTTTTGATCCTAGTTATTTTTAAATTCACACTGTTAGTTGCACTGAGTCCTCTCTGAGTTTGATTATGCCAATTGCTTTGCTTCTTGACAATGAGTTTAATTTTCTTTTATTTTGCTTGCATGTCTGTGTTTGTTGGCATTAATCAATTTTGACTGACTTCTACTAGGATTCTTATGTAAAACAGAATAAACTGAGGTAAAAAGTATTTATAACTGGAAATATGTGCTCTTCTTTTCATGTAGAAGCAAGGAACTGAATCAATCTTGTCAAGATTTAAACTTCGAATTAGTCTACTGATGCTTGTACTTAAGTGGGGAGTTGGGATGGAGAGAATATTTCTCAATGTTTGTGCTCCAGCCTCAGCTTTTAACTATTCATGGGTGCTCATAGAACAGAAGGGCTCACGCTCTCTCCTAAAACATGTAGCGTTTTCCCAGGGGTAGATTTCTGATCATTACAATTCTGTACCTTGCTAAGGTTCTGCTAGGGCCCAGGGCAAGGGGAAAGGCTGTTCCAGCCTCAATCTTGGGTCTCGTGAGGGATTTTCTCAGCATTTCTGTCATTTTCCCTATGGTAGACGGCCACAATTCTGCTGGTTCTTGCTGGGAAGACCATTTTTTATATAATATCCCTGCGTCAGGACTGTTTTATCACCTTCCCTATGGGTAAAGAACTTTCTTCTATATCCTTCTCTTTGCTCTGGGGTTATCAGGGTTTTCTATCCTTCCCTTTGATGTACAATGGTTTTTAGAGATAGTCCATTTTCTCTACAGGGGCCTGATCCTTTTCCCTATGCTTGTAACACCGAGGGTAGCTCTCACTGGTTTCTAACCTTATCCTCAGTTCTCTCAGGAACATACAATAGAGTTCTGAGAGAAAGAAACTGTGGATGGGGGTGAACTTTCCTTGCATCTCATTCCCATGGGCTCCACACTGTCAAAATTGCCCACACTTGGCCTTTCAGATATTTGTTAATATTTAAGCTCATTTGATCTCCTACTTCCATATATGTTGGCCCTGTCCTTTCTTACTTTGCCATAATTGAGAAAGTATAGGCATGCAATTTCTTCTTGAGGGAAGGAGTTTTTTCTTCCTTCTATTTAACTACTTGGTTCCTTGCAAGCTCAGCTTTCTTGGGTTCAAGAAAATTTACATTTTTTTTTCCTGGCTTATTTCTCATTCTTAGGGAGGATATTGCTTTTTTCAAGCTACTAACTAGACAGACATGGAATTATCCTCATATTTTCTTCAGACACAGTCATTCACTCATCAATTCACTCAAATATTCAATAAATACATTCTAACAAACCAAACTGTAGACTCAGAATTGACCTTGACAGATCAACTACAACATTGTCCTCAATAATAATACATTTAGAAAAGTAGAAAAGAAATTTCAAATCTGTCCTTCCTACAACTCATCCACTCATCCTATGTTCCATGACCATATTAAGAATCTTAAAATTGGAACTTCATCATGCAACTAATGGCTTAAAAAGTCACAGTTAATTCCTACCAACATCTAACCTACATTTATTTGTCTTATTTTCAACTACCACCAAATTAGCTTTCTTCTTTATGCTCCCACAATCGGAATGTTTTTCTCCATTTTCTTCCCCCTCCAAACACTTACAGCTTCCAAGTTTTCTCTACCAGCTACCCAAGTTCTTATCAGTATTGGTACTTTTATAACACTAACACTGTGGGCCATACAACTTAGCACATAATTATAAAAATATATTTTTCTGTTTCTTTTTATTTGTTTTTTCTCTAGGTCTTGGCTTCATGGGAGGATGGGAGACAGAAGTAACTCCTCATAATATTTTAATGTCTCTCATGTGGCCCAAGAAGCTCTGGTCTCCTGTATTTTTATGACAAACTAGAATACTGAGTAAATAAATTTGTGATAAACTCAGAAACAAGTCAAAATATTCTTAAATATTCTACTTGAATAAACACATAGAATGCACTTAAAATCCTCGGGGACAAATATGTACTTTCTGACAGCTGGATAGCAGATTAATATAGTGAACAAGTATAAAGTTTCTAAAATGAAGAAAGATGACATGCCAAGATGAATGGTTTTCCTTGCAGCTACATTAATTACTTTGGGGCTTGCTAGAGAAATCACGGTCACAAACGTTGTCATTTCAGTATGTATGTAGAATATACTATAGACAAACATGCTCATTTTGATCATTTTAATCAAAGATTTATATGGCACTTACCTTCATGTTAATTTAAATGTTTGGATAATCTAATTAAGCTCATTTTAATTACCAGTGTGAAAAGGAGAAAAAAATTAGATTGTTCTATTTTCTCTCTTTTCTAGAATGATAACTCTTTCCAAAGAGAAAAATTTGAACATTTTTATGATGGTAGTAATTTTTTACAAATCCAGTCAGGAACAGACTTTCTAGAGAAATGTGTAAGTGATTCTTTTCTAAAAATGGTGATATTCAGGTATAAATAAAAAGTTTAAAAAACCCACACTTCTTAACTAGCAGCTTTAAATCTGAATGTAAGGACAAGTAATAGATATATATATTAATGATTTTTCTGCTATGATAGAGAAGAGGTAATGTGAAACCCTTTCTATAGCATGTAGATGTTGGGAAATGTTGGGAAATTTGCAATAGAACCAACTCCTAATATATCTGTTACCAAATGAGTCACTAATTGCAAGATTAATTGGTCTCTATTTTTTAAAGTTACTTTTTTACATACAAAGAAGCTGAAATCAATTGGTAATGAGACAATTTGTGATTTAGAATATTTATTTTCATCTCCATTACACTTAAAGTGAGGGTGGACTGAAAGAAGTCAGAGGGTATAAGCTCTTTATAATTAGGTACATGGGCACTTTCTCTGCTCATACACCCAATACATTGCACTGGCTAAGGCAGACTTGATTTACTAATGCATTATGACAGATTTTACTAGTTTTCCCCTTTCTAAAGCCTCTTAAATATTTATTGTCTAAGTTATAGTTTTTTTAAAGGTTGAAGATGCCTGCTTTTAAGTATATCATTATATTAGTCATTGAGAATTCTTTCCTGTTTTTGTTCAAACATAATAAATCCTTAAACTTCAGAATCTAATACCCTTCTTAATAATTGTAAATTCCAACATTGGTTGGTTTTAGGAGATATATTTAGGAGATAATATTTAATCTCATCTATATATTACAAACTGATTCCCAGTGCAAAAATGGGGGAGAGGGTGAGCAATGTGGGAGTGAAATTATGAGGGAAAAATTGGTCTTGATACCCTATGGCAATAGCAATTATTCATTTATCAAAATAAACCATTTCTTTTAGTGTCTCAGATATGCACATTGAGGAATCAAAAGTCAGATGTCTCTAAGTCTTTTAATACACATAAATATTACATCAAACATATTAACATGCACATTTTATTTAATTGAAAATTTTATGTATTAGTTTTTATTTTAATTTTATCTAAAGCCATTCCTATCTTGGTAACGATTAGAAGTAAGAGATAGCCCTTAATAATGATTCCTAGCGATCTAAAATTTTGGCAACAAGAATTTTGAGATGAATTCTCATTGATGAGCCCAAAATTTTCCTTATTTTTTTTTGAAGATTTTATATTTATTTGAGAGATGGAGTGAGCAAGAGAGAGCATGAGTAGAGGGAGAGAGAGGGACAGCTGACTCCCCACTGAGCAGAAAGCCCTATACTGGGCCCAATCTCAGGACCCCGGGATCATGTCCTGAACCTAAGGCAGAAACTTAACTGACTAAGCCACCCAGGTGTCCTATTTTCCTTATTTTAAAAGATCCCACATTTCTCCTTTCTTTGTTTTTTCAGTACTTCTGTATCACTAAACAAATCAATGAGGAAAATCAATTGTTCAAGTTATTTTTTTTATTTCTACACAGAAGAATATCTTCCATAATGTCTGGTTCTTGTAGACAGTAATCACATAATTTTTTAGATTCCCTTTATATTTTTCTAAATAACTTCATAAAATTGCAGATTTCATACCATCTTTTTTTATTTTGCAGTTTTAATTATATCAGTTATTCTCCTTAAAGTCTTTGTTATGAAGGGAGACATACAATATACAAAATCCTAGAATAAAAAAATTCTCATTTAAGATTTATTTACTTAATTAGACAGAGAGAGAGAAAAAGAGAGTATGCACACTTGGGAGCTGAGGGAGGGGTAGAGGGAGAGAATCTAAAGTAGACTCCCTGCTGAGTGTGTCCCTCCCCATGGAGGGCTTGGTCTCACAACTCTGAGATCATGACCTGAGCCAAAAATCAAGAGTAGAATGCTTAACCAACTGAGCCACTCGATGCCAAAAAAAAAAAAAAAAGAAAAGAAAAAGAAAATTCTAATTTGGAATAAACTCTGAGTCCAGCCATGGAAATAGAAAAGTTATTTATGTTACTAGATCAAATAATTTATCTTTTTTTTTTTTGTTTTTAAATATTTTGTTTATTTGACAGAGATCACAAGTAGGCAGAGAGGCATGCAGAGAGAGAGGAAGGGAAGCAGGCTCCCCGCTGAGCGGAAAGCCTGACTAGGGGCTAGATCCCAGGACCCTGGAATCAGGACCTGAGCCAAAGGCAGAGGTTTCATCCCACTGAACCACCCAGGTGCCCCCAAATAATTTATCTTGTTTTGAAAACACATTGATATATATATATATACTCATATAGAGTACATAGAGATAGCTATAGATATAGACCAAAATAAGGTTATAGTTTTATCTCCTAGTTTAAAAATAGTAATGTTCTACCTTCCTCCAATTTCCAATGTAAAATAATAGTAATTACAGTCTTTCAAAACATCTTGCTATGAGCAGCTTTTTGGAGGGAAATTTATATATATTTATCTATGAAATCCTTCCTTAATATACTAAAAAATATCTTATACTGGTAATTATTAAATTGTACAGAAGGCTTTAATGATGGTGTTTCATTTGTTGTGTGAATTTCTTTATGAAGTCTTTTAAAATTAACTTTATTTTACCTGAAGTGGAGGAAATGAAATTGCTTTCTTATCTTCATCATTATTATTTGTTTTGAATATCTCTAAGTTGTCTAGCACATCTGATCCAGTAAACACAAAAGCTAAAACAGGGATGTTTCTGTTCATTTGTTTCGGGCTGTTCAGGAGCCTATCTTTGTGGTCAGATCTAGATTTTTGGGTTTTACGTGAAACCAATGGTTACTTCTGGATTTCAACTATAAATCTGCCCATAATAATTATAATTCTGCAACTTACCAGTTGGAAATGTGCTCCCAAATTACATTGCTACAACTTTGTAACAATTTTTGTTATAATACTCAGTTGAAGAAAATTAGGCAAGCAAGTTTTGTGGTAAAGTTGAATAGGCTTGAGAAAGAGTGGATTTATCATGTGTATCTATGACATTTTAAGGAAAACAGAAACATATACCTATATTGTTAACATGATGAACATGTCATGTCCAGATCAACAAGATGTTAGGATTCTTCTCCAGCTTCAGTGAACACTAGAGACTTGACAATGTACTTAAGGCATAATGATCTGGATAAATTAACATCTGTGTGTAGATATTCTTTTGTTTTAACTGCTTATTAATGTAGTTAATCATTTTCCATATCTCCCTGCTTATTCCATGTATTGTTCAGTACAATAGCTTTTAATATTCTGACATGCAATAATGGGAAACTGATCAGAATAATGTTTGCTATTGATAACAGTAATATGTGGAAATTAGGGATATCATAGCCCCCTTCTTTGTTTTACTTTACCATCCACAATGGAGTGCCAAGGGTGGTGTATCCTAGTACATCTCTCTCCTTCATGCAGTTGGTGGTGCTGGAGGCAATTCTTAGTAAGCATCATCCCTTGTGCACATTCCCAGATGTGAGTTCATCTGTACCCCATGAGCAGCTGGCAACTTTTGCGAATGCTCCCACTTGTATATAACGACAGCTTTCCACTGAATTCGTGATCACATGACACTTCCTGTAATTTTTCCATCAGTTCTGATGGCAAACAACCTGTCTCCCTTCCATTCACTTCCAGTCACACTTCCTTGATCTCAAAACAGTTAATTCTTGAACCATCAGTCTTGGCCCTTTGTGAAGCCCCGCTGGCCAAGGATAATCCAGTGAACTCCTGTGATATCCAGGGGCTGGACCTATTCTTTCCAATGTGAATCCCATCCCAGGGAGAATTCTTCTCTTCTAAATCTCTCCCTACTTGGGGATTCTTTCCCCACCACTCCTAAGATATTCTTCAGTTTATTTCCTCTTTGCCAATTTTCCATTACTCCAAACTCATATTAATAATTATTTTCAGTCATGTATTACTGCTCATATGACTGTGTTTTTCTGTCCTATGCTTAGACTCAGACTGCATGAAGAAATAGGAATCAAAAAACTGTGTTAAGAAGATGGGCAAATTTGTAGTTTGAATTATATGATTCAATTATCAATAGTTGGGATTCACTAATTGATATCAAACAGATGTAATAGCAAAACAGGTAAAACAGAAATCATAGCCTTCCTACCTTACAGTGAGAAGAAATTCACCAATACATCCTTTATGAAACATGTTGTTTAAGTTCTTCATCTTAGATACGGGAAAAAGGAGACAGAAAAAGTATTTTTTTGGCTCCACTCACTAACCAACATCCTTTGGCCTAATCTGATCAATTGTTTTAAATCCAGTGTTCTAATGACTTGGGTTCACAGATTATGGAGGATCTTTGGATTCTGTATGACAGACATGTGGTTACAAATACTGTATGTTATGCCTTGAAATAATTTTTATAAAATATAAGAGGTAAGAACTTTTGTTTCCACTATGGCTGCTGAGTAAATGAAAGAAAAAAAAAAAAACATAAAACAAAATATGAGTCTTTGTTTCAAGTTAAAGATCTTTTTTTTTTTTAAGATTTTATTTATTTATTTGACAGAGAGAGAGATCACAAGTAGGCAGAGAGGCAGGCAGCAGGCTCCCTGCTGAGCAGACAGCCCCATGTGGGGCTTGATCCCAGGACCCTGAGATCATGACCTGTGCTGAAGGCAGAGGCTTAACACACTGAGCCACCCAGGCACCCCTCAGGTTTAAACACCTTAAAAAAGTAACAGTACTTGTTTTATTTTAAATAATATAATACTAAGAGTTGTAATGAAACAATCTTAATTTCAAATTAAGAAGTGACCTGGGTGGCTCAATCAGTTAGGCATCTGCCTTAGGCTCAGGTTATAATCCCAGGGTCCTGGAATTGAGTCCCGCATCAGGCTCCTTGGTCAGCAGGAGTGTGCTTCTCCCTCTTCCCCTCCTCCCACTTGTTCTCTCAATCGCTAGCTCTCTCTCTTTCAAATGAAAGAATGGAATCTTTAAAAAAAATTAAGAAAATTATACATCAGTAAACAAAAAAAGAAAGCAAATCATTTAAAATAAAAACAAAAACATTTAGTTACAATAAAAACATTTAGTTACCACATGAAAAGGAACTCTTTTCCCCTTATGCTCATTCTTGGTCAGAGCCTCACTGGTACTTCTTCGATATTTTACCCCTATCTCTCTTTTTCTTTAGTTGACTCCACTGTTAACCTCCAAACCCAGTTAATGGTTATATTCTGGAGAAAAGAGGGTTATTATAACTTCTTTGTATAGAATAAAGATATTTATAATAATCATAATTTTACATAAAATAATCAGAATATTAAAATTATGTTAAAGATTATATGACCTTTCTTTGATTCTTTGTGATTTTTCAGTCTTCACCATGAACATGAAGTACTGATAATAGAGGTAAGTGTAAACATTTATCATACTCTATTTTACTTCTTAACTAACATTCATAATTGTGATCTATAAGAACAGGACTTGTCTTATGTTACTCATCTTACTGTAATATCTAAAATGTAGTAAATGCTCAATATCTGAAAATCAATGCTAACCTAAGAGAAGCAAAGTAGCAATACCTCTTTCACCAAATCACTATAATATCCCTTTTCCCCATGAATATTATTTTTTGTGTTCTAGCACAATATTTATACAGTTATTCCCAAATATTTGTAAGAATTTGAAATATATCCCAAATATGACTTCAGTCATCCACCCCTTCTTTTATCAATGTCGTCAATGAAAATATAAGTATGGGAGGCAATGGCAAAACAAACCACAGAATATGTTATTACTGATTTGTTCTTAGTCTCATAATTCAATTCCAGAACTCTATAAATTTCTTCGGGCCATTTGAGGAAAATCTTACTTAAATTAGCTAACTGAATCAGTTCAAATGTCCTAAAAATAAGAGTATGACAAATCCCAATTTATAGGTTTTTGGGTCTAAACATGAAACTTGAAACTTCTCATTCAGTGAAAGTCAAGTATGTCTATTTTAGTAAAAAAGCAATGGAATCAGAGACCTAAAGGAAGAATGAGTGAGCAAGATAGTTTTAATGCCACCAAATGGATAACTTAGATGTCAGCCCTGATCTTCAACCAAGTATAAGCAGCAGGCACATCCTGGTAGCTATCTAGATGACACAGAATCCAAAGAGGGGAGATGGCTAGCCTGAGCCAAGGTCTTTATACCTTGGATACATGGAAGGAAAAAAACCCAAGAAAAGTCACCCTATTCATATATGCTGACTTTGTAACAAATTCAAGATTTCTACTTTTTAGGAAACTAGTTCAACCCATGGGCTTGAGTCAAATTAATCAAGGCTATAACTTCTTCACTTACTATTTTAAAATAGAGAGGCTTCGCCTTTGATCTTCACCAGGAATGATTTAGAGCAGAAGCAATTTATGAGGAGTAGAGGATGATGAAAGAGAAGACTTGAGTGTGACTTAAAAGCCAATCATGTATTTAGTCGATCACTTGCTGACTAGATGTCATTAGAGTTCGTACTTTGTACTTCAAGATTAACTAAATTTGGCTTAAAAATATAGTCATCAAATTGTTCAAGAAGACTAATTCTAAACTTCTGTTAGTGTATTGTTTATCATATATGAAAATATTACCCAATTTTCATTCACAAGCTTTATAATATTTGGATAGCTAACATTTTAATAATATCTATTTCTTCATAACATTTTTGCTGCAGGTATTAAGGCAACTGTTACTTTTATCAGGAATCTTAATGTTTATATTTCTTTCCATATAGAATGAGTCACAACATTTGAGAATTATTTCATACTTAAATACAAATAACTAATTGTATTGCACAATGACAATGGTAAGACAAATTCCAAATCTTGGTTCTAGTCACTTGAATTTCAATTTTGTTTTAATTCGTATTAACATTATTTTATTTGTTAGTCATAATTGAGTCATATCACTACAACCAGCTATGTAAGAGTTGCAGCTTAAAAAAAAGGAACTTGGAGTTTACTCTGCTCCAAGTATATATTTTAATATCAGTTCTACCAATTCCTTGTTTTATAATAACCTATGTTTATTTTTTTAGAACATTTTAAACATTTTTTTCTATGGGTATATCTCTTAAAACTTGATTTTTTTAAAAATTCTAGGTGCTTCTTAAAAATGTCTTTATAATTCTCCCTTAGTGTTAGAATTTTTAAAAATCAAGCACGTATAATCAAAAAGTACTTTTATATTCAATATGGAGTATGAAATTCATTTTTAATATATTTAAGCTAATATATATCTATTTCATTTGAGTTATTATCTGATAATGCTTACTTTGAAATAATTAAGTGTAGAAACATTGCATTATCTGTGTCGTGGGCACTAATTTTTAATCTACATTATTTACATTGGCTGTTTGATTAGAATTTATTTCAGTAAAATTTTCTACTCTATTTTTCTACATCTTAGAGCTGTAGTCTAATGGATTTATACAGTGGTTGCTGCTTCAGAAGATTCAGCTTTTTGACAATGATTTTCATATACTTATATTAAGTAAAACATAGAATTGGAAAATCTAAGTAATTGTATCTTACGCTTTTCAAGAAACTCATCATTCACTAAGCATCTCAGTTATTTGACATCTTGAGAGAATTAAGAAGTGTGCCAACTTATTGAAACTGTTTCATGAATTAACTCAAATAAAAGATGATATGTGAAGGAAAACTTAAAAAGAAAATAAAATCCCACAAGAGCCACAAAAACAAAAATTTATTTCATAGAAATAAAATATTTATAGAGTGTATTTGAAAGTAATTATAACTCATTTCTTAGTAAACGTCTAAGAACTAGATTTGTGGCAAGTTTAATATATATCTTCATTTATCTATTTGCTTTTATTTCTGAACTTAGACTATCCCCTACTCTGAACCAGGTAGTCCACACTGAGTAAAAAAACCTGTATCTGCTACTTTGGTCTTCTTTCTCTCTCTGTCTTTCTCTTTTTAATATTCATTTATTTATTTTAGAAAGAGAGAGCACATGGGCACTCAAGCAGGGGTGTGGGAGGGGGAATGGGCAGAAGGAGAGGGAGAGAAACAGACCCCCTCCTAAGTGCGAGACTGACCTAGGGTTTAATCTCAGGAACCTGAGGTCATGACCTGAGATGAAAATCAACAGCTGGACACTCATCCAACTGAGTCACCCAGGTGCCCCTGTCTTACCTCTCACTTGAAAGATCTTCAGCTACCATTAAAACTTTTTGACAAAGTACAATGCAAGCAATCCTCCCTGGCAGGTCAGGAATAGTCTCTCAAGAGTCTTCTTATTTTAATGAAGTTACTACAAACATGAACCACTGATCAGTAATTTTCTAAAAACTAGATTACAATAAAATACATTAAAATACGAAGATTTCACATGATAGTATTTTTATTACAGATTGCCTTATGTTGCTTCAAAATTAGTACGATGACATAAATTATTGTTGATGTTCATACCATATACAAGCAGTATATACATACTTCGATTTCATATGTTGGATGTAATTAAATATAATTAACTTGTATAGCAGAAGTATAATCTCACCTTTAGCTATCAGAATGCCAGACAACCATACACACAGGTACATATTATCATAAAGACGTTAGACCAGGACCTCATACTTCATAGAATTTTTTATTTTTTGGTTTTCAATCCATTGATTATATATAATAAGTTTCATATATCTAAGTACCTGTTAGACTTTATTGGGACACCAAATAATTTCACCAACTTAAAAATATGAAAACCAGGAAAGACCATCATTTAATTATAATTAGGTCTTTCATACTAGAAATAGCATTTCTGGAGTTAGAAAACAAACAATACAGTGCTAATCACCACTTCTGCAGTTGTGTTGTTTTTTTTTTTTTAAGGATACATTCAATTTGATAGTATCATTTTGAGATGTAATATTCAACATGTAAATAATCTGACCGATCAGCAATTATTCAAGGTAACTTTTCAGGCACACCTGTCAACTAAGGAAAAACAAAAAGCTATTTCTACAAATAAGAGAGGTTAAATTTACAGTAGCCAAAACTTAAGTGGTGAATCAGTAATAGAATAAAAGATAAAGAGAAATGGAAATTAATGTAGTCACATTACAGTGGGAATCATTAAATTGAGAGTTCCTTATTGTATCCGTACTGGTTTTGACAGCCATTATCCCTTCTGATTGCTTGCTGCTCATGTCACCATGAAAAAAAACATTACTAAACAGGCAGAAAAGATTTCAAAGTTAAAAAAAAAATGAACTGCATGCCATTATATGTTTTAGCTTAAGTATAATATTTCTTAGAAAATGATAGAAAAATTAATCTTTTGTAGAATTACTAAAAAAAAGTAAACCAATACAAACATTGCCACAAAGAAACCAAATAAAACAGCATTTACTCTTTTGTTAGTTTCAACAAATGTTCAGAGACAGATAACCATGCTATTTCATAATGTATTTTCTCAGAATGTTAAATAAGAAATATTCTAAGTAATTTTTAAAAACTAGCATAACCATAATATTGGATAAATTATAGATAATCATAATTATGAACTTAGAACCAGCAAAACGAAGTGTTTAATGCATAAATATAAATATAGTATGAGGATGTTAAATATTTTTCAAAAAAATATGTTGGTTCAACATAAAAAAAGTAACTCATAGTTTACTAGATCAAAGTTTCCACATTTATTTGATTTAATAAAAAAGCTTAATGGATATGCTGCATATATAATCAAAATTAAAAATCAAATTTCATGACCATTTATTTATAACCAATATTTAGAAATTCATTTAGAAAAAATGCTAGTGAGGAATGTTGTGATGCACTGTTCATATTCCCCCTTCATGAATGAAACACTCCCCAAGTAACCCAGCAGATGAGAGTTTGGATTGCACATAGCCCCTGTTGTCCCCTCCTTTCAGAAATGGCCTTAACCAAAAAAAAAAAAGATACTTTCACTAGGTTCACACCCACTCCCAGCCTGTCCACATACAGTGACCGATCAATGGGGATATAAAGGCCTCATCAAATAAGTCCCGGTCTCCCTTTGAGCCATACCACGAAGCTGAAAGACGGACATTCCTTCCTGTATGGGACCATTTTCAGTACTCTGCCTACAACTACTTACCTACGTTCCCTGATGGCATGTGGAAGCCTGGGTGTGGTTATCACTGAAAGAGATCACATTCTAGAAATGAAGTAGTTATGGCCTAAAGAATTTAAGAGAAAATACAGTTGGAAGAGGTGCTGTTCCACACCAACACTATAAAATACTGAATGGTAAATTTAACACGGCCAGAAAAGAAATTGTCACTCACATTTTCACGCATACTCTTGGTAAGATATCTGTTTGTGGTCCCCACTAAGAAAGCACAGTACCAACCTGGAAAAGAGTCTTTGGAAACCAGTATTCATGATGGATGATGCAGCATCTTGAGTAATGGTATAATCAGCATCAGAATGAAATAAATGCTAAAAGAAATTGAAGAGGCAAGAAGATTTATATTCTAGTTTCAAAAATTTCCAAGTACCAGGATGTTATAAGTAATAACTGCTTTGGTACCCCTTTGTTTATGATGGGACAGAACACATTTAAGAAAAAAAGAACATGAAGAGTTCTTTCCTGGATCTGGGAAGTAAAAGAGAGTAAAGATAGTTCCTTTATGTTACAAAGAATCTACACAAGCATTGACAGGATGTAAGTACATACTTAAATATCTTTACCCATTCTTCTAAATTTTCATCAAAAACCCATTCTATGTCACATGGATGCATAAATCTTGTAACACGTTCTTGTAAGAATTGTTCAGAAAAACAGGAGTCATGCATAAATATTTGCCTAGGGACAACACCTTAGAATAGATTCTATACCGTGCTGGGAAAGACAGTTACATTAAAAATAAGGGAAAATAATTTCTACTTTACATTCTGCATAAAAGCCTACTTTACATCAATTATATATTTTCTATTTTTGGACACAAAAATGACTTTATGAATCTGAGACAAGAAAGGCTTTAAAAAAATAATATTAATGTGGTGATGGTCCACTTGGATGAAAGTCACCCAAACGCTAATTCAATTGTTTATATTAATTTTTCAAAAGTCTTCCTTGTCCCATATTCATAATGATACTTGTATTAAAACTGTAATGTATATCTTCTTGCCCCATTAGTTCCTTTTAGCATTTATTTAATGCTTATTCTGTATACATCATTATTCATGGTGCTGTATCATCCACCATGAGTAATGGTTCCCAATGACTCTCCCAAAAGTTGTTACTGTGCTTTTTTAATGATCATTGAAGATACATGGTTTATCTTTCCAGGTAACCAAAGATTGACAGATATTACATTGAATACACAATATTATATATATTTTTAAAGGTTTTATTTATCTATTTGACAGAGATCACAAGTAAGCAGAGAGGCAGGCAGAGAGAGAGGGAGAGGGAAGCAGGCTCCCTGCTGAGCTGAGAGCCCGATGTGGGACTCGATTCCAGGACCCTGAGAGCATGACCTGAGCCAAAGGCAGCGGCTTAATCCACTGAGCCACCCAGGCGCCCCACAATATTATATTTTAAGGTAAATATAACAGATACTGGTACCCTATCCATATCTCCTAGTTATTTACAGCATTTATATTATCTTGAATGTTGTGGGCCTGCTTGTCTATCAATTGTCAGCACCTGTGCATCTTTGCATTCAGGCTTTCCCTTGTCAAAGGAGAATGTGCTCTCTGTGTAAATTATAAGCCAGAAATCAGGGAAATAGAGATACTTCCCCATCAGCCCGACCAGTGAGTGATAGAAGCAGGTACATAATCTGGCAGCGCCATTATTCTTTTGGTAGAATGCTGAGGTATGTTTTCCATACTACTTCCTAAATACTATAACTTGATTGATAATATACTCTTTGCTGAATTTTTTGCCTTTATATATCAATTCTAATGATTGAAATCTATATATTATTCCCTATCAATATGTCTATGGTATATTATTGTATAACTACCAACATTTACCTTTTTGTCTCAGGCTCAATTTCTAGGGAAATCATATATAAGACAGGTGATACTGTTTGTGACCCTAGGAAGCAAAGCCTCAAGACTGAGTTCTAGAAGTTGCTCACTTTTCAGGCAGATTAAAACCAAAGACACTATTATCAGTAGTAAGGAGATAATAACGTTCTCTGGTATGGTGATTTGAAACAGGATGGGAAAAAGAGGATGCATGGTCTTATTTAGAATCTCCAACATTTGAAAGTTACAAGAGGAGATTAAGTTATAAGAAAGATAGAAGTTTTTTTTACTGCTATTGCATCCCTGAAAGAAACCACAAGCAAACAAACAAGCAAACAGGATTTGGCCAGCCATCTATGAATTCAGAGCACAATGTGAAAGTCACAAGGCTTCTCTGTAGCAGTGAGATCTTTATCTCCTTCAGCCACAAGGCAGACTGTGTGGAAAACCTACCTATAATTTGATTGTGAGAATATGTTGGGTTGCACACTAGGGAATTTCCTGAGAGAAGTCTGAAAATACACCTCACCCACACTGCCATGCCCTGACCACCACCACTCTGACTCCTCCCCTCATGCAGAGAACAGGGAGATCTAGGTTGGTTAGGGGCAGGTTTCATAAGCAAGGGAACTTACATACAAGGCTTGTCTTGGGTGGCCGCAAGACCAATAGAGCTCTTCCCTTACCTGACAGATTCTTGAAAATTTATGTAGAAGCTTTAACTGAGTTAAGTCATGTATTCAGTCCAGATGGTTTCAACAACACATTGCTCTTTCAAGACCGTGTCCTTTAAAACATCTCCCACTGTGAGAATGGTGAGCAGAATGTGTAATCCGAGGATAGCAGAGGGTGTGAGAAACCTCCTATTACCCAGGCCTAGTTTGCAGATCAACCGGCAGTCACATTTTCTTGATGACCTCTTCCAACAAAATTAACAGAAAACTGCATTTGTATACCCAATATATTTTTTATCCAAAAGTAATGACACAGATAAGGAAGGAGTGATCCCTGAAATAGGGACATCTCAGGGGATGCACTTGAGAATCTTGAACCCCAAAGTTTCCATGAACCCTCTGGGCTGGCATTAAGTAGCTTTCTTGTTCTTTTTTGTTGTTGTTGTTAAGATTTTATTTATTTATTTGACACACAAAGAGAGATCACAAGTAGGCAGAGAGGCAGGCAGAGAGAGAGAGGGGGAAGCAGGCTCCCTGCCGAGCAGAGAGCCCGATGCGGGGCTCGATCCCAGGACTCTGGGATCATGACCTGAGCCAAACACAGAAGCTTCACCCACTGAGCCACCCAGGTGCCCCACTTTCTTGTTCTTGCTAGATGATATCAAAATACCTTTAATTGGAGACCATGGAAAAGTACCATCCGAGGCATATGACTTGTCCTCCTCGATTTCTGACTTGAACTTCCATTGTATTACTTCTAGAGAAGTCATTAGGGACAAGTCAACTATAGCACGACAATGGTACCACAACCAGGTCTCACACCCCTCAGGGATAGAGGATCTGGGACACCCTATAAGGCAAATAACTGAAGTTGGCAACTAACTGAAAGATGAGGGATATGCAAAGTAGATGGTGGAGGGAAGATGATAAATGCCAGTTGCATCTTCGGGACCAAAACAGCGCAGTTACTATAGCATGTATGACTAAAGCTTTTAATGTAGATCTGTCTTTTGGAGAATGTCATTAGCAGTCACCTTGGGAAATCAGTGAAAAGATGGAATGAATTTAACATGGGCTATGAATGTATCAGTGCCCTGCCTACATCAACTTGACACATCATTTCCATGCACATCAGCTCAATTTTCAATAGCTAGCAACTGTGTTTTTGCATCTTTGGCAGAGAACGTATCAGTCAAGTTTGAACCAGAGAAGCAGAAGCAGAATCAGTATCTCTCTTTCTCCAAGCACTGGGGTGGCTTACACAATTGCAAGTGTGGGTGAAGGAAGTCTGAAATCCATAGGGCAGGCAGAGTCAGGGAAAGCAGCACATGGCAGGTTGAAACACATGAACAAGGGCCAAAGCCCTTGTGTACCAGCAGAATTTCTTCTCTCTCAAGGAAGCTTCAGGCCCACATCTGAAGTCAGGGCCAGACAGATCATCCAGGATAATCTTTATTTAAAGTCAATGAAGAGGCACTTTAATTACATCTGCAAAAATCCCTTAACAGCAATACTTAGATTAATGTTTGACGGAGTAAGTGGGGCCTAGAGTCTAGTCAAGATGACATATCAAAAAAGTCCTAACAGGGCTTTCTCTACTGGAAAGAGGATACTCTCTGTCCCCACTTGAGGCCAGGCTGGCAGAGCCAGGGAATTAACTGGCCCCTGCCAAAGAGCCTTCAGCCAAAGATGAATGAATGTTGGTGGGAAGTAGCCCAGCTCTTTAACCCTTTAAGCAGATTTTCTCTAGGGTCTGCATCCTACACTGGCTCTCCCAGTTTCTGAGTGGGATTTAGTTCCTGTTGCCTACAGATACAGTAGTTTGATAATCTACTCTTTAGTGACAATTCCTAGTCCTCTACTGGTTCTCCTATGATCATCTTCCAAATAAACTAATTTCTCTGGAAACCTTGCTTCCAGGTTTACTTTGAGGGAAGGCAAAGAAAGACAGTAAGTGATATATTACATTACTGTTTAAGCCATTGAGAAAATATTATGCTTATTTTAAATTTTCTTACATTATATTTAATCATTGCTGCCTTTCCTTATGAAAAAAAAAAGATAGTTCATAGATTCAGAGTATCAGATAGAAATTCTTTAAAGTATTTTTAATCAGGACAATATACATTTTAATGCAAAATTATTATGCTTCTTTGCCCTTCCATGACTAGATTAATGATGTGACTGTACATATACTGAATACCATTGATTTTCTGAGCTGCTATGCTCTGAGTTTGAGAAGAATATTTATCAGGGAAAGAGAGACTTTGATGACTAAGCAGGACTTTCTACTGTAAATGCTGTGTTTACATATTTACATGGCCAATCCAACTTAAAAGATTCTGTCATAACTATTTATATGTGTTTGCTATCTGAAATATTGAATTGGCCATGAGAGTAGCATGAGAAGTGCATAAGAATAGGTGCTTTGATATGGCTGACTAGTAAAAACTGGTTAATTTTCTGTTAACAAGTAAGATATTTCTCCAAAAATTTACAAATAACTGATAATATTCTTGATATTCCAGTATGTAATTTTAATCAGTAATGTGGATTTAAGGTCAAGTGTACCTTTACTACAACATTTTTAAATCGCTGAAGATTTCATTGCATTATAAAAACATTTTTATTTCTTTAAACATGAAATCCTGTCTACTTTCTCTGAAAATTATTCTACCCCCCCAATCTATTGCCCGTGGTAAAAATGTAAGTTATTGCTATGTATTAAATGAGGATTAAGAAAAATTCAAGACATCTTTTTAGTTTTTTTTTCATTATTGGCCGGCTAAAGTAAAACTAAACCAGTATGACTATAGGTTAGATTATTAAAAAGTGCATGTTTGAGATTATTAAAGTGTTTCCAGCAAAATGGAGCAATTTCCCTGCATTTGCCTTAGTAAATTATGGGTTGTTTAATGAATTGTTTCAGAGTAAGAAATGAAACTTATTTCTTGGAGCAATTTAATTTGTTTAATTGATTAGTATTTTTCTTGATATTATACTTAGAAAAAACTATCTATTAAACTTAGAGAAAAGATACCAAAAACCAGTATTACAGATATTTTAAGACTTTTTAAAAACAGCTATATTAACTTTGGAACCCATGCCATTATTCATATGTTTATGTATTTGTCTTTTCATTAGAACAACATCTGCTTTGTGAAAATAATACTTACATTTGAAAATAATTCAGTAGATGCTGTGTGTGAGACTCTTAAGAACAAGTGTGAAATTGTTTTATCTTCATTTTCTGGAGCTCTGGACAGCTGATTGAGACAGTACAGAGAGCATCTGCTGGAAGGTAACTCCTGGGATACTTGTCAACTTGATTGTGTTCAGAAAAAACTGAGACACAAAAGAAAGAGAGCTTCTAATCACATTGCATTTAGAATGTTGTTCAAATCAGGAAACTATGTAATTTAGAACTAAATAGCTTTACTTGACATTTTAGAGTTTTTAATTAACAGATTATTCTATTGGCTTATATATTTCTCTCCAGGTGACTGAAATGGATTTTCACCCGGGCTTTGTTTCCATGTGTCAAGATTTTTCAAATAAGTAAGTAACACATTGATGTATTAATTCTGATTCCATAGACAGACCAAGGGCAGAAGACTAAAAATCATTCCACTATGCCATTTTTTTTAAGTACCTTGCCAGTGATTTTCTTGTGTCTGCATGATTACAGTAATTTTCAGTGACTAAAAATCATGCATACCTTATAAGGTAATTGATTTTTTAAAGAAAAATATGAATGATTTAGGCAGTATAAAACTCTTTGAAAAATTAAAACATCATCAATTTTTTCAAGTATATGCATATTTTGTCATCTTCTGTCATTACCATTGTCATTACTTCCATCCATTGACAGAACTCTTCTCATAAATGTTTGGAAATAGAGGTTCGTACACTATCAGAAGAAACCTGAAGAGTGCTAAATTGAAACAGATTCTTGTTTTTGCTGTTATGAAATTTGTTTCTGACTCAATGCCTGGAAAGAAAAAGAATACAATGTAATAAGATTGTAATAAATTAAAGATGATTAATTAACAGGTATGATAGAAATCCCCTCAAGAATACAATAAATGTGAATGCCAAGTATCCCAGATTGATGACAACAAGATGTACAATTAGCACTTTTTTCCCCTCTATTCTTTCTTCACCCCGAGCTCATTGGGACTATTAATGAGAAGATAAAATGATGAAGGGGTGCAGAATATACCACTCTAGCATAAGAATTATTTTGAGCAAAGACACTTGAGAATCAACAGATTCTCAGCAGAAAGGTTTTGTCTGAACACTACCCCCTTTACCTGCCTAAAAGTAGAGCATTCCAAAAATAAAATTCAACTGCCATAAATCTCCCTGCAAGGGAAAATTGACTCCTCTCACTGGAAAGGAGAAGTCACCACCTGGATGAGAAATTGCATAATTAAACATGGTCACAGCACTATCACACTTCCCCTAAAAACTCCTAAAGCTCCATTTGTCTTTCCTAAAATTCATGTTTTTTTCTTTAAGTGACTTTTCTTCTCCTGTCCCTTTCCTATTAAGAGGGTATATAAACTCTAAATTCTAGCCACTTTTATGATCCACTTCCCTTGTGGGCTTCTACAAACCTATGTGGATAAACTTTGTCCTATCTCCCATTAATCTGTATTTTAGCAGTTTAATTTATGGGCCACAATTACTAATCCTAAAGTTTTTCCTCCCTGACAAATGACTATGACAATAAAATAATTAATACTATACTAAACTCCAGCTTCTGTTTCTTTTTCTCTTTACTTTGTGGTCTTTCTATTCCCTAATTCAATATGCTTGAAAACTGATATTTTTTTCTTTTTTTTTAAGATTTATTTATATATTTGAAAGAGAGAGCACACAGGAGGGAGGGGTGGGCAGAGGGAGAGGGAGAGAATCCTCAAGCAGACTCCCCGCAGGACTCTAAAGTTATGACCCTCCGACATCAAGAGTTGGATGCTTAACTAACTGAGCCACCCAGGTGCCCCAAACTGAGGCTTTTTTTTTTTTTAATTTCTTTCTTTCTTACACTTTGTTTGCCTCCTCCCCCTCCTCCTCGTCCTGAAATCATTTTGTGACTTCTGCTAAGAGCTTGCTATTCATCCATGTTGCCTGCCGTGGAATGAAGTGCTTTGTCAGAGTGTGTTCCCATGGATTTCTGTGGCAGCAACATTCAGTGGCTGAGTGCTCCGGGGAGGAGAATGGAAGACATAGGCAATGCAATTCACTCCTTGAGGGCACATTCTCATCTTGACACAGATGTGAATGACTTGCAAGTGCTTTATGACCACTTGAATTTGCATTCTTATTTCGCATGCGTATACCCAGAGTGATATAATCACTCTAGGGACCAGAGCTGAAACAAATGATTTCTAAAACATTATTAGATGTTTCTGAATAGACTCAATATTTAAAATATTATTCTCCGTTACTTTAATAATGAACATACGTTTTCAATTAACATACTCAAAGCATTAACGCAAGTGATATAAGAAATAGACTACATTTGATTTAACCACTCAGATTTATTGTAAAAATAATGTTTTTACCTTTGGCTAGGTAATAGATATTTGCAATTCATCTGCAGTGATCATTACCTTATCATTGGTGCTATAGCCCAGGACATGGTAGCATATTGTATAAATGACAATTAACTCAAATTTCCCTTGCAAATTCATGCCTCATTTCTCTGGCTAAAGAAAATATGACACCAGTTGCCAGTACGGTTATAGTTGTTGTATTTATTGCTTAAAAAGATCCTCTCTACTTAGCATTTTGTGTGCAGCCAGGTATGAAATTAACCCGTGAGGCTACTTTGGGGGAATTTTTTCTTTTCTAGTTGATGTAATGTGAGTGAAGGGAAAAAGCACCGAGTAATGATCTTTATGTTCCATTTACAGCATGATTCTACAAAACATTTCCTTAGACAAATCTGTTCAAGCTTCTAATTAAAATTGCCTTGGACTGGCAGTTTTCAGAAGTCACCTAAATGACCATAAATATTTCACTTAAGTGCTAGTATTCATTGGGATAGTTTCATCTAACAGGACTTCTATGGAGAAAGAACTCTGATTTAAAAGTGAGCAGACACAAAGTTCAAATTTTTAATGCATATATCCTTAAGCCTTTTAATAAATATAAAATAAAGAAAAATTATTCTCTTTTTATAAAAATGAGTAGATCAATAAAGATATTTGAGTAACATTTCATTTCATAGAACATCACATCAAAATCACTTGGGAGGTCCTCTTTTGAAATGTTGCTACCTCTGGGTTTGGGAATAGCATAGGTCAGTGGTGCTCAAGTTTCAAACAAGCATAAGAGAAAAAATAGTGCTTATTAAAATATAGATTGCTGAATCCACTCCTAGACATTCTTATTCAGCAGGACTAGGGTGAAGGCCTAAGAATTGAATGAATACTAAAGGTTTCACACTGGCTATAAAATTTTACTGAATGGCTTCATACTGGTCAGGTTGACATCAAAATTAAATTTGTGAGGTGATGCTATTTGAGGAGATTGTAAAACAAAGGCCATCTGCAAAGGAAAAATGGTGGTGTCTACGTAATGATGGCTTTATCATAACAAAGATTATACGGCTATCTCTTTAGTAAAAAAAGTAGCCAATTATATATTCCAAAATGATTACCTAAGAAGAAAAGATATTAGTGTGCTTTATTAATATTGACTATATACAACAAAAAGAAAAATCATTTATATCTCTTAAAATCTCCAAACATTTGAATCACAAGAAACACTGAATTTTCTAATTACTAATAATACTAATAACTAATTACTGCTAGTAATTAGTTAACCACACTTACTGTGCCTTTACTTAGCTGAATATTTGCAAATAAAACTAAAAACCAATATATAACAGTTATGGTATCATAAGCATATGGTAATAAGTGGATTGTCATAGTTTCCTATTGTAATTCTGGAATCATTAAATGTGAATTCTGACTAATCACCAAATATCACTAAAAATATGTTCTTAACATGCTGACGGATGTACTGGATAGTTTTTTTTCCTACAGCAATAGGACATCCTACTTACTTCAAAAAATAACAATTGAGTGTAGCCTAATATAGTGGTGATTTACCCATTGATAACTAGACTAATCAGAATAAAATAAACCAGAAGTAAAAAAATTTAAATACATAATCAAAGTGACAATATTTTTACACTTTTTCCAGTTTTATTGAGGTAAAATTGACAAAATTATAATATATTTAAAGTGTAGAATGTGATGATTTCATATATGCATACATTGTAAAAGGATTTCCCCAATCAAGTTAATACACTCATCACCTCACATAGTTAACATTTTTGTGTGTGAGAACACTCAATATATAAACTCTGAGCAAATTTCAATTATACAATACAGTATTATCAATTATAGTCACCACACTATACATTACATCTTCAGATGATTCATTTTATAACTGAATTATAAGATTATTCATTTATAACTGAAACTTTGTATCTTTTTTATACTATCTCCTTTTCTCCCTCACTGCCTCTGGCAACCATGATTTTATTCTCTGTTTCTATGAGTTTGTCCAGTATTCCTGGATGATATGACTCTGACATCAGCCAGATTTTAATGGTAATCATGACACGAGCTGCCAGGAGAGGTTTCTCTTGGGTTCTGTTCAGATTTAGGATATAGATACTATCACTCTGTGGACGTATTGCTCCATTTGAAGTCAAGGTTGATGCCAGCCAAGCGGGTTCCTGCAACAAGGAATTTGAGGCCATTCTCTTCCTTCATTTGCAAGACATCAAGGGTTCCAGACATTGTGAAATTTCCTTTTAAGTTATGACAGGAATGCAGAACAACACTGTATGGACCCTCCTGGGGTAGTGGAGAAAGACTCATGTTTTTCTTAATAACATTTTTCCTGCTCTGGCTTACTTTATGAAGAATACAGTATATAATACTTGCAATATACAGAATATGTGTTAATCAACTATGTTATCAGTAAGACTTCTGATCAATAGTACACTATGAGTAGTCAAATTTGTGGGGAGTCCAAAGTTATATGCAGATTTTCAACTACGTGGTGGGGAGTTAGCACCCTTAATTCTCATGTTGTTCAAGTGTCAACTCTATAGATCTTTTATCTCCATGGTTAAATTTATTTTTATTTATACTTATTATAAGCATATTATTCTTTCTTATGCTACTGTAAGTGATATTGTTTTCTTAATTTTTCTTTTTACTATATAGAAAAACAACTAATTTTTATGTGTTGATTTTTATCATAAAAATTTATTGAATTCACTTATTATTTCTATAGTTTTTTGGTGGAGTCTTTAGGGTTTTCTATGTATAAGATCATGCCATCTGCTAACAGAGACATATTACTTTTTCCTTTGTGATTTGGATGCCTTTTTGTTCATTTGTTTGTTTGTTTGTTTGTTTTTGTCCTTGACTAATTTTTCTGGCTAAACCTTCCAGACTCATAAAATTGAGTTTTAATCATAAAAAGATGTTGAATTTTTTCAAATGCTTTTTCTCTATTGAGATGATCATATGATTTTTATCATTCATTCTGTTAATGTGATACCAAATTTATAGACTTGTAGGTTGAACTATCCTTGCATCCCAGATTAAGTCCCACTTAATTATGGTGTATAATTTTTTTTTTTTTTTTTAAGATTTAAACTCATGACCCTGAGATCAAGACCTGAGCTGAGATCAAGAGTTGGATGCTTAAGCAACTGAACCACCCAGGTGCCCCTATAGTGTATGACCTTTTTAGTGTTGTTGATTTTTTGTTGTGGATATTTTGTTGAGGATTTTTGCATCATTGTTAGTCAAGCATTTTGCCCTGTAGTTCTCTTTTCTATAGTGTCCTTGTCTGGTTTTGGTATCAGGGTGATGCTGGCTTTGTAAAATGAGCTTAGAAGTGTGCCTCCTTTCTTGAGTTATGTAGAAGAATTTGAGAATTATTGTTATTAATTTTTTAAATGTTTGGTAGAATTCACCAGTACAGTCATCTCTTTGTGGGATTTTATTTTTTGACAAGATTTGATTTCTGCTTCAAACTCCTTACTGGTTTTAGTCTGTTTTCTACTTGGAAATCATGAAGTATCTTGTATGACCCTTCACATTCAGGCTATACGCCTTCTTAGAGTTAGCTGGTATGAGTCTCTTGTAAGCAGCATAGAATTGGATCTTCTTTCCTTTTTGAAAAATTTTAGTTTGTGCAGCCACTTTATGTCTTTTGATTAGAAAATTTAGTCCATTTATTTAAAAAGTGATTATTGGTAAGTATGAACCTGGAGGGGAGAGCTATGAGAAATGCTCACACATCTGCTTAGGAAATGCTTCTTTGTTTACTGTGGTCCTGTGGCTGAGCCCTGATGACTTTCAAAGCTAGATGATTTGGGGAACTGCCTCTTCATGCGGTAGCCTTAAATTTAGGGTGCTAGATGTGTGATATAGCCCTTGCCTTCAGGGTTCTCTGCTTCTCCACTCCCAATTTTAAGACACTGTGTTGGAGGGTGTGGTTTATGGCAATAGTGTACCTGTCTTTCTTACCTGTTTGATACATTACTCAAAGTGTAGGAGTAAGTCTATTAGTTTCTTGATCACTCTCATGATTGACTCATGTATAGCTATACATGTAGTTATACAGGACTGAGCCCCACATGAGGCTCCCTGCTCAGCAGGAAGCCTGGTTCCTCCTCTCCCACTGCCCCTGCTTGTGTTCTCTCTCTCACTGTGTTTCTCCTTTTCCAATAAATAAATGAAATCTTAAAAAAAAAAAATCATTATTTTACTTCATTTTATTTTGCATTTATATATATTTTGTTTTCTTATTATTTAGTTAGGACTTCTAATTTTTGTGACCCACACAGGTCTAGTTTCTTTAAAAATTCGAATTATCATGCTCTTGTTCATTTGACATTCTATGCAACTTTAATAATTCTATACATATGCATAATCTTTTTTCTGGCAACTGAATCATCTCTGAAATTACGTCTTCCTTTTTCCTCAACTGTAAGGCATCATTTTCTTTAAAATCTGCAGATATCATAGAATTAAAGAAAATATGGCTTTGGTACCACAGAACACTTAAAGCCGGTTTCAAAATGTTACTCCTGGTGCTCTGCAAATTGCCAAAATATAAATTCATTTTGTTTAATATGTTATCAACTTAACAGATGGTATTCATGTGTGGGCATCCAAAAGACCATAGATGAGCATCAAGTATGTATGTCTCAGAGTAGAACTTCAGGCCAAGAATGCTGAGGTTGTTATCCTTTTTGAATATCTGTAGCTCAGTGTCAATGACTTTGTGAAATCAGGAGCAGTAAAGAGGTGAATGAAATCCTTCATAATAAGCAGCATAATATGGAAAATCTGCAACTGATCTCACATTCTTCACCTACATACTTTTTAAAAAAGCAGTTTTAAAAACCATCTTAGTATAAGCGGAACTTGTCCACATAAGACAAATGATTGTATTGAGAAAGGAATTGAGTAACATTTCGTATGTGCCATATAAGTCTTGTAAGACAATTTTCAAAAAATACATAAAAATGTTGGATTGTGCTGCCTGTATATTTGTAAATTAGGGATTTTTAGAAAGCAAAGCAGAGAGGTTCTTGGGTGGCTCAGTTGGCTGAACTTCTGACTCATAATTTCAGCTCAGGTCATGATCTCAGGATTGTGAGATGGAGCCCCACATCAAGCTCTGCAGCTGAGCACAGTGTCTCCTTAAGATTATCCCTCTCCCTCTACTCCTTCCCTCACTCACATGTGTGCACTCTCACTCTCTTAAATAAATCAATAAAATCTTTAAAAACACAACACAAAGAGCATATATTGAGTATATGTTTTTACAAAAATCATTTTCAAGCTAGTTTGAAAGTAGAACTCTCAGCTTCTGCTTTTTCCCCCCTCATTACCTTTTGTTAAGTGTTAGTTACTCTTTTTTTTTTTTAATTTTATCAACATATGCATTATTTGCCCCAGGGATGCAGGTCTGTGAATCATCAGGCTTACACATTTCACAGCACTCACCATAGCACATAACCTCCCCAATGTCCATAACCCTACAAACTTATCCCTATCCCCCCACCCCTCAGCAACCCTCATTTTGTTTCTTGAGATTAAGAATCTCTTATGGTTTGTCTCCCCCCTGATCCCATCATCTTCTGCTTTTTATAAATGAGGAAATCTGAAGCACACAAATGCTAAGAAAATTCTCAAGGTCTTCTGTGAATTAGAGTAGTCCTGAGTCTAACACTTGGTTTAGGACTCCCAAGGTAATATTTTTCCCATTATTACTTGAATGGCTAAAAAATATTTTGTGGACCTCTACTTATATGGTTTCTGCAGATAGCAGCCAGAAACAATCCATTTCAATATAGGGAATTAAAGATAAGTCCAAGTTAAGAGACACAATAGCAATGGCCATGGGTCCACAATGATTTGGTCATATCACACCACAAAGCAGCTGTATAACTTTCTGCAATTTATTTTGTTTGTATGTACTTGCATTTCTTTATCTGTTTAATGGGGACTTTAGAAACAATTGTTTTATGGAAGCATTAAATAAATACTGTACTGCCTGGAACAAAGCAACATTCAATTATCCATCATTATCATTTGCCAATGGGCTAAACTTTAAATTATTGTCTCCATTTCACAGATAAGGAAACTAAAGGTTTGAAGTTAGATAATTTACTCAAGGTCATACAACTAGTAATTGCTGGAGCCATAATATGAACAGGGAAATAACTAACTTTCAAAGACTATGCTGCACCATCTGCTCCACCAACTACAAGATTGGTCTTCCCTCTAGTTCACTTCAAGCTATTTATATCAATCCAGGAAACCTATTGAGCCCTGGCCTACAAGCCATTCCAAGTAGATTTGCCTGGTTCATGTCCCAGATTGTGCCAGATGCAGAGGTTCAAGGCCAGAAACCACACAGAAAGGGGATGAACATTTCTCAAATCATGCTGCTTTTGTTTTCTGTTACATTAAATCCATCCAGTTCTCTGCTCAAGGTCTAGAATTAACAGGCAGTATAGAATGAAGCTGATGATCTAGTATTCACAGAAATGTAGAAAACTCCATGGAAAAAGCATGTGAGAGTATAATAATATGTCACAATTCCATAACCACAAAACCAAGACAGTTAAGGCTTTTAAAGGTTGATCTTTCTTAAAAGAAATTTCCATAATTGTTTACAGTATTTCAGAAAAGTATTAGGTGATAACCATTTCTGTCCAAGTAAATGTGTAACTATAGTTTTTATAATAATACTACCTAAATCATGTTAAAAACTATAAAAAATATTTTGTGAAGAGATTACATACAGAGAAATTTATGGATTAATGTAATATAACTAGAAAAGTTTTACTGCAGCCTTATCTACAGTGACAGTATTTTGGAAACAACTGTCCATGAATAAGAAAATGGATAAAGAAAGAAATCTCTTTATTATAATTATCTATAACAGTGTACATAAATGAACTAGAGCAAAATGTATAGATATTTACAAATCATATAAAGAGAATACTGAAGAAAGGTAGTGACTATTACCGTTCAAAGACCAAAAGTACTATGTACTTTTATATATATATAAATACACAAATAACAGATATAGTAATATGATTCAGAATAATACATAACAAATTTTTAAATAGTTTTCATCACTTTTGGGGGAAGAGAGTCAAGTAGGATGATGACAAAATACCATGGGAAATAAACTGTATTCATAATATTATACTCTTTAATATAAACTAATATAAACTGTATTCATAATATTATACTCTCTAACATAAACTAATACAAAGCGAATATGAAAACATGTTAACTTTGACTATATCTAGATATTTTATACTAGTATATTATTATCTTGTTTTTTGGTTTCATATACTTTTTCTATAAGTTTGTGATACTTCAAAAAATATATTAAAAACATTATTTTCAATCAGGTAATATATATCTACACTCAAAGTTGTCAACATTTTCAATATTATTTTGTTTCAGTGATTTTTTAAAAATGGACTCTGATAAATTTTACTCTTCAACTTTCCCTGATTTTCTGTATCTGAAAAATGTAAGAGAACTTTTGTATGAATCCCCTGAAGAAATCCTACATTTTCTTCACCAGCCAGAGTTCCTTTTAGTTTAAATTCCCCAGATAATATCCCCTGCAGTTTATTTTGTGTTTCCTGTGTACCAGTCATTTTTATAGCGGCCATATTCATTACGCTGATCCCTGACCATGTTACAGTACAGTTTTTTTTTTTTTTTTTTTTTTTTTTAAAGCAGTTTGTGTTGGCATGCAGGCAGACAACAGAAGAGAATTCTCTTGGGCTCTTCTTTCTATTCCCTCACAGTACAAAAAAATAAAAATTTCCCACCTTTTTATAAATACCTTTACTAAAACCCAGCGGAAGAAGTATTAGATTGTTTTTTAACTCCAAAGGGCAGAATTAGGGCCAATGGTTATAAGTTTTATAAAACACTTCTTTGTTTATTATGAGAAAAAACTTTTTTGGCAATTTTATGACAGATTTTAATTGGTTTTCATTTGAAGCATTCAAGATTCTATTGTTAAGGAGGAATGGAATGACAGCTCCTCTCCTCAACACTAACCTCACCACATTCTCGCAAAGACATACTTCTGGGGTGGTGTAGAAGTTACTCCTGCATTGTGTCAGAGACTGGGCACAATGATTTCTCAGGCATTTTTAAATGTATAGTCCATTTTGCAAACACAAATATTAGACACCAATATAATTGTTCACTTCCAACAATGTAAGAAAATAATATTAATAGAGGATTTTTTGTACACTAATTTGACTTAATTTTAGAAAAATACATCATCATTTTGTATTTCTAGAAACTACTTATTTTTCAATTTTATAGCACTAAAAGACAAGGTATATCATTGCCACCTGGTTTTCAAGAAAATAACCTTGGTATCTTTTGAGTAATTGACTACTTATTACTTAAATTAACTAGCATTCTGATTATTAGTCTCTATTAAGCAATTCTAAATCAGTTTGTTTGTAACCACATGGAAGAAAGAATGCCAAGTGTTTTTTTTCTTTTTGTCTTCTCATTTCATTTGATGGTTTGAATTTATCCTCAATGACTCTAGAATATGTTTATTTCTAGTTCGTTTTGTGTCTTGAATAATGTTTTCTGTCATATTTTTGTCAGGCTTTCAGATTATCTTTATAAGTGAGAGATGTATTGATATAAGGGAAATAAACCAGATATTAGGAGCACAGAGGCACAAGGCTGACTTCAAGTTCCAGATCTCCCATTAGCTAGCTGAAACATGGACAAGTTCCTAAAGTTCTCTAATCCTCAGTGTCTTTATAGAAAGAAAACTAGTTCTTGTACCTACCTTATAGAACTGTTGAGTAGACTAAATATGAATAATGCTTGGATGGCCATTGACTAGGCTAGATATAAAGTTTGGGAAATGAAGTTTATCTCACTTTTTTGGTCATCCATATGGGCTCATCAAATAAAGTACACTGAAAATACAGGCTGTTAAGACAGAGTTTAATATATTGAGAGTACATAGCATACAGGATAAAGTAAAGACAGCAACTGTGTACACCCCCTAATGTACATCCCATGATCTTAACCTTGAATATCTTCCTGCTTATGTATCCTTCTCTAGATAGAGATAGATAGTGATGTATACACTATAGTAGAGCTTTCTTGTGAGTTTGGAATACAGAAGGAAACAAAGTAAAGCCAGGTCTTGAAGCACCATCTGAGCAAGCAAGATGGTGACCAGATTGTGCAACCATGAATCAGTCTGTGTATAATGTTTGCTCTCTGTTATATCATCAGAGGTTGAGACCTGTTCCATACAGGTTCTTCATTTTTCCTAATTATTTTACTTATAGTCAAGATTTCTCCTTAGAAGCAGAAAAAATGAATAAGAGAAGTATTTTTTTGTTTATTTTTATGGTTTTCTTCTTGCATCAAATACAATCTAATATATTTAAATTTAAAAAGGAAATTGCTTCTTTTCATATACAATCTTTTCACAACTTTCTTCTTTGAAGACACTGTATTCCAGATTCCTAAATATTTTCAAAATCCTCATGACTTACACTTCTCTTCCTATTAAATATTAATTAGTAATATTCTATGCATAAAGATCTAACACATAAACAGTCAAAAAGAGTTGGCTAGCATTATAAGCAAAACAAAAATTTCTCCTATAGAAATTATTATACCATATGTTAAATTAATGAATTTTACTTTGTGTATCAATATTGAGACTTACATTTGGGTTTGATCCTTGGTGACCAAAAGTTCACATACAGTAAGAACCCATAGCAAATATTTTATCAGAAACAAATATGGTATTGCTCTTTACTAATGCTCTTGGATTTAATCTAGGCATTCTACCCCATCCCATCCAAAACCCATCATTTCTCCAGTTTATCCAAATATTTTCTATATGCTCCCCATTTAACACAGAGTTTAACAATGGCCTTATAGGTTACTGATTCTTGATCATTCAGGTTCCTTCAGATTCAAAAGTTGTTATTAATTATAATCAATTAATTACAATTAATTATTAATTAGTTGTTATTAGTACAACTATGGAAATACTCTTGGTAGAGCTGTCTTAAAAAATGCATACATAAGACCTTTTACTAATATATCTTTCTCCAAACCTTCCAAAAGTCTTAATTCAGCCACTATACCCTTAAGGGCTACAAATTTCTATGTATATCTCAACATCTTGCCTCCCTGGCTAAACCTTAAAACCTTATATTGTAGTCTTTGCTGTATCCTGTAGCATTTTTTATGCTTTTAAGTTCAAGTACAAGCATGCTGATGTTTGAGCCTGCAGTCTCATCAGAATGGGTCTTGGGTTAACACCCTATTGATCTCTGGATCTCTTTCTTAACCTCAGGTTCCCTCTCCTCCCATGACTTCATCACATATTCTCAACTTCACTTCACATGGTATGAAATAAAAGCCCGTGTCATGAAATAGCTATGCAGAGAATTGTTGTATAGCTTGTTCAATTCTTGCATGTTCAATATTCTTTTGCTTGGATCATAGCATAGAAAATATTTAGTTTAATTAATGCATGCTGTCAGTTAAAGTAATTTTTATGTAGCTTATTGATATTTGAATACATTATATGCAAACATTATTACCTGCTAATTTACCACCACCTTGTTGAAAGATGATAAAAATCTTACTGTTTATTTTGTAAGACTTCATTATGCTGTTAACTTTCTATTCTTTCAGACAACTAAAAAAAATTTCCTTAGTTAAATCACTTTTATAATAATGCCTAAAAATAAAAACAGTGATTTGTAATATGCCTCACCAAAAGTTCACTAACAGTAAATTATTTTCTAATGCTTGTGCTTGTAAAGGTTTTCATAAATATGTCCATAGAATATACAAACACTGATTTTAACTAGAGGGTTTTGGGAAAATATTTAAGGAACTCATATAAAATATGATCTTTGAAATATTTCAGTACCCTATTTTATCTGTGTTATGTATAAATACAAAAAGAAAAAAAAAACAAAAAAGCTGAGGTATTCAATATTTATCAATTAAAAAAAGAAATCTAACTCTTTCAATTATTGTGACAGTTTTAAAAATAACATCTTTTATAATGCATTAAGTGGTTACCATGGTGAATAGTTCTTTTACTAATATCCTTTTGATATAAACTATGTACATACTATTTGGGGAAAATTGTTCTATTTCATTAAATGTCTTGATTTTTTAAAATAAAATACAAATGTTTATGATGATGGTCATGATGATAATTTGAAGAATAACAATAAGGTCATGAATGATTTCCCTCAGACATTGAAATATTCACATATCATTTCATAGCTGTGAAAATTATGGTGATATGCAGAGTGAAAATATCTGTAAAGCCTTAGGTTAAATCTTCTAAGCCATATCAATGGAGAAAGATTGATTAGAAAATTTAATGATGTTTGGATTCAAAACTGGCTTAAGTGAAAATTTTTTACCATTCATTTTAAAGGCTTCAACTTATTATATCTTTAGAAATAATAAATAGTTATTGTATATTCTGCTTACTCTTTACCAATCATTTGTTTCATGACTTATATCCAATGAGATAAAAGGACACCTACATTGGGAGCTTTAAGTTATTATAGAAGTATGACTCTGGAAAGAAAAGCCATAAATATATAGCTTAAATGAAATGTAAGACAATTTGTCAGAGTTTCACACTAATGCAATATAATCATGCTAGTTTCTGAATTTAGAAAAAAAAAATCAGGTTTAACACTAAACAAATTAGTAGACTACAAAAGAGTAAAAGACAAAAAAATCTTCAGTGATAACACTTTTAAATGTCTTTCTCGTTTTTGTTTTTGTTTTTTTAAAGCAAATGATGTTATACTAAACATATTGTTTTTAAAGTGCTCTTTTAGAACAAACACAATGTATAATAAAACATCACATATTTTTTATATTAACAGATGTATAGTATGTCTGCATTTTGTTGTACTGGAATTGCTTCACAACCATCTCTTGGTATTTAGATAATTTCCCATTTATCTCTATTTTAAACAATGATACAATAAAAATTGTTTACCTGCTCCTCTGTATACCTCTACACTGATGTTCTAAAGATAAATTCTTAGATTTGGAAATGGTAGATGAAATAGTTTTCATACTTCTGAATTCAGTTCTGACATATAAAGATCTTGAAAGTCATCACTTCCAATCTCGGAATGAGAAAATAAGCTGAACAGACTGAAAATGAACAACTTTTCTTGGATACCTCAGATAACTGAGGTTGCAGAACAGAGCACCTCTCTGAAATCAGTAGATACATGTCACTCTTGAATCCTATGCTATATACTTAACATGTAGCAGAACCTGCTAAAGCCATAATCTGATAAAAATATTGCATGCTTATGGGCACCTGTCTGGCTCAGTTGGTAGAGCATGTGACTCTGGATCTCTGCATTTTAAGATTGAGCTCCACTTTGGGTATGGAGATTACTTAAAAAGATAAAGTCTTTGAAAAAAAGAAAAAAGAAAACAAAACATTGTGAGGCACCTGCGTGGCTCACTTGGTTACCTATCTATTGGTTTTGGCTCAGGTTATAATTTCAGAGTTGTGGGATCAAGCACCCTACTCCCAAAATTAGGTTCTACACTCAGAGGGGAGTCTACTAGAGATTCTCTCCCTTTCTCTCTGCCCCTCCCCACTCTCTAAAATAAATAAATAAATCTTAAAAAAATTTAAAAACCACATTGCATGTAAATTACAACAAATTGTGGGAGGCTGAGTATGGACTGGCACAGGAGTGAGAAATTGCTGAGGTTGCAATCTTACAGTGTGCAAAGGTAGAGAGGAAATAGGTCATGTGGACACTTTGGTGGGTTTTATATTCAGGAAACACATCAGGTTCTCACAGTAAATGGCCAAAGATCCCTTTGTAACTATAATGCATGATGAAGAAATATAATTGAAATAAAGCCAGAATATTCTCCATAAAATAGCTAATTCTCCAGGGGTGGGGAGGAAGAAAAAAACAAAAAAACAAAGAACAAAACAAAACAAAAACCTTTACCAGGGCCTTATCTCACCTGAAGGAAGAGCGTTTTCCTGACCCAGAGCCTGCAGCATATTGTCCTATCTAAGGGGAGGGAGAAAAAGACTAAAAAGCACCTGTGAAGGTCGCTGCCAAGGAACACAGCCCCATTTTAAAAATATTGTTTAAGCACAAGATTATAGAGGGCTGTCCTCCCCACTCCTTATACACCCCCAAAAGAATGCACACTGGTGAGAAATTGTCATTGCTAATGTGTTTAATCGACCTTCTCTTTCTGTTCCACTGTATGGCACTTTTCCCTTTTCTAAATCTGTCACAAACTTATTCCAATAATTATAAAAAGAATCAATAAGGGAGTGTAGAGTGCTTTGGACAATTCCATTCCATCCATTCAAAAAGGAATTACGATCTTCATCAGGAATAGGTCAATAACATCAAATTAAATAATTAATGGAAAACTATCATGTTAAATTGTTTTCAGTAAGTACTTTTTTCAACTTCCCACTACATGAAAGAAAGTATTTTTGTTAAAAATGTATGAAGTTAGGAAGATTTGAATAGAGGTTACCCCATTCTTTAGAAGTTCTCAGTTTCATCTAGAGCTGTTTTTCCTACCCAATGCTTCTGTTGTTGCCATGCACTTATGTTTTTCTGATATTTCAGTTATTTTATGAGTGCAAATGTTCCTGTCATTCTGATGTTAAAATTAGTGTAATCATCAACCTTTAAAAAAATTCCTTTTCCTTGGCATTCTATTCAAAAATTTCTAATGATTTCAATGTTTGACTGACAGTAGCTATGTAGAGCCATTTATTTGTGAGTCATAAGGAACTTAATGTCAGAAATTAGTGAAATTCTAATGGTAGAAAATTTATTTTATAGATTTTTTTATAGATATATTTTAAAAATATTTTTGGTATTTCATACCCAGAAAACTTTCATGCAGTTATTTTTCTAATACTTCATGTCATTTATTAAAATGTGTACCAGTGAAGCTTAAATTTCATATTCAAATTAGCCAATTAACAGTTATAATAACCAATAATTCTTGGTTATTGGTAACAAGAATATACAGGATGTGGGTACCTTCATGAGTGGGAAAGTAAAAAGAGCAAATATAAGATTTTTAAAGAATTTCTTAATTTGTATAATAGCCTCTTATTCAAACTGGGCAACTTTCAAGAAACAGTTATGAAATACTAAGGCTTCCAGGACCTTGGAATTTATTCAGTGAATCCTGTCACTTAGTGTAAAACTATCATAGTTCACTCATACCCTTTCTCTTTAAATACTGTCATCAATGATAAACTACTCCTTTACAGAACAGTCTAGTCTGTGTATTGACACATTTTGATTCTAGGAAGATTTTTTTGTAATGCGTTTTCTGTAGTTTCTTTCTCATTTTTTTTCTTTATTTTTTCCCCCAGCACGAACATTTTCCTTCCTTCCTTCCTTCCTTCCTTCCTTCCTTCCTTCCTTCCTTCCTCCATCCCTCCCTCCCTCCCTCCCCCGCTCCCTATATCCCTTCCCTTCTGTCTCCTTCCTTTCCTTCTTTCTTCTTTAATTTTCCTTTCTTGTCTTTCTTCCATAAATACTTACCAAAATCTTCTTTGGTACTAGGCATCATGTTAGGTGCTATGGTTATGGTGATTAAAATAGAACCTCTATTTATCAGTAAAATATAGTGCCTTTGGCAGGTGCCATGAGAGCACACCAGAAAGGCTGATAACTCAGTTACAGAAAGAACAGGAGAAATAGACATTGTGTCTCTTCTAAAGCTTGCAGCTTACCCTAGAAGTATGAGGACAGGAAGGAAAGCTGTTTTAGAAACAGTCATGTGTGAAGCCACTGAAGAAGGGGCCAAATACAATTCCTAGATTTAATTTTAGCAATCGATACTGCATATTTCAGTTTTCAATAGTCATATATGGCTAATGTTTAATGTATTAGCAAGCATAGACATAGAGCATTTCCATCCCGAGAGTGTTCTTTTCAACAAATTTGGCCTAAAATTTAACATTGTAATTGTTCTATATTTTCAATATCAATCAACTTTCCCAATGAGCTCTTGCTGTAGTAATCAACAATCTTTTCATTTTATTGGGATCTACAGTTCATTAATCTTGCTTTTATAAATCTCCCACTTTCCCCATGCCATCGTTTTCTTTCTTTCCCAGTTTAAGCATTATAGTCAATTATTCTCACATACTGAGTGTGGTCTCAACTTCCTTATGCCCATGTATTGCTTCTTTGTTTTCCATATTCTCTTGATAAAACCACAATTACAATTATCTGTCTCTGCCTGTACCTACACTTGAACTACATAAGCTGACCAACCTGAAGAAAACCATATAGTCATGCACACTGCTCACACATTAGATCACTAATTACAGATGACTTTTTTATGATTATTATGACAATCATACTCTATTCCTCTAATCCATTTATTTTCCCACTCTCTTGGATAACTATTACATATGTTCTCCAAACTTCCTCAAACCTCTGCTTACCTCTTGACTTATTCCACTCTGAAAATAAAACCAATCAGAAAATAACTTTGAATAGCTTTCTCCACCAAGTCTAACAATCCACCTGCATTAAGTTCTGCTTTCTCTTCTATTATTTTGGATGAAGTCTCTGTGTTTAAAATGAATGCCAGCACTTTCACTGGGTTACTAGAAATCATTCTTTATCATTCACTCAAAGACTAGAACAAAATTTTCATGATCATTCTCTTGAATTGTCAACTTTTCCCTCTCCTCCAGAGCTTTCATGCAAAAAACTCCCATATTTAAAGTGGAAATCCACTTGACCCCACCAGCTTCTATGATTACTACTCTATTTCTCAATTTTGTTTGTAGAAAAGATCCTTCAAACAAATTTTCTGTGTTCACACTTTTCATTTCCTTTTCTATTGTCACCTGAACCAACTCTAAATAACCAGTCACAGTCATGAAGCTGCAGAAATTGTTTTTAATGTCATAAAAATATCTCCCTATTGCTAAACCCAATAATCAATTCCCATTATTCTAGTCAGTAAAACTCACAACAGCATTTGACATGATTGATCGTTTTCTCTCTTTCTCTCTTTCTCTCTCTGCTTCCAGAACAAAGCAATTTTTAACTTTGCTTCTTATTTAATTTTCCTTAGTTTTCTTTGCTGGTTTTCCTTCATTTCTCAGACCTTTAAGCTCTGCACTTCTCTAGGAATAAGTCATTAGGCTCTTCTCTTATTCTGTGCAGCTTTTTAGGTCTAAACAACATCTATATTCTGACAACTTCCACATTTACATTCCACAATCTGGCTGCCTATATGATTTCCTCACTTGGATGTTTAATAGGCATCTTGAACTTAATATCAAAGTCAGCACCTACTTTTCCTCCCTAAAATCTGCTCTAGTCATTATCTCTTGGTTCTCTTATCCTATCCTTATCATTTATTGTTTTTCTATCTGGTTGTCCGGGTTTCTATTCTTTAAACATTTCCAGCATATTCTTACCTTTTGGCTGAAACACACTTTATGTGGATTTACACTGTCTTGCTGTTTCACCTGTGTCTAGGTCTCTGCTCAAATGTCAGCTTCTCAGTGAGATCTCCTCCCTAACATTTCTCTATTTTTCCTGATTTTTTCTTTATAACATTTATCAACATGCTACACATTTTTACTTTTTAAAAAGGTTTTTCATGAAGAAAGAAATATAAACGTTATGAAGTACATACATATTTCTCTATTTTGTCATCCACATGAGAGAAGGATATGTATAGATATTCTTTGACAATAAATACTACTGATTAGTCTGTGGAAATTTTTGTTCCCGGACTCATGGTTGCTAAGTAGCCTATATGTATATATACACACACACACGTGTGTGTGTGTGTGTGTGTGTATCCTCCTCTACATCTATATTTAACTTTTTGTTATTTGGATCCTGGGTAGTATTGTAACCCCTTTAACTATGAAGAGTAATGCCCCCTAAGCTTATGTGGAAATATACTAAGATTGCAAGAAGGAGGAGTGGCCAGATAATAGGTGGAAACCCAAAAGAGTAATGCATCAGAAATCTGAGGAAAAATACTGCTTGAAGGTGGAGGAAGGTGACCGGTTTCTTCAAATAAATAAGCTGCAGTGAAATAAAAAAGATATGAAGAGAGAACCTATAGATTAATAACAATTTAAGAGATGAATCAACAAATTGAAAATTATGTCCTTTTTTGGATTCTGATTCAAAAGAAATCTTAAAAATGTATGAGATAATGAGAGAAATTTGTAGTTATGTATATAAAAGGACTTTTTTTGCTTTAGAGATGCATTATACGTATTTACTGATAAAATATGATGTCTGCAATTTGTTTTAAAATAAGACAGTAAGGGGAGATAACATGTGAAGATATATATGAAACTAGAGTAACCATGAGTTGGTAATTTGTTGAAGCTGGGTAATAAAGGCATGACAATTTATTATACTCTATATCTTTGTATATGTTGGAAATTTTCCATAATAAAAATTGAAAAATATGGAGGAGATATGGAGGAGACAGTGATGAACGTTCCACTGAAATATATTTGGGACACTGAAATATATGCTCTGTATTTCATGTCATTTTATCGGAGTTATATAATAGAGCAATGGCTGCATTAAAGTTAATAAGATGTGAGTGGTAAAGAAAACAAACAGAAATATGGAGTAGATAAATGAGTTAACACAGCACTTTAGAAATGTGCCTTAAATTGCTTTTATTCCTGCAACCAATATCCATGCAGAGCACAAAACGTATGTTCACCCAGTGCATGAGGTAGCATGTATAGTTGCCTAAAACCAGAAAATAAAGATGACTTTGAGAGTTCAGGGTCAGCTGTTAATAAATTAAGAGATAGGTGGTAAGACTGGATATCTTATGTTTAGCCAGAAGAATGGATTTCATTTTTATCCTCATTACCTACTTTCTGGCTGGGGGGAGTGGAACAAAATTTTAGAAAAAGATAAACAGAAGGTCCGTTTGATTTTTTCAGACACCTGCTTACCAGTGTTTAAGATATCTTTAAAAAAAAAAAAAGAAAAAGAAAAAGGAACCTTGTGTGACCACCACCATTTTTCAGGTTGTAGTTAGAAAATGATAACTATTACGTACATAATGTATCAATGGACACAAGGACTACAAGAGAGATATTGGGATGATGTATTTGTTTATTCTTTATTATGTTAGTCACCATACAGTGCATCATTAGCTTTTGATGTAGTGTTCCATGATTCATTGTTTACGTATAATACCCAGTGCTCCATGCAATACATGCCCTCCTTAATACTCATCACCGGGCTAACCCATTGCCCCACCCACCTCCCTTCTGAAACCCTCAGTTTGTTTTATCATCAAAGGTTTTATAACAAGGTTAGCAGGTGGGGACAAGGAATGGTACACACATGGGTGAGATGGCCTCGGCCAGAAGACTGCATGGGACTCGTATCTGACACTCTCCAGATTGCCTCGGAGCCTTTTCTATTTTTGGAAGAGGGTGACATGGATAGTAGGTCATAGCATTTAACAAGGGAAGGGCTGACACTTCCCAGACACACTGCCTGTATTCTGCTGTGTTCTGTGGGCCCATGACTTCCCTTACTACTCCCTTCCCTCACTTGTGAGTATAAAACCTGGAACCTGAGGCAGAGAATAAAAACAGAAAATTTTAACTAGACTGTGACTAATTTATACATCACAAATTGATTCATTAATCACTGGATTGGACTAAATTTAACTGAAAGCAGTTAAGTTATCTGTCATTAGACTGGAGACTCAGAGTCAAAGATTAAAAGTCAGCTCTAAAAATAAAGAATAGCCCAATTCCTAAATCTGAATTAGTGGATGAACTAGTTATTTATGTCTCTTTGAGACAACTGTAGGAAAAGTTTTTTAATAGAAAACAAGAAATAAGGTATGATATCCATAAGGTAATTTGGGATTAGGGGTTGGATCAAGATAAATATTTTACTTAATTCAGGAGATAATCATGTTTAAGAGCCAATGAGAAAGATCTATTGAAAGAGATTTTGAATATTCAAAAGGAGTAAGAGATAGTGTTAATTTAAGTTTCTGACAAGCCATGAAAAAAAAATTAAAGGAGATAGACATGAAGTTATTGCCATTATGGGAGATGGCAAGATGGGCTTAATATAGGCAGGTTAATAGGTAGCCAAATGAAAGGGAAAATATTTGATTTTGTGGTCACCCAAATCCATCTTGGGATGGATTTCATTTTACTAATATATTTTACTAATATATTTTACTAATATATCTTCTGAACCAATTTGTTGTTAATTCTCATTGGAATATTTTCCAATCTTAAAAAAAGAAGGTCGAGGGGATGAATAATAGAAATGTTACATAACTCAGTAGGAATATTTTAAGGCATATTTATTTTTCATATTTTATTTTGCATCATGCATATACAATATGTGCACAAATATGAATTTTGGAAAGTTCTGCAAATATAAAGAAACAAATATTAATCTATCCCGTTCTTTAATTTGAGTGATGGTTGAACAGATGTATTCAGTTTGTGGATTTATTAAGCTATGTACTTAAGATAAGTGCACATTTTAAAATGTTTATTACATGCCAGTAAAATGTTTAAATATTCAATACTAACTTCCCAGCTCAGAGCAATCACATATAACATAATTAATGTTTGGTGTTTTTTCTACGAATGTTTTATAATATAAATAGTAATCTCTATTAGAGGCTAGAAAACTATGGACTGGAGCCAAATCCAGTGACTGATTTTTTTCTGTTAATATATAAGTTTTATTGGAATTGAGCCATACCATTTGTTTATGTATTGTTTTGGGCTACTTTTGCCATACAGCAGCAGAGTTGAATAATTGTAAAAGACATTTTAAGGCCCACAAAGCATAAAATATTTACTATCTCACCCTTTATAGAAAATGTTTGCCAATTCCTACTATACACTCAGTTCTTTCTTTTTTTTAATTAAATGGAATACATTATGTATGTATATAAATAAATATATTTAATTTAGCTGCATCATACTTTACCAAATATAATTTTTTATTTTATTTTTCTGTGTTCCAAGATTCACTGTTTATGCACCACACCCAGTGCTCCATGCAATACGTACCCTCCTTAATACTCACCAAATATAATTTATTTAGTTATTTCCCAAATTATGGAAGTTTTTTTTTTAATCTTTTACCTCTTTGCTCCTGAGATTTTTGTTTAAATTTCATAATATTTCCCTAGGAATATATTCTGAGAAGGATAAACATTAAAACAAAAGGCACAACTTCATAAACCTTCTGAGTATGTATTAGTAAATTGATTTCCATATATATTCAACTTGTGTGCTTCCCATCAGCAATCATACAAATATTCAGGAACCATTTACATTGTTTTCTGCAATGAGTATTACTATAATAAAAATAGCCTTATTAAACATGATATGGTTTGTTAGTTAACTTAAAAATAATTTAAACTAGAAAATCATAGAAATGCATTATATACATCACTTGTCGTGTCTACTTTTTACAGAAATTGTAATTTTTACAGAAATTTTATGATAACCATGTATCATTCACCAATATTTTAATTTTGGTCTAGGCACTTACCTGAACTTGATCAAAATTTGCTTTTCTTTAACCTTCCATAAAAATATTACAACTATATTATCTACAAGTTTTAGTTATGTTCTCCAGTTCAGTTAAAACTTGAATATATGTTTGAAGCAATGTTATGTTCTTCTCCAGTTCAGTTAAAACTTGAATATATGCTTGAAGCAATCCTGGTTTTAGAATAATTTGAATATTTACAATTTTACTGTAAATTTTCCACAATACTTTTGACCAAACCTTATTCAACACCTTTTAAAAAATGAATGAGAAATTGAGTCTTTCCAAAACGTTCAACTCATTTTCCATAGAAACAAAGCTCTCTTATCTCAGCCATAGATCATGGCTTATATAAGAGTTAATCAACATATATAATTTGCATATGCATTTGAAATAAGAGGCGCCTGGGTGGCTCAGTGGATTAAACCACTCTTGGTTTCTCTTGGTAGACTCTTGGTTTCAGCTCAGGTCATGATCTCAATCATGCTATGATTGAGCCACATGGTGAGCACCGTGCTCAGTGAAGTCTGTTTGAAATCGTCTCTCCAGCTCCCTCTGCCCCTTCCACTTGTACTCTCTACCACTTTCTCTAAAACCAATAAATAAATCGTAAAAAAAAAAAAGAAAAGAAAAAAAGTTATCATCTACCAACTATTGATAAGTATACCACTTAGTGCAACATTCTAATACTTAACCTATTAACCATGATAATTCTTTCAGTGGGTATCAATGACTATATTTTACAATAGAAATAGTAGGCTTTACATTGAATAGTTTTTTATGTTAACTAAGTCATTTTACGAGTTTTTAATAGGTTTTGAGTAATATGTATGTGTATATTTGTGTGTGTAATGCTAATCATCTTTTTTAGAAATATATTTCTCCCTTTCCTCTTTTCATTTTCATTTTGAGACCATCTAGAATTTTTATTTCCAAATTATTGCCTTTTAAAAATTTTTCATCAGTAAGACTGAACAAATTTTAGTTTATTTTCCAATATCATTTCTTGTATCTCGTGTTGTTTTTGGGTTTTTTAAAATTTGTATTTTTAGTTGTAATATGGTGAAAATATTAATGTCATTTTAATACATGAAAATATATGAATGACTTTTTGTTCAACAGAACTAATGATACTTTGGGCTTATGTGTATGAGTTTAATGAGCTGTTCATATATGCGTCTGTCTGAAAACATTTAGCTATATTTTAAAATAATACAATGGCATATGCTTAAGGATATTAGTAAAATAACATTAGCCCTCATAATATTTGTCAAATATATTACAGTGAAATCCTTGACTAAAACACCTACTGAAATGTAATAAATTGGTGTTTCCATATATTTTAAAACTCCCATAACTTCTCTAGATAAGTTTGAAGGGTCTTCCTTTCACCTAATGTATTTGAATATCATCATATATAGAGTTATTTTCAAAATCTGAGTTATAGTTCAGTGCACAAAGTATTATGTAAACTTTTTAGAATCCTGAAAACATAATTAAACTTGATGGAGAGTTAATCTGAATATAGATCCACATTTAATGTTACCTTTCACATGATGTTACATTAGGTCAAACATGGTATTATTGACATTATTAAAGAATCATAATAAAATGCCTACCTCTGATAAATATTTGAAATGTGTTATTTTGATTTCCATTTTTGAAAGAAAATGTGAAGCCATATTAAAAAGAAACAATTTAAATACAGTTTACTTTAAACCCTTTATAGCTTTATTGCAAGTCAAGATATGACAGTTTTAAACCTGATGGTTACTAGAGGAGAGGTGTTGGGGGACTGGATTAATAGGTGATGGGGATTAAAGAGTACACTTGTCATGAGCACCAGGTGCTGTATAAATTAGTTTCAGGTGTACTGAAATAATATAATATTATAATATATAATAATATATTCATTACACCTGAAACTAATATTATATTGTATGTTAACTAACTGGAATTTAAATAAAAACTTAAAAAAAAAGACAGAGTTTTAGTTTCAAAATCAGAAGCCCTCTCTTTTTACATCATTGCAAAGTTAATAGCTCAGACAAAATAACATTTTTCTTTTTTATTTTATTTTATTTTATTTTATTTATTTATTTATTTGACAGAGATCACAAGTAGGCAGAGAGGCAGGCAGAGAGAGAGGGGGAAGCAAGCTCCCCGCTGAGCAGAAAGCCCGACATGGGGCTTGATCCCAGCACTCTGGGATCATGACCCAAACCGAAGGCAGAGGCTTTAACCCACTGAGCCACCCAGGTGCCCCCAAAATAACATTTTTCTAAACATTTTGTCTCTGTGAGAAATTGAAAAAGAGTAAGAGAATATCAATTACAAGAATGGCCTAAATAAAAAATAAATGACAGAAGCAATAGAATCTCAATACTACTGCATTGCAGTAGGACACATGTACCATTAGAAATGACTTACTTTAGGGGCGCCTGGGTGGCTCAGCAGGTTAAGCCTCTGCCTTTGGCTGGGATCATGATCTCAGGGTTCTGGAATCAAGGTCTGCATCGGGCTCTCTGCTCAGCAGGGAGCCTGCTTCTCCCTCTCCCTCTGTCTGCCTCTCTGCCTGCTTGTGATCTCTCTCTTTCTATCAAATAAATAAATAAAATATTTAAAAAAAAGAAATAACTTACTTTAGAACGTTAGGAAATGTCCTACATACATCATGTGTAAGGAGCAGGAAACATGTATAAGGTATGTGTAACTTTTACTAAGGATGTCTCAGTGTGAAAGAGAAATTTCAATCAGTTTCCATTCTGTACTGCTGAAATATGAGTGAGGTCATATCCACAAAAGCACCAGAAACTTATACAAATTTCAACCAAGGTATAATATGGTATAATAAACTAATTGATGAAAACCCAAGGGTACATATAAAAAGCCCAGGGATTCTTTTTGCTATTGGAGTTGGGAAATATATCTTAACCATATTCAGAACTATAGGAACTTTGGTCAATTGACTTCTTTACCATCCAAAGACATTTTTGTTTTCAAACGCATTAAAGCAATGATGCAAGTAGACAGATTTACTTTTTATGATAGTGGCACTTTGCTAGTAGAGCTTTCCAATAAATTCCAAATCATCTTCTCAAAATTCACATTGGAACAGGAAGACACTGATTATCCACTGGTAGTAATCAGTCTTTTTGTGTTTTTGACACAATTCTGAATATAAGAAATTGAGTGGCATAATTGAAGAAATTAGAACATTCAAAAGCAACACAAAAGAAGTCATCACTAATTATAGTAAAATTAAGTGCTAAAGTATAAAAATATCTTCTACTGTCTATCAACATATCTAAGTTAATGTACTATTATGTGTTTGGTTGTCCTTCAACATTTTTATGTCACTGTTTGAATTAAACTATTAAATTGCCTAAATTCCTTAATGCAAAACTGAACCTCACAATGACAAAATTTGCCTTTCCTGATTAGGGAGAATTTTTAAAAGATTTTAAACAAAGAGAAAAACAGCTAAAAGCTAGTTGCATTATTTCCTCCTCACAATTGCTTGAGCATTCTTTTGGGAATTAATACAACTGTCAGCGCAGGTGGCACTACCAGCTAAATAGGGTGATTTGAATTAAGTGATGGATCTACCCAGAAAAATGTCTCAACCTTGATTTTCTGGATTTCATTGATTCTTACTATTTTAGAACTATGAAAAAACTTACAAACCAAGTTGCAAAGGTTAGAGCAGAAAACAAACAAACAAAACAAACCTGGGAGAAAGACGCAAGATTTGATGTTTTTAATTGAAGTGAGGTTTTTAAAAAAATGTCTGGCTTGAAATAATGCAAGGAAGAATAGAGGACTTGTGGGCATCAGGGGAGTGAAGAGGGTAAAAATTCAAACCGAGAGATGTTGCCTACAGTTGCCAGGTTAGAATTATGCAACATGAGTATGCATACTATATACAAATTCTTGGTCTAAACCTAAGATTTCAAATTTGAGTGTCCTTTAGGAGTTCAACTCAAACAAGTATCGATTTTATTTCTTTTAACTGGCATATACTGAAATATTTCACATTATGAAAGCACAGGACCACAAGAAAAAAAAATCTCAAATCTTAAATTTCAAATGATTAATCTTAATATTTGAGTTAATGTTATTTTTAAGATACTTATTTGGGTTTGGGCATAGTAATATATTTTTATGGTTTAAGATCATTATGAAACCAACATGCAATAAAATTACTCTCACTCTGTCAGTGTCCATAATACCCATTAACTTCCTTCTGTCTTTTTTACAAGGGGTTTATTCATATATAGAATTTTTCATACTTTGACATATAAATAGTGAAATGCTGTACACACTGTTCTTTATTACCTTTCTAGTAATTAATATATAGCTTAAAGATGTTCGTTGCTGTAAGTGCATGCCTTTTTTTCCCCTAGTAAAAACTCATTTACTGAGATAAGATTAACTTCTCTTTTTTAGCATAACTTCTCTTTTTTAGCATAATGGCTCCTAGGTTTGGTCATGTTGTCACAAAAGGCAAGATTTCCCTCTCCTTAGAGACTGAATGATATTCTGTTATATGTAAATACTGCATTTTCTTATTCATCTTTTGATAGATGTTAATGTTGCTTCCATATCTTGGCTATTATGAATACCACAATGAGCATAAGAGTGCAGATATGTCTTAGGTATCCTGCTTTTAATTCTTTTGGATACCCAGAAGTAGGATTGTTGGATCATATGGTGGTTCTATTTTTATCTTTATGAGGAATCTTCATACTTTTCAAATAGCTCCTGCACCCAGTGCCCACAGTAGCCAAACTGTGGAAAGAGCCAAGATGTTCATTGAGACTTGAATGGATAAAGAAGATGTAGTATGTATGTATGTATGTGTGTGCATATATATATATATATGTATGTGTATATATATATATATATATATATATATATGGCCATCAGAGTGAGATACATCAATCAGAGAAAGACAATTACAATGCGGTTTCACTCATATGGAATATAGGACACAGTGCAGAGGATCATAAGGAGGGAAAACTGAGTGGGAAGTCATCAGAGAGGGAGAAAAGCCATGAGAGGCTCTTAACTATAGGAAACAGAGGGTTGCTGGAGGGAAGATAAGTGGAGGGATGGGGTAATTGGGTGATGGGCATTAAGAAGGGCACATGATGCGATGAGTACTGGGTGTTATATGCAACTGATGAATTACTGAACTCTACTTCTGAAACTAATCTTGTACTATATGTTGGCTAATTGAATTTAAATAAATAAATAGATAGATAGATAGATAGCTGCAATCTTACCATCTTATGTTCCAACCAACAATGTACAAAGGTTGCCTTTTCTCCACATCTTTGTCAATGCTTGTTATGCTTTTTTTTTTTTGTAATAGGTATAATTTTGTTTATTGAGATATAATTGCCATGTAACATTGGGTAAATTCAAGATATATAATGTGTTATTTGATACATTTGTATATTTCAATATGGTTACCACTGTAGTGTTAGCTAACCTTTATCACATCACATTATCAATATTTCATTGTAGTGGAGAGCAATTAAGATCCAGTCTCTTAGTAACTTTGAAGTTTATAGTATTGTTGAGTATATTCTGTGGAATCGGAGTATAATGATGTGCATTAGATATACAGGGCTTACTTATCTACTAGTTACTAGTCTGTACCCTTGAAAAATATTTCCTCTATTTATTTACCCCATAGCCCCACCATGCTATTTTTTGTTTTTATAGGTTCAACTTTTTAAAATTCCACATATAAATAGTATCATAGAATATTTTTTCTCATATCTGTCCATGTTGTTGCAAATGACAGGATTCCCTTATTTTTCTAGTCTGAATAATATATGTATAATATATATATAATTTTGAAATATGTATATACATATATATACCCATATATACATATACCTATATATAAATATATGTATACATACACACACACACACACACACATATATATATATATATATATAATCTCACATCTTCATTAACTGTTCAAGTTTGATTAAGCCTTGGTTGCTTCTGTAGCCTAATAGTCATGAAGTGATATCTTATTATAATTTTGATTTGTATTTCCCTGATGATTAGTGATGTTGAACATCTTTTCATATACCTGTTGGCCATTTGTATGTCTTCTTCGGAGAAATGTCTATTCAGGTCCTTTGCTCAGTTTTTAGTTGGGTTATTTGATTTTTTGGCTATTGAGCTGTAAGATTTCCCTATATAGTTTGGAATTAACCCCTTATTAGATATATGGTTTACAAGCATTTTCTCCAATTCCGTAGGCTACCTTTTCATTCTATTGATTGTTTCCTTAGCTGTGCTGAAGTTTTTTAGTTTGGTGTATTTTCACTTACTTTTACTTTTTTTTCTTGTGCTCTTGGTGTCATATCCAAGAAATCATTGTTAAGACCAATGTCAACAGATGTTCTCCTATGTTTTCCTTTAGGAGTGTTATAATTTCAAGTCTTACACTTAAGTCTTTAATACACTTTGAGTTGGTTTCATATATAATATAAGGTACAGGTCCAATTTCAATGTTTTCATGTGAATATCCAGTTTTCTCAACAATCTTTTGTTGCAGAGACTATCCTTTCTCTATTGCGTATTCTTGGTGCCCTTGTCAAAAATCAATTAACTGTATATGTGTAGGTTTATTTCTGGACTCTGTATTCATCTTTTTCTATTTATTTACCAATTATTCTGAGTTTTTATATTTCTGTTTGTGATCTTTTTATATATAAGATGGTAATTTACTAAACATTTTCTATAAAATTTTATTGAAGTATAACATATATTCTCTAAGGTGAACTAATCTGAAGTTTATACCTTGAGGAACATTTACAAGTTGTAGAGAGGAACATTCATGATTTAGGTAGATATTACTAGCACCAAAGATGTCTTCATTTCCTATGAAACCAAAAGTAACACTATTCTAACTTCAAGTTCCATGGATCAATTTTGGAGATACTATGTTATTTCTATTTAGTAATGTATTACATGGTCATACTACGTTTTCTTAGGCATTCTAGTGTTGAAAGTCATTTGATTTCCAGTGATGGCTATGAGTATTTTGTACATGTCTTTTGTTACATGCATTTATCTTCTCATTTTAGCCATTCTGTCTGATTTTATATATATACCTCAAACTTGTATTTTCACTCTGACTAATGATACTGAGCACCTGGTCAGATGCTTATTTAGATTTAGATATCCTTTTCTTTTTTTTTCTGAGCATTTTTTTCATCTATTTCCTGATTTTCCTACTGTGTTGTATTTTTTAAATTGACTTGAAAAATGCATTTATATAATCCATGGCAATATCACCCTTTTGCAGTTATTTCATCCAGATGTACTAGGACTTTACATGAGATATTAAGGATGGAGTAAGAGGCTGGAGAAGGCCTTACTGATGGTTCGGACTTGGGAAAATACCGCAGCCTTCACCATGGGAAATTTATTAAGGCCTCCCTGGATTCCTCTTCCTACTCTTCTAATCCTGTAGATAAAAAGTCTTACTTCCCCCTCACATTTTTCTGGGTCATTCTTTTGAGAATAGATATAAATATCAGTGGAGACCACAGTACAAGTCCAGAGTGATTAAAGTGATGTAAATTGAGGATTCCTGAAAGATAAATCTTCCTAAGCACATGTCCCCTTCTTGATTTTCTGACAATTTCATTGTTTTTGTTTTATTTTGTTTTTTAAGCCTTTAGGGTTAACCTATCAAATGCCATTCTAAAATGTAAGTTGGAAAGTGAATCATTAGAAAATTGTTACAATGTGAGTTTAAAAGTAAAATAGAACAAAACCCTAAGACAAGGAGATAGGAATTGATGGTTTTGATCCAAGTGAGATGGAAAAAACAAAGAGAAAGAAACAAGCAAACAAAGGTTTTTGGTTGAAATAACATAAGGAATCACAGTGAACTTATCCTTGGGAGGGAAGAGTAGAGATGGTAACAATATATACATCATTACTTTTCCATGCAATTATTTTTTTCTCTGTAGTCTAGGGAGATTGCTTAAAGCGCTCATCTATTTTCTCTTAACCTCTATGCCCCATGAAAGGGAACAGTTTCTGGGGGAAAGGAAGGGAAGGTTGTGAAAAGACCCAGTACATTTCAGTATGATTTTTCTTTTGTTAATTAAGTTGACTTCTCAGCTCTTGACTTTCTAGGTTGTGCTCTAATGCTTTCAAATACGTGGGAAGTTTTGTTTCAAATTTGTTTATTGTTTTTATATTTTATTAGTTGTTACTGTTTTAGTAATTTATCAATTGCTTTTTAGAGTTCTTTATGCAATAAAGTGTATCTAGTACTTACCAACCTATATAGAAGTATAATTCCATTGATGATTAATGATGATGATGATAATGTTTTTACAGACATAGAGAGTGTGGAGAAGGAAAGGGCAAAGGGATAGGGAGAGAGAGAAAATCTTAAACAGGCTCCATGCCCAGTATGGAGCCTAATGTAGGGCTTGATTTCAGGACCTGAGATCATGATCCGAGCTGAAATCAAGAGTCCAACACTTAACTGACTGAGCCACCCAGGTGCCTCCATTGATTATTTTGAATTTATAAGAAATATTTGATTATAATATTCATCTGTTAAATAAATGTATTTCCTCTGGTAAATGTTCTTTATCTATTAATAATCTTTGATACTCTTTAACTCACTTTTTAAAATTGAATCTTGTCATTATGCTATGTTAGTTCCTTTTATCATTACCTTTTACTGAATTCCTTGAATTTTTCTAAATCAGTTATTTGCTAGAATATCCCAGTTTAGGAAAGGAGTATCATACAACATTATGACTGGCTTTACAAAGCAAAGCATCAGTTATCTGAAGCCATAGTTTTACTATTTTCTGTAAATACGGTTTGTCTACATTCTCATGTAGCCTTGTTTCCTGTATTAATTCGAAAAGTAGCAAGTCTGTGGAGTACTGGCAAAGCCTTATTCACTCTACTTCCAAAGTCAACAGACACAAAGAAGTTTTGATTCTTTCTATCTTAGATAATGCACACTTTATTAGTAGGTATATTTCCTGATGGATGGTAGTTTTCTGAGATCCACCACTACATGGCGTTTTCATCCAGATTGCTCTCTAAGGTTACTTTTTCCCATTTGCTATTGCATGATTCCTTCTTGATCTTGCATTTTTGGGTGGGATTCACAGGCTTTTTGTAATATTAGCTAATATGTAAATCTAAGTTGCATAATTATATTCTGCTGTATGACTGAAACATTTTATAATTAAGAAGGTAATAGTAACATGATATTATGAGGAATGAAAAGGAAATGTCAAGGACATTTTGAGAAATTTCACTTATGTAATTAAGAATTTTATCAATCTGACTTTAAATAACTGACTGGAAACTGCCAATTCTGAAAAAATTATCTTTTTTTAATTTTTTTTTAAGATTTTATTTCTTTATCTGACAGAGAGAGAAATCACAAGTAGGCAGAGAGACAGACAGAGGTGGGGGCAGGGGAAGCAGGCTCCCTGTCGAACAGAGAGCCCAATGTGGGACTCGATCCCAGGACCCTGGGATCATGACCTGAGCTGAAGGCAGAGGCTTAACCCACTGAGCCACCCAGGCACCCCTGAAAAAATTATCTCTTAATGTCATTTTTTTTTGGTTGGATATTTGAATTTCCTTTTTTATAACTTAGTACTAATCAATCTATTATTTTGGCATATCACTTATAAAACTCTTCATATTATGTCTCTTTTACTTGTTTGATTTTAGGTATATCTTTATTTGGATATATGTTCTGTCTCACAAATCATATATTGAACTTCTAAAGAATAAGTTCATTTTTTATCATTTTCCTCTCACAAGGGGTTCTGCACACAGTGATAAGGTATCTGTAGATCATTAACCAGCTAGCCATCTATCTTTATGTTAGAACTCTTACTAAAGTCCCAAGCTTGTTCCTATTGGCATTTTGGCTTCTTAGAGAAGACTGCAAATTGTGATTACTTAAACAGAGTCTTGATTTATAACTGTTGTCTGTTGGTGTGATTGTTCTAAGGGTACAAGTCTGTAAATGCTGATAACTCTACCATATGACTTCAAAATTTGCTAATATTCAGTTCTCGTTATTTTGTTTAACTAGTACTAAAACTGCAAATGACTACTTGAATGTATATACAGTAAATAAATTATATATTTTTTTCATTTAACCCTTCTTAGTCTTCAAGCAAGCTTTTAACAGAGTGTCTTTTCTAGTCCAAAAAGAAGTGACTGCTTAAAAAGTCCCAAATGACTTCACAGGTGAGTCTGGGATTTAGGTGGGATAGTATTTAGATGGAATAACATTCTCTGTACTATAAAACAGTTATTTGCTGTTTTATTCAGTAGAATATCATTAGAAATAAATAATATTTATTCAGTAGAATATCACACAACAAAAATTTTTTAAACCTCTTTGACAAAACAGTTTTGTGTCCAATGCTCTTACCTATATCAAACATCACAACAGAGATTTTTTAGAAAAATGGTCCCCTGTCATATCAAGACAACATAGCCAATAAGATCAGAGTCTATATACACCAGTAAAATAGACATTTAAATCAATAAGACTTACTATAAATACTTTTTGATAATAGTACCAATGTGTGGTATATATGCTTTAGTTTCCACTAAAGATCTAACATCTCTCAGAAGGTAAAATTAGTAGTTCTGTTGTTGTCTACCTCTCTGGTTACTATAATATATGTTGCAAATAACTAAGAAAAATATATTCATTTTAGAGTATATTAAATTTAGGATTTATTATATATCAAAAGTGATATTACTAGAAAGTAATGTAATTTAGCTTACCAAATTTTATATTCACATAAAATCAGACCAAATAACTATTGAGATTATGATGCAATTTTTATCTTTAAAGCAATAAGTCTATTCATTTTGTTGGCATAATCAGATTTGACCCAGTGGTATACAAATCATGGAATAGAATTATACTTTATTTTGAGCTTATTACTCTTTGAAGATAAAGTGTTGCCTTTTTGTTTGGAATGGGAAACCCAACTCTGAATTTTCCACTAAAATACTTCTTTTTATAATCACTCCTTATGGAAATGAAAAAATTTTGTATTAGAGCATAATCCAATAAATAGTGGATTAGTGATGACACATCTTTAGAAGAGACTGACAGACATTTGGTTTTTTATGTCTGAAAATCCTGTCAACATTGGCATTTTTGGACCATACACAGTCTCTGAGCTGCAGTCAAGGCCATCTGTCTGAATGGCAAACTGCCTATTCATAAATTAGTTGGACCATTTCATCAGGGCAAAAATGCCAAGGAATAATAACTACAAAAGAGCAGATTATATATTTCACCACCTGCTGCTGCATCTATAGAAAACTCACATGCACTGTGTTGTTGTCACCAATATTGATGCTGTCTAATCTTCCTGATGTAAGCCCTAAAAAGAGGCATGATGGAGATATTTGAGGTTATCTAAGATGTTAATATAATTTACATATCAATCTTGACCTGAAAAGAACAGTCAAGAATAATTTGTGAAACACACATCCAGACAAACAAGTCCAGGAGACATTGTAAGTAAGTTTATATATATGTAATAACATTGAAGTGATGGTTGTCATTATAATACAATGTGGACACTTTTTCACATGAGACAATTTCAGTAATTATAATAAATATTTTAATAATGAGAAAGGAAAAGAAAATGTATGGACATGTGTGTGCATTTCATCAAGAAAATAGAATGTTTGGGTTTTCATATCAAGAACTTATAGGAAATAAATCACTCTACTTGTTTTCAGTTAGATAAAAAGTTACATAAATTAATATAATCTGTGTATAACTTACCATTTATTTTGTAATTCTTCTAATGATATCTAATGAATTCACTCAAAAGATTGTTGGTCTTTTCATGTGTCTTCTTAGGAATCAGGAATTAGTTCAACTTTTATCACAAATAGTTTGTATACCAACCTTCTTTTAGAGCCATTCATTTTCTTTCACATGAATACATTGATTTTCACAAAAAATAAGTGTGAAAATATTCTATAAATTAACTGATTACTTTAAATATTTTGGTTATTATATAACTTTATAAACATCTTATGTTTTGATTGTGAAAATGATCTAAGTTTTGTAACTTCTCTATCAATTTCCACACACAGAAACTATATTTAGCATTTTTCAAACCATCATAGTATCTCAAGGCATAGGGAATGTACCTAGTGTAATAATGCAGACTGGTAAAGTTGATTGTGAAAGAAGTCTAAGCAGCTTTTGTGTATTCTAAAGATTCCTTCACTGTCAATTAAAAATGAAGGTTTTTTATGATGAATAATGGAATAGCATATGAATGCTAATGGAAAGGAGCTGGAGTAGTCACAATTTCTAATATATTATGTGGAATCCTGGCAATACGCCATAATGAAAGTGCTCAACTTATACTATTATGGGAGTTCCCATGCACCTCCAATATCAATCCAATATTCCACTATATCATCTTTCTTTTCCATGAATAAGATGTTGTAAAGAAATAAAATATGTTAGCTTTGCAGAATCAGCAAAACTTTGTGAGGCTATATACCTTTTAAAAAATTAGATCCTTTTCCTACTTTGAATGACCCAGAAGTTTTAATTTAATGAAGTCATTAGCCTACCACATACAGCCAACAACTTAGGAAGGACATCTATTGTTCAATCTTCATATCACTTCCACCTAACATTCTTATTGTTATACATGAAAATGTTCATTTTTGAATGATTATTTTAAGCTATAAGGTGTCGATACTGAGCTTTACATGCCTAACCTCCAAATACTTATTACACATTGGGTTATATTAAAGAGTGGTTTTATTCTTTGAGTTTTTATTATAAACTGTGTTCTACCCACTTTAGGAATTTAAATTTTTTTAAAAGATTTTATTTATGTATTTGTCAGAGAAAGAGAGAGCAAGTGAGCACAAGCAGGGGGAGTGGCAGGCAGAGGGAGAAGCAGGCTCCCTGCTGAGCAGGGATCTCCATGCTGGACTTCATCCCAGGACCCTGGGATCATGACCAGAGCTGAAGGCAGACTGAGCCATCCAGGGGTCCCAAAATTTAAAAATTATAAAAATAACATTGTAAAGACTTAAAATCTCAAGAACTCATAAATAGCATTTATGTATCACAAAATAAAATGTAGAAATCAAACAAAAAGAATAAATCATGTTCTTTGGGATTCAGAAAACAGAAAGTAGATATTCCACTGAAGATAGAAAAAAAAAAAGATCTGCATGGTGGAGATACTGTATTTGAATTTGATCTTGGATAATCATTTGGGCAGGGAAACAAATCATCCCTAAAATGGAGGATGAAAATTGGCCAACAGAAAATCCAGCTACATCTCATCAATAAGTTATCAAGAAAAGTCACAAGTGATAGCACTCTAATCCAGGGAGAGTGTCACAAACATAAATAGAGATCCACTCTGGGATAAAGGTATAAATGGAAGACTAAAGATTGAGGGTGAAGCAAGAACATTAAGTTGAAAAAAATCTTTAATAATCCTAACTGCACTAGATAGCTCTAGAGGAATTTTATGCCAGTGATGTGTTGACAGTAACCATAGCAAAGAAGTAAAATGGAACAAAACAAAACAAAACAAAACAAAAATCTCAACTCTGGACTTGATTGACTAAATCCCCACAATAACCATCAAGCAGAAAATATGTATGCCCTTTTCCAGGAATGAATGTCTCTGCTGTTCTATGCCCAGAATTCAGTGACAAATACTCAATAAGAAACAGACAAAAAAAAAAAAAAAAAAAAGTCAACGCACTTTCAAGAGACAAAGCAAGCAACAAAACCAGACTCAGAGATGAATCCATATGTCGGAACTAAAATACAGAACATTTTAAATAACTATTATATTGTATAATATATAATGTGTGATATACACATTAAATTTTTTAGTGGGAAATGCAAAATATGCATAATGATGGAGAATTTCAGAAGGTAATGGGAATAATAAAAGTCAAATAGAAATGCTGAAATTGAAGCTATGGTAACAAAGATGAATTTTTTTGAAAGACTAAGTGGACTCATCGTAGTTGACTAAAGAATCAGGAAAATTGAAAATAGGTCATTAGAAATTAAGCATACTACATACAGAAGAAGAATTATAAGAAAGAAATAGAGGTGAGCATTCAAAAAATGTATATTTCTGGAATCTCAGAAGAAAAGAGAGAAAATAGGGAAGAAATATTTAAATTGATAACGGCTGAAAATTTTCCAAAAATAATAAAAAAGTCACCAAAATTCAGGCCCAACAATCACAGTGGACCCCAAAAAAGATGGACAACACACACAAACAAATACCACCTAGACATTTCATAATTAAACTGCTGAAAATCAAAGATATAGAGAAAGCATTGATGATACCCAGACAAAAAGACCCATTACATACAAAGAAGCATAAAGAATAAACAGCAGGCTTATATTTTGAAACTGTGCAAACCAGAAGACAATGGGTGACTTCTTTGAAATACAAAAAAAAAAAAAAAAAAAAAAAAAAAAGTTATCAACCCAGAATTCTACACTGTAAAAAGATATGTTGGAAAAATGAAAGAAGAACCAACTTTAAACCAAATGAAAACTGAGAGAATTTATTGTCAGCTTATCTGTGGGGGGAAATAGATTTGGTAATGAATTACTTGACTAAAAATGTGAAAAATGCAGTGGGATGTGATGTTGCAGCTTAAGGAAGCAGTCTGAATAGGATTATAAATTTTGGAGGGGTAGCCTTTAGAGAAATGTAAAAACCAAGCCATCTCACAGAAACTGTTCAGAGATTGAGAAACGCAGCAGGATTATGGTTTTGAAGTTGAATCCAGATATGGAAAAATTGAATAGACATAATCAAAATGGTTATCTGAGTAGTAACAAAAATTGTTGTGAAAGAAAGCTATGGAGTTAAGAAAAATAATAGAGAAATATTTTATTAATTGTGTTTAATTAATCAATTAATGCTTTTAAAATTTATAATGTAGTGAAATAGATTTACAGAGTGTTTTTCTGATTATATATTTTGGATATTAAGTTAATTAACCCAATATCAATATTTAGTAAATGCTAATTATACATTAAAGATAGCAATATTATATGTTACAATTTAAAATTTTTAATGATTATGTTGTAAAAATTTATGCCACCCAGTTTTTGCCACTTTGTGTCTTACACATTTATATCTCTCCTTATAAGATAAAGGCAATAGCAATCAGTCCTTATAATAACTACAAATCAAAGAGCTTTAAGTAGAAGAGCACTTTTCTGTTAAGTAAGTTTAAATAGTTCTTCTCAAACTATAATATACAAATCTTGTAAAAATACAAATTCAGACATCACAACTGTGTGGTATCTGAAGTAATGCAATTCTAACATACAGAGCAGTATCTTTGCTATTGTCTGTAAACCATAATTTGAGCAGCAATACAGCATCAAGATAAATGGTAAGCAAACTCAAATTTTTAAAGCAGGGTGATTAATGAGACATTACCAAATGTGATGCAAGAAGAAGCTTGACAAATGCGTGCATATTAAATTTTTGGTGTTTCTTGCTGCTCTCAGAAACCAGAAATCAAGTAAAACACTCAGAGCTAGTCTGATATCTGAAGAAATGCCAATTAGAAGAGAATCAAGGTTCTTCATAAAATAGTGGTGTTTACCAAATGTACATGTTAAGTCATCTAGGCACTAGCCAATGTACAAGCTTCATACTAAGTAATGAGAGAGCATAGAAGAGGTCATTTAAGTTGGCTGAGACAGAGAACTATACAACTAACCCACAGATGTGTCAGCTATATAACTTGTGGTTCGAATGTATAAGCATTTGTATGGTTTGTTATACAATAATAGCTAATTAGTAAACGTAAACATCCAAGTTTCCATGATCTTTTCTAGAGTGTGCAGTGTCATATTAATAGTATCAACCTAGATTTTTTGCCTCTTGATTCATCAGCTTTCATATGACCTTAGATTCTATTAAAATCTTCCTTGCTTAGTGCTTTTGAGTTCATAGGAGAATATTCCTTCTTCCTCCTCCACTTCAATCATATTGATGGTCTTAGTCTCCTTTGTCTTGCGGTTGCCTCTGAGGTCATTTAGGGTGGGGGGCCGTATTGCTGATATATATGGTGCTCATTGTGTCATTGTTAATGTCTTTGTGTTATCTCCTGAGTCCTCCTCTAACATGCTGAAGTTGTATTGCTTTCCCAAGAATCTTACATGAGTTTCTCTTCAATATCGCACAATTGCCTTATCTCTTTTTACTTTTTATTTTTATGCTCTGTCATATTTACAAGAATTTTTGAGGGGGACACAATTCAACACACTACAAACATTCTTCATGTTTCCAAGGGGTAATTGAATTATTTTCTGGCATCATTTACTTTTAGGCTCAAGAACATTCTTTCCTTCTTTTAAGTTGGATCTATTCATTGTGAATTCTTAGATTTTGTTGTTCTGGGAATATGTTAATTTCACTTTATTTGTGGAGGACGATTTCACTTGTTGGTTTACTTAATTGTCTCAAACATTTCTCATAAGCTGTGTTTTTGTTTTGTTTTGTTTTGTTTTTCATTTATTTCCCTTTTGCTTTTCAGGCTAAATGATCACTACTGTTTTTCATTTATTTAATCTTTGCTTTTCAGGCTAGATGATCACTACTGACTATCACACACTCATTGATTATTTCTTCTAACAGTTCAAATCAAATTTTCTAACAGCTCAAGTCACAAATTTTTATTTTTGTTGTTGTGTTCTTCAATTTTGTCCTTTTTATAATTTCCATCTCTGTATTAATATTCTGCATTCGGTAAGTCAGTGTTAACATACCTTCCTTGAGTTCTTTAAGCATGGTGTTCTTTTATTCTTTGACCATTGTTATAATAGCTGTTTTAAAAGTCTTTGTTTACAAAGTCCAGCATCTGTGGTTCTGTTAAGTGTCTTTTTCCTGAATGTGGGTCACACCCACATGTCTTTTCATGTATTAGAAGTTTTTTTTTTTTATGAAAACTGAACATTTTATATATGTAGCAATTGTGGATACAAATTCAACTCTCCTTCCAGGGGCAACTGTGATGTTTTCTTTCAATCTACATTTGAAAGTAATCTATTATTTTCTGAATATTAGAAAGCATTTTATTAAACATAAGGGTTTTACTTATTTCAAACTTACTAAACCTATACATTGACTTATCCTTTTCAGTTTCTTCAGTAATGTTTTGGAAGAATTTAATGATTCAGTGACTTATTATTAAGTCAATATTAAATGTAAAACAATTGTGAAGTATAGGCACATTTATGAAGAATTAGATTATCATCAAATAAGTAGTACTATCTCTGTTATAGATTTCTTTACAGCATTTTAAAATTCATTATTTGGAAAATAACCTCAATTTGTTACTTTTATTGAGTATCTTCAGCCGCTGCTAAGAAGAGAACAGATGAGTCATTTCTATGCCAGAATGAAATTCTTTAAATAAATTATAGATGAATACACAAAAAGTCATTGGGTGGGAGAAAACTGATATCTGTATCACTGTGTGATATTTTTAACTCTCTACAATTCAACTCTCCTACAAAAGCTAGAGTGGAAATATGATTGGAATATTTGCTTAGGATCATTTTAATATGGTGAAAATTGTATAGTTTTTATGGAGTTTTTTTAGAACCCAAGGAATTAGTCAAAGGAAAGTAAAGAACTTCCTTACACAGTAAGTATACTGTAATAAAATTCAATGAAAATGGGATAATAAAATATTGAAAATGGAAAGTCACTTTGGAAAGATCAATTTGTGGGAGTTATACACAGATGAATAAAACATACCATTTATAACTTTTACAAAGAGTCTTAGTTCATGCTGTTTCTTTCTCTGTTAGTGATTTGTGTTAGTAATTTTATCTTAGTAGGATAATTTGACATAAAGGCCTAAAAATCACTTATTTCTTTGGGATTCTGGCCTTATATGGAAGAATATTATTTGGTTGTCCACATACACAATGGTATGCAACTTTCTATGTCATTCTTTTTAGTCTTGATGACTGACTTTTGTTCTTGATTTTTACTAAAATCTCGAAATTTTTTGAAATGCTTCTCCTATCTTGATCTAATCTCTCTTTAAATCTTTTCAGCTTTTCTATGCATCTGACGCTAACATCATTTCTTTTTATCTCTAATCTATTATACATCTCTGAAATCAGATTCTCATTTCCAATTCTCCATTTAATATTTCTGCTTAGGTTTTTCATTGTCATAAGTAATCTGTGTCTTAGTTTGTGGTATGTAGGTAGCTTCCTTAGGCAGAAAGGAGTAAATTTTCTACAGGCTATAACTAGAGGGCATACAAGTAGTCTCTTAACACTATGATAATATCTCTTTTTACCATTGATCCAAGTTTAGTCCTAATAACATGTCTATATCTATATCTATATCTGTATGTGCTTTTTCATAATGTAAAACTCAAAAAATAAACTTGTCCTCCACTGATGCTTTTCATTATGTCTTATGCAAAATAGGATCCAATAAATTAAAATTTACTCATTCTGCATCTGTTCTGTTTTCACTCTGCTTTGCTTTGTTAAGTTTTAGATTTTTTTTGCCTTCAGTCAGATAACACCTTAATAAGGAAATGGATAAGTTCACTGATAAACTCAATAGAGGATAGCTCGATGTTATGATTATACGATATCATGTACTCTTCATATTCTGTACCATCTGGGGAACCTCTAGGCTTCTTCTCATCACTCCTCCTAAAAGTGAAGCTCTTGTATACTTCAAGGAGTTAAAAAAACATTTTTAATGCTAAGTTTTAAGAATTTTTTTACATATTTTATGTATAAGTTCTTTATCAGACATATTATTAGAAAATATCTCCCAGATTTTTAATTATGATGAAGAATAATTTATGTATTTTTTTCCTTTGATTTGGTCTTTCTTTTGGTATTGAATCTTCATCAGGTCCAAATTCCTAAAGTTTTCCATTTTTTTTTAAAGTCTCATATAAGTACAGATATCTAGAAAATGGATGAAAATTGAAAACGGATTTACCAAATGACCCATCAATTGCACTCTTGGGCATACATGTCAGGAAAATAAAAATCTATTTTTCACACACCAAAACTATTCATGAATATTTATAATTGCTTTATTTGTAATAAGCCAAAACTGTAAATCCCTCCAAAATCCTTTAGTAGTATGGTTAAAATAGCCATGGTGCATCCATAACATAAAATACTACTCAGCTGTGAAAAGAAGTAGACTATATATGTTTATATATATATATATATATATATATATATATATATATATATAAACACATAACAACTTCAGTGAATCTTAAGGAAATTATGCTGAAGGCAATCTGGAAAGATTATGTGTTGCATGATTTCACGTATCTAACATTTCCAAAATAACATAAAAATGGAGAACAAATTAGCCTTAGATCTATATATTACATACATAACAATTTATAGAATCTCTCACTAGATTCAAGAAGCTTGATTTATACAACACCTCTGTGGTTCTGACTTAGACTTAAATTGATGAGCAATTTAAACCCTACTCAATAACAAGTGAAAAGTGCTCAATGTGATGGGAATTTTCCAGAGATCACTGAAAAAGTCACAGAGTTCCAAGATCAATGTTTTTGTTTTCTTTATGTTATTTGTTAGAAGACTAAGTTTCACATTAGATTCTCAATAACTAAGAAGATAGAGAAATATTAATTCAATAACAAAAATAGTCTTTGTGCTCTGTCCTGTCAGAATGGGTCCTCAAATACTTCATCTGTGAGGGGATTTCTAATGAAGTGAGAATAGGTAAAATAAAATATTTTTCCTAGAAATTTCTTATGTATATTTGGGAAAAGGTCTTGAAGTTGATAAATGAACTAAAAACAATGATTTTATACACCTTGATCTGGTCATAGGTGGAAAGGTTCTGATTTTGAGCATTTCATCCCAAAATGGTAGGAAACTCAGGGTGATACAATGTTCCCAGTATTATTTTAACTGATTAACATTTTAATTAATAGTCTTCTGTTCTACTTTGATATTATAAAATAGTTTGATAACAAAATGGAAATACAAGACCAGACATTCTTATCTTACTGAAAAAAGAATATAAGTTGCTGGCAATTTCTTTCTTTACTTAAATTGATTATTGACTATTAAATTGAAAAACATCACACTTTAATGATAACCTAAATAATTAATGTCCATTAAAAGAAATAAATGCAAACTAAAGTCTCTTGAGATATTTTAATCATTAAAAAACAACATAAACAACTATCATCACCTATAGAAAAATCTAAATATTAACCTCTCTATATTTTGCATTTCAAAGGGCAAAAAAGGAAGAGGTGGATAGGGGACAATCAAAAGAATTCTTCAAGTTTATCAGAGTTTTACATATGGGCATGAAAGAGCATTGAGGACTTGGAGAAACCATTTTAATATCATCTACCACTGAAACAACACAATCTTAACCTTCAGTTCAGGAAGAACACAAGTTAGGTGAATAGAGGGAAGTTGAATTCCCTGGGATTCTTCCTTTTGAGCTATACTCAGTGGTAGTTTTTAATGCCATCTGTTCAGATTTAGTGATCCTAAAATTCCAAGTATGTATATAATTTAAATGCTGATGTACTCTGACATTTCAAACTCCTGGATATTTTTGCAATAGCTATTCATTTTTGAGGGTATTGGAACTCATTAATAATATGGTTTATAGAACAGGCTAGAGGACAGCACCCAGGACAAAAAAATAAAGTGTTTAAAAATAGGAGTATAATTGAGATTAAGGATATTACTTTGTGGTCTTTGGCTCAAAGTTTGAATTATTAACTACTCAGGTGAGTAAGGTGAAATATTTTTACTATGACTACTACTATTGTGTTACTGATAATAACAGAATCCTTTCTTCACATTAAAATATAGAGGAAAAACCGATATATAAAACTGACAAAAGCAGATCTATTCTGTCTAAATTGGAAGATGCAGGTGTTGTAACTCAGCTTTCCCGGGCCCTAATCCTCCCCACATCCCAAGAAAACCATTAGACATAGATGAAATTCAATTTGAAACTTCTGTACAGTGACACTTTATGCCAAAATTGCGTTGTAAAAGAAAATAAAGACGTCTGGATGCCTCAGGTGGTTGAGTGTCTGCCTTTGGCTCAGGTCATGGTCTGCAGGTCCTCGGATGGAGCCCCAAATCAGGTTCCCCACCCAGAGAGGAGTCTGCTTCTCCCTCTCTCTCTTTGTCTCTCCCCCTTCTTGTACTATCTCTGTCTTTGTCTCTCTCTCTCAAATGAATAAATAAACTTAAAAAAAAAAAAAAGGAAAATATTTTAGGAAATTAAAACCAGTGCTTGTGTTTGGCTATATTGCCAGAGAGAAAAATAATGCAGAAAAAAATCAATTACCCGATTTTTGAGATAAAGTAACTGTTGGATAAATGGGCATAGAAAAGAAGAAATTAAGATGAAAAATAATTGCAAAAACAAAACACAAAGAAAGAAAATTGATAATTGAGAAGATAGTTATGACAAAGGTAAGCCACTGGTTATGAAAGAAGGTCTATATCTGCATGTGTTACTATGATGGTAAGACTAAGGGCTTTTTATTGAGATTCATGTAGAATAGAGATATACATGGATCTTAGTAGATTCTGAGCTCTGCTTCTCATTAGCTCTGTGATGGCAATCAAGTTACTAAATTTAGCCTTATATTCCCATTTTTAACAATTACAATATCTTCCTCTTCTAATCATTAATTTGTTTGTCCAACAAATACTTATTGCTCAAATGGTATGTGACAATCTTATTATTATGGATTTTCCCATTAAAAAAAAAGCAGATATATGTCAAGAGGGTTTTAACATGGAGCTTACAAATTAAGTGGGAAAAAAAATCCCTAAGTATATACTTCCAAACATAATGAAGACAAAAAAGGGAAATAGAGGATGCCATCATAACATACAACAGGATTCTTGTGAGTATTAAATAAAAGGTAATACAAGTAAGGTTTGGAGTAAAATTCCAAGCCCATTCAGAACTATCAGTGGTTATTGTTATTGTTTGTGCTTTAGAGATAAATATGACAGGATTGTGCCTGAAAATGTTTGAGCAATTTCTAGTTGGATGAAACCATAGAATACCAATTCAAATGATACACAAGAGGAAAGCTCTCAAAGATAAAAGAAGCTCTGATTATTTATATTTAATTTGAGAATATAATTTTAAAAATCTCACTTTACAAAATGAGGGATACAAAGATGAGAGAAAGAAAATTATTATTTTAACAGGGACACAAATAATAGTCCATTATGTATCAATAATAGAGAAATTAATATTGGCCATAAAAGAATGCTATCTGTATCTTTTTGCTATTGTTGCAAAGCAATGATTAAAAAGGAGGCAAAGATTTGACAAGATTCATTTGGTTATATAAAATTGAAGGTCTGTAGAGTTCATTTAAATTATCAAAATAAGACACTTTTAACAGAAGTTTTGATTAAATACAAAAGATTGTCAGAATCTAAGTATCAGATAAACTTTGTTAAGTTTTTCACATCAATAACTAAACATTTCTTTTATTATATTTGCTATTCATACTGTGAAAACATGACAATCTTTTTTTTTTTTTTTTGCTTTATTGGGGAATTTGAGTTCATCATAAAATTATTCCAATTATATCTTTTAAAATGCATCTATTAAGGAAATAAAGAATGTGTAAGAATAGAAAATATTCAAATAACATTTGTATATTTTATCATCTTATCTTTTCTTTGGTCTACATATAGTTATTTTTACCAAAGTACATTAAGAAAACAGAAACTATTTTCACGTATCTATAATTAGATAGTAGAAAAGGCATTAGTTCCTTAAACAAATCTGAATTCAAAGTGAAATAGAATTCTCAAAGCCATGTACTAATTCATACTTTGATTACACTTCCAATTCATCATACATCATACACCAAGGTATCAAGAACCAAAGATCAGGCACAAAATAAATGTATAATTAAAGCTAACCATATTTTACTATAAAGACCAATAAAATAGAAAGTTAGCATGCCTTGTATTCTATAAATCTAAAATGTCCGTAAATCATTTGAACCAAATGTTTATTCCTTGACTGCTTCCTTTCACACGTGGAAAAATGACTTACGTAGTAGGATCAAGGTTCCCTACAGGCAAAAAGGCACCACAGAGTGAAGAGTCAATATGCAAAGTGTCTCAGAATTGTTTGGCTCATCATTCAAGCCTTCTACATTTTGTCCTCACACAGTTTATTTTTAAACATCTGATCTCTTCCTTTTCAGAGTAGGGGAATCTTCTGATTAATATGCACTAGGGCACCACATGGTTGCCCATCTGTGTGGGTCAGTTTTGAATCACTGATCAGAGCCCAAATTGAGTTGAAATTTAGCCAAATAGCCAGCAACAATGACCTTCAAACCTGTCGTGGCTGGCTGATGGGCAGCTCTAGGGAATTTAATTTGCTTTAGAGCTTGTATCTCGCATTCATGTCTGATTTTTAAAATGAATTTATTTCTTCTATTGATCTCTGCTTTTCTGATATTTAAGTTCTGGAAAAATTTCTTTTATGTTTTTAGTAGCAGACTCATTTAATAACGTTCTCTGAAAATAATAACTGGAAGAAATCAATAAATCAATAAAGTAATTTATATATTTATGCAGTTTTGGTAAGAGAAATACCTTCTTCTATTTGCTTTCTAAGGTAAAGGAAATTAATCTATGTCTTTCTCCCTTAATATTAGCTGACATGCCCTAATTAACAACTAGGTATTTTTATTATCTAAAATAGACACAAGCAAATAAAGAATCAATTTATTAAGAACTGGGATAGATGACCTTTTACAAAGGAATTGAATTTGGTAAAATATGTACATTTTGAAAGTAATCTAAGAGATAACATTTTCATATCCTTTATTTGCTTTTTAATCTTCCATATTTGAGAAATGGATCTACGAAATGTCCTAAGGCATACCAAAGCTAATTGTCTTTTCATGTTCTTGTAAAGACCATTTTTATTTTTTTATAAAATTGAGAGGAACATTTCCACATTCCTGGATTTTCTATACATGCAGCCAGGACAAATTTTATGTTGTCAAATTAAGTATCAGATTATCTCCATAAAAGGGGAGATGATTCTAACACCTCCTAATATAAATAGGTCATCAGAATCACCAGTAATCACTGCTTGCCTTACCTCATTTTTCTTTTCTCAATTTAAGAAGTCTATGATATGCTATTAGCTCTTTGTCAAGAGGTTTAGGAACAAGAGCAATAAACTCGGTAGACTCTCTTCTAGGATAAGACTTTGTTTCAAATTTTAGGTGGTGCTATGGGTTTCCTTACCATGTAAGGTTCTTATCCACAATTGAGGGTGAAGGAGTGACTTCTATTTCTAGGACATGATAGGAACATAAGGATCAAGAGTCAGAGCCAAATCATGCACTTTCAAAACGTGTGCCTGGTGATGGCACACATAATGCCCATTCACATTACATTAGACAATTGAATACACTTTCCCAGTCAAAAATAGGACGGGAAAGTGTATTCATCCTATAAAAGACATAGCAGTGGGTAGGGAGTAAAGAGTTGGGATCAAATATAATCACCACAGTCTTCTATCTTCATTACATGTATTGGTTTCTCCTTCATTAAACTCAGTATAGAATCCATTCATGATAAAAACTGTTAGTAAATAAGAATAGATGGAAACTTAATAGAGAAACTCAATGCTTTCCCTCAAGATCAAATAAAAGGCAAGAATGTCCTCTCTCAACACACCTTTTCCCTTTCTTTTCCCCAAAGATTTTATTTATTTATTTGAAATAGAGAGAGAGCACAAGCAGGGAGAGTGACAGAGGAGAGTGACAGAGGGCTCCCCACTTGGAGAAGCAGACTCTCCTCCGAGTGGGGAGCCCTACACGGGGCTTGATCCCAGGACCCTGGGTTCACCACCTGAACTGAGACAGATGCTTAACCGACTGAGCCACCTAGGTGCCCCCCAACACTCCTTTTCAACATTCTTTTGGAAGTCCTTGTTAATGCAAAAATACAAGAAAAGGAATGAAAATGTCTACAAATTGGAAAGAAAGAAAAAAGACTATGTTTGTTCATAGATGGCATCATTATCTACATAGAAAACTCATAAGAATTAACAAAACATCTTCTGGAACTAAAAAGCATCCCAACAATGTTAAAAAATACAGAGGGTAATATACAAAGTTGATTGCTTTCTTATATACCAACTATAAAAATATAATACAATTTACATTAACACCCAAGAAAAGGAAATACTTATGTAGAAATCTAATGAAATTTGTACAAAATCCATATCAGGAAAACTATAAAACTTTTCTAAACTAAATAAAAAAAAACCTGAATAAATGGACAGAAATTTTGTTCATGGAAAGGAAAACTCAATACTATTAAATGCCAGTTCTTCTCATCTTTATCTATAGATTCAGTGAAATACCAACCAAAATCTAGTCCATGCATTCCAAATTTTATCTAGTATATTATTTTGTGCATAATGACAAACTGATTATAAAAATTTATATGTAGAGGCAAAAGACCTAGAATAACCAGCATGATGTTGGAGAAGAAAAAAGTTGGAGGACTGACACTACCCTAACAAAACTCACTATAGAGCTGTAGTAAGCAAGAAAGCATAATATTAAAAACAGAATAAATATATTTATTAATGGAACAGAATATAGAGTCTAGAAATAGACTCCTATAAATATAATCAATTGATCTTTCACAAAGGAGCAAAAGCAATACAATGAAACACAAAGAAATTCTCAACAAATGGTATTGAAACATTAAAAAAAAAAAGATTCTAGCAACAGAGCTTACACTCTTCACAAAAATTAACTCAAAATGGATTGTAGAACTAGGTATAAAACACAGAACTATAAAACTTCCAGGAGATTACAGGAAAAAAAAAAAAAAAACCTAGATGACCTTCAGTACGGAGACTTTTTTTTTTTTAGATATAACAACAAAGACATGATCCATAAAAATAATTGATAAGCTAAACTTCATTAAAATTAAAAACTTCTGCTTTGCAAAATATAATATCAGGAGGATGAGAAGACAAGCTACAGACTGGGAGGAAATATTTGTGAAATATATGATAAAGAACTATTATCCAAAATACACAAAGAACGTTTAAAACTCAACAATAAGAAAACAAACGATTCATTTTAAAAATGGTCCAAAGACCTTAAGAGACACCTCACCAAAGAAGTTATGCAGATGACAAACAAGCATATTAAATGATAATTCCACATTGTTTGTTATCAGTGAGGTGCAGATTAAAACAACGAAGTACCACTATCTACCTATTAGAGTGGCCAAAATCCAGAACACTGAAAGCACCAAATGCTGACAAGGGTGTGGGGCAATAGGAACTCTCTTTCAATAGGAAAGTTCAATAGGAACTTCCTTGTGGGAATGCAAAATGGTATAGCCACTTTGGAAGACGATATGGGAGTTTCTTATGAAATTAAATAAACTCTTGCCATATTATCCAGCTATCATTTTCCTTGGAATTTATCCAAAGGAGTTGAAAACATGTCCACAGAGAAATCTGCATATGCATGTTTATTTATAATTGCTCAAACTTGGACCCCCAAAAAGACATTCTTTAGTAGGGGTTTGGATAGACTGAGGTACACTCAAACAATGAAATATTATTTTACACTGAAAAATGAGAGATCAGGACATGTAAAGACATAAAGGAAACTTAAATGCATATTACTAAGTGAAAGCAACAATCTGAAAAGGTTACATAGTGTATGATTCTAACTATATAACATTCTGTAAAAGGTAAAAGTACGAGACAGTAAAAAATCAGTGGTTGTAAGAAGTTGGGGGTGAGGCATGAATAGTTGGAGCACAGAGGATTTTTAAGGAAGTGAAAATACTCTGGATGATATCATAATGATGGATACATGTCATTTTACATTTATCCCAAAAAGAAAGTGCAATACCAACAGTGAACCCCAAGGTAAACCATAGAATTCAGGTGATTGTGATGTGTTGACTTAGGTTCAAGAATTTTTTTTTTTTAAAGATTTTATTTATTTATTTGACAGAGAGAGATCACAAGTAGATGGAGAGGCAGGCAGAGAGAGAGAGAGAGGGAAGCAGGCTCCCTGCCGAGCAGAGAGCCCGATGCGGGACTCGATCCCAGGACCCCGAGATCATGACCTGAGCTGAAGGCAGCGGCTTAACCCACTGAGCCACCCAGGCGCCCAGGTTCAAGAATTTTAATAAATGTACCACTCTACTGAGAGATGTTGATAATGGGGTAGACTATGCATGTATGGGGAGAGGGGTCACAGGAGAAATCTTTTACCTTCCTCTCAATTTTGCTGTGAACCTAATATTACTCTAAAAAAAAAAAAATGAAATCTTTAAAAATAACCTCAATATAAAATCCAAATGAAAACTCTTAAATTCTAAGTATTGAATTGATGTTTTGTTCTTTTCTCCAGAGTCAAAGTCTGTTAATACCTTTGCATGTCAACTTTTGCAGCTTTAAGAATTTTCAACCAGATTTATTTTAATTTTAATTTTAATTTATTTTCATTTCTAAAAACTATTAAAAACTATAAAACTAAAAAACTATATAAAACTATAAAAAACTAAAAAGTATAATCATTCTAAATCTTGGTACAAGCCCCCATCTTCTCTATCCTGGAAAATTGCCATGGCCTCCTATTTGATCACCTACTTTTTGCTTTTGGTTCTAGCGTCTATTCTCAATCCACCAACCATACAGAGTATCAAAGTTAATTATATCATGATATTCCTCTTATCAAAACTCTACAATTATTGCTGCCTATTTAATGTATATTTACATTTTAATCTAAAATACCTATAATTTAAAAGTGTCTTATTCAACTCAAAGGCATAATGTATTCCCTTAATTTTTAATAAACCATTTTATAATCTGACTTATCAATATATAAATATTTCACAGATTTAAAAATTTCATTCTTTTGGGGTCACCTTTCATTTCACAAATATCTAGTTTTGGACAATAAATTATGCTGTCACTCTACTCTGGTGAACTTGTAGACTCTTATTTCTATTTCCATTCTGACCTTATCTCTCATTAAACTTTTTTTTTTTTTTACTCACTCTGCTTTAGCCACATCATTTTCCCATCCCCTGCATAGAAAGGCATATGCATACTTCATTGCTTATGCCCTTATTCTTTCCAGCAGCAGAAAAGTCTTTTACCAGCTATCTATATGGACAATTCCATTTTTCTTTGAGTATTTGTTCAAATTCCAACTTCTCAATGAAGTCTGCCCTATACTCCCTATTTAAATCGCAACCAAATGCTCCAGTACATTCACCTCTATAAACCTCACAGGTTTTATTTATTTTGGTAACTCAGTAATTTTATTCCTAGGTGAAACTCATTTTTTGTTTTTACATAGCAAAATGCATGGAGACTTTTCACTATCCATAAACAAAGTTTTATGGACATTTATTTACATGATACATTTATTTACATTTATTTATAATTTTATTGCATACTATTGTATGAAATGAATTTAAAATAATTGATTATCCAACATTACATTGATGAAAACTTGGCTATTTTGCTATTTTAATTTTAGAAGCCAGGCTGCAACTAAAATCTTTGTTCATGAATCTTTGTATGTATCTGCATCTGTATAATAGTTATTTAGAAGTGGAATTGCTGAGTTAATACTTATATATTTTATATATTGATAGCTATCTTCCAAAAAATTCTACACTTACTCATACTTTAACATTGCAAGGAGGGTATTCACTTCTTTTACCCACACCAACATAAGATATTTTAAATCATTTAATTATTCTATTCTTTTGCATTTTTTGTGTGTGAATTGCCTGTTTATATTCTTTGCCTTCATCAGGGCTACCATAAGCCACTGGGCACCTGCAGTGAAGATAGAAGATAAAGTCTTCCTCCAAGTAGATACAACCCCATGATGTTTGGTGAGTACAGTGCAGATTGGAATTCAGTCCCCTTCCCACCCAGTAAGCACCCTTATACAAAGTACAACCTAAGCAATCTCATGTGGTGGCCCTTATTTTCTTAAATTTTGGTGTACTTTAACTCATGTATATGCATATTTATATACATATGTAGTTATATATATGGCAATTGTTTCTAGTATGTTGTTTTTCTTTTCATGTTGTAAACTTTTTTTTTCAAAAGATTTCATTTTTATGTAATCTCTGCACCCAGTGGTGGGGCTTGAACTCACAACCCCAAGATCAAGAGTTGCATGTTCTACTGACTGAGCCAGGCAGGCAACCCTCACGTTAAAATCTTATGTATGAAAATTTGAAAGTGTAAGGCACAAATAGTTTGATATTTTCCTCTCTTATTTCTTCATTAAGTATAAACATATATATATATATATATATATTCTTCATAATACCATTAAAATGTACCTTGTAGCCACTAATTTAAAATAACTTCATTATGTGTTAAGTGAGGTACCATATGTATGAATCTTTTTTGTGATACTATATTATTATTTTCTGTACTCTACCAATAATATTATTGTGATTACTTATACTTGTATTATCAGATTTAGAGAACTGAAATCTTTAAGATAATTGTGTCTTTCCATTCATTAGCATGGCATTTCTGTGCATATTTTTAGAGCTTACTTTTTTTCTTAAACAAACTGTCACCACTTCCTTCATACAGATTTTTGCACATATCTTGGTAACTTGTTTCCTAGGTGTGGTATTGTTTTTTGCTATCTATGGACAAAATATTTACTCATGAGACATGCTATGTCATTCTTTCTTTTTTTTTTTTTTTAATTTTATTTATTTGTTTGACAGAGATCACAAGTAGGCAAAGAGGCAGGCAGAGAGAGAGAGAGAAGAGGGGAAGCAGGCTCCCTGCTGAGCAGAGAGCCTGATGAGGGGCTTGATCCAAGGACCCTGAGATCCAAAGTCAGAGGCTTTAACCTACTGAGCCACCAGGCACCCTGCAATTATTTCTGATGAATGGAGAACTCTCGGTTTTGTATATTGATTGTATAGCATGCTGTCTTGCTGGGCTCCCATATTAATTCCATTACTGTCTTGGTTGATTTTCTTCATCTCTCACATGTTCTGTCAGTCTGAACATCCTGCTTGTTAAAATGACATGTCATATTCAGACTCGACACTGTTTTCTCCTTGGAAAAGCAAATGAAGAGAATTTCCAAGTAGTGATCACTCTATGAACTAAGAGGAGTCCCATATTACTGGCCATCTGAGGTGTCTCCATCATCATGGTGAACACCCAAACCAAGAAAATGACCTGTCCTGAGATGAAATGTGGAAGTTTGGGGGAAATGTCAATTTTGTATTATTACTTGTGCCTTTGCCTACTGCAGCAATGTCGTAGGTCTTTAAAGAAAAACACAAGTGTCTAGAATCTGGTGTTTAGAATGTTCAACTGATCAACTAATATGAGCTAGATAAGGAAGAGGATTCTGAAAAACCTTTTTCTTTTACACTGGTTCCTTCTAACTCTGGTGCCAGCTAGAATTCATGTGCTGGGAAAATATCCACACCATTTCTTACACTCTAATGTAAAGTACTATAAATCTATTTAATTGAATAAACATACTCTAAAACTATTGAAAATGTATCAATTGTAAATGGAAACTGAAAACACCTAGCATATCTCTAATTTTCCCATTCTTCTCATTTTTTTACTCCTATTTACTGACAATTCTGTTTCAAATTTTCACTTTATTAACTCAGATGCCTTAGCTTTCCATTGAGTAAACTGGTCGTCTCTGATATACATAAAGGTAGTGTGTTCTATTTGGCAAGATTTTCCTGTTCATTTTCTCAGATCTGCCCTTTACTAAGATAATGTTTTAAGTTATTAAAGCAAATAAAAAATTATCTTATATTCACTCAAACATAAATATCTTTCTCTGAAGTTACCTATGCTATATGTTTCATCCTCATGACTGATTTATTTTATAAATAAAAGTTTGTACCTATTAATCCTCTTTATCTCTTTTGCCTATTTCTCACCCCCTCACCTCCGTAACAACTAGTTTATTCTCTATATTTAGGAGTCTGTTTCTCTCTTGTTTTTGTTATTATTGTTTTATGCTAAGTAAAATAAATCAAATAGAGAAAAACAAATACCTTATAATTTTGTTTATATGTGGTATGTTTTCCTTAATTCTTCATCTTTTCAACCCAATATCACCATGTGATAAAATCTTTTTTTCTTTAGAGTTTCAGTTTAGTTCTTCATCTTTTCAACCCAATATTACCATGTGATAAAATCTTTTTTCTTTAGAGTTTCAGTTTAAATTCTTTGTGTCAATATCATATCCCCACATGGCATGTCTTCCATGGGCTATTTGTGTCTAAACTGTGAAAACATATATAGTTATTTATGGAAAAAAAAACCCTTTAGTAGCAGATTGGTCGTATTACATGTTTAGGAAAGTATTTGGGGATATTTAAGGTTTGTTTTCAATAACGAGAGAAAAAGAGCCTAGTCATTCTCATAATAAACTATTGTTCAACTCAATTAATTGTACTATCATGTACCCTGGAATAAAGTGGCATATTATGATCCAGGAGGAATAACAAATTTCATACCCACCTGTAAAACATGGAATTGTAAAATTCGTGATATTTAGTAACATCAAAAACCCTCCTAAGAGTTCCCTTTTTATTAATATTGTGGCACTGCCCTTTCGCATGTGCTCTCCTTTCATAAAACAAGCTCCCCCTTCAATGGCTCTTTCTCGGAACACACTTCTCAGAGTCCTCTATGATCTAAGAGCCATCTCTTATAGTCTGTTACACTTTCCTATCATGCACTACTATCACAATTTTTTAATTGCACATTTTATTTATTTACTTGGCTACCCTCCTTCCCTCCCTCAAAAAAAAAAAAAAAAAAGAAAAGAAAAGAAAAGAAAAGAAAAAGAGAAGGAACAAATACCCATGGGCAGAGACTTTCATGTTTCCACAGCTCCTAACAAAATGACAGGAACATATTCACAACAACTAAAATTTAGTGTATTAAAGAAAGAAAGAATTTATTTTGCTTCTTAAATATGTATATACCAGTAAGTTATTGAACATGATGTCGTAGATCAGACTCTATTTGTTTTTGTTATTCATTGTATGTGATTAGTCCTAAAACAAGAAAGCCATACTCAAAATTATTTTTATCTTTTTCAGACTTGACCAAGTACAAACAGTTTTCAAGTTTGAAATAAATGAATATGTCAAGCTCTTACACTCTTTCTTAGACAGGAACATTTTTTCCCAATGACAATTTAACTTCTAAAATCACTACTTCTTTAAATGGACAATTTTGTGAGCATCTAAAAGACAAAAAGAAAAAAGGAATCATATAAGAAATATACCCAACAAGATTTCTTCTTATTAATATCTTTTGTCATACAAACTTAGATTTTCATTCTAATCCATATTCCTGGAGTATAATAAAACACAAATAATCAACAATGTAAGAAATCTGTTCAAGCATTGTATTGTCTCTGTATGTGGGTAGGGTAGCAGTAATCCTGAACTCTGCTCTAACAGATGGACATTAGAGGAAAGAGCATCATGAGATTGAAATCCAAAGAGCTAGCGAAAAGTGCCAGGACTATTCTTAGGAATGTGAACATTTATAAGATTTGTTTAAAAAAAAAAAAAGTTACTTAAAAGTTAAATGGATTCGTGTAACAAATAAAACTCCCTGGTTATTTATCATAATGTAAAAACAGTCTCAGTTGTCATGCTACAAATTGGAAAAGCTACTGATAATGGATTATGATCTTTCAATAAGATCTAAGAATAAGAATAAGAATAAGAAAGAATAAGAATAAGAATAAAAGAATAAGAATAAGAAAATGTTGATATCCAGGGGCACCTGAGTGGCTCAGTTGGATTAGTGTCTGCTTTCAGCTCAGGTCATGATCCCAGGGTCCTGGGATTGAGTCCCACATCCCTGAGTCCCACACTGGGCTCCCTGCTCAGTGGAGAGCCTGCTTCTTCCTCTCCCTCTGCCTGCAACCCTGCCTACTTGTGCTCTCTTTCTCTGTCAAATAAATAAATAAAATCTTAAAAAAAAGAAAATGTTGATATCCAATTTTCAAGTATGCTTGTTTTTGATAGATATGCTCCCTAACTTTTTTTCAGAGTAGGTGACCAAACATACAATTGATTATTTATTCTCCTACTGCATAATAAAAGAAATGCTTTGTCCTGTTCAAAATATGTCATCTCTTATATGTGTACACATTTCACTTTAATAATAGTATAGATAGGGTACCCATTAATACACACATGTACACACATGTACCCTACATGTATATCTTTTACATTTCTTGTTTTAAAATGGCCTGGAATATTTTACAAACAAAAATATATTTTTCTACTAGATAGGAAGCTTAAGCTATTGCTTTGAATATATGGAGCTTATAGTAGGTCAAATTTGCTAAACTCTTTTATTAGAAGTGTTTTTTGATTGAGGATTAATTCTACTGACTTTCTGTATAAACAACCATACTATTACAAATAATGAGTTTTAGCTCTTATTTTTATCTGATTTATACCTTATTTCTTTTCTTATCTTATTGCATTATCTAGGATATCTAATATAATATTTACAGTTAGTGTATATTCTTAATTTTTACTTTAATGGTATGTGTACACACTGTTAATTTGAATTCTCTCTCACTTAGAATACAGATTTATGAATATTTTTGTTTTGAAAAATCCATTTCTTTTTCATGCCTATATTACTTCCATATTTGAGTATTCAAACATGTGTACTGAATGACTAAATAAATCCGGTGAAGTGTGAACTAAATATTCTTAAAAACAAATTTATTTAAGAGGAATGTCTGTGATGTTCTCTGTGTGGAATTAGTTTATCTGGTTTCCTAATCTTAAGTGTTTTTATTAATTGATAATTTTATCCATTCTGCTATGCTTCATTAAGGTTTTTGGTTTTTAAGAAGTCAGAAACACAGATACCAAATCTAAGTGATATAGAGCTGACCTGAAGTATATTTTGCAGTGGTGCTCTTTTCTTCTTTTATCATTAATACAAAGTGATAGAGAAACTGAAAAATTATATCACTATGATGTCACTAATAAAGTTAATGTTGATTTCCCAAAAAACTTTTTTTAGTTTTAATTTGTTAGTATAATATAATATAGTAATATAATAAAATGAAGTGCTATTTTCTGCATTCTAAGTATCTCTTTAAAAACAAACAAACAAACAAACAACAAACCAGCTCTGTCTTCATAAGAATGTCATCAATCCTCTTCAAAATGACCATAACGATAATCCTCAAAAGGAACATAGGTCAGGCTATAGTGTGTAGAGTAGGCACCATCTGTGCATTGTCTTAGTGCCTCCAGGCAATGAATTTTGGGGGAAATGATAAAAGCTAAGAGAAGCATATGAGTACAGTGACATGGTGACACAATGACATAATGCAGTTTTGATCTTGCATATGAAGAAATTAGTAATTTTCTCCAACCCGGTGCAAACAACAGTGGGGCATCCATTGCCCCTTTTGACAGCTTGCTTTCCCCTCAGAGGCAAAAGATAATTGGGCTCATGGAGCTGTACATCTGTCCATCCTTGCCATTTTACAAACGAAGTTCATAGTCATTAGGCTTATGTTCATAGAATTTGATGTGAAAATATTGGATTGATGTTAAAGAATATATGCAAATTTTTATAGAGAAAAATAAGCTATAATTTGCATTTTTGTCAGCTAGAATCAGTTGGATTTTGTTCACAAATATTTATAAAACTCATTCCCTTTGCCAGGCACTATGTTAAGTACTGCAAATAAAAAAGATGATATATCTTTGAGTATCAAACATGTAAGTGGATGAGGAAGTCTCAGAAGTAGATAATGGTTTCAAGACTAGGGCAAAATATTACAGATATGCACAAAGAAGTCTGAGGGAGAGGTAAAGAGCTAACCTTACCCTCAAGGGTGAGGGCTCTGAGAATATGTACCTGTATACTCTTGAAGGATAGGTAAATGGTAATTAAACAAATACCAGGGAAAGGTAATCCATACATTGTAATTCAAACATTACTAAATGCTGGGATGTGAACAATATGGTATGTGTTAAGAAACTACACTCGTATCCATTTACTGAAAAATAAAGTACAAGTGTAGAGTAGTAAAGATGAAGCATAGAGGTAAAAAGGGTTTAGATAAGGCAAAAAACTGTAACTTTAGAGAATCATTAGCATTTCTGTCAAATATTTAAGCAAGTATGTGTATCTTACAACCAGATTCATAGTCGGATTCTATGATAGTACATAGTGGAACATTGGTTTTAAGATGGTCAAGCAGGACACCATTTAAGAGAGGATTTTTTTTTTTTTCTTAAAATAAGGCAGTATGGAATGGAATGGAATGCCCTTATTTTGATTCTGCACCCTGTCCTAATGTGTGGAGGTGGGCTTCTTCCATACCACCCCCAAGCAAGCAATTCTCTGGATGTCAGCTGGATATCCCATAATTCAATTCAATTCTGACACTATCTACCTGAAAATAGCATAAGTTCCATGGATTGAGGGCTCCGTTGCATAAGACAGATATCCTCATCAGATGCCAGCCTCAAACCAAGTTGTTGCCTGTGCTTCTGATCCATTGGCTATAAATCAGAGGTCCCCATGACCCAACGCCCTTCCTTGGGTTGGATTAATTTTTTAGAATGGCTCACAGAACTCACTAGATTACTAATTTATTACAGAAGATATCAAAGGATACAAATCAATAGCCAGATGAAGAAAGAAAATAGCTGTCTGAATCCCATCTTTTGGGGATTTTATGGAGTCTTTATAACACAGGCACAATTGATTAAGTAATCGGCCATTGATGATTGATTCAATCTGTAGCCCCTCTTTCCTCCCCTGGGGTCAGAGGATGCTACTGAAAATTCCAACCCTCTATTCTGGATTAGTTCCTCATCAACCAACCCCCCAACCTTAGGGGACTCATTAACACAAAAGTTACCTCCTTAACATAACAGAAGACAACTTTATAGCTCTCTTCGCTTAGGAAATTGCAGGTGTTTTAGCAGCTCTGTGCCAGAAACTTGGGAAAAGACCAAATATATGCTTATTATGTATCACAATATTATCATCTTAATTTAATAATGTTTAGCAATAAGATTGGTGACAATTTTTGATTTGATATAAATGGTGTAAAAAGGGAAAAAATGAAAGATCTTTTATTTAAGCACTTCCAGGAATGGCCTTTCTAACCTTGAGAGGGAACATCTTACATATATATCTAGAGGCAAGAAAATTCTGGGTAAAAAAGTATAGAATGTGGAGGGGGTAAGACTTCCAGAATGGCAGAATGAGGAGTTCGATTAATCATAATCTATTTCCCTAAAGCAGTGATAGGGACTGAATACAGGTGTCAGAACAACCACTTGAAGATTTAATAAATTAAGAAGAACTGTTTACTCAAGAAAACCCACTAACTCTGGGTAAGATTAGGAGTCTATGGCATTTCAGCTAGGGACTGTATTCCACTCCCCCGACATAAAGGACAGGTCTTAAACATCAGCAGCCTGGCTGTACTCCCAGATAGGCTAATTTTATTTGGAATGAAGTGTGGAAAAATCCATGCACAGGGCACTGTCAAAAACAATAGAGATTTCTTTGGCAAATAATTAGAGAAGGCTAACATGGGCTAGCTGGAAGTCACCACACTGGTTGGGACAAGCATCACAAAGGCAGACCAACCAGAAATTTAACAGGGAGATCCAGCGGTAGGGAAGCCAGAGGCCTTGCTGAAATCCCACTTATCTCTGGTGGTGTGGAAGATTGTGCAAAGGCATACAGCTGAGCTTGCTCAGGAAAAATCAGAAATACCCCCAGTGACTTACTCACACCTGGTTGAATACAGAAAGTAAAAAATAGGTCCAAATGTCAAATTCCTTAAATTTAAATAAAAATAACTATGGAGAAATTGAGACCATTGACTAAAATGGCCTAACTTTCCTTCAGTTTGACTAAACATAGATAGTCCCCCTCCTGCCACTAGTAGGCTCCTGACCTCTCTCTCACCCTGTCTTGAAGATTGGAGAAAGTTTACTCTTCTTTTGGATCAGGCTGATTAACAAACACAGATAGCCTATGATCCCATCCACTCTAGCCCTTAAAAAATATCTCCTGCTCACAAGGGCAAATCTTCCAATTATTTCTATAAATCTAATATGATATTCTGCCAAATGTCTCCTATTAACTCCCTAGATATACCCTCTCTGTCTCATGACTGTTCAATGTGGACTGATTTCTTCTGGCTCCTTGTTTCCTGGCTTGTGGTTGATTTCAGTCAATAAGTAGTAGCCCCAGAATGGGATGGAGGGGAGGGATCAGAGTAAAATCAGGATATTTAATCCCCTGAATTTCTTCCTGAAATATTCTTGATTGCCTGTGTCAAGAATGGGTGAGCCTCTTTGGTTTCTGGTAACTCTTTTCCTCTAATATCTTCAGTTCTGTTAACAACTTGTGGTTCTTAAATACCCTCTCCACAATTTTCTAAGTAGTTTCTTTTTTAAAGTTTCCTTGAATTATTCTAATTTGAGAGTACCATCTGTTTCCTATAGAGACAATGACAGATTAAAGTACTGAAAGCAAACTATGATAAAGAACCTGGGGGCATCTGACTGGCTCAGTCAGTAGAGCATGCAACTCTTGATCTCGGGGTTGTGAGTTTGAACCCTGTGTCAGTGCAGATTACTTAAAAATAAAATCTTAAAAAAAAAAAAAAAAGAACCTGGAGTGAGGCAGGGAGTATAGAGCATGAGGTGGTAGGAAGAGACTGAAGAATAGTCTTATTTTAGCTTTTCAAGTTATTTAATAAAATATAAGAATACTAAATCTACAAATATTTTACTTTAGTTATACCCCAAAATTGTATACATGTTGTTTGGTCCTATAAAATGAACTCTGTTAGTGTAATTTAATGTATTATAATAAATGAAAGAGAAAATGTGATGATTTAAGTAAATATCAAAAGTCATTTAATTAATTTAAGGTCATTAAATAAAATCTTCTCATAAAGTAAGAGTAGCATTAAAAGATAGCTTTAGTTTTGTGACAGTAATAAATTAGGCTTTTTAAAATACTCAACTAAAGGTAGTAGACTATTTTTTGCACTGTTTCTTAATATTTTTTCCAAGTTTAATATTGTCAAAATTAAATATTGACAAAGAGTCAGAATTGAGTCAAACTTACAATCATGATAAAAAAGAAATATAAACACATGCATACACAAATAAACTTTTAGTTTTAGTTCACTCCAAATTGAAACATGTAAAATTCATGTAAAATTTTATCTAATATCCAGTTTAAGTCCCTATTTTAATACTTTTCTTATAATCTGCTATAAATCATCAAATATGTAATCAGTGTATACATGTGGTAAATTCTTTTTTGGGGGGCAAGAGTATGGGTATTTTTTATATTTGGCTATTGTTTATGAATAAAAAACATGTCACAAATTCATGAATTTGTTTTTATATCATTTTTAACAAAATTAACTTTGTGTTTACCTGAGCATGAAAATCTATACTTGAAAAATGCAAAGACATGGAATTCAAATATAAATGTATTTATTATCATAATTGAGTTATAACTTTTTCACATATCTCTCCTATAAAATATATATCTATCCCTGTAAATGTGGAGTATGCATGCGTATACATATATATACATATATATAAATATGGCACACTTAGAAACAGATAGAATATATAATATAAACTATGTGGGGTTTTATTTTAAGATTTTATTTATTTATTTGACACAGAGAGAGAGCGAGAGAGCAACAGAGGGAATACAGGCAGGGGGAGTGAGAGAGGGAGAAGCAGGCTTCCCACCAAGCAGGGAACCCAATGTGGAGCTGGATCCCAGCACCCTGGGATCATGACCTGAGCCAAAGGCAGACACTTAATGACTGAGGCACCCAGGGTCCCTAGACTATGTGTTCTTAACATGATTTATAATCTCTTAAGCAATAACCTAAAAATATTTGGGTAAGTTCTTCCTACTTTTTCTCTTTAAATGTACAAATTTTCAGAAAGGTTTAAAAAACAACATATTTTTTGTTAAAATAATTTATTATAAAAAAGGAGTTTATTACCCAAAAGTAAAAGTCAGCACTTTAATTTGCCTACATTTTTCTGTTTATGTTAAATTAGTCACCATACAATACATCATTAGTTTTTGATGTAGTGTTCCACAATTCATTGTTTACATATAACACCCAGTGCTCCATGCAACACGTGCCCTCCTTAATACCCATCACTGGGTGAACCCATCCGCTCACTCCCCTCCCCTCTAAAACCCTCAGTTTGTTTCTTGGAGTCCATAGTCTCATGGTCCATCTCCCTCTCTGATATTCCCCCTTCATTTTTCCTTTCTTTCTCCTAATGTCCTCCATGCTATTCCTCATGTTCCACAAATAAGTGAAACTATATGATAATTGCCTTTCTCTGCTTCACTTATTTCACTCAGTATAATCTCCTCCAGTCCCATCCATGTTGATGCAAAAGTTGGGTATTCACCCTTTCTAATGGCTGAGTAATATTCCATTGTGTATATGGACCATATCTTCTTTATCCATTCATCTGTTGAAGGGTATCTTGGGTCTTTCCACAGTTTGACTATATTGGACATTGCTGCTAAGAGTATTGGGGTGCATGTGGCCCTTCTTTTCACTTTTGCCTACATTGTTAAAATGAATAAATTATAGTTTCCATCCTCCATTAGCTCTCTACTTTTTCTAAGAGAAAGGAAGCACTTATTGTCTTTCTTGCCTTTTACTTAAATTCAGTGGGTTAAAGATCTTTTAATGAGGATTTCAATTCAGAAAAGCTAGATTAAGCTTGACTCATTTGTAAATCTTTCAAGCATATAATTTGTTTTACATGGCTTGATTAGTGTTTTTGCTAGTCATGATTAATTTGGTTATAATCAAGTAATGATATTGAAAAATTGCTTTATTATTTTTTTTAGTTTGACTCTTTGAATGCTCTTATTTATGTTGTTCTGTTAACCACTCAATTTTAAAACCACAGGCAATCCTTGAATTTTTAATATCTTCTACTGTACATATGTAGATAATAATTACTTCCTTTATATTCTTTTTTTTCATTTTTGAGGAGAAAAATGTGTGAATGAATATAAAGCCTTCTTTAATATGCATTATGCTCTGGTGCCTGTGTGGCTCAGTCAGTTAAACATCTGTCTTAGGCTCAGGTCATGATCCCAGGGTCCTAGTATCAAATTCCATGATGGGTTCCCTGCTCACTGGGGCATCTGTTTCTCTCTCTCTCTCTCTACCCCTCCCCCCTTGTTCATGCTCTCTGTCTCTCTCAAATAAATACAATCTTTTAAAAATAATATGTATTATCCTTTTATTTTTCACTTACATGTTCATGTAGAATGATATAACTTCTTATAAATCTACTGTATTAAGGCATTTTAAAGATCCTACAGATAACTGTAGCAAATAGTTTGATACACTGGTCCACATTTCTTCGGTCCATATGATTTAAGCATAGTTTGTATAGTAGACAGACTTTAAAATGGACCACAATAATCCTGTTTTCCAATATTTACACACTGTGTAATTCCTTCTGCCTGAGTGTGAGTTGGATCTAAGGACTCATTTTTACTTTTTATTTTATTTTGTTTTTTATTTTTAAGTAGGCTCCATGACCAGCATGGAACCCAACACAGGGTGTGACCCCATGACTCTGAGATCAAGACCTTAGCTTAACTGACTGAGCCATCAAGGCATCCCTAGTGACTCACTTTTAAATAGAAAGCAACAAAAGTGATAGGATGTCCCTCCTGTGATTAGGCTACAAAAGTCGTTGACTTCCATTACATTTATAGACTGTTTTCACTACTTTCTTGGCTTGAATGCTTTAATGAAGCAGACTGCCATATTGAAGAAGCTATTATGGCAAAAAACTGGGAGGCCTATAGCCATCAGTCAAATAGGAACTGATGACTTTAATTTAATAACTCACAAGGAATTGAATTCTATCAACACCTATGTGAGTTAGTTGGAAAGTGAATCCTTCTTTGTAAGAGCTTTGAGATGATTGACACTTTGGCTGATATCTTGATCACAGCATTCTGAAAGTCCCCTGAAGAAGACCCAGATAAGTTGCATCACATTAGAAACTAGTAGAGTAGAAAGTATACTTTATAGTGAAGAGCTAGCTAACTTCAAAAAGTCTATTGGAAAGAGGTACTAATAGTAAAAGTGGTCACAATATTTTGTCAACTAAGATATTGAGAAAAATAAAAGGTATGTGACTATGTAACCAGGGAAAACAAAATAAGTTCTGTGAGGAGGCCAGAATCTTGATCTAGGGGAAAATTTGTGAATGCTTTTGTTAGCCGCATTTTTTAACCATTAGAAATTGTAATATGAACTTGTGTTAATTATGGAAAGGCTAACATTATCAGCATGCTCTAAGAAATACTTAAAATTATCAACTCAAGTGGTTTTCTCTGAATTTCTGTTTATAATAAATAGTTCTAATTCATATGTAAATTCTCTTTTATGATTTTAAGATGCTATAAAATCATCTTTATGAAGAAGGAACTGTAAAGGAAGACTCAAAATAAATTATTTCAGTATATGAAGAGACAGACAATTGTCCAATCAACATCTATTTTACCTGTCTTTTCCCAAGTTTTCTCTGGAAAGATGGCAGTCTACCTATAAATAGAGTGCCTAAGCATTGCTCATAGCTAGTTTTGGCCATGTGACCAAGTTCTGGCCAAAGGCTGATGACTGGAAATTACACCAAGTCTCTTCACGATCTCTAAAAAAATGCTATAAGACACCTCATTTTTTTTCTCATTTTCTACATACTGTGAAGTATCCTAGAGCTTATGCTTAAAACACAGAGATAAACACTACATGCTAAAAACAGTTGGGTCATCTCTGAATTTCTCTCCTCTGGATTTTATGCAAGAGAAAAATCTCTATTTTATTTAAGTCATATTTAAGGTCTCTTTGTTACAATTGTGTTGCCTTCATGTAACAATAATCTAATATTGGAGGTATTAACATTGGAGATACAATCTCTGTCTTACAGATCGGACTCCTTGCACTGTGATATAAATATTGAATCTGAAATCTGATGACCCTTGTTATGCTATGGCAAAGAAGATAAATTTCTTATCTTCAGTAGATTGGAAAGAAGAGCATATGCTTAAAGCAATCTGAAGATCTAACAAAAAAGACTAGGAAAAGTCAGAACGATTGTTTGTTTATCACAAAAGAGAACAAAGAAGAACCTTAAGAAGGCATTAATCAGTTTGAGACTAGAGATAAGATGGAATACAGCTGCGCTAACAGGGGCATCCTCTGAATATGGCCTGCAATCAAATCGATGAGGGATCCAGTAATTTTGAGACTTACAGGGTTAGAAAAGCCAACTAGTTCCAAATTCCAAACATCAAAAATATGAGTGCTATTTAAAGTCATTTTCATGACCTTCTCATTAACTACATTTTGTCTGGAAATTTTCAGTCTATGTTGAAATGTTTAATTTGTGATTCAGTGACTTCCTTAAAGTTAAGAGGAGGCAAATGTTCAGTCCTTGAACAGAAAAAAAACTATATATCTCCCATTTTTCCCAATCTAATTTCTGAAAAAGAGGAAGGAATCTAATTGACAGAAATAAGATACCAACTTTATTTTTATGAAAAATAACTTTTAGGGAAAATTTCAATTAAGTGGATATAATTTGTTTAATAATATTTCCACCTGAATTAAATAGATTTGACCTCCATTTGGAGAAAACATTAAGAAAATAAAAACTCGGTGATGTCTGGGTGGCTCAGTGGGTTAAAGCCTCTGCCTTTCGGCTCAGATCATGGTCCCAGGGTCCTGGGATAGAGCTCCTCATCAGGCTCTCTGCTCAGCAGGGAGCCTGCTATCCCCAACCCCGCCAGCCTCTCTGCCTACTTGTGATCTCTGTCTGTCAAATAAATAAATAAAATCTTAAAAAAAAAAAAAAAAGAAAGAAAGAAAAGAAAAACTCTACTCTTCTGTGGCTACTTCTGGAACTGCTATTAGAAATACGAATTTTGCTTTCAAATGATATCACCACCAAACAACAAAGACATTAATATACTAACTCCAAAGTTATTTTATAATCAAGTCTGTTTCATTTCTTGTCCCAAGTTTGGTTCAAGCATATATGTAGAATAAAACTCATCATAGGGGTTGGGATGAGATTGAATGAATGGCATCGGAATACACCAAGTTTTAACACCACTGTCTCCCTTTATGAAGTTCCTAAGGAAATAATAAAGATGAAATAACATTTTCTTTGAAGGTTAAACTCCAAAATAAAGACCTAGGGAATTCTTGTGAAAAGTAAATTATCTTATGTATTAATCACCCGTGGCATAACCAGTTCAAAATTCTTTCTCTCCAATTTCTTACTCTGCTTAGCCTCAGCCAGACAGAAGTCAAACACAGGTGACTTCTATGATTCCTGTCATCACATCCTTTATTGTGGTTACTTTAGGACCTAAAAACTTAAGGTAGTTTCCCATGTATGATGGGCCTAATGGGTTATGTAATTAGAGTAGTAAAACAGTGGCTGGAAAAATAGTAAATTTTAAACAATACATAATTCACAGACTCTATTTCACATACTTGAATGAGAAATATAGTCCGAAAGAAAATCTTTGCTATTGAATTTTATCTGTTACATGTCTGCACTGAAAATTGAAAACTAATTTTTGCTTAGAGCCCCATTTTTTCCCATATCCATGTGTGCTTAGGTAAGAATGTGCTTATAAAACTTAGTATCAACCACAGCATCCAACATACTGACAACCCACAAAACTGGTATCCTTGTATGAAAATAGTCACTCAATTTTGCAAACTTCTGTAATTTACATTGACCTGAAAAATGTCACAATTCCACATAACATGTTTTCTAAACATGAGTTTCAATCCAACCGCCACATTTTATTTCTGTGATTCTGTTCTGTATTTTTTTTTTAGTATTCATGGCTAATGCATTAGATGTTACATTTGGCAAGGACTAATAAATAATAATCCTTTTTCCCTCCCTGAGTCCAGACAAGTGGGGTAAAAATCTCAGCTTTATTATTACTAAAGACTGACTAGAGAATGTGGCTTTTATATATGGGCACATTGCCTTACAAATAATTTATCCTTAATATAGGGAGACCTATGCATATAAGAATAGCTTGATAATGACAGGTCTCTTCAAAGCAGTCCATCCTTAACTTTCTGATACCAATGAGCTGACAATGTGTGTTATCTGCAAGTAGAAGAAGTGCAAAAGTAGAAAAAAAAAGAAACTCAGTTGAGCATTTTAAATGTTTTCTCTAAAAATTCATCAAACAAGTAAATCATTCTCTTTCCTTGGAGATCAGTAAAAAGGTATAACCTAAAGTCAGGCATGGTTTTCTTAAAGACAGTCCTCCATATGGAACCCTAAACCAAGGGGTAAGAAGTCCCCACCTTAATATGACCCCCATATTTATTATGTGCAAAGTACTAATTTGGACTTCATCTACAAAATTATAATATTGTCCTCAAGACATTTATAATATAGAATGAAGTATAGAAATATGTAAATAATTAGAACATGGTCAACTAAGTGCTATAAATAGATGTGAAAAGACTCCCACAGTAAACTTGAAGGATGGAAAATTCATTCTCCTTTTAAAAGGTGAGATCACAGGATAAGATTTACAGACAATTGGTATTTAAACACACAAAGATGATAATGTGACAAAAGGAAGTATATAATTTTAGCAATTAAGAAAAAAATCTCTCAGAGATACTTTGTATTATTCCTCTGATCCTACATAAGCCACTCGAGTTGTAAAATGTTGACTATCTTCAATAATACGTGTTAAATTTGGTGAATCCTCTAGGGTAAAAAATGAGTGCTGTTTCTCAGGATCTTTCATAATTCATGAGACAGTAAACACTGTCTTCTCTGTGAAATTATTAGGTTGCAAAATGAAAAAAAAATGTCAACAACTAAGGCCTACCACACCTTAATTAGCATTGTGCCTGACACTAGAACCCTCAAAGTCTCAACATAATTATCTATAAAGTTAATACCGCCTATAACTCAGAGTTCTTGTAGAAAATAAATGAAGAAGAGATCAAATGCCTGTAATACCTATAACACAAGTTGATGAATACTAGGGTTTTAGTAAGTGGTAGCTGTGCTTATATATTTTCTCTTCTTATTATTAAAAACATGGAAGAGTTATATATTTTATATGATAATTTTTGAGTACATGCTATGAAAAAGTTAATATCCCAACTTGTATAAGGGAAACTCATAAGATTATAATTAATCTCTGACCTCAAGTTACTTCAAGTTTATGATACAGTTAATATTTGTTACTGTGGAAATTTTCAATAAATTTTCAGGAAAAAATGTTTAACCTACAAAGAAATATCCTGCCAAGACCTAAAAACATAAATATATAGTCCTAATTCCATACATTAGTTTGGAATTTTGGATTTCTTGTGAATTATCAGACTGATAGGATCATTTGTCTATGTAAGATTAAGGCAATGAAACTTCCATTTCGTCCAGTGGAAATAATGGTAAATAATTGAGGTCTTCTTTGTTTCCTTCTGTAACATGAATGACTTACAGAAGTTAAAGGAGGCTTTGCTGAAATCCACTCAAAAAATATTAAATTAAAAATTAGAAAACAATTTTGGATTTTTCTGATAATATGAGAATCTGACATAGACTCCATAGCATATAAGGTGATGTTTTGCTGATAAGTATTCATTTATAATCACAATATACTATAAGCAAAATACACACTCTTCATGATTCAATTCAAGGAGAAATATATTTATGTTGAGCAGAATATGCATTATTAAGAGGTGTTCAAAGATACCAACATCAAATCTGGGGCCCAGGAGCTCACAATTTATTGTATGATAAATAAGTATCTATAATGAAAGGCAGGTTTTTTTCTCATAGTGTAGTTTCCTTTGGTTTTCTTCCTCCAAATTTTTATTTAAATAGCAGATTTTTCAAAGGCTGTGAATAAGGAGAAAAAAGAAAGAGATATTCATTGAGAAGGGTAGAGACTATTTATTTTACATATAATAGGATAATAATCAGCTTGCAGAAAAACTTAAATGATAAAACATACCTAGGATATATAAAATGTGTGTCTGGGTGGCTCAGTCGGGTAAGCATCTGCCTTCCATTCAGGTCATGATCCTGGTGTCCCAAGATGGAGTCCTGCATTAGGCTCCCTGCTCAGCGGGGAGTATGCTTTCCACCCCCCGTCTGCCCCTCCCCCTTGCTTATGTTTTTGCTCTCTGAAATAGATAAAATCTTAAAAAAAAAAAAAAACAAGATAAAATGAATAAGTAAATTATAATGGGTATGTTCAAGACACATCCATATATATGCTGTACGTATATATTATGTTACCCTCATTTTCATATTGCTTTCTCATTCAGAGTTTATACCACAATAGCTCTTCAAAAGCTCTATATTTTCCTTCATCTGTAGAGATAACCACTTCCTGAATTATTCTTCCTGGAGTCATTCTTGAGGCTTACGTGTTAATTTGTCTGGAATTCTTTAAGGCAAACACACACATTAATGCTATTCCATGTTAATCAATGCCCATATTGTAATTACCACATCAAAGCATTTATAACACTCAATTATAAATGTCTTTTTACTGGTCTACTTTTTATTGTAGATGCTGTGTAGAATATTGAATCTATCCATACTGTCTAAATTAATTCTCCAGATGGGTAATCTTGGCCTATTATAAAACACCTCCGAGTTTGCTATAGCCTTCATTTATAATTTGCAAATAATGTTTTAAAACCCACCTCTGGAACTTTCAGTAAACATTAAATAAGTTAGTACATGTGAAAGACTTTAAATAGTATCCAGAATATGATATAAAAACGATTTAATTATTCAAAATTGTATCACTAACATCTACCCACTGGCATTCAATACATTTAAAATATATTTGTGCAATGAATTAATACATCCTTATCCATAGACAGAGTTTGAAAAAATGCATATCAAATATTGAAAATTACTCTGTTTATATGGTAGAAATTCAAGTAATATTCTATTTTATGCTGAGTTTAGCTTAGTGTTTCATTATCTAAGTTTGATACATTTTACATGTCTTATTTCACAAAGAAATTTTTGCCACTTAAAATATATTTATTGATATAAAGTAAACTTGAGTTATTATTGTGAGTTCTCTGTTATTTCTTTGATAGTCCAAGGTTGAAAAATTTCATCTTATAAATCATTTTTTAAAAATATATTCTGCTTTCTGGAAGACCTTATGCCTTTCAAGACTTTTAAAATATATTCTCCAGTTTTATGATTTTGTTTTTTACAATCAAATACTTTTTTCATTCTAGGGAGTGAATCATGAATATTTAAATTGTTTGTTTACTTTAGAGTCTAGTCAATGTTAGCAAATTTTATCATTTATTGGCATGAGTACAACAAAAGGTACAAAATACCTTTTACCTATGTATTTTCTGTGCCATTTTAAAAACTATGTTTTTGGATTTCATGTTCTGATCAATTTCTCTCTTAGACAATTTGGTGCCCATATCAATATATGTAAACATTTGTAGATATGAAATGGGGGATGTTATCAGCTATGGTAAATTCTCTCAATCTTCTCTCATTTTCTTATTTATATATTTTTTTCTTTCCTCTTCTCATCTTGCTTTTACTTTTATTTCACCAGGAAGGTATGAAAACTCAAAATTTTTGTGTCTAGTGATAAAAGTCCAAGATTATAAAGTCAAAATGGAGAAAACTACAAGAACAAATAAGTCTCTCATTAATTGACAAATGACCACAAATAATGAGCAGAATGAATATTTGACAAATACATATAACAGATTTGAATTTATGTGCATATTTAAAATAACATACTAAACAGAACACTTCATTCATGCAAAATACACATTCTTTCCAGCACATGGGATGTATATATATAGCAGTTGGTCATATGTTGCATCACAACAAATTTCAAAGATTTGAAATTATATAGTTCTCTAACATCTCAGTATAATGTAAAAAAAAAAAAAATCTGCTTAAAAGGTAACTGGAAAATATCATATGTTGAAAATTAAGGGATATACCTCTAAGAGAAATGAAAATAAAAGAAGATAACAAAAAATTGGATAACTTTTAAATTAATGGATGTGTTAACTAACACTGTTATGGTGACTGTTTTACAATACCTAAGTATTCAATTAACATGTTATACACCTTAAACTACACAACATTATATGTCAATTCTAACTCAATAAAACTGAAAAAATGGTTTTTAAATATTAAAAGATAATGAAAATATAATATATCAAAATTTACGACCTATAATGAAATCAGTACTTAAAGGAATTTTATAGTTATACATTTATATATTAGAAAAAAAAAAGTTTAAATAAAAAAAGAAAAAGTCTGAAAATTAGTGATCTATGCAACTATCTCAAAAACATAAAGACAGATCAGAAAATTTGATCTAAAGAAAAGAGGAAAAAAATATAAACTTTAAGAGTCAAATTTTTAAAAATATTTTAAAACTCTATCCAATAATTTAAAATTTTTATAGTAGGTTATTTAAAAGCTCAATGAAGTGCTATACCTCTGGAGAAATTGTTCAAAAAGAAATAAGACAAATAAATAATACCAGAAATTTAAAATAATTACCATTGTAAAACTCACAGATATTATAAAGATCATAAAATCATATTGATATAAAAATTGGAGTTATCAAACAGCATTAAAAAAAGCAGTATCTTACACATACACAAAATTCGATCCTTAAGTGGGTTCAGTATCTTTTTAAAAATGAAAATAAGGGTGCCTGGGTGGCTTAGTTGGTTAAGTGTCTGCCTTTAGCCCAGGTCATGATCTCAAGGTTCTGGGATCCAGTCGCATCGGGCTCCCTGCTGTGCTAAGAGCATGCTTCTCCCTCTGCCTCTGCCTCTCTCTCTGTCTCTCATGAATAAATAAAATCTTTAAGAAAGAAAAACAAAAATGTCAATAAATAAACACAGCTTATAAACTGTCAGCTTTACAAGTAACTAAAAAATGCAAAACTTAATTATCTTTGTTAAAGGATATTGTTTATTTATTTATCAGAGAGACAAAGAGAGAGAGCGTACAAGCAGGCTCCCCACTGAGCAAGGAGAACAATGCAGAACTCAATCCCAGGACTCTGAGATCATAACCTGACCCGAGAGCAGACAGTTAACTGACTGAGCCACCCCAGCATTCTGCAAAACTTAATTATTGATATTATCTTCTATTTAAATAAAAATGTTAACCTCTTAATATAGATCAAATTTCAAAGCAAGCAAAGTAACAGCATGAGATAGTTATTTCCCGTCATTTAGCAGCAGTATTAATCATGTCTTTGACCCCAAACCTCTACTTCCGAAAATTTCTCTGAACAAAGCAATGCAAAATGCTGCCCTCAGTGTATGGTCAAAGGTATTCAACCCTTTCTTATAATTACTCAAATCAGCAGAAATCCAAAAGTGCAAGAGAAAGGATATAATATTATCATGTAAGGACTTCCTCTACTGCAGGACAACAGTTTTTGCTGGAAAGTCTGCAAGGGAAATGATGAGTAGTGGATCCACAGAAAATTCAAAGACTAGGCACTGCAGCAGTTTTTGTGTCATTTGGTCAGGTAGAACACACAGGCACTGTCCCAGAAATTGTCATTGGTAAGGTAAAAGCCTACCCAACCCTTACAAATGTGAAAGAGATGCAAGCCTTTTTAGGGATGTTAAGGTCTTGGAGGACTTTTATTCCCCATCTGGCACAATGCCTCTGTCTCTATTGCTTCCTGGTAAAGGAAGAGCATGTAGGGGACTGGGGATCAGAGCAGCAGGCTGATTTCACTACAGCAAAAATACTAATAAGACAGATTTTATTTATTTATTTATCAGAGAGAGAGAGTGCACATAAGCAGAGGAGCAGCAGGCAGAGGGAGAGGGAGAAGCAGGCTTCCCACTGAGCAGAGACCAACATGGGGCTCGATCGCAGGACCCCTGGATCATGACCTGACCTGAAGGCAGACACTTAACCAACTAAGCCACCCAGGCACCCCAAGACATATTAAACCTCTAGGCATCTCCCAAGCAGGGTTACCATTTGAGTTATACGTGTTTGATTTCAGAAAACATGGGTTGGACGCTGTAGCAGAAACAACAGAAGGAGAGAATATCCCTAGGATTTGGGTCCCAGCTCTGGAGGGAGCAGAAACCTGAAATACTCCCACAGAACTTCTCCTAGCAGTGTAAGCAGTGCTCTTCCAGGTACAGCCTCTCCCAAAGGCACGTTATATGGTGATAAAAACATAGACCCATCTCTGCCATGGCTCAAACCCCAACCTTAACCAAAGGACATGCTTATTTGCAACAGAGGAGCATCTGGTCCTCCAGCCCCCTGTCACTGGAATGTGAGTGCTATTAGGCCCTGCAGAATATGCAGATTCCCCATGGGAATCTATTTCTGTGGTGGCCTCTGTCACCCATAGCCAGAAAATGAGGGAAATTCCTGCTGATGCCTGTTATTCAGATGGATCTAGTCTAGGCAATTCCATTTGCATGGACTGCAATTGCCAATCAGCCCAACACTAGCACTGTCTGGATGGAAACAGGAACAAGCCATAGCAGCTGGTGGGTGGGACTCAGAGTGGTTTTTCTTGTAATCGCTTATGAGTCTTGTCCCTTAACCCTTTACACTGACAGTTGAGCTGTTCTAAAGGGATTAACTTTACGCGTTGGAAAATGGGAAGCCAAGGGGTGGGTTATGAAGAGGACCTTGTGGGATCAGGATATGCGGAAAGACATTGGGTTCACCTGCAAGAGATTGAGGCAGTGTCACTCTCCCACAACCTAGCTCATAAGACACTGACACTTGCTGGCATCAGGAAGCTGATGCCTTAGATCAGGTATGAGCCCCAGCAACTGACCCTTCAGTCGATATAGCAGATTGGATACTAGAAAGGACTGACACAGCAGTTCCCAGGGCAGATGGCTATTGCCAAGGATGCTGGATTACCCTCGAAATACAGTGATTTCATTAATGCAGTAACAGCTAACCTTCTAAACAATATGAAAGGCAGCTACCAAAGGAGCTGGGTACACCCATCTGAGCTCCCAACTAGTAAGGCATTGGCAAATTGATCATACTGCCGCCCTCCTTCAAGTGAAGGTTCTTAATATGCCCTGGTTTGTGTGGACACAGCATCTGGTTAAACCAAGCTTTCCCATGTCACCATGCTAACCAATCTACTACTGTTACGGAATTCAAGAAGCTGAGTACCAGGTATGGATGCCCTCATTGAATAGATAGTGATTGGGGGTCACATTTCAAAAGTCATGATGTATAAGACTGAACAAAAGAACATGCCATTGCATCCAGTTCCATCTCCCTGCAAGCAGCAGAGTTAAAAACAAAAAGAATATTAACACAGGAGATTAAGTTACTAAGTAAAACAGCTTTCATTGTGTGCACTAAAGTACTATCTTGGGGTTTAATACCTTTAAATGATCAACTGGTAGGTCCTTTGCCCTGACTCTCACCGTGGATCAATACTCCATGTTGTTCAGAACATCAAGCCTCATCATGCCTGGGAAATTATCTACTGGAATTTACAATATGATGTCTTGCCAGGGTGGGCAAGTTACTTTGTACTCCTGGGTAAGGGGAAACTACTCAATCTCCACTGGGACCTTATTGTCCTGCTGCAAGATTTACTTGTTGAATGCATTATACTTGGCATAGAACATGCACCATTGAAAGAGGGGAGACTGTAGGGATCCTGGTCTGGAATATCCCATCCCCAGCCCCTCTTACACTTGCCAGTGCTGCCTCCAGTAGCCATCGTGTATGGTATGTACAACCTGGTCAAATTCCTAAAGTTGCAACCACATCCCCATCTAAGGATCTGGACATAAGTGTAATTCTTATCAAGGGGAATACTTCCCCATACAGGATCTTGGCTAAATATCTGTCTTTCATCCTTAGATTTCTGCTGCTTCTGTGGTGTCCAGTCATGTGATCAGCACCTAATGGAAATACTTCTCTACAGTGGTTCCATTTGCTTGCCTGATGAAGAAATCAATCCAACTGTAGGGTGTGAGGGCAGCTGTTCTCTCTAGATTTTGAGGATTGCCATGGTGGGCATCACCATTCCAGGGAGGCAATTAGAAGTTTCAAAAGCAGTACACTAAGGAAGAACAAACTAGAACTAGTGTTCTCAATTTACCTGACATTACCAATACTGATCCAGAAACTGACCTATAGTACACACTTTCAATTACACTAGGTATGGGAGTTCTCATTTTGTCAAACTCCATAAGCATCCTGTCAAACTACTGACCAGAGGGTCCTAAAAATACCACTATTGGATAAATGAGTAGTTATACTCAGTTTTGGGATGGGTTTATGTGGCTTACCCCAGATTTTGAATACCTAGCACCTGGGCATCTCTATGTTGGGAACAGAAAAATCACTTTAAAAAGAATCAATCTAGTTATACCAGGAATATGGGATGGATATCACCAGAATGGTGTAGTCATTCTGCCATATTAAAGGATAGCAACTGGTTTGGCATTGACTGGTTGTATCACCAAGTATGCATTAGGTGGCTCCAAATGGGACCCAGTATGGTTTCTACCTGGGTTGTTGGGCTGCTGTGCCCTGGGTTTTCCTGGGGAGAGGAGAAAATCTGCCCCATGGTTACAATTGCCAACCTCCTCCTCAAGGCAGGTAAGCATTGTCTGTTGTCTACTGGTGTTATCATTTGGTTGCAGTCTTTGTCCCCTTCATTAGGCTGGAGTACATTATAATACACATAGAAGACTTCATTAAGTTTACCCAGCAAACCTTAAATGACAGCCAATAGAGCCTGTTCTCACTGAACACTAAGGAGAATATCTGTCCTCCAAAATGGTATAACTTTGGCCTGCCTCACAAAGATAAACTTGTGACATTATACAAACAGAATGTTGTGTGTTCATACCTGATGAGTTTGCTAGTGTATCACCTCTAGTAAATTACATGAGGGCACAAACAAATGCCCTGAGCAATATGTCCCCCAGACTAGAGGGCTCAGTAAATCAACAATTGGGATCATGGGGCTGTTGGTGGAAAAAGTTGTTACTGATCTTGAGAATTGCTATCGTAACCTGTTTTCTCTTGCACATGCCAATATTGTTACTTCCGTCTCCAATGCAGCCAGATTGTTATTAAATGAGCTACCTCCGTGCTAGTGAAACTCTTTGCTTACTGCTGAGGTCACAGTGGAAGGAAGAGGAGTGGAAGAGGAGCATACAAGACTGTAAGAGCCCATCACAATAGGTGCAATACTGGAAGAAATCATGAAAAAGACATGACTGCCAGTTGATCCTCAAGCTAGACTTGGGTAATCCCCACCCCCTTCCCAGTCCTCAGAAATTTGGTTTCACCTGCCCTTTCTGCTCTCAGAAGCTGCTCCAAAGATACAGTCTTGAGACAGAGATGTGGTGTGGAAGCTATCTGGCCTGGGTACATGACTAAAGCCAGTTAAAGCCTCTATATAGAATCTTCTAAGACTCCAGCAGGCAGGTGTGGAAATCTACTCATCTTTCTGCTGCCCAGGATGAGCTTCTCAAGTGTTCCTTGCATATGAAACGTGCCACCCACCAATCTGGACTGGTCTGCCTCTTTCTTTGGTGTCTCCTTACCCTCCGGGTGTACAGAGTCTGGTTTTAAATTATACCTGGAAAGTTCTCAAAGAGGTTGTGAACCAACAGATGCATACACTGAAACACCATGCAGCCACTGAGAATATGAAAAATCTAATGGCAGAAAGATTCTTATATAGAGAGAAAATAAAACAAGATGTAAGTTATTTATATGGTGTTGCCTCATATGTGCAAGTATATATCTTTCCATTTCTGAATTCATCCACTAATTTTTATGTTATATTTCATCCATTAACTGCTGTAAAAGAAAACATATATACTAGCAGTCTCCATGTGGTGAGATTATAAGTGGTTGTAATTTTATGTTTTCCTCCCTGTACTTTTTCTAATTAGCACATTTATCTTTTTTTTAATCAGCAATCGATAAATAAACATAATAAACATATGGAACCAATCTAGGTGTATAGACTCCATTAAGTAATATTGCTTTAAACAGACATCTTTCACTTTGAGTTGGCTAAACATCACACACCATAGATTTCACTTCTTGTTTCAAGCTTTAGTAAAAAAGAAAAAAAAAAGTATTTTATTGTACACAAAACTTTGAAAAACATGTAGAAATGAACACATGCAATATTGCACCTGCTCTTGTCCTGGAATACTCACAAGCACCAAGGTTGTTCGGGGTCAGACATTTTTAGTAGATTGAATGTAGTGAACTCTGGGTGCTAAGGTTGTGGGTGATCATGAATGTGCAGAGAGGCCAGCGTGAGCCATTATGCAAGGATTAGGAACACCCATGTAGTACGAAATTTCACTGGTCAGTGGAAGAAATGACTGCAATCAGCCAGTCACCTTAAATACATACTACATTGTACTTAAAACCAGTGGGTTTGGTCCACAGTCATTATCCAACACAGCATCACTGACTATAAAATTATGTAAAAAGCAGAAATAAGGCAACATATAAATTTCCAGCAATCCAGATCACCTTAAAAATAGGATGGAGCTACAGTTTTATGCTAAGTGAAATAAATCAGAGAAAGATAAATGCCATATTATTTCCCTCATATGTGAAATTTAAGAAAAAAACAGATGAACATAGGGGAAAGGAAAAAAAAAGAGAGAGAGAGGAAGGCAAACCAAAAGACAGACTCTTAACTATATGTTAACTAACTAGAATTTAAAGAAAAAATTGAAACATAGGGGTGCCTGTGTGGCTCAGCCTGTTAAGCTTCTGCCTTTGGCTCAGGTCATGATCTTAGGATCCTGGGATTGAGCCCTGAGTTGGGCTCCCTGCTCAATGGGGAGCCTGCTTCTCTCTCTCCCTCTGTTTGCAGTTCCCCCACTTGTAGATGGGCTCGTTTCTCTCTCTCTCTTTCTCTGTGAAATAAATAAATAAAATCTTTAAAACATTTTTTGAAACATAAAACAACCCTTAAAAAAACAAAATAGTACTTTTTTCTGAAGGCCAACTGGCTCTATTGGAGGTAACAAGACTTTAATAATACTCCTGACAAGGCTAACTACAAGTTTAGGTTCAGAAGTCAACAGTAAATCAACTTCTTCTGACTGCAAACTGTCACTCATGCACAAGACTGAGCACATCAGGAAAAAAATTTAAGATAATAAAATCTTAGAAAATAGAAAATTATTAGAATAATTTTAATGTAAGATCTTCAAGGTGGAAGAGTCAGATTGACTTTGGAGTTTCTCAAGAGCCCTGTCCCAAGAGAATTACAGGTTGAATATTGAGAACAACTACAAGCTAACCAATCAGATAACTCAGATGAAAAGGACACATTCTAAGAAAGACATAAGCTACTGAAAATGACGCAAGAAGAAACAGAATATATGAATAACCCTAAAGCAGATAAGGGAACGGAATCACCACATTTAAAACTTCTCATAAATAAAAGCCCAGACCCAGATTGCTACACTAGTAAATTATGCCAAACACATAAAGAAAAATTTATCTAATTCTTTAGAAATTCTTCCAAAAAAAACAAAAGAAAAAAATACCTCCTATTTCATTCTATGAGGCTTGTATCATCCTGATGTCAAAATTGAGGGCATCTCAATTAGATAATATCATAGACTAATATTCCTTATAAATATAGACATAAAAATCTTTATCAAAATAATAGCAGAGGTTCCTGGGTGACTCGGTTAAGTGGTTAAGCATCTGACTCTTGCTTTGCCTCAGTTCATGATATCAGGAGTCATGGGATTGAGCCCTGAGTTGGGCTCCACACTGATCATAGAGCCTGCTTGAGATTCTCCCCCTCTCCTTCTGCCCCTCCCCCTACTCTTTCTCTCTCTCTAAATAAATAAATAAATAAATAAATAAAATGATTAAAAAATAGCAAATTGAATAAAGTACATATAAAAAGGACTATGTACCTTGATCGAGTGGCCTTTATCCCAGGTTTTTAAGGTTTGTTCAATAGCTAAAAATCATGCAATTTAATGCAAGATACTAATAGATTAAGGAAAAAAGAATATAATCAGTTTTTTAAAATATTTTCTTTATTCATTTGAGAGAGAGAGAGAGAGACAGCAAGCAAGCATGAGCAGGGGAGTGGTGTAGGCGAAGGCAGAGGGAGAAGCAGACTCTCCACTGAGCAGGGAGCCCAATGTGGTGTTCAATCCCAGGACCTGGAGATCATGATCTGAGCTGAAGGCAGATGCTTAACCATCTGCACCACCCAGGTGCCCAAGAAAGTAGTCATTTTAATAGATGCAGAAAAAGCAATACCTATTCATGATAAGAATACTCAACATACTAGAAATAGAAGGTAACTTTTTCAACCTGATAAAAAGCATCTAAGAAACTGATAAGCAAATCAATAGAATATAATTGGTCCATAAAATGCAATATTATTTGTCAATAAAAAGGAACAGTGTTCTAATACATGGCTATAGCATGGGTGAAACTTCAAAACATTATGTTAAGTAAAATAAGTGAGTATCAAATTAACACATATTGTATGATTTCATTATATGAAATTTCCAGAATAGGAAAATCTTTAGAGACAGATAGTAGATTACTGGTTACCAGGGACTGAGGGAGAGGACCTATGGGGTTTCTTTAGGGGATGAATAAAATATTCTAAATTAGATGGCGGCAAGAATTACTTAACTATGTGAATATCTAAAAGTGACTGATGTATATTTTAATAGGGTGAATTGTATAACATGCAAATTAAATTTAATAAAGCTGTTATTTTTTGAATAGAGAAAAAAGAACAATTAGAATTTACACATTGAGAAATTATTTTAAAAATTGTGATACTAGATTAGAATATTTTGAAGTGCAAATACAGGGAAAGTATAATATGTCAAAAATTTAATATGATGTTATCCTTAAGGTATCACAATGAAAAATGTTATATATAGTTAATGAAACATCAGTTTTACTTATAATTAATAGAAATTGTTTTCTCTGTAAGAACCCTCAATTAATTCAGCAAAGAATGACATATAGAATGACTTGATAGTTCCCCAAATTTTCCATTGTGCATTTCACAGATATTAACAAAGGAGATGTGCTAAGGAATTTTACAGCCTGTAGCATGTGGTATACTTAATATAGATTATATTTGACTGACTCAAATTTGTATTTTCAAAATTGTTATGAATTTCTAGAAAATTAATATTCCTTTACCTTAACATACAACCTACCTTTCATGCTTTTTCAAGGTAGCTTTAGATTACAAATTCAAACCAACATAAAGTGTATAAGGAATCTAATTAAAAGAAACACAATTCCAAGACAGTGAGAAGAATCTGTAGAATTAATTTAATGGCACACAGCTACAAATACCAATACTAGTGTTATTGACTAGTGTAACAGATTTGTTCTGGGATTTATGTCCCACATTGATCTGGGTTCAAATCCTAGCTCTACAGTCCGTTTGTGCTCATGAACCAGTCAACATCAAGTGCTCTTGCTATCCTCCAGTCCGTCAGGCTATAAAATGAAGGGGATGAACTACATAATCACTACAGCTGCTTCCAGCACTAAATTCCTATTTTCCACATCTCCAATTTTGAATTTTTATTGCTATTGTGTTTAATACCACTGAACTTGAAACACATCCATTAAAAAAAAGTATGATGTTACATATCAAACCTCCAGATCACCCTTGAATAAGAAATATGATTGTTTTTGAAATTAAATAAAAATATTACTTCACTAGATCCATTTAAGAAAGAAAACTAAATATTTGTAACCAGGCCAATTTAAGATGAAGGTGGAGGATGTCTATTGATGCACATATTTCAAAATGTTTTCTAATATTTCTACTTTAAACATGTTTGTGTGCTATGTTAATCATTTTAGAGTTTAGAGTCTCTGTTTAATACATGCATATTTTATTTCTTATTTAGATTTTTGTGTAATTTCTTCATTTTAGCTTTCTTCCATGGTGAATGACTCAAGAATATTTCAGTATATTATTTATGCTGATTACACAAATTTATAAACCACTGCAACATAGTCAGAGCTAACTTTAGGAGAAGATAATCTAAATAGTAAACAGGAGGACTACTTAAATAAAAGACAATATGCATATTTAATAAAAATTTTCAAGATTTCATAAAAAATGCAAATTTAAATTGTTTTACCATGGCTGGGAACAGAAGAGAATTAGATAGTTTATTCCTGCCAAATTAGATGTATAACTGCTTTTTAAACTGGAAATAAAACAGCTTTGGAAGAAAGGGAAGAACATAAAGTGTCCTTGATACTAAAAATGGATCATGCAAAATATGAAAACTCTCTAGTGTAAACAATATAATTAGAACAATAAATTTTAATTCTGTATGCCAGTTATTTAGTTGAGGATGAAACAATTCCCTGATTCACACTTTGCATTACTGTTTCTTTGATAGTCTGCCGTTATATACCCCGCGGACAATGTTGCTGTGGCTGTGAAGGATATTTCCAGCTCTTTACTTTGTTGCCTTATTGGCAAAGAAAAATCACACTTGTCAAACTTTTGTTAAAATAAGTTATAACGAATTTCTGACAATGCAAGTAAGCTCAAAGTATGCATAAAAATAGCTTTTGGAAATACAGCCAGCAGCAACGTAACCCATGGGATAGCACAGTTATAACACAATACAAGTCAGATAATGGTTCTTCAGAATTTAATTAAGTCTGAAGGATTAAGTAATGTAAAGAATTGATTTAAAACTATTTTTTATGGTGAAAAGAAAAGGAGAAAAGGATTAGAACAAGACACTAGTCAGCAACCGATTTCCAGTGCATCATAATTAAGAGAGATTTAAAGTAATAATGATGGTAGGGGCAAGGTTTGGCAATGGTTAGTAAAAATTTAGTTTGTAGTTCAAGTTACATTGCTAATCTTAATTGGGACTTTGTTTTTTCTTATTTCTAAAAACCCTTCAGGATTTTTTTCTAAAGCTGCACTTATATAGCACTAAAAATTATTTGGACATTAGAATTCAATCTAGACATTATTCTTCATATAAATCAACATTTTCAGTAGTTAATAAAAGGCAAGAATCATAACTTTTAACATCTGCATTCCAAGATAATTGTTAATATGAGTACTACTGAAATACCAAAAGAAAAAAAAAAGCCAAAAAGAGAAAATTTGAAAATTTTATACCTTGAACAGAATTTGATTTAAATTGAGGTCTCATTCTTTTTTGTTTATTCAATCAAGTTTTCAATGATGTTTTTCATTTTTACCTTTGTTATATTTGTTTTTAATTAATTTGAAAGTATCCATTAAATAATTGTATACTGTTCGAATATACCATTAATTCCATTCACTGTGCTAGAATCTAAATGAACAAATTTTCTACCATATTGAATGTCAACATTTACTAATTTAGGGATATATCTGGTAAAAAGAGAATGAAATATATGTAATATAGAATATTTTTATTTTCTAGTATAATACAAAGTATACGAAAATATTACTTGTTTTAAACTGACCATTATTGCATAGTTATATACATTATCATAGAGAAAATCTTCAAAGTGACTGAGAAGATAATTAGAATTGGGAGCAGATTAATTAAATACATATTTTACATATTTTTCCTATAAATATATCAGTTTTCTGATAATTTTGCCATGGTCAACAGATCTTTTACTATCACAAATAACAAACAAGAACATTCATGATAAGGGGAATTTTTTATGCTGTTTATTCTGTGAGTAAAATTCGATTAATTTTCTCTTTTTTGTGTAAAAGTACAAAAGAAGTTTGGCATTTTTAGAAACATGCACAATAGGTTTTATCTAGCTAGTAAATAAGATCCGTTTATTAGAGAAAGAAAGAAAATGAGAGAGAGAATATAAGAAAAGGGGAGGGAGCCGAAGACAGGTTTGAACAAGCAAAGAGGATTATCTGACACAGTTTCTGTGATTTTTGGTAGTGGGACACAGCTGGCCAACTGAGTCTGCAGTGAGGAATGCTTGGTTAATAGATAATCAAACTCTCACTTTGCCCCATGATGTCATACTAGTGCTTTCTACTGGGCAAACCACCAGGAGCCAAAAAGAAAGGAAATTTTAATGTAGCCCAAATACATCAATGTATCAAGATTCATAGGGTGGAGTTTGGATCTCAATGTGAACATAAAGATATCCAGAACACCAACCATAAAGAAAAACTGAATCTCAGTAAGTAAAAAAAAACTACATCGTGAACCATTTTTACTATGTCAAGTCAGGTGTGCCTTAATATCTAAGAAGTGATAAATGCCAATCATTAGAGTAGCATGTTATCTGAAATGTTTTATAAACTTTATAGACATAACTAGATTGAATATAGTTGTAATCCTAGTTTATGTCAATAATGAAAAGGAGAAATTATCCTGATAGTGTAGGAAGTACTTTTATATTTTCTGAACATAAGCCTAGGTTTAGTATTAATAGGTAAAGATATCAAACAATTGAAACATCTTAACATTTTTTCTCAATTCTGAATAAATAATGATGGTTGGCATAACAAACTATGTTAAGAATAATGTTTATATAGTAGATGATCTTGTTTAGATGTTAAATAAATAATAAATCAAAAATATAAACATCAGCCTGGTCTATACATTCAAGTAGATCAAATTGAGAATTTATAAAGCAACTTTTGCTTATTTTGTGACATTACTGGTCTTTTGTAATAAATTACTAGTGAATTCAAGACAAATAGTGTTTCTTACCTTGTCCAATAAGAATAAAATATTCAATTTTATCTTATAAATAACAGAAATTAATATTTGCATATTTTACTGTTAGGATTTCTTTATTAGGAATTTGTTTTTAATAGCAGTTTCAAACTTAATTTACCCAAAAGAAATCCAAACAAGTTAATCCAAAGAACAAGCAAATTCCAGATTTGTTTTCTTTAAGATAGATTGATATCTAGCCAATTTTTATATTTAAGAAAAGATTAGAAGTTGAACTCTTTTCTTTATCTTATGTGTGTGTGTGTATAATACAAAGAAAATTTAAAATTCAAAATAAAAGGGGGGGAACAAACTATCCAATTAAAAAATGGGCAAATGTCTGAAGAGATTCCTCACCAGAGAAGTTATATATATGGCAAATAAGAATATAAAATTTTGTTCAACACCATGTGTCATTAAAGAATTATAAATTAAAACAACGAGATACCACTACCCACCAATTAGAATGGTTAAAATTAAAAAAAAAAACTGATAATATTGACTGACAACAAGGATTCAGGCAAGAAGAAATCCTAATTCATTGCTCGTGGAAATGGAAAATGCTTTAGACCCAGAAGCTAGTTTGACAGTTGCTTATGAAACTAAATTACTCTTACCATATAATCCAGCAATCACACATGCTTGGTATTTACTCACTTCAGTCCAAAATTTATGTCCATATAGAAACCTGTCATGAATATATAGAGAAGCTTTATTTATAATCACCAAAAAAGTGCAAGCATCCACGGTGTCCTTTAATAGGTTAATGGGTAAGCAAACTGATACATTCATTCATACTTTGGAATACCCTTCAGCAATAAGAAGAAACAAGGTATCAAGCCATGAAAAGACATAGAAAAACCTTAAATTTATATTGCTAGTGAAATAAGCCAGTCTGAAAATGCTACATAGCCTATGATTTCAATTATATGACATTCTGAAAAGGTAAAGCTTTGTAGACAATAAGTCGGTGGGTACCATAAACCTAGAATGGTTCTAAAATTTAAAAAGTTCAAGTTTCCATATTATAACTGCTTTTCAAACCCTACTGTGTGGCTAACAGTTGTACAATTTATTATTGTACAATTATTTTTTCATGTTCTTATTTGCTTCAAAAGTCTGGCAATCATTATTGGTATGCTATTTTGTGTGAATCAAATAAGTTTTCACAATATGGTGATGGAGGAAAGAATTTCTTAACAATTCTACAAGTCTCATTCCATGACCCCGATCCCTCCAAAATGGAAACTTAAATGTAGGATTCTGTATTGGAGTGAGCAGAGTAGTCTAATGAGCACACTTTTCTTTAGAAAGCCTATGCAGATAGTGAAGCAAAATGAGTGATCCAAAAAATGTTAATTTCATAGGGAGACAAACATTATGATTTTACTTATGGACAGAATGTATTCTTTATTCTATATCAATTTTGAAAATCAGAACTTACCTCAGGCTTGGTTATAGTTCTTTTAAACAGCCTTATAAATTCTACCTCTCACCAACACCTCCTTTTTTTTTTCTTCTTGTATTTTTCTTGCTTTAATTGGAGATCTGGGTTTGAAGGGTACATATAGGCAAGCAGTTTGTTTATCTCTTACCTCTTGATGATACCTTTAAAGCTAGCTGGTTATGAGATTCTCGACAGTGAGTTTCTTTGGGTCTCTCCTGGCAAGAAGAATTCTCCCTTATGTCCTGGCTGATTTTGATGACAGATTTTTTTGTCTTATTTATTTATTTATTTTTCCAATCAAGTTTTTTCTGTTTGCTATTTTCCAGGGGTTCCTCAAATGTTTTCATCTATCAGTAGCATACTTACTTATTTTATTTTTTGGTGCTGTTGTGTTATTTTATAATTTTCTTTCTCCATTCAAATAGAATTCTTAGAGGGAAGTCAGGTGTACATGATAGTTCTGGTCAAGTTTTAAATAAGAAATCTCTATGAGAATCACTTCTGAAATTGCTTGAAATAGCATTTCCTTCTGTCTATCATAATACCATCTCCTTACAAACTTTCAATAAATTTGATTGAGAATGAGTTTTGCCAATCTGATTTGCTGAGGAACAGAATCTGTTTCTAGAACAAACTGATAGAGTTTGCAACAAAACAAAAGAAAAGCAAATATTTTTATCTTAACCTGAGCATTACAGTTTGAAATTATTTGAGTAGAAGAATAAGGCCATAATCAATGTATATCATTAAAATGAAAATATAGAAGTCATTGTGATGTTTTATTCATTGAGAAGGTTCAGTTAGAGCAAAGCTTGAACATGCAAAGAACCTTTTCAAAAAGGTGAGAACTTTTGGATGGATAGCGTATGAATGCCCATTAGGGATAATTTCAATAAATATGCATATATATAAAACAAAGGGTAAGAATCAGTAAAAAAATTCCTTTTTCTACAATTTGTTAACCTATTTTATTTGTTTTTATTATAAAATGCTCAGTGGGAAAGGTCAAGTTTAGGGTTTTTCACTATGCTGACCTTTAGGTAAGCTACCTTTCTGAGCAATGTACAAAACATACTTTGAAGGGAGAAGTATATTATTACTTATCCAATATTGTTTTAAATTATTTTCATTTTAATATTTCTCAGCTATGTAGAAATATATAACTATGATGAATTTACTTAGTATTAACACATGAAATAGTAAACCAAAAAAAAAAAAAATGCAAATATAATATGATTGAGGGTATTTTTCAGCTGATCTAACAATGCAATTTCTTTTGAGTTTTCTATATCTTTACCATGGCGATGATTTCATTTTTCTACTACTTTTCTCTACTCAAAGCATTGCAGAACCAAAATGTTTGATTAGAAATCATGACTTCTTTTAATTTTACTCAATTAGAATATATTATTTACATTAAAAATTTGCTCCATTCTTTTCCTATTTGTATCACCATATATGTTTTACCATGTACACTAAAGTGGACCTACAACTATAGGACCAATACGACTATAAATGAAAAAGAACACACCAAAACACATTGCTTTGTAACACTTGATTTAAATTGCTTATACAAATGATTCAGAAAATGTTCATGTGAATTTTTGTATAATTATCTAAAATAAAACTGCATATTTTACACCCCCACATATATTCAGATATTGTATGTACATACATATTATGTATTTTTTTCAAATATGTATTTTCCAAATATACCTTGGCAAACCTTTCTCATTTCTTCTATAAGTCTTTGGAGAATTGTAGAATGGGTAATCAAACACACCTTCCCTTCACTTTATCCTGCGTAATTAGCAAAGTATAACATCTTAGAATTTTTCTAAAAAAAACCCGAGAATCTTATTAGCAGTTAAATCTATGGGCATGTTGCAAAAAGAATGATGAAATAACAATCTATAAAACTTACTTTAAAAGGATATAGAGGTCACTATGCATAGTTACATATGTTGATAAAGGAAATATGGTTCACGTTAAAAAGAAACTATCAGAATTACTTCTTTTGCCTTAAAGATGTCAGATATCACATTAGAATTGACAAAGATCATTCATTCTATCTTTAGCTAAATGTTTTCAATTAAATGTGCCTCACCAGCATAAGATCTTGATTGGTTTGCGTTTTCAAATGTGTACTGGGACAGCATTAATTTTATGTCATCCAGAGCTATCTATAGTGATACAATCAAGGGCAATTTCATTTTCTTAATGAGATTCCTCCTAAGAGACTTGGACAGAATGAGACACAAGTTAGGAAATTTAACATATATCCCTGGGGGGAATGTTTTTCCTTGAAAGGTAAAAAAATAAAGATAAATAGCAACGTTTAACTTACAAAGTATTTCTTCTCTTAATATTTCAACTTAAATATTCAACATTTAACTTACAAAGTATTTCTTCTCTTAATACTTCTTACAAAGTATTAAGGCCTGAAATAGTGAAGGATGGCCCTCCACTATAGGGCACTTTGGTATAAGGATTATTTTGAGGTAAAGGCATTTGTAAAATGGTAGGTACAAGAATAGCATGCTGACCTCCCCTTTTCTTCCTGAAAGCAGGAGATAAAAATCCCCTGTAAAAGAAAGATTCCTTCCCTGTTTCAGGAGGGAAGAAACATTCTTATCACCAGAGAGGGGGAGCAGAGACCAAGAGAACTATACAAACAGGCCTTGTTAAAATAACTCTTCCTTTATTCTCTTCACTCATGTTAGTTACTTTTCCACAGTTGCCTGTCTTTGTTCAACCCGATATAATGGTTAGGCAGAGCCACTACTTTGGGTCTTCATTTTTTTTATGAGGGGTTCCCATATATATGTAAGAATTTGTAGGGTTTTTTTCCTTTTAATCAGCCTTATGTCAATTTACCCCTCAGGCCCAGTTGGAGACCTTAAGAGAGCAGAGGTAAAGTTTTGCCTCCCCTACACCATTAAGACAGTTCTAATACAATAGACAAATTAAAATGACGGGGCTGATTTTCCTTTCATTAATTGGGTTCTGCACCTGTGCTGAGATGACACTTCCATAATTTTATTTCATACTAACCAAAATAGTGACTGGTTTAAAGCTATAGCTTTATGTTAGTGTATTGTATGTATTGCCAAAATCCATATTATCTAGTAATATTTTATTCTTATTAGTCTAGCTTTGAATTCTCAGCGTTGTTTGAAAATTGCAGTAAAACACAGTGATAGCAATAAATAACAGAATACTCAAAAACATAACTGAATTATTAGGCCAAAGATTTCAAAACACTTTTTATTTTTTTGTGATAAAATGGACTTCCAGAATTTTTCATGTTAACTTTCAAAAGTAATTTAGTACCTTAAATTTAATATGTTTAATTGTATTAGAGATAATAGATGATTGATAAGTAGATAGGTAGGTAGGTAGATAATAAATAAAACCATAAGTAGTTCTATGATTATAAGTCATACTGAAGTTTCCTAATGAGAGTGATTTTTTTTCTAGTTCTCCTGAATTTTTTCCACAATTTCTTTGCAGTGTTATTTTCCCTCTTTTTAGTGATTATAGAATTATTCTTAGCAGGTTTAGTGTAAACTGTTTTCCCTTCTGCTCTTGCTTACCTTTTTGTAGCTGATATCATCCATTCTGTTGGCCTCAATGATGTCCTCATCAGATTTCTCTTCTGAACTTCCATTCTGACCAGTCAATTTCACTGGAGTATTTTACAAGAACCTCAAATTTAAATGGAAAACAACTGAAGATTTTAACTTCCCTTCCAAACTTGGCCATTCTCCTAGTGTGTAACAGTGAGATAATCTAATGCTCAAGCCAGAAACCAGGGTCCTATGCACACAGTCCTTTTCTCCTTCATGGGTCATTCAATAAATTCAATCCATCACCAAGGCCTTCAGTGTTTACTTTTTAAATCACTTTTTTAAAAAAGATTTTATTTATTTATTTGACAGAGAGAGATCACAAGTAGGCAGAGAGGCAGGCAGAGAGAGAGGAAGGAAAGCAGGCTCCCAGACCCTGGGATCATGACCTGAGCTGAAAGCAGAGGCTTTAACCCACTGAGCCACCCAGGCGCCCCACTTTTTAAATCACTCTTAAATTCATCTCTTTCTCCCCTACAGAGACACCAGTGCTACCATTAAGCCACAGCGAAAAATTTTACATTGCAGTAGTTTCTAATTAGTTTATCAGCCCCTAGTCTTTCTTCCCCAGAATCATTTTTTTTCATTGTGAAAAGAGAAAACATTTTGCAAAATTTTGACCTTGTCAGAAGCTTAAAATCCTTCACTGACATTTACTTAGATTAGTATCTAAACTCTTGAATTTAGCTTTTAAGTCTCTCTTCCTGCTGCTTCTTTTATTGACTACTCTCCACTGCCTCTGAACTTCATACTACAGCCACATGACAGAATTTTATTGTCTCATATCCCAAGCCTTTTTCATTTCCTGTTCCATGAATTATGCCTCTCCTTTCTCCACTCCAAAATCATTCAGCCAACTTCTACCTACTCTCCTGCCTTAACCTAATCATCATTTAATCCAGGAGAAACTCTTAGATCCCCAACCTCTAGGACAGTGGCTCTCCTATGACCTTGAAGCCTCACAACTCTATGCTGTGCAAACATTATCCTCATTTCAGAAATTAGAAGATTGCTTCAGAGCAGGTTAATAATATGCTAAAGAAAAAAACATCAGAGACAGGTTTTAAGCCCAATATATTAATCTAAAGTCTCCTATTTTAAATTATGCTATCTCACTAATACAGTTATGCACAAAATAGGATCCAATCACAGGGCCAAATTAATTTAATTTTTTCCCTTTTTTAAAACAATTATTTTATTTAAATTCTAGTAATTAACATATAGTGTATTATTAGTTTCAGAGGTAAAGTTCAGGGATTCATCAGTTGTGTACAACACCCAGTTGCGTACAACACCCAATGATGATTCATTACATCATGTGCTGTCCTTCACACTCATCACCGAGTTACCCACCCACCTTCTCTCCTGCAAATCTCAGTTTGTTTCCTATAGTTAAGAGTCTTTTATGGTTTGTCTCCCTCTCTGGTTTTATATTATTTTATTTTCCTTCCCTTTCCCTATGATCCTGATTTGTTTCTTAAATTCCACGTATGAGTGAAATCATATGATAATTTTCCTTCTCTGATTGACTTATTTCTCTTAGCATAATGCCCTCTAGTTCCATCCATGTCATTGCAAATGCTAAGATTTCTTTTTTCTTTTCTTTTCTTTCTTTTTTTTTTGATGGTGAAGTAATGTTTACATCACATCTTCTTTATCTATTCATCTGTTGATGGACATCAGTTCTTCTAATCCACAAGCATGGAATATTTGTCTATTTTATATATATATATATATTTTATATATATATATATATATATTTCTATTTCTCAATTGCTTTCATAAGTGTTTTATAGTTTTCAGAGTACAGATCTTTTACCTCTTTGGCTTGGTTTATTCCTAGGTGTCTTATGGTTTTTGATGCAATTGTAAATGGGATCAGTTCCTTAATTTCTCTTTCTTCTGTCTCATTGTTAATGTATAGAAATGCAACTGATTCCTGTGCATTGATTTTATATCCTGCCACTTTGCCGAATCCCTGCATGAGATCTAGCAATTTTTGGGTGGAGTCTTTTGGGTTTTCCACATAGAACATAATGTTATCTGGGAAGAGGGAGACTTATCAAAAAGAAAAGAGAAATGACCCAAATAAATAAAATCACAAATCAAAGAGGAGAAATCACAACCAACAACACAGAAACACAAACACTTAAGAGATAATAGTATGAAAAATTATATGCCAGCAAATTGGGCAATTTGGAAGAAATGGACACATTCCTAGAAATGTAGACACCACCAAAACTGAAACAGGAAGAAACAGAAAACCTGAACAGACCCATAACCAGCAAGGAAATTGAAGCAGTAATCAAAAATCTTTCATCAAACAAGAGTCCAAGACCAGATGGTTTTCCAGGGAAATTCTACCAAACATTTAAAGAAGAATTAACACCTATTCTTCTGAAGCTATTTCAAAAAACAACATTGGAAGGAAACTTCCAAACTCTTTCTATGAAGCCAGCATTACCTTGATCCCAAAACCAGGCAAAGACCCCACCATAAAGGAAAACTGTGGACGAATATCCCTGATAAAAATGGCTGCCTAAATTCTCATGAAGACACCAGATAATAGGATCCAGGAGTACATTTAAAAGATTATTCACCGGGGCACCTGGCTTGGTGGGTTAAAGCCTCTGCCTTCGGCTCAGGTCATGATCCCAGGGTCGTGGGATAGAACCCCATATCGGGCTCTCTGCTCAGCAGGGAGCCTGCTTCCCCCATTCTCTCTGTCTGCCTCTCTGCCTACTTGTGATCTCTCTGTCAAATAAATAAAATCTTAAAAAAAAAAAAAAAAAGATTATTCACCACTACCAAGTGGGATTTATTCCTGGGCTAAAATCAATCAATGTAATACATCACATTAGTAGAAGAGGGAACATATCTCAGTATCATAAAAGCCATATGTGAAAAGGCCATAGCAAATATCATTCTCAATGATCATTCTCAATATCTCAGCAATATCATTCTCAATATCTCAGCAAATATCATTCTCATTTTCAATGGGGAAAAACCAAGAGCTTTTTCTCTAAAGTCAGGAACACAATTTGCATTTAATTTAATTTAATTTTCAAAACTAAGAAAAGTAAGAAACTCATTGGAGGTATTTAAAAATATATAGATGATGGTTATCCAGGATAAGTCAAGCATTTCTAATGGAAAAAAAAAAAAAAAAGCTTAAATTGACATATGTTAAAATTTACTCCTCTCACAAATATATCTAGCTTTATCTCTCACCACCTATCTATATGTCTCTCTCTCTCTCTCTATTATCTACCGACTATCTATCTATCCGTCTATTTATGTCATCATCATCCACTTCAGCTACCATACTGCAAAGTGATGGCAAAGTCCAAATACATATATCAAATTCTCAGAAACAGTGCAGATTTAGTAATTTCTACCACAGTAACACATAAAATTAAAATATCAGCAACACAGGGGCCCCTGGGTGGCTCAGTGGGTTAAAGCCTCTGCCTTCAGCCCAGGTCATGATTCCAGAGTCCTGGGATCAAGCCCCACATCAAACCTCACATCAGGCTCCCTGCTCTGCGGGGAGCCTGCTTCCTCCTCTCTCTCTCTGCCTGCCTCTCTGTCTACTTGTGATCTCTGACTGTCAAATAAATAAATAAAGTCTTTAAAAAAATATCAGCAACACAGATGACAAATGTTGCATATCAACTAAAGTTTATGCTCGATCAACTGGGTTTTCTCCTTGTGTTTTTATTTAGAATCTAGAAGCTCCTAATTTCTGTATTATATTTTTAGTCCTGAAGAAAAAGAGTAAGAGAACTGATGGAAACATGCAATGGCTCAAACATCTGTTCAGATGTGGTCTGTGTTATATCTACTCTCAGGCATGGATAGATCCAAAGTCATTGGGATGGAACTTCAATTAACACAACAATGGGTTGGAATATGTGATATTCTTACTGGAGGAGAGAGTGATACTTTGGAAAAAATTATTATTTCTGATAGCTATTCCTGTGATGAGATTACTTATTCTTTCATTTCTGCCTTTCTTCTCATAAGTCTTTGCCTAATCCCACTTACTTTTGTACTATTAACTGAGTAGAGGAAATATTGATGAAAATGTTATAGAGTATGTGGCAGATACATGTTTATTGAACTCCATTACAACATGGAACTTCAAAGATGCTTATGTTACTGTTACTTCCTCAAGTTTCATTTTTGTCAGATTGTCAGTGAAAATTATTTTTGCAACAAGTTTCTATCCATCATTTCCTTGATGATTTATCTTCAGACTCTGCAGAGGCTCCTCTCTGCTTGAGTTTTTTCCCCCTTATGTCCTGGAAGCAAAGGAAGTGAAACTTTCACATATTTCCAATTTTAGCCCCCTTTCCCAAGGAAGGATCTTTTTTCTTCATAGATGATCCATTTGCTTCTGATCAGATTTTAATTTATCCTTAATCACTTCAGTTTGACAGTAGGAAATACTGATGAAATAAGCCAATTGAATCTACTCCTAGAGTCATCTCTGCTTAAAAGTACATGACATGAGTGTGCATGAGGCTGGTAATTTCCCAGTAGAAAATACCTATTTATTTCTAAAGAAAGGAGAGAAAAAAAAAAAAAAGTTTAGAATTACAATCAATCATAGATCATCATTTTTCTCTCTTTGACAATTTCATTTGTTAACATAACACTACATTTCATAAAAGCAGGAATGGGGATGAGAAATAAAATAGGTAGATGATAGATAGAAGATAGATGATAGATTGACAAATAGATGATAATAAATGTTGATAGACATGTAGATAAATATAGATGTTTATTTATCACAGAAATTTACACACACAATAATGCTATAATTAGTTTTGCCTTATATGTGTAAGAAATTAAAGTAGAAAGAAGTAATGGAAAAATCTTAAATTTAATTTTTAATCTTAAAATATTAGTAATGTTCAGTTTTGTTGAAATATGTTTTCAGAGAGTCACATATTGGCTTGTATACATAATTTCAATTAGAAATCAGATTGCATGTCATAAATATAAATATATTAGATATTATTTACATTGTCTTTAAGAATCATCAGCACTAAGAACACCTACAAGTTGTGAGCTAACATTACTCATTGTCCATTGTGTTTATAATGAACAACTCATAAAATCTTTTCAGAAGGCTCAAAACATATATCTAATAAGTAAATAGCTTATCATTCAATGTTTTAAGCATTTCTTTCAAGCACATAATAACTTTATTGATCTTGTTTGATTTTCAATTCTCTTTAATATATTATTTTACACAATCTCTCATCTTAGTTAAAATATTCTTTTTGAAACTAATTTTACAAACATATATATTATATATCTTTTGACTGCACCTGTCTACAGCGATAACACCTTCATTCCAAAAAATTGCCAAAAGATGAATAATTCTTTTCCTATGACACTAGCAAAAGTGAAGCTTTTTTTGCATGTGTTTTTCTAATTACTATACATGCATATTCATCCATTTACCTAATCAAATATTATTTATTGCCTACCATATGCCAGGCTCTATTTTATCACCAGTGATGTGGTAATGTAGAAAGCAGATAATGTCCTTGCCATTTTAGAAATTATCTTCTAGTGGGAAGACACAACAAAATATGTAAACAAAACCACATGTCAACACACTAACCTTAGAGAGTAAATATGGGGGAATTTAGTGGTGTAATAGAGTGACTCTATGGGTGGGATACTATGGAATGTGGCCAGAAAAGGCCTCTCTGGACATAATATATGCGAGCCAAAAAATATAAGGTCATAAGAAATCTCAAACTTACTCAGTGGCTAAATAATTGAAACAATGTAGCTCATAAAAAGTTGTTCATATTTTTCTCTAATTAGTAGGGTTGTTGTTTTGTTTTGTTTTGTTTTGTTTTTCAGAAAAGTAACAAAATACATTTTTGAATGGTCATTCTTAAAACCATGTGAAGACCTGACTAATAGCAGAAATACAATGAGGAAAGCAGAGAATCCAGTTAGGTGGCTATTGCCGTAATCCCTGTGACTTAGATCAAAAAAGTGGCAGTGAAAATGGAAAAAAGAAGAGTTTGAGTTATTGTTTGACAGAACTGAAAGGACTTGTGTTCGCAATGGATGTGACAAGTTTATGCTTCAGCATCTGTGTGGATGGTGGAGCCATTCATTAAGATAGAATTTGGGAGAAGCAGGTCTGACGGAAGGGCAATCAAGTTTTATATATGATGCATGCTAATATAAAAAAAAGTGGGAGATATTAAGATAGCATTTAGAAAAGCTATTTTGCAACATACAGTGGAAAGCCTACATAAGATACATATTTTGAGGATGCATGAATGTAGATGACTTTAAAAACATTAGGGGAAGGCAGGCTTAGAAGTATGTTGTGGGACATCCCAACATTTAGATTTAGTTAGAAGATAGAGGGTCTGGTGAAAAGAATGAAGTGAGTAAAAAAAATTAAAAAAGAAAGAAGAGAAAATAATCCATTGTCAGCCTACCATATCATATTTTTAGAGAGATGAAGTGCTAAAGAAAGAAAAGTGATGCTAAGATTAAGAACTATGCCAAGAGAAAAATACTCACAGTATTTTACATTATTGAAGCTGTTGAATCTAGTAAGATCAGTGTCATTGGAGTGGTTGACAGAGAAGTAAATAAAGGATAGATTAATACTGAAGAAGAGTTGAAGAAATGGCAACAGGAGTTTCATTGGTCCTTCAAAACATGTAATTTGTGGGAAATTATTTTTATAAATGGAAAAGTGATAGCTGTAACTGAGGGGGAAGGAAATTACTATAGATTTGGTAATAAAAATAATTTCAAGAGTAAAATTCTTGAGAAAGTAACAGCAGATTGGATCCAAAGCATGAGCATGGGTTGGAGTTGTGTGTTTGGCCCATTGTAGAAGCAGAAAAGTTTATCCACTGTACTATTAAAGAAAGATTATACAAGTAAGAAGGAAAGAAGTTTTGTAGATTTGGCATTGTGTAACAGAGGGAGTTTCTGCCTGATTGCTTCCATTTCATTAAAAGATTTAATATATGTAAAGCTCTTAGAACAGTGTCTGGCCCCAAGGAAGTATAAGTGTTAGCTATTAATATTTCTCAATGAAGTATGAAGCAAAGTCATCAGCTGAACATAATGGGGTGGGCAGAAAAGTGTAAGAAGAAAAAATGTGAAATAATCATTGTTAGGAAGGACTACTTCTTCACTTCTGGAGTCCCACCCTCTGAGCTCCCCTCAATGTGTAAAGGATTTACAAATTGTGTGACTCTGGTGTTTCTTAGTATTTTACTCATTCTGACCTTGAAGAGGTAGGAAACCATATCTCGTTGATAGTTTTGAAATAAAACAGAGGGAATGTATAGTTTGGTTTCATTTAAGTTTCCTCTTGGTGTAACTTCTTTGAGGTAAGCAAACTCCTTTGCTCCTCCTTGCCATGATGTTAAGTTCTTTCAGTGAATCTTCTAAGTTGAGATCTGTCCTGGCCCACCACTGCCCTACACTAGAGTTTATTATGAGTAGATCTACTTACCTATAAACATGAGCCATGTCCTCCAACTCAGACGTCACCATTAACAAAACTGATCATGTAGCTTCTGTCTAGGAGTCCCTTGTCTTTTTGGTCACTTGGTCTAGAACAGAAGCAAGGAACAAAGAGGGTATTTAACTGGTCTCCTTAGAGACTACAGCTATCTTCTAGAGATTACTAGTTGTGTAGAATTGGGAAAATTAATTAATATATCTTTAAATCAATTTCCACAGCAATTAAATATGGATAATAAGAGAACTGCTCTTGTGGGGAGTTCTGAAAATTTATAATAATGATTAAAAGTATGCTTGCAAGTCAGTACATGCTTTACAGTGTGAACTCTTTGTTTCAGTATAAGTCTTTATTAAGAATAAAGTGGAGTGAAACCAAAGATCAAGGGTACAAAAACAATAACACAGGAAATGGTTGGAAAAAGAGGAAGAGAGTATATTTAGAAAGAGCTTGAGAGTACATATTTAGAAAATCTCAGTTAGTCCATGGAATTTATGGACTCTGCTGGGAGATAATTCTTGAAATGGTATACCAAAATTTGAAAGCTGTCTCTACTTCATTTCCCAACCTGCTTATAGGGAAGGTGATGAGTTAAATAGGTAAGAGCTATGAATAGGTATTCAATCCAAGTCGAAAACATAACACCATGAAAATGACAAGACTGCTGGGATCCAAATTGTATTCTATCATGGTATTTGTTAAGTTTAGTGCTAAATATTCATGAATGTAAACATTCATTCAATAGTATTATTGATAGAGATTGTTGATTTGCTTGCTAAGGGAGAAAGATTTAATTACAATAATGCCTAGTACAACTGTTGAGTGGTGAGAGAGTGGTCACCAAAACTATGTGAAGTGAAATTGTTTTGTTTTGACCTTTGTTTTCTCCCCCTATATCCCTTGAAAAGAAAAAGAAGGAGCTGAGACAATGGTGTTTTAGGCAAGGAGAAAATCATATATGTATACATATGTATATATATGTGTGTATATGTATGTGTGTACATATTTTTTTTGACACGATAGAATGGAGTCCTGTAAAAAGGTTATCACCATGAATCAGATGAGACCGGAATGGAGCCTGGTTGTGGTAGATTGTCTTATTCTGTGTTCTAGGAAAATAACACATCCCTCGTCCTCATGTGGCTTTCAGTGATTCCCTATAGGTAAATTGTACTTTTACTCCCAGCCCACTGACTGGCTTTGCCTGGTGATTCACACCCGGGAACTGTAAATGAAGTAATAGGGTATCAGTTCCAGGGCAATGCTTTAGAATCAGTGGGCATATCTTCCCTTCACTCACTCGTTTCCTTGTTCAACAAGAACAGTATGTCCCAAGAGGGAATGCTTCTTCAAGCCCAGGAGTCAGAGCATGAGGCTTCATGCACCAGAAGCTATAGTGGTCTACCAGCAATTGCTGACTTCAAATGTGAGAGAAAAGGAAACATGTATGGCTGAAGGCCACCGAGATTTTAAGTTTCTTGTTAGATCCATGGTATATTGACAAGATATACTTAACAAAGCAGGATGATAGAAAGTAATGAATGGCCAACAAAAGCAAAAGGCAATTCTTAGTCACCTGGGTGGATAACGAACTACTATTAAAGTGCAGGCATTTTATCCTCAACAAATGCTGGTATATAAATGTTGTATTTTCACAAGAATAGACAAAGGATCTTATACTCTCAGGCTATCCTAGGTCAAACCAGAGTTAGTAGTAAGGCAAGGATAGTAACCTCATACCCCATTATTAAGGAAGAAGGAGGAATATGTGGATAACAATGAAAGGTAAAGATAGGATTTTAACTAGAGCACTGGGTGTGATGCACAAACAATGAATCTTGGAATACTGAAAAAATAAAATAAAGCTTAAATTAAAAAAAAAAAAAATTTTCTCAATTGTAAGAGAAAGACCTCACTTTAACCATAATCAATTGAACCATGTCTCAGGAATTTTCAGACTTAAACAGACTACAGTCACATTAGAACCAGTATCTTCAAGTTGCTTTTTTTTGTTTCTTATTTTGTTTTTTTTTTCTGGATTTATATTAATTTTTTAATTTAATTTAATATTTTTCAGTGTTCCAAATTTCATTGTTTATGCACCACACACTGTGCTCCATGCAATATTCCATGCCCTCTATAATACCCACCATAAGGCTCACTCAACCCCCACCCCACTCCCTTCCAAAACCCTCAGTTTGTTTCTCAGAATCCATAGTCTCTCATGATTGGTCTCCCCCTCCAATTTCCCCCATCTCACTTCTCCCCATCTCCCAATGTCCTCTGTGTTGTTCCTTATGCTCCACAATTAAGTGAAACCATATGATACTTAAGTTTCTCTGCTTGACTTATTTCACTCAGCATAATCTCTTCCAGTCCCATCCATGTTGATACAGAAGTTGGGTATTCATCCTTTCTGATGGAGACATAATACTTCATTATATATATGACCACATCTTCTTTATCCATTCATCCATGGAAGGACATCTTGGCTCTTTCCACAGTTTGGTGACTATGGCCATTGCTGCTATGAACATCGGGGTACAGATGGTCCTTCTTTTCACTACATCTGTACCTTTGGGGTAAATACCCAGTAGTGCAATTGCAGGGTCATAAGGTAGCTCTATTTTTAATTTCTTAAGGAATCACCACACAATTTTCCAAAGTGGCTGCACCAACTTGCATTCCCACCAACAGTGTAAGAGGGCTCCCCTTTCTCCACATCCTCTCCAACACTTGTTGTTTACTGTCTTGTTGATTTTGGCCATTCTAACTGGTGTAAGGTGGTATCTCAATGTGGTTTTGATTTGAATCACTCTGATGGCTAATTATGGTGAATATTTTTTCATGTGTCTGTTAGCCATTTGTATGTCTTCTTTGGAGAAGTGTCTGTTCATATCTTCTGCCCATTTTTGGACATGATTATCTGTTTTGTGTGTGTTGAGTTTGAGGAGTTCTTTGTAGATCTTGCATATAAACCCTTTGTAGTATCATTTGTGAATATCTTCTCCCTTCCCATGGGCTGCCTCTTCATTTTGTTGACTGTTTCCTTTGCTGTGCAGAAGCTTTTGATCTTGATGAAGTCCCAAAAGTTCACTTTTGTTTTTGTTTCTTTTACCTTTGGAGACATATCTTGAAAAAAGTTGCTGTGGCTGATGTCAAAGAGGTTGCTGCCTATGTTCTCCTCTAGGATTTTGATAGATTCCTGCCTCACGTTGAGGTTTTTTATCCATTTTGAGTTTATCTTTGTGTATGGTGTAAGAGAATGGTGGAGTTTCATTCTTCTACACATAGATGTCCAATTTTTCCAGCACCATTTATTGAAGTGACTATTTTTTTTTTCCACTGTATATTTTTTCCTGCTTTGTTGAAGATTATTTGACCATAGAGTTGAGGGTCCATATCTGGGCTCTCTACTTTGTTCCACTGGTTTATGTGTCTGTTTTTGTGCCAGTACCATGCTGTCTTGGTGACAACAGCTTTGTAGTAAAAGTTGAAATCAGACAATATGATGCCCCCAGGTTTTTGGGTTTTTTTTTTCAACATTTCCTTAGTAATTCAGGGTCTCTTCTGGTTCCATACAAATTTTAGGATTGTTTGTTCCAGCTCTTTGAAAAATGCTGTTTTTCCTTCTACATATCTTGGATCTGACTTATTTGAATAGTTTAATTCTGAAACAATTCCCAATAATAAGTGATGATACAGCTGGCTGTAATTTGGAGGCAATGATCACAGAGGAAGAAAAGCCAACTTAAAAAAAAAAAAAAAACTTATCAAAAAAGATCTTATTGTGTCTCTTCAGGCCAGGTGTCTGTCTCCTGGACGAATTACTGTGGACTGAGCAATGACTGACTTGATTGAGGTATGCAGAATAATAAGACAATCCCTTGAGAACTAGTTCAAGTTCTTAAAGGTTATTATAAAGAATAAGCGGGGGCTAGGTGTAATAAAATATGAAAGATGCCACTACATACAGTGGTTTCCTATGAATTTATTTTGAGCCTTACATGGTATATCCAGTGACAGTGGATATATTTTTGGAACCCAGAAGAAAGCCCTGCAGTGAAGCTGCAGATTCTTAAATCATTGACAGATAGATGTCAATTCAAGTCATAAATCTTTCTGTTCTGTTTTTTATAATCTTTTCAGTGAATTTTATATTCATTTATTTTTCCAGCTTAGATTTAAGTATCCTTCTTAATTTAAAAATTAATTTGGATCGTGCTTGTTTCAGCAGCACGTATACTAAAATTGAAACAGTACAGAGAAGATAGCAAGGTCCCTGTGCAAGGATGACACATAAGAATTAATTTGAATAATAATTTATTAATACATTTTAATTTGGATAATCATTTATTAATATATTTTAAACTCATAAGTAAATACACATGCATACATCATGTTTGCCTCAATGAAAGCATATTATTTTGTCTCTTTTTTTTTTTTTAATTTTCACCACATTGCATTTCTTCAAGTATCAAGCCTTATCGTTCCAATGAAACAGCAGGATCTGCATCATCATGTAAAACCAGAGACGTGAAAAAAAAAAAGAAATAATTTTGAGCAATCACTTTTAAACTGTGTGTATCTGGATCTTTGCTCAAATGCTCTTTTAAACTATTGTGAAGAGAAAACTCAAGAACAACCACCTAGTTATTATGAAATTGAGAGATTTAGCATACATTATTTAAAAAAAATTTAAAAAACTGATATTTTACACCCAAACAATTTAAGCAGCATTTTTATCATAAGTCAGGTACAGTAAATGTTTTCTATGAACCTAAATGACAAGGAATTCCTTGTTATAATCAAAGGAAAGTGATGTAGTCTTGGATCATTCAAACACAATTAGAATTAGGAAAAACTAAGTTTATTAAACCAGGTTGGCGAATGGCAAATAGAAAGAATGTGATAGTGTAAATGTAATAAACAAAATAAGTGTTCTAGGAGACACTTTTTAAAAGACAAAATATAGCACTTGTCAGGTTAGCAATTATTCTAAACAGTCTGAATTAATGTTAACGAAAAATTCATTTTCCAAGTACCCTCTGAAAAATAAGAATATAAATATTAATTCAAAGTTGATACAAGAATTTTTTTTTTCACAAAAGCCCTTTCAACACAAAACTTCCCATGTAATTTAGCAAAGCATAAACATGCAATTCTGTGGCTTCTCTACTGATGATAAATGTCCCCTTTATCCCCACACTTATATATCTAGCTCATTAATGCACTTATATATCTAGATGTTTTTACACCTAAGTTTTCATTTTGGTTTCCATTTGTTTATGGTTGTCGCCCTTGACTATTCTGTATATAACCATCAAGTTAAAACAACTAAAAAGAGAGAAATGATAAAAACATCAACATGAACAACCATATTCTTTTATATTAAGGCACATGACTATTATTTATGGACTCTTGGGTAACAAGTACCATAAACATTTACAAAACCAGTGATTTTTACAGAGTAGAATTTTTAGTACTATTTTCCCTGAGAGTTTCTGTGAATTACAGTCCTAACTGAAATTTTTCTTTGTTGTTGCATTTGCTTTTTTTGGTTTTGTTGCTATTAAAGATTCAAGGGGAGACTGAAGAAAACATTTGAGATGGCTACAATATTCACTAGTAAAAAAAAAACTTCAAAAAAAGGATTGCATTATAATACTCAGTAGTAAGGTATTCAATTAAAAAATAAAATACTTAAAAAAAACCCACTTTGTAATATGGTATCCCATTGTGGAGAAAAATAGGCAACTTAGAATGATTTCTTTCCATACTGAGATGTAAACAGGTTAACAAATATTAAATGTGGAAAATAAATATTGAAATGCCATCGTTCAAACTAATGTATTTCATATATACCATTCCACAATTATTATGATTTATGTTTAAGGATTTGAAGATTTTTTCTTTACCTTCTGAATCTTCTTTATCATTTTCTGGTGAATTATAAGCTGTGATATTTCTATCAGAATTACTATCACTGAGACAACAGCAAAACCTTTTCTGTGACTATCACTAACATTACTTTTTTTTTTTAAATCACTTTTTTTTTAAGATTTTATTAATTACCAGAGAGACAGAGAGAGAGTACACACAAGCAGGAAGAGAGGCAGGCAGAAGCAGTGAGAGAAGCAGGCTCCCTGCTGAGCAAGGAGCCCGATGAGGGACTCGATCCCAGGACCCTGGGATCATGACCTGAGCCAAAGGCAGTGGCTTAACCAACTGAGCCACCCAGGCATCCCACTAACATTACTTTTTAAGTTATAATTCAAATCCAAACAACATATTATTATTGAGGTGATAATAAAAATGTTAAAACAAATTTGATGCTGATTATATTATGAACCAATTGTATTTTATTATGCCACCAAGAAAAGCTGCAGTACATAAATCAATCATTGAAACCTTTAGGAACAATAATGATCAGTTTGGTATATTACAACTTATTGATAAAGAAATATATCTATGCATAGGCTTTATTTGACATTGATACACCCTAATATTTTCCCCTTCAAAAAGTATATGTAGGGGCGCCTGGGTGGCTCAGTGGGTTAAAGCCTCTGCCTTCGGATCAGGTCATGATTCCAGGGTCCTGGGATTGAGTCCCGCATCGGGATCTCTGCTCAGCGGGAAGCCTGATTCCTCCTCTCTCTCTGCCTGCCTCTCTGCCTACTCTCTCTCTGTCAAATAAATTTAAAAGAAAAAGAAAAAAAAAAGTATATGTAGATAGAGATTAAAAATTGACTCAGTTATGTCCAGTAGTGTTAGCTTGATTTTCAAACTGATATATTGGCCTAAGATAGTTGTTGTGACAGCAAATGTAATATCTCCCAAGAGAGGACCCATGCCAGGAAATAAGGACTTAGATCCTATGAGTAAATCAGTAATTTAGCAACAGGGCTGTAGAAAGGGGTATGTAAACAAAATGTTAATATATTTTTAGAAAACCCCAAATCATAATCCCTTAACCACAACGGACATCATATTGGAACTGCCAAAGAAAAAGAACAAAAAGGAAAATGTACTCTCTTATTTCACTTGCAGATAGCATACAAGTTGGTTGCTATGATGCCACCATTGTCAATGGGCAGTAATGCAGTTGTAGAGACCAATGGGATACTTAATTATTTATCAAGGGATAACAGTGGAGTTTCTATTCCTGATGGAAGAATGTAATAACAGGTAGGTAATAACAGGAGAAAGAGAAAAGGAGGAAGAATTGGGGGAGGGGGGGAGAGGGAGAAAAAGGGAAGGAAGAACAAGCATAATCTTCCAGAAAAGAAGACCAGTGATTTTTTTTTAATTTCTTTTCAGCATAACAGTATTCATTGTTTTTGCACCACACCCAGTGCTCCATGCAATACGTGCCCTCCTTAATGCCCACCACCTGGCTCCCCCAACCTCCCACCCACAAAGAAGACCAGTGATATATAGAAATAGATGGTTGTACCTGTCAGGAGGAACGGCACCTATGGTGAGAGCCACATGTTCAGTGGGAGATTACACAAGAACAGAAGACCTCAACAGTGCATTGGAGTTAAAAAGCAGAGCAGCGGAAATGCTCAATAGAAGATACAGTTGTGTATGTGTGAGCCCAAGTTCATCTGAGCATTCCTAGATTGATTTTATTTTCTGTTGGCTGTGGTCGGATGTGGTGGACATTGTAGTAGCTGTATATTTTACATCTACATGTTTGGGCTAGAGACAGAGAACCCCATGGTAGTTGAATACTCAAATTGTACATATACTCAAATTATATGCATAGGAAATGAAGTTCTGAGAAGCATGCATCATATTTAATTCCCAAAGATGAGTAATATTGATTCTCTATCATTGAATATGGAATTGGGGCCTGATAAAGTAGGAGAATCACTAAATAGTAGATTGGCATAACCTAAGAACATTTGTAAAAGTTCTAAAATGGTTGTCTTAAAAAGCAATTATGATTAATGTTTTGGATTTACCAATTGCCCTAATAGTTTACTTACAGGCAGCTGTCAGGAGAGACTCAAAATAGCATTTTTTCTAATAGTGCAATGAACAAAAGACATCTATTAAATTAAATTATGGCCACAATAGTTTCTTGAACTATTCTTCTTCCATATTTATATATATGACCCAGAAGGCCTCACTTACAAAGATTTTCATATTTTCAGCATAGAAAGTACATATAAGATTTTCACAAGATATCTTGAAATGCCTCCAAGTTTTTTCTGACAAAAAAAAAAAAAAAAGTGCCCCAAATTATAAATTATTCTCTCATGTATTTCAAGTTAGAATTACACAAAAATATGTAAAAATAACATGTTGGGTAAAATGACTTGCTCTAACAACTAAGAGAAACCACTTTGCTTCATTCTTAAGGCATCAATAAGACTCTAAGACGCGTACAAACAATATGAATATCTTTTTTCCACCTTTGTGTTATTCATAGTGCCTAGTGCAGTAACTGACACAAATTAAAGGCTACCTAAATGTGAGCTGAATTGCTGCCATTGATTTTTATATAGATATGATATAGGTAGATATCAATAGATACCTTTTAGAAAATTTGTTGTACTTTTCTTGAAACTATAATAATTTCACAAATTTGAGCTTTCCTGGGGAATTTGGGAGTGAATTTGGCTGAGTGCATTTCCAAGCATTCTATAAAGAACTTATGCCATAAGTAAGAATCAGGGAATGCTATCAAATATAATTCAGGAATGATATTAAAAGAAGGAAAAGAAGAAAAAGAGAAAAACAGAAAAAGACAAAGGCAAGAAAGTTATGGCTTATGAATTATATATAACCAAACTGATTTTAAAAATGGCCAAATGAAGTAGAATATTCTGCAATGCTAAAGATATAGAGACTTGAACTACTAACAACTCTAACGCCACAGGTCTTTGTTATACATTTTAAATTCTCTTCACAAGCCATTCGTCTATGACATTCAACTATGATAAAGCAAATGTTACATTGTTAGAGAAAGAAATGATTGAAAATAACTCTCTGACGGTGGTTTATGTTGCAATCAATAATTCCCAAGGAGCCCCCCATTGAATACTAAAGAATCTAAATCTAACCCAAGAGAATAGGGATGGTTTATTTCCAGTGTCACAGTAAATCAAACTATGTGGGCCAAGCCACTCTTTTAATTGTAATTATGCCCTTTAATTGGAATCATGTTAAAAAGTGTACTTTGGGGATATTTAACATCTTAAAGACATGCAGTCTTTCCATTCACTAGCAAAAATGTTCTGGTTTTAATGAATACTGTTTATCTCAGCTCATATATTTTTATATCCTTTAATGTATATATTTCTTGACTTATTTAGTATATTTAATGTAATTTAAGTGTGCTATATGCATACCTAGTAGCATATTGCTAGGTATGCATTAAGTGTGCTATATGCATACCTAGTAGCATACTGATGCATATGAGGTATATGCATACCTCAGTAGCATACCTAGTATATTTGACACTTATGTAAAATAATTTTTTAGCACCCCCTTTCATGTCAGAGAAAGAAGTAATAGATATAGTAGTTTGCTATCTTACAATAATTACATTACTTTTTCACATTTAAAGAAAAATATTTCAAATAAGGATAGAATTTATCACGTTAAATCTGTTCTAGGACAGTTTTACAATATGGGAAATAAAGCTGAGAAATCAATTAAGAATGCTTTTCCAAAAACCTTGCGAAGACACTATGAGTACTTCAGTTACCTATTTAATTGAAAATACACATCTGTTTTCATAGACATTTCTTGCCTTAAACCTCTTTAGACAACTATAAATTAAATTTTTATATAAACTTTGCTTCTACGTGATGTGATGAGCACTGGTGTTATATGCAACTAATGAATCATTGAATACTGTCTCAAAAACTAATTATGTACTATGTGGTGGCTATTCGAATTTAAATAAATTAAACAAATAAACAAACAAATTTTGCTTTCAACTATGTGACTCTGGCTTGGAATTAACAATCAATTTCAGCACTCAGTTACATCGTCTAATAGTTACGAGCTGATACTTAACTTGAGGAACTGGAACTGTCATTGGTTTCTTTACCTGAGGAATACTTGATTTGATAGTCATATGTTGAAACCAGAGAGGGTTTTTCTAAGTAGATTCATTTTGAAAAAGCCTAAGGAAGGAAATATGTCTGGCCAAATTTTGTGAAAAAGATAAACATAGTACCCAGTGTAACGCACAGGTTTATCACTGAATGAGGCATTTGATGAGTTTAGGGAAATAGAATAGTGTGATTGTACCGCAACCAGAAAGGACACAGCAGGGTTAGAATGTCATCTGAAAGATGACTAAAATGACAGATAGAGGTGAAGCGTGAGGGTTAGGTTCTTGTCTCATGGAGTCGAAGAATGTATTTCCCAGAAAAAGGAGATTAAAGAAGTTTATTAAGTTTATTAAGCAAGGGTACAGGAAAAGCTCTCATGAGTGAGACAGGTCCTGACAGGGTTGCCAAAGAGAGTATCCACTGACAGTCTTTTATTCAAACTGACCAGGGAGCTTGTGGCTTTACCTTTTTTGTGTTGTCTAAGCTTGAGTAAGGACTGGTGATAACATTTTTATGGCTTACTTCTTTTTGGGTCTGGTTATTCTTTGTTGGTCACAGATGACTATCATTAAAAAAAAGACAAACTCATACACACACGCTTAGGGCAGGGTAGTCTGGTTTTTTTCCCTTATCTCCAGTTTCCTGGCACTTCAGCATTCTGGGGATTTCTGTGAGCCTGATCACATAGCCCCCTACCCATTTCTCCCTACTTAGCCCTACCCACCCCTAACTCAGAGGCAGAGAAGCCTTTTTACGCCTAACAAAATTAAGTCTCTGGTAAAAAACAAAACACATCTATGAATCCTCAAGTCATCAGCATTTATTCAAAGGAATGCTTCTGGGAAAATCTGTAGTCATTTCCTTACAGGTTAACTTTCAAAAGTCTTCAGTCATTTAAAAATATTTTTAAAAGTTCTCATTTCCCAAAGAAAATATTCATATGACTTGGGATGATGGTGAAACTGAAGGAGAAAAAACACTCATTTTCCTGTAATACCAAATCCACTCAAAGATTATTATGTAAACGATATTTAAAACAATTTAACTAGTACATTATTTAAAATATTTTATAAACTCTTAATTGCTTTATAACATAAACATGAAATAGTTGAAAAGTCTTCAATATAAATTTTATTTATGACCACAAAGTAACACCAACAAGCTTCATAAATAGAATAATATTAGAAAACCACTTTAATTCTCTATTCCAATCACTAACCCAACCTTCCTCCCTAAAGGTAACTGATATTCCTACTTCTAAAACCATTGGTTGGAGTGCCTGGGTGGCTCAGTCGGTTGGGCATCTGCCTTTGGTTCAGGTCATGATCTCAGGGCTATGGGATCATCAAGCTTTCTGCTCAGCAGGAAACCTATGTTCCCTTTCCCACTTCCCCTTCTTGAGTTCCCTCTCTTTCTCTCTCTCTCTCTATCAAATAAATAAATAAAATCTTTAATAATAAAAAAAAAAGAAGAGCTGCCATTTCTGCTATGCACCAGGCACTGTGCTAGATACTTAAAAAACAAAACAAAACAAAACAAAAATTGCTTAATTTTATCTGCTTTAAAGCTTTCCTTTTTTTAAAGATTTTATTTATTTATTTGACAGAGAGAGACACATCAAGAGAGGAAACACAAGCAGGGGGAGTAGGAGAGGGAGAAGCAGGGTTCCTGCTGAACAGGGAGCCTGATGTGGGGCTGGATCTCAGGACCCTGGGATCATGACCTGAGCTGAAGGCAGATGCTTAATGACTGAGCCACCCAGGCACCCCTGCTTGAAAGCTTTCTATGTATAGATCAAAGTAATATGTGTTATTTTGTGTCTATCATTTCACAATCAACATTTTGAGTTTTTATCCATTAGGTAGTAATTTTTTTTTTATTATAGTATAGAATTCCATTGTATGAATAATCCACATTTCATTCTAATGTTGATGGACATCTAGTTTCCTTGAAAGTTTTGGTTGCAAAAATATGCTGCTTTGAAAGTTTTCATATCTTTTGTTGTAGGTACGTAGAGAGATAAAAAGATAGATTATAGAGATATAGATTTATGAATATTTTGGATACACACCTAAGAGTAAAATTTCTGGGTTATATATTATATATATTTTTCTTTTATAGATGATGCAAAAATGTTTTCCAAAGCAGATATATTAATTTATATTCTACGAACAGTGACTAAGAATTTGACCTACTTCAAAAAGTGTTTGCTAACACTTTGCATTATTGATTTTTAAAAATTTACCCACTTATGTGTACATGAAAGGGTCATATTGTAGTTTTAATTTAAATCTCAATGGTAATAATAAGTTTGAACATATTTTCTTATTTTTAGACATTATGATACACTCTTTTGTGATGTGTCTATTAAAGTCTATTTGCACATTTTCTTTCACATGCTATTTTTTATTATTAATATTCAGAAGTTCTTAATAAATTCTAGATGTAAAGTTCTTTATCAGTACTTTGTTAAATATTCTCTCCCAATTTATGACTTTATTTTTCACTCTCTAAATGGTATGTAATATATCCTAATCTTGGTGATTAGTTTAATTCAACAGTCTTTTCCTTTCCTGTTTGTGAATTCTGTGTCTTGCTTACAAAAAAAAAAATATATATATATTTTCTTACCTTAAGGTTATGAAGATATAGTCCTATTTTTTTTTCCTCCTGGAAACTTTACTATTTTATCTTTCTAATTCACCATCATGATTCGTCTTTTTAAGTAATTTTGTGTATGCCACAAAATTAAAGATAATTGTTTCATTGTAGATAACCATAGTTTGATAAGAACTTTTTTCCTTATTAAGTTTCACTCTCATTTTTGTGGCAAATTAAGTGACCATATGTATGTGTAAGCCTACTTCCAGTCTTTTCATTATGTTTTATGTATCTCTTTGTCTATCTTTGCACTAATCTACACAAATTTACACCAAATCACTTTCAGTTCATCTTTATATTTGGTAGCCTAAGTCCTCCAAGTTTATTTTAAAATGTCCCATTGGATATTTCCTCCTTTGCTGTTCTGCATTTAGTACTGATTTTTTAGGGAGCTCCTGATAGTCTGGAGCCCCTTTGGCTTCTAGAGAGGCTTCTAGGTCTGTAGAGAAGGTAGCAGCTGTTGCAACAACCTAGCTGTGGAACCACTAGAATGGTGTGGACTCTCAAGGAAGCTACACAGACCAGGAAGCAGGCCAAGTCATCAGACATGGCTGTGGAATGTATAGTGATACCTAAACAAATCTAGTACAGTCTCAGAGATGTTGCACCTGGTAATGATATCCACATGTCATATAAGAACTGGTAATCTTACTTCTTCCCCAAGAAGTGAGATGCAAGTCTATTTAATCTGTAAAGTTGGAGTTAGTGCTTGCACATCTGGTGTAGTCCTTTGCTGTAGGAAATATGTTCAAATGAGATGACAAAATAGAATACATGAGTTCTAATCAAATAAATTCTCTATAAGAAGAACTTTGGGTGGCACTAGGCAAATTTTAGCATGGACCATGTCTTACATGATAGAAATATTTCATTAATAGTATAAGGTATGATAATGGTATAATGATTATTTTTTAAAATAACTCCTTCTGTGTTAGTTATATATTCTGAAGTACTTATGGCAGAAGAATATAATTTTGTGTATTGCTTTGTAATACAAACACACAAACAAATATATGGGGAAGAGATACATGAAACAATATTGACACAAATATTGATATATTGAAGCTGGGTAATAGGTATCTGGGAATTCATAATGTTATTCTTTGGACTTTTATATATTTTTGAAAATTTCTGCAACAATAAAAATAAATGCATATGCTTTTCCATTTGAAAGAAGAATATTTACATTAATGAACAACAACAATAAATCCTTAGATTTACCCCTTCAATGTAAACATGTAAGAAACCTTTTTAGATGTGTGAGTCATCTATTTGATAGATAGAAAATTGCTGAGTTTTCCAGCAATAGGAAAAATCTGTTAAAATATGTAGCTGCTGGGGCACGGGGATTCTCATTCAGATAGGCATCCATTCTTCGTTTTGGTTCAGGTCATGATCTCAGGGTCCTGGCGTCAAACCCCTCAATGAGCTCCTTGAAGAGCCCTGTATCAGTCTCCACTCAGAGTCTGCTTGTCCTTCTCCCTCCCCCTCTGCCCCTTACATGTACTGCCTCTCTCTTTCTCTCTCTAAAATAAATAATAAGTAAATAATAAATAAATAAATAATAGATAATAAATAAGTAAAATCTTAAAAAATATGAATAGCTGCTAACCCAATTACCTTTCACTATGAAACACCATTTCCTAATTACCTGCTAACCCAATTTCCTTTCACTATGAAACACCATTTCCAAAATATTCTAAAATATCAAGTTACTTTATTAACATCACTAGGCAAATAGTCTTATAGATTATAAAATAACATAATAAAAAAGAGTTTTATTAAAACAAATACCTTTGAAATATTTTTGTTTAGATGTTTTCTTTCTGTTGTGTTTTTATAAAAATATTTAATTCATACAATGGTATATTACAATTTAAAATATTCAACGTGTATTCTGATGTTACTATTATAAAAAAGTTTTTCTTTCAAATCATTTCTTATCTCTTAGAATTACTTCCCATCAGTTATTTATTTCATTATAAGGTATTCTTCATTTTTATTATGGTAATGTATCCCTGGCTTAATTTGTCTATGATGAAAACATTTCATACTACCAACTTTCTTTTTTTTTAGTATAGATGTGATTTTATTTTATTCCCTTTGTTATTATAATATTAGTGATGGCTTCTTGAGTCTAAAAAAGAAAAAATGTTCCCTTATAAGTAATTTGTAATCATGAAAGTTGGGTTTGAAGATGGGATTGGGTACTCCTATTTTATCACTCTGGTCACTTCACTTCTGAGGTTTAGAAATAACATGTAAACACATGGGACAAAAAATGAAAGGAAAGAAGTGCTACTTTATTAATGGCTGGGAGCACTCTAATAGATTTTGATAGAATTCATATCTCAGTCCAAAATGCATAACAGGAACCTCCAGTAGCCTTTCACTCGCAATTAAGTTTGCCAACCCTGTAGAACAGGCTGTGACTTGAAGTGACCCATAATTCTCACACAGAGATGCTAGGAAAGAGTGATAGGCTGTCTGAACCCTCCTCGGAGGGTGGCAAGACTTGGAAATATCTAACACAGGAGGAAGTATAGCCAAACATATTACGTATACATAGGAAGTAGCACTAAAGGCTAGAGAATGCATTTATACCTTTAAGACAGAGTTAACCCAGGCACTTATTAAAATGTGCTGCTGATGAAATGAACTTAGTTCCAAAAATGCTGTATTTGTTCCACTAGTTGATAACTGCACTTGAATCTACCTCTAACTTTCTTCCCTCAGGATAGCTAGATAGGTAAATATTAAAGTGAGCGCTGCAAATAATGAGTATCTATCCTTCATATTAATAAAATTCATAAATTAACATTAGGTCAGTCTTTCACTTATTTAAAAAAAAAAAAAAAGCTGGTAACTCCATGCTTAGCTTAGCTTAGCACAGTAACTCCACACTAAAATACATGTGTCTTGAAGATGCATCTATTTTGCTTACCCTTCTGATCCCAGAACCTAACATGGTACTCATCATACAGTAAGTGTTCAATAATGATTTGTTCAAGGAGTATTAAATAACATGTTGTTAAGAACATTAATTTCCTGAATACCTAATATGGAATACACAACCTGTCCAATATACAGATAGATACAGATAAAGATCACAATTCTATTATTTATATATTTTTGTGACATCTGTAAATTGTAAAATTCAGATTAAGATCTTCAAAATGACACCTAAATCATAAAATTAATAAGGTTTAGGTACAGTTTGAAACCAAGAACTCCAAATTCTGTCTTTTCTCTCATTTTTCTGTCATCCTCTAAAGCCAAATTCTTTCCTTTTCAAGGATATGTATGGGACTTTATTTATGCCAAAATTAGTAGAAAATTGAGCAAACGTATCCAAAATAGTATTTCACAATATTGTCGGTGCTTGATTCCATGTTTCTTAACTGTGTTTAAAATTTAAAATGTGTGAGTTCTCCAGATCTGCCAAAAGATGTCTGTTACCAAATCACCTAGAATTTTTTTGTAAATAACCAAGTTACCATTAAAGTTATATTGATTTCCTTAGGAACATACCTATTGCTAACCCTGACAACCTAGGGACAGGTCGCTGCTTCTAAAAATATGATATATTTCATTGCTTTGAAAATCTTTTTGGCTCCCTTGGTGGAAAATCTTTCCAAGACCTATAAGATACTGACATTCATACTATTGTATCTCCATAAAATATACACTTCACCTTATCTATCTTGCTCCCTCTATGAGATTAGCATGCTTCTCTTTATAAATGAGTGCATTTTCGTATATTAAAATTGGAAGTTTCTTTTTTAAGTATTTTATTTACCTTTTCTAAAAAGCTAATAATGGAGCAGTTGCTTGTTGTAGATCAGAATGTTCTTATCATTGATGGTATGGCATCTTTTTTTCTACTAAAATAAAGATGTATAAAACTCCTACCTTACAGGCTTCTTTATTTGGTTTTCAGCTCTACCATTACCTTACCTTTTCTTGCTTTTTATTTCATTAAGCTGTTGAATCATTTTACGTTTATGTCATTACTAACTATAAACATACTTGTATTATAGATGAAACAAAGTTTGGTATTATTACTTTTTATGTTGACCTCATTTAAGTACCACAGTCCTGAGTGTTTTAATGTATTTGAAGTCTCATAAGTCATATATAATTCTGTAAAGGCATTCTTGGTATCTCGATGAAAATCTAGAGCATTCTAAAGCCTTTGTTCTCAAGACGTGTTTCAGAGCATGCTCTTTGATAAAAAAATATTATTTTGGGGGGAAAGGTGTGTTCTGAAGAAGTTGCCTGAGTGCATGATGATTCAGGGATCATAAAGTGTGATTACATTCCATATCAAATGCTTGAAATGATTTGTAAGTCTTCTGATTTCGATGAAAACTGATTTAGCTTCTAATATGCTTTAGGTATGCAAACCTACCTCATTCATGTGTAGATGCCTTGCCTAGGGTCAGAGTACATGAACTGTATACTTTCACATATTTTTAGCACTGACCTAAGGCAGAATAAGACAAAAGATGGCTATGAATCAGAAAACAGTGTTGTACTGTGAATGACTGAAAGGGGATATAGGTTTCTGTCTTTGAAGGTCACAGTCACCTGTACTTAACCTGTCTGTGTTGTAGGTGACTGTGAGGAAATGTGAGATGTGAGTCTTGTCGAAAAACAAATTTTGGTGATAACACCTTCTTACTTGGTTGCCCATCTTGGGCATTATAATCTTTAATGAAACAGTTAGGTAGAGTCCAACTAGTCTAAGTAGCTATTTGTAACAAAGCCAAGAATTTAAAGCCAAATTCAGCAATTCTCAAGAAATGCTTAATTACTCACAGGTGATGTTGCTAGGCAACCACTTCACCTTCTAATTCTGCTGCTTCACCTAAGTGCGGTACTCCGTTTGTTTTATCGTTACTGAACGTTAAAAGAGATGGTGAAGTGCAGTTTTAAGGATGTATTTAAAACCAGGTGAAAATAGAAAGTTAGGGAAATTCTCATTATAGACTGTGTCTATAATTCATATTCTTAATGCAGGACTTGGCACAGGTGGATTTTTCATTGAAGGAAGAGGAGGTTCAGGGCTTACATTCTAGACAACAGTTTTTTGATGAATAGTATAAAATGAACTACCCTTTGCCTAATGGTGTATCATTTAAAAGTCTAGAAATGGATAGGTACCATCAGCAGCAGCAGCAACAAGTACACCTACTAATTGAAATGTATGTTAATAGGGTAAAGTGTCCTTGAGAATATAAAAGCAAAAAAAGTGGTTATCTTTTCTGATGGAAAAAAAGATTATGAATTATGATATCATGACTTCAGAAAAATCCAAGAAAGAATGTGTAATTTTTTTATGCTTAATTTTGTTTATAACTCAGCATTCCCCATAACCTTTGACTCTGGTTCTTAATTTTACCTAGAAATAAAGACCCCAGGAACTAGTGACCATGAACCACAGTTCTAGAAATGCTGAACTACAAACGCCTTTTTTATGCATCCATGGGTTTTAACAGTCCATGTGAAATTCATCCACATTGCTGTGGATTACACACACCAGCTGTTAATGGAGAGGTGTTAGTGAAGGAATGATTTGAAAGGGGCCATACACTCTTCAGAACACTCTTTACAAAACATCCAAGATTTCTTTGAGTAACTTCATGCACGGAGCAAGTATAGCATGGAGGACATATTATCTTAAAGCCTGATTGGAAGTAGTTGCTCTTATTCTATTCCTCAGTTTTTAAGTTTAATACCATATGATTTCACTCATACATGGAATTTAAGTAACAAAACAAATGAGCAAAGGGGAAAAAAGAAAGAGAGAGAGAGAGGCAAACTGAGAATCAGACTCTGAACTGTAGAGAACAAACTGATGGTTACCAGAGAGGAAGTGAGGAAAGGGAGATGAAACAGGCGATGGGGGTTAAGGAGAGCACTTGTGAGGAGCACCGGATGTTGTATGGAAGAGTTAAATCACTGTATTGTATGCCTGAAACTAATATTACACTGTTAACTACCAAGAATTTAAACAAAAACTTAATTAAAAAAAAAGAAAACAAACAAAGAATGTATGGTAAAAATAGTGGTAAGAATAGATGGGGACTCCTCAGTGACACAGTCGGTTAAGCATTGGACTCTTGCTTTGGGCTTGGTTTGGATCCTCATTGGGCACCACACTCAGCTTGGAGTCTGCTTGATATTCTCTCTCCTTCTTCTCCTCACACTTGTGCTCTCTTTCTCTCTCTCAAATAAATTAACAAATCTTTTAAAGAGCACTGGGTGTGGTGCATTAACAATGAATTTTGGAACACTGAAAAAAAAAATTAAAAAAAGAATAGAAAAAATACATACGACTTATATTGGTATTATAGGGTTTAAATCTGGGAAGAATTTATTGTACAAAGGTTAAAATGAGGTTTGTTTGTTTTTTTTCCCAAGCAATTCAAAATGCTTTAAATAGGATTTAAGATGCTAGTAATAAATGCAGATGAAGCTTTACTGTATAAAGCAGTAAGAAAAGTGTGTGGAGCAGTGTGTTCAGACAGGGATCAACCACATTCATCAATCTTTTCACCCTTCTATGCGTGCAAATGTAATTAATAAATGTAATGTGCCCCAGAATAAAGGCATGCCTTTCACATTATAAATATTACATTATCAGTATTCAACAAAGAGAATATAAATATGCCTACTCTCATGTCAGGCAGATCCAGGTTGATGTAAAGTGCTTGCCAGAATATGCATCCACTCGAACATAACTACAGCTGCTGTCACATAATTCATATTCTTAATGCAGGACTTGGCACAGGTAGATTTTTCGTTGAAGGAAGAGGGGGGTCAGGCTTACATTCTAGACAACAGCTTTTTGATGAATAGTATAAAATGAACTACGCTTTGCATCTTGGTGCATCATTTAAAAGTCCAGAAATGGATAGGTACCAACATCAGCATATACCACTGAAGATATCTTTTTATTTATTTGCCAACAAGCCCAAATGATAGGATTAACTATTTAATACACACATTTCAGATTAAAGATAATTTTACATAACCATGTATGCATATATATGTATTTGGGTGCCTATGTGCACACATACATACATACAGGTCCACACATGTTTACATGACTGATACCTTTTGCCTCACATTTAAGATTATTGTTTGTGTAGAAATGTTACAAACACGATTCTTAGTGGTTTTACCATAAGCTCTCAGCACTGCCGAATTTAATGAATGTTAACACAAGAAAAGCAATCTATATTAAAAAACCACCTAGGTACAAGGAGCCAGGAAAGGTCCAAGAACCTCAGAGCTTTAAGAACAGAAGAGGTGACCTGAATGTAAAGCATCTTAAAGGTTTCAGCAGAATGAGTCCACGGATTTAAGTTTTAGTTTTCCCTCACTAGTATGAATGATTCACTCTTCCGGTGTCCTATTCTTTTGATCTTCCTAGCAGGTAATTTATTCTCTCTACTTTTATTTCCTCTCTTATCTCCTAGGTGCTGATGATTTTACTTAGTTTCCACTTTTTTGTAACTTCGGCTTGAAATGCCCACATGATGGTCTCTTCTAAGCCCGTGCGTGTTTTCAGTTTCCCGCTAGTGCCCGATGAAGTTTGTATTTCTCGATTCACCTACCTGAGAATGGAAAACTACGACATTCCAGCTATTTTTCCCCAGGAAACAATATCACAATGACGAAACAGCCTAAGGCAGCTTGGGTCACCTGCCACCTGATGCCCAGTCATCTTTAAGTGTGGTATAGGGGTCCTGTGGCTTGAACGGAGGGCACCACGAGGATCATCAGGTGGGGTGGGATCACGGGAACTCTTTATGGTGTGTCAGGATACAAGATTAGCTCATGAACTGTGAAATTCATGTTTCAGTTTGTCTCTATTTACCAACTGAAATGTGGTAACTTGCTATGTAATGTAAATGCACATTGGATGCTCCCCCTGTGAAATATAGAGGCACAGAAAAAAAAAAAACTACAAGTCCCTCTACCTATTTTAATATGAGATTTTCTTTTGTTTCAGTACTGTAACACTTACAGTTCTTTATATTAAATATTTACTGGAGGCAATAGAATGTTTAAGATGTGTATATGTAGAGGTTAAAAGAATTAAAAACAAACAGTATCTGTTTGTTATATATTTGAGTTTGATAGATATTTGAGTATATATATGAGGGTTTTTTAAGTATACCCTTCAAACCTATTGGCTCTTATGAGACTTTCCTTGATCTCACCCCTCTCTTGCCTAAGAGATGAGCAATGTCTGAATTCTTAATATTTAATATTTTATTTTGCTTTTCTTCTCATTTTATTATGTATTTCATATGCAGACATATTATATTCTAGAATTTTGTTCTCTGTAATTTTTTTGAACTGTACTACATGTATATTTTTTTAAAGATTTTTGTTTATTTACTTATTTGAGAGAAAGAAAGAGCACAGTGGGGAGGGGTAGTCTTAAGCAGACTCCACACTGAGCATGGAGCCAGACATAGGGTTTGATCTCACAACCCTAAGATCACACAACCTGAGACAATACCAGGTGGGATGCTTAACTGACTGTACAACCCACACCCCACTACATGTATAGTTTTAGGTCTTGCTTCTTGCACTTAAATTGTGTGTCTGAGATTTATTTATGTTATTGGGTGTAGTTGTTGTTTACACATTTCTCCTGCTGGTATTCCATGAATAAATATCTCAGTTTATTCATCTATTCTGATACTGATGGACATTTGAAAAAAATTCTGCATTTTGCTGTAATGAAAGGTTCTACTATAAATAGTCTTGCACATATCTTTTCCTGGATATGTGCAAGTTTTTTTCTAAGGTGCAAACCTATGAGTGGACTGCTAGTTTTAAGTATGAACACTATAAAACTTACTGTATAAAATGAATTTCTTTCCTAAAATGGTTGTATTAATTTACATTCATGCAGTGTATAAGACTTCCAGTTTTCTACATTACTGTTAAGACTTGATCTTATCAGAGTTTTATTTTTGTGTATTTACTAAACATTTAGTGGTTAAAAATACACCTCATTTATTTTGTTTTTATTATTTTGCATTTCTCTGATTATCAGTGTGGCTAATAACCTTTAGGTTTTATTTGCTATTGGGTTCTCCCTTTTATTAAGTGCTTACTCAGTTCTTTAAAATTTATTTATTTATTAGAGAGAGAGGGAAGGGGCAGAGGCAGATGGACAGAGAGTATTCCAATTAGCTCAGAGCCGACACACAGGGCTCTATCTCATGACCCTGAGATAATTATCTGAACAGAAATCAAGAGTCACATGCTTAACCAACTGAACTACCCAGGAACCCCTTACTCAGTTCTTTTGCTTTATTTTGTCTGTGGTTTTTGTTTTTTGTTTTTTTAACTTTGTTTGCATTTGTTTAAAAATTTTAATATATACATATAGCAATCCATTTTCATTTATAGTTATATTTATTACCAATAACTCCTTCTTATCTGTGGTTTCCCTTTTCAATATTTTATACAGATTTGATGAACATAACTTCTAAACTTTATTTGGTTAAGATTTTCCAATCCTTCCTCTTGTGATTTTTTAAAATTTAATTTAATTTTAATTAATTTATTTATGTGTGTGTGTGTGTGTGTTCCAAAATTCATTTTTTATGCACCTCACCCACTGCTCCATGCAATACATTCCCTCCTTAGTACACACCACCAGGCTCACCCAACCCCTACCCTCTTCCCCTCCAAAACCCTCAGTTTGTTTCTCAGAGTCCACAGTCTCTCATGGTTGGTCTCCCCCTCCAATTTCGCCAACTCACTTCTCCTCTCCATCTCTCAATGTCCTCTGTGTTATTCTTTATGCTACACAAGTAAATGAAACCATATGATAATTGACTCTCTCTGCTTGACTTATTTTACTGAGCATAATCTCTTCCAGTCCCATCCATATTGATACAAAAGCTGGATATTCATCTTTTCTGATGGAGACATAATACTTCATTATATATATGACCACATATTCTTTATCCATTCATCCATGGAAGGACATCTTGGTTATTTCCACAGTTTGGTGACTATGGCCATTGCTGCTATGAACATTGGGGTACAGATGGTCCTTCTTTTCACTACATCTGTATCTTTGGGATAAATACCCAGTAGTGCAATTGCAGGGCAATAGGGTAGCTCTATTTTTAATTTCTTAAGGAATCTCCACACTGTTTTCCAAAGTGGCTGCATCAACTTGCATTGCCACCAACAGTGTAAGAGGGTTCCCCTTTCGCCACATCCTCTCCAACACTTTTGTTTACTGTCTTGTTGATTTTGGCCATTGTAACTGGTGTAAGGTGGCATCTCAGTGTGGTTTTGATTTGAATCTCCTTGATGGCTAATGATGATGAATGTCAAAAAATGGGCAGAAGACATGAACAGACACTTCTCCAAAGAAGACACACAAATGGTTAACAGACATATGAAAAAAATATATCTCGATTCATCATCATTAGCCATCAGGGAGACTGTGATATGTTTCTTGATTATGATATGCATTTCTGTATTTAGATCAAAAAGATATTCTCTTATAATGTATATTTAAAGTATTTTACTTTTACCTGTCAATGTTAAGTATTTAATTTACATGGAATTAATTTTGTATATGTTTTGATAAGGGAATCTAATTCTCTTTCTTTTGCTTATTAATTACTAAAAGTCTAAACCGACAAATTTAATTCAATTTTTTAAGTCCTTAGTGAATTTTTATTTTATCAATTACTGTATAATATTAAAAGATTAAAGTTCCCCTTTATGTTGGAGGGATGTATCTGATTTTTTCTGTATTAGCTTTAAAAGAAAACAAAAGAAATTAATGGGCTCAGTAACCAAGAAATCTGAGTCAGTCAAACTTTTATGCACAGCTGAACTCAAAAACGTTTTTAAAAAAAATTGACACTTGAGGATGACTGTGTGGCTCAGTCAGTTAAACATCTGCCTTCAGCCCAGGGTCCTGGAATCAAGTCCCATGGTCCTGGAATGGAGTCCCAGATTGGTCTCCCTTTCCCTCTGTCTGCCACTCCCAGTGCTTGTAGGCATTCTCTCTCTCTCTCTCTCTAACAAATGAATAAATAAAATCTTAAAAAAAAAAAAAATGACACTTGGTCTTCCTCTATCTCTCAGTTTTGCATTACCCTATTTCACCTTCTTTCTCAGATGACTTTACTTGGAAATTTCCAAGAGATACTCCCTCTTCCCCAAGGTTCCAGCACATATAGAAAGTTCAGTTTTATTGGCCCAAATAGCATCATGTGCCCTCTTCTGCTCAAAGCTAGAGAGCAAGAACAGCTGATTGGCTTAAGATGGGACATGTTCCCATCTCTGGAACTGATTGAGTTGAACCTTCCTCAAAGTAAAAGGGAAAAAATGTGTACCCTGCCAGTCATCTCCCAGCCAGATTCACTTCTAACATAATAAACCATATATGTGTGTATGTGCATGCATGTATACATTTATACACACACACACACACACACATATATATATATATATTTTTTTTTTTTTTTTTGAGAGACAGTGTGTGTACAGGGGTTGGAGGGGCAGAGGAAGAGGGAGAGAGAGAGAATCTTAAGTAGGCTCCATGCTTGGAGGCTGTCTCAGGGCTCAATCTCACCACCTTGAGATCATGACCTGAGTTGAAATCAAGAGTTCAACACTTAACCAATTGAGCCACCCAGGTGCTCCCATAAACTATATTTTAAATTAACTTTATATAAATTGAATCATATAGTACAAATGCTTTGTGTCTACTTTGTGAACTGTATTGATAATGTTGCAAGTAGTCGTTCATTAATTATTGTTGTTATATAGTATTACTTTGTGTGAATATATGATAAACCATCCATTCTAATGTTGAAAAATGTTGATTTAGTTTTAAATTGGGGGCTATTCAGAATAATGTATCCATGAAAATCCTTATACATGTCTTTTGGGAAGTTTGTATGCATATGAGTCCATGTGGGTTTGTGTGTGTGTGTGTGTGTGTGTGTCTGTGTGTGTGTTGAGTGTCTTTCTAGAGTTAGTAATGTTGGATTACAAGGTATTCATATATTCAGCTTTATTAGATATTCCTAAACAATTTGCCAAAATAATTGCATCAATTTGTACTCCCCAAGGCCAGGTCAACTCACTAATCTTCCTTTTGCATTATGGCTTTAATCTGCATTTTCCTGATATTTGAAAAACATAATTCGTATGCTTAATGGCATTTGAATATTTTCTTTTATGTAGCACCTGCTAAAGTCTTTTCCTATTTTTACATTTGGTAGTCTTTTTTCTCATTGACTTGTAAAAGTTCTGTTTGAAATTGTCTTTCATCTCACTAATGCCATTTTTGTTTCATTTTTACTCTATTCTGTTTTATATTGGATAGTTTCTAAGGTATGTTTCCAAATTCACTAATCTTTCTTTTGCAATAACAAATCTGCTATTAATCCCATACAGTAAATTTTTCATCTCATACAGTTCAATCTTCATTTCTAGATATCTGATTCAGATCTTTTCTATATCATCTATGTGTCCACTTAATTTTTGAACATATGGAATACAGTTATAATAACTGTTTTAATTCTTTCTCTGTAAATTCTAACATCTGGGTAAGTTTGGAGTTGGTTTAAGATTTATTGATATTTATCTTCATTATGCATCACATTTTCCTTCTTCTCATGCTGGCTAATTTTTTTATTAAATGCCAGACATTGTGAAATTTACCTTGTTTGGCTCTGGACATTTTTGTATTCCTATAAATATTCTTATCTCTGTTCTTGTCCACAGTTATAAATAGTTTATGTCAAGTAGTAATTTTTTCCTTTCTTTTCTTTTTAGTGGGGGCCTAAGTAGTGCTCAGTCTAAGGCTAATTCTTCCTCATTCCCCAGAAAAGAACCTTCTGTCTACCACGCTTTACCCAATGATCCAGGAATTCTGAATCTCTCTGTTTGTGGGGACAGGAACTATCTCTGGTCCTGTGGGAGTGTTTGGTACCATTGTAACTAATTCTTCTGTGTGGCCTTTTTTCCCCAGCTTCAATCAGTTTCCTGTCATGCTCGTGCTTATAAGCATTCAGCTGAAAATCCAAAGGGCCTTCAAATGGCAGTGCTTTTGCTCTGGTGCTGTTCGCTCTACTGATCCTCTGTCCTGTGAATCTACTCATCTTGGTTCTTCTGTTCCATCACCTTAACTCAGGAGTTCACTGGATTCCATCAGAGTTTCCCCCTCTTCTTACAAATGGCCTCAAAGTGGTACGGTAAAAGAACTGTGGCATTCACACAGCTTTCATGTTTGTTTGTTTCTTGTCTCTCAGGATTACTCTCCATAGTTGCTTGTTATGGGTTGAATTGTGTCCACCTCCCAAAGAATATGTGTAAGTCCTAACCATCCCCCCCACCTTTGAATGTGACCTAGTTTGACAATAATGTCACAGCAAATGATCAAGTTAAGATGAGGTCATTGCAATGAGCCCTAATTTAATAAGACTGGTATCCATATAAAAAGAAGAAATTTGGGTATAGACACACATGTACAGAGGGAAGACATGAAGACACAGAGAAAATGCCATCTTTAAGGCAAGGAATATCTGTTGCAACAAGAAGCTAGGAGAGAGGCAGGGCACATATTTTTCCCTCACAGCCCCGTGAAGGAAACCCTTTGATGACAACTTGATCTTGAACTTCTTGTCTCAAGAACAATGAGACAATAAAATTCTCTGTTTAAGCCATCTAGATTGTCAGTTTGTGGTGCTTTCTTACAGCAGCCCCAGGAAACAAATAAAATATTTTGTATGCAATGTCTTGAAGGTTATAATATATACACAGAAACACACAAACTTTCTTTTTTATTCAAGCAGGGTCATAAACCCAGTCCTTCCTAGTATATACTGACCAGAAGTGGAGTTATTTGCTCACAGAATTTTAATTTTATTCTTCATCTGTTTCTCAGGCTTTTTTTTAAAACATATTAATCATAATTATTTTAAGGTTCGTGTCTGAAAACTAATTTCTGAGTCTGTTATTGTCTCTTTGTTTTAGGCTTTGTGTGGGTTTTCTTTTTATCTTTTTGTTTTTCTTTAATTATTTTTTATTATGTTATGTTAGTCACCATACAGTACACATTAGTTTTTGATGTAGTGTTCCAAAATTCATTGTTTACATATAACACCCAGTGTTTCATGCAATATGTGCTTTCCTTAATACCTATCACTGGGCCAACCTATCCTCCCACACCCTTCCCCTTTAAAACCTTCAGTTTGTCTCTCAAAATGACCAGTCTCTCATGGTTCATCTCCCCATCCAGTCCCCCCTCCCCTTCATTTTTCCCTTCCTTCTTGTATGGGTTTTCTGCACACCTTTTTTTTTCAAATTTTTATTTTGTTTTTTATTTTTATTTTGTTATTTTAAAATTTAAAATCCACTTACCTACTAAAATTACCCATCTTCTGTTTAATTACTAGGTACTCCTTTTACTTTAAATTCATATAGAAATGTAATATATATTTTTTAATTCGAATGATTTTAGACTTCTAGAAAAGTTGCAAAGATAATATAGAGAGTTTCCACATGCCCTTTTCCCTAGTTTCTCCTAGGATTAATATCTCACATAGCCAGGGTATGTTTATCAAATGAATAAATTAACACTGATATATTATAATGAATTAACACAGCAGATGATATTCAGAGAATACTAGTTCTTCTCCATGAATGTCCTTTTTGTGTTCCAGGATCCAATCAAAGGTACTGTATTATTTTTAACATATATAGGTTTTTATTAGCTATTTTAAAGTTCATCTCTGCTTGAGCTCATATCTGTGCTCATTTCTCAATTTCTGTTGAATCATTTTTCTCCTTGCTATTCTAAGGTCTGTTCTAAGGTCTGTTCCTTCTTAGGTCCCATACATTTTTAATTCCTAGTTTTAGGCTGTGGATGCTATTTTGTAGAGTCTGAAATGTATTTCTGCTATTTATTTATTTACTTATTTATTTGCATTATGATAAGTGCTTATAATCCTTCTTAAAGAGTGTTGTTGAGTTTTCTTCTATAAAACCATGGACTTACTGGCTTCCCAACCTTGATCTATTCCATGCTTGGCTTTAGGCTTCTTTATTGCAGATTTAGGGTAGCCTTTACTTTAGAGTATGTTCCTTACTTTTTAGGGGATGGCATTTCTGGTTCTAGTCTCTCAGCAGAAGTCCTATGATATCCAATGACACCTTTCCATTCTGGTGATTTGTAACTCCAAATTCTCCTATTGTCTTATAAAACCAGCAGAACCTTTGTTTACAAAGACTTTGTTTTCTGCCTGGCCCTGCAGATTCTGTCATGCATGCACACAGTTTAGTGTTTGATCAAAGATTCTACTTGAGTTCTTCAATAGTTCTTAGGCTTCTTCTCTACCTGGCAGCCTCCTCTCTGTTCAATTGCCTCACAAGTTAAACTCATTTTAGCACCTGTTATCTCTTTCCCTCCACCCAGCAAGACCACTTTTCAATTCATCTATGCTGTAGTTTGGAGAATGATTTTACAAAGAAAAGTGTGGGTGAATATGGAACCTACCTCGTGTGCATGCCTTTATTCAGGGATCACAACTCTTTATAAATTTAAGATAAAAGATTTCCTTGAAGAACTACAATTTTAAAATATCTCAAAGCTAAAGCAAAATTTCTCATTTCCAACTTTTTTTGTAAATATGTCTGTAAGTATACACTTAGTCTTGTAAAATGAGTATTTTTTAAATCCTTAGTTTTTAACTGCAAAGAAGATTTGTAATTATGAGTTATTAAAAGTGTGATAGCTAAATCTCTCACCAGTCTTAATATATCTTATATTTTATTCATTAATTAAAACCTACATTACTCATTTCAATTATTCAACAGCATTTATTAGAATATACTGTGTGCATAAATTGTATAGTGTACCAGGAATTCAATAAAAAACCAGATGGATATATTTTTTCCTTCTGTATATTACATTTCATTTTAAAAAAAAAGACAGGAATTAAACAGATATTTATAATGAAAATTATGAAATTACATGATACTAGTTTGTAATTATAAATGCTATTTTTAGGTTAAAATATGGTCAATCTTTTATTTTCCCTCATGCTTAGCACAGTATTAGGTGATATAGTAGTCTTTTTACAATTATTTGACTGGACTGGATTGAATTCACATCTGCCCATTTGCTTTTCTGACACAAAGGGCTTGGGTATATTTATGGACACCTGCCTTCAAGGCATATATGAGAATTTTGGTTATTTGAAGGTTTTGGTTTTGATTCAAAGTAATTTTCTTAATATATATTAAAAATTATTTTTACCTATATTACCAATTGAAATTTCTGTAAAGCCAGATGAAATTTTGAGGGAATATATGGTACTAAGCTTCAATTTTTTTTTCCATACCAATAATCACAGAAAAAAAGATAAAATGGAGTTTTATTGATCCTGCTAACATTTCACCTACCTTCCTTCACTACCCTGCTCCCATATGAGATTAATCTTCCCCAATCTCAGTCTCATTTCAGAGAGTAGGCTATGAATGATAGATAAATAGAGTAAAAAATTAACAACTTTCCACTTATCATCATAGTCACATCATCATCATCATTTTATGCCATCTAGTGTACATTCAGATTTTACCTGTTTTTCCTTTTCCTTTTAAACTTTAACATGACAAGGACCGTAAAGTCTATTAATTGTACAGTATTCATTAGCTTACATTTATTGATGGATTACTATGTTCTAAGAGAACTAGTCTAAGAACATTCTTTATATGTATTCTATAATTTCATCTTCTGAGCATTCATATGTGCATAAAGGGACTGATATAGAAAGATATTAATTAACCTGCCAAGGACACAGAGGTAATGAGAAGTGAAACTAGGATGTGAAACCAGGCGGTATGATGCAGGAAAAGCTTGTATCTACTTTCTTTTCCTGCACTTATTTTTGAACACATACTACTCCTTGAACACATAAAAGTACTTTGATGTTGGGTTACTCTTGCCATGCCATATTATATAGACCTATTCTTGAGGATGTAAGTAGTTAGCTAAAGAATTATAGCTGTGATATTGTGTTTAACACCAGGTTATGAAATATTTTTCATTTAAGTAGAAGATCAGAAAATGAATCTGAGGGATACTTTTTTTTTAAACCACTGTATGCCTCAAAAATAATTAATTTTTGTAAAAAAAAAAAAAGTTCACTACAGTTTACTATCCCAGTGTCTAATTCTTTACTAGGGGAAAAGGATTCATAAAGGTAGGAAATATGATGAAATTACACATATCTAAGAAATAAAAGACCTTATGATAAAAGTTGTCACCAAATAAAGCTGAATAAACAAGTACAGCTGGGTATGTTTCTCTTCCAACTCCAATTTTATGAAAAACAACCACAAAAAGAATGCATTGGTGACTTTAGTTTCAGTTGTATCAGTTACACACTCTCTTCTAGTTTCTCAAAATACTTAAATTTTACCTTAATAGAAAGTACTTCCTTTTCCCTATTCATTCTACACTAATACTCCATTAAAGTAGGAACCTGAAATATGCTCTTTTCCAATTGCTATCTAAATAATTACTATATTATGTTTATTTTTTTCCAAAATTGTTCTCAAATCATTAGCTAGAACCCTCCTTACAATTTTTAAACTTCCAAAAAACAATTAGTAGCATTGCATATATTTATGTGTCAACATCATGCTTATATGCTAAAATATATTGATATAATTTTCAAAATTCAATCCATATTAAAGGCATAAATATCTAAGTTAAACATTTGATAGTAAAATAAAGACATTTACCTTATTTATAACATTATATTATAACATTCAAGAGAAAAGACCAAACAATCCTCACTTGTACTATTACCTGGATTTCCCTTACTAATCAGCCAGAATGTTGAAATCATACTTATCCTTTGAAGTTATAAGAATGCTACAAAATTCAGCAATTTCTTTTCAAAACTTTCAGTTAAAAGGTATGTTTTCCTTCTGTGATGCCAAGCCATTATTTTGGCTATTTTTAATGAAAAATTATTATATCATTCTATATAGTTATTTATGCCATAGCTGTTTCTTCTAGCAGAACATCGTTCTCATGGATGCATTTTATGTACATCAGTATCTAAAATCGTACAGAATCTTAGAAATTCTTAATGAAAGACATTGAATATCATTAAGCATTGAGTAAGATAGAAATTACAGCTCTGAATTTCAAAGAGATATGATTTCCTTGGAAACTAGGTCAGAAAGAGTGCAAGTACCTTATAATGACAAAATAGTCCTAATTTTTCCTTCCCATCACTTAGATCATTGCTATCATTCATTTTACTTCTTTTTAAGCATACATAAGTGTACCTGTATATTCAAATACATTATTATTATTAAATCTTGACCAAATTATTATGTTAGTTCAGTTAAGAAAAAGAAAGAAAAACTTTCACCTTCACTTAATCCTTTTCTGATACTCTTCCTTTTTTTATGTAGATTCAAGTTTCTGACCTGTAGCATCTGTCATCTCTCTGAAGAATTTCTTTTAACATTTCTTGCAAGGCAGATTTACTGGTAACAAATTCCTTCAATTTCTATTTTCTGAGAAAGTATTCATTTTTTCTTCGCTTATGACGGATAAATTTACAGGGATTCAGAATTCTAGGCAGTAGGGTTTTTTGTTTTTGTTTTCCTCTCTCAGTATTTTAAAATCTTCATTCTATTCTCTTGTTTGCATGGTTTCTAAAGAGAGTCAAATATAATTCCGACCTTGCTCATCAGTGCAAAAGATTTTTTCTTTATCTTTAATTGTATGAAGTGCAAATATGACATGTACAGGTACAATTGTGTGTGTGTGTGTGATTGTGTATGTGTATGTGTATGTGTTTGTGTGTAGGTGCACATGTGAGTATTTAATCTGGCTTAGTATTCTCTGAGTTTTCTGGATCTATGATTTGGTGTCTAACATTAATTTGGAGGAATTCTGTCATGACTGTTTTAAAAATTGCTTCTGTTCCTTTCTCTCTTTCTTCCTTTTGATATCCCCACTACATATATGCTACACTTTTTTTTCCTGTAGCCACTGTTTACTTTTATGTTTTTATTTATATTAAGACATTATACAATTTTCAAAGCTAACAACAGACACTTTTGTTGTTGTCTCATAGTTCTTGAATATTCTGTTCTGTATTTTCAGGTTTTGTTTTTATTTTCTGTCCAATTTTGAAAATTTCTATTGTTACATTCTCAAATTCAAGTTTTCTTTCTTCAACCACATCCAGGTTACTAATGAGGCATCAAAGACATTCTTCAGGGGTGCCTCGGTGGCTCAGCTGGTTAAGTGTCTACCTTTGGCTCAGGTCATGATCTCAGGGTCCTGAGATTGAGCCTTACGTCATCGTGGTTATACTCATGATAGCAGTGGTCCTGCTACCTTTTTAGTGGGAAGCCTGCTTCTTCCTCTTTCCCCTGCTGGTGCTCTGTCTCCTGCTCTCTCTCTCTTTCTCAAATAAATAAATAAAATCTTAGGGGAAAAAAAAGACATTATTTAATTCTATTTCAGTGTTTTTGATATCTAGCATTTTTAAAATATTTTCTTAGGATTTCTATCTCTCTGCTTGCATTATCTCTCTATTCTTGCATGTTGTATACTTTTTCAATTAAATCCCTTAACACATTATTCATAATTTTTTTTTTTTTTTTTAGTTCCTGATCTGATAATTCCAACATCCCTTTGATATTCAATTCTGGTGGTTTTGCTACTTCTTCAGTCTCTTCAAACTGTGTTTCTTGCTTTTTAGCATGCCCTGATATATTCTTGCTGAAAAGTAGACATGATGTACTCAGTAAGAGGAACTGTGGTAAATAGGCCTTTAGTAATATAGAGGCGAAGTGTAGGGAGAGGGACACACTCTACACTTGTGAGATTAGGTTTCAGTCTTTTGGTGAGCCTGTGCCCCAAGATCTAGTTTCTGGTGAGGAGTTTCACCAGCCTGTGGATGACCACCTTTTTTATGTTTCCTCACATGGTCCTTGCATGCTTGCAGAGACAGTCTTCTTTGAAAAAAAAAAATTTTTTTTTAATAAAGACACTAAACCTGTTGGATCAGGGTCCCACTAATATGACCTCTTTTAACCTTAATTACCACCTTGAAGGTCTCTTTTCCAATTACAGCCACACTGGGGATTAGGGCTTCAACTTCAGGAGTACACAAACATTCAGTCCATAATATAAGGAATCCACAAATCTAATGGGATACCCATAATGCTGAACACTTAACAAATATCATAGCCTCCTCCTCTGCCAGACGTGTTAGTCCCTGTTCCTCTCACAAAATTAGTGAACTGTGTACTTCTATTTCTACATCTCACCAAGAACTAGTCAGCAAGTTTAATAAAAAGTCTTCTGTCCAAAGTTAACAGCATATTTTTACCTTAACTTAAAGTCACTTAGGAAAATCTTGGGAATTTTAGGCAAAATATTGTCCTGGAAAAGAAAATAACTTCTGGCAAGATTTGTCTTTAAGCCACACCGGGTAAGGAGTAGCTTATTCCTCCTCTGTGTGCTCCTAGAAAAAGATACATATGATTTACTCCAACTCTTATTTTGGCTCTGTCTCGTTTTTTTAATAGCACAACATTTAAGTCCTACCAAAACATAGGTAAAATAGTGATATTATAATAATGCAATAACAAAAGAGAAAAAATGACCAGAATAAAATTGAAAAGGCTATAACCCCAATGAAATTTTAAATAAACTTTTGAGACCAGTTTTACTTTGTTTTTATTTGTACTTAAATTTTAAATATGTAGGATTAGTTAATGCACAACACCAACTTTTATAGATTTGCAAAACTTCACAATAATTACCAGTACAAGAGTAAGGACAATAAAAGTGCAAAAAAAAAAAAAAGAAGTAATTCATAAGGTAAATTACTTCTAAGACTGCAAATTAATCATGATTTTTCATGTACCATTTATTTTTCACTTTTTTGTGTGTGCAATGCTGATGAAGTATTTTAGGTCTGTAAATAAATGTGTTTTTTGTGTCCCCCTAGGTTTATATTGATCCATGCCAGTGACAAATTACAAATGCTGCTATGACCCAGCTGAATTTCATTGTATTTGTAGGTGCTTTGCATAGTCCCATATAAATTCAGCACTGAGTAGACAATTCAAGTTTACTTGGACATAATATTGCATAGTATGTATATATTTTATTACCCAAAAATTCATACAAAAAAGAATTCTTTCTAGGCAACCAAAGTGAGTAACCTATTTAAAGCTTATGAATCATGTCTACTATATTCTTGGCAAATTTATAACACTATATATTCAGGATTTAGCAAAATCCTTATTTGATTCCAATGCACCCAATTTTTAGAACTATTGGCAATGGGCTCTCAATTATCTTTATTCCAAAAATTTGTAGGTTTTTGAAGAAAATAAATCCTGGTAACAGAGCATAACAAATTCAGCTTTTTAAAAAAATTAAAATTTAATGCTTAAAATCTTGATGTAAAAACTACTTATTTGGTGGTTTTTCTGTTCCTTTCCTTTTTAAAAAAAATTTTGTTTATGCCAAAGCAAAACTAATACATTATTTTGAACTATATTATCAAAGAACAATTTAGCCATCTGATTTTCTAGCAGATGGTAAATATTTAATAAGGGAATGCCCCATACAGTCTCTAGTTATTAAATATAGGTCATTAAATTTTTTCAATATCCTCCCTGCTTATTCTCAGTGTTAGTGTCTAGGCAGTGTGCTGTGACACAGAAAAAATTTTTAATACCATTATTTGCGTGTAAAAATCAAGAAGATATATTCCAGAGTCAGATAATTTCATTAGCTAAACAAGATGTAAAATGCACAGTGACTTGACTTGGGAATTAGATTATTTTTCTTTGTATGTCAAAAATTTGTTCAAATATGACCCATTAGTTAAAATGAACATGGCTAAATTCCAATTTTTTTTTCTCTACTGTCAGCTAATCTGGAACATGCTGACAATGGAATGACCCATTTTTAGAATGTTCCATCCTGCATAATAATAAATCATGGTGAGATCTTTCTTAAGGAAGAAAAGATGTATTTCAACATTTAAATCCCCAGCTAAGACATCATGGTTTATCTTAGTTTTAAGTCCCATTCTAATAAAGAATTGATAAGTGCTGATGAAACAAGACTGGATCATACTCCTGACTGCAAGATCACCAGAAATAAGATTTTTCCGAAGCATAAACATCCATAGAAGCGAGACAGATTTCTGTCTGTCTACTCTCAAAAGATTTAGTATATATGCAAATTGGATATTTTTACAATGTATTCAATGTTATTAAAATATTTTTAACTACCAGGGCCACTATAGGTGTGATAAACAATGGCCAATAAAAATAATGATAGGGTAACAAATCTGTTATTTCAAGTATAATGGGCAAAAATATTAGAGGAACATGAAAGGTGAAGGGATCAAATTAGGACTTGGCCTCACCAATGACCAGCCTTGGCTGCTTTGTGAAACATGGCATGAGAATGTTTCCTTAGGTAGGAAATGATAAATAAAACAAGGTGACATTTTTGTGGTTTATTTCATTTATTCAACAGGTACTTTTTATTACCTTTATATTGCTGTTGAAATATATTTGACATATAACATTGCATAAATTTTAGTTGTACAATCTGCTGATTTGCTGCACTTATATATTATGTGATTGCCATTATAACAATAGTGAGCACACCTATCATGTCACATAATTATCATTTCTTTGTTTAACAAGTATTTTTTTAATTGGTTGTGACTGTCAGGAAGAACTTTAGTGTCTGTAGTACAAATTTCTCTAGGAAAATGCTATAAAATTGCTTCATCATGTCCAAAAAATAAGATTATTTTTTTGCTTGAGAAATAGTAATTGTTTTATTCTAATGTACCTTATAGTGCTTCTTATCTAGGAAAAACATGTATCTTTAAAATTCTTTTAATGCCTCTACTTCAGAGTTATATTCCATGGAAGCTGGAGTTTTTTCAGCACAACATGGGCAAAATCTAATTTTCTTGAATAGGACAGACCTGGAAACTGTCTTATCCTATCTTTTCCATTCTCATCTTGTAACCTGGCACTTCTGGGCAGGTGTACATTATCCTCATTTCACTTTTAATCTAATAAATGATACTCAAGAAAACATGTATTCACTGAGAGTGTTTACTTTTTAGATAATTGCAATTTATTCTAAGTAATTATATCTAATAATATAGAAATAATATTTTATTATTTTCATTAGTATTTCAGAAGTGCCATTTCAAGTGAATTAAATTGCCCTTTGAAAGTACAGACTTCCTTGACTTATGATGGGGTTGTGTCCCAACAAACCCATTATAAGTTGAATACATCCTAAATAGAAAATACTTTTAATATACCTAAACTACCAAACATCATAGCTTAGTCTCACCTACCTTAAAAATACTCAGAACATTTACATGAAACTACACTTGGACAAAATCCTCTAACAGAAAGCCTGTTTTGCATTAAAGTGTTGAATATATCATATAATGTATTGAATACTCTACTGAGAATGGACAAGGGATGGTTGTAGGGGAGGAAAATGGTTGTCAGTGTATTGTTTACTCTGGTGATCATATGGTTAACTGCCCAGGAATGCTAGAGGGTAGCATATCAAATCAGTGGCCTGGAAAAAGATAAAAATTCAAACTCAAAGGACAGTTTCTCCTGAATGCATATTGTTTCTGCACCTTGTAAAGTCAAAAAATTGTATGTTGAACCCTCGTAAATCAGGGACCATCTGTAATGGTGTACTCATTTTAAACTCTTATAATGTGTTATTTGAATATCACAGACTGATAATGAAACTATTTTTTAAGGACTTAGGAGTTAACATTGAAACTTACATTTATCTGTTTTTATAAGTTTTATTTATGATACATAGCAAATGAAGTTCAGAGTCCAAGTGCTTTTGAATTGGTGGGAATTTTATAAGAGTAACTCTCTAGAGAAGACCAATCTGAGTTTTGCATCTTTCTCCACTAAAAATGAAGTCCCCAATATCCTAACTTTTCCACATCACAACAGGTTAATTCACAATTTTCTTTTTTTGTCTTTCCTTTTTTATGTTATGTAATATATGATGCAAATGTAGTATGTGAATAATAAATAAAATTTAACCTGCAGGTAACCTGTTTGAACAATTCAGCATCAACTCTCAAATCCTAGATCCTCATTGCATCAAGAAATTGAACTTTAGAACTTTCTTGTTCTGTTGAATTTTATTTAAAAAACGAATAATCGATTGGTAATTTTCAATATTTATAATAAATTGAAAAAAGAGGATATTACAAATAAAAGTGGTGTTAAACTGGTCTAACAGTTATGATAGCATCCCAATGTCATTGGGATTGAATATGATTTGGAGACTGCTTGTGGAAAAAATAAAAGGTATATCTTTGAGTGCCTGGTATTTGAATTTGTTTCCTAGGATCACCCACATTCTACCTTTTGTACATAAAAGCAATTGAAGGGGTGCCTGGATGGCTCGGTTGGTTAAGTGTTTGCCTTCAGCTCCGGTCATGATCTCAGGGTCCTGGGATTAAGCCCTGCTTGGGCTCCCTCTTCAGCAGGGAGCCTGCTTCTCCCTCTCCCTCTACCCTTCCCCTCTCTCGTTCATATTCATGCTCTCTCTCTCTCAAATAAATAAATAAAATCTTTAAAAATCAAATCAAATAAAAAATGAACACCCCAGTCTATCATATGATTGGTTACTTAGATATGCAATATCCATAGTTCATCTTCCATATCCATTTTCTTTGTATCTTGGAAAAAAGCCTCATCAATTTTAATTTATTTAAGGGACCCCATGTTTTCATTGCTTGCTGACATTTATGTATTTAAATTAGATAAAAATAATCTTTTGTCAATTTTCTTAAAAATATTATATTTATCCAAATGATACTTGTAATAAAAAAAGGCATTTAAAAAATTTTAAAAAAAGAAAAGATGTTTAAGTTTAAAATATGTCCAAATATGAAACATTTTGAATTTATGCCAAAGTTGGTGACATTGACCTCAAAGAGTATTTATTTGGACCTAATAGATTTAGCAACTTCAAAAGGATAATATTTATATGTTCAAACTCAACACACAGTTGTTATTTTTCTAAGATCTATAAAAAGAATGAACAAGGCAACTTGCCAGAATATCATGTAAAGTAGCAGTAAGTTTCAAATTGTTGAAACCCTGTTTTCTTGAAGCCGTAGTGCGTCTTATTTCAGTACATTCAAAGATGAGCACTGGAAATGACAAAAAAGCAGAAATGGTGTAAGAAATATAAAGCAAAGTATGGGGAATGTATCATTTTTCTGTTTGAAAACAATATAAAAAGGTAATATTCACAGATTTTATTTATTCTGTTAATTATATTGAGGTAACAGAAAATGGAATGTAAATATTGTATCTTGATCTTTGTTTGGCTTATTTAACTTTTGCATAGAAAATCAGGTTGTCATCTAAACAAATGTCAGAAAAATAAAACACATATTTCTCACAAATATGTATTGGGAGAAGACCAGAGAATTCATCTGTTTTCACACAATTTTAGTGTTCATCTATATGTATAATTTTTGCCATGGAGTGTGTAAGGTATTATATAGAATGATTGGAAATGGTGAGGTGAACACAGAGGAAATAATGAAAACCTATTAAAAAAGAATGTCTTAAGTTGTAAGTGAAGGGGAAAGAAGGGAAAAAAGAAAAGGGAAAACTTAAAAAAAATGTGTAAAAAATTCATTTTGCAAAAAAATTTACAAACAGAGAGAAAAGATTGGAAATTAGGATTAGGAAGAAGCTTTAGAGAAAAAAAAAATCTCTTGCAAAAGAATGCTGTTTAATGGTACGGATTTCAAGTTTAAGGAGGTATATGACATAGAACTAATGAATTAGACAACTCATGTTAGTACAGACTTCAGTAAATACATTCTGTATAGAATTGTGTTTGACAAATGAGGAAATTAGAATTGACACAAAGAGCTAATACTACATATATATAGGAGAGACGTTGGGCCTGGGTGGCTCAGTTGGTTAAGTATCCAACTTGATTTCAGCCTTGGTAGTGATCTCAGGGTTGTAAGATTGAACCCTGCATGGGGCTCCAGTTCACACATGGAGCCCAAGATTCTCTCTTCCTTCCCACTCACCCCCTTCCACTATCTCTCTAAAACAAACAAACAAACAAACAAACAAACCGAAAAACAAAACAAAACATAGAAAAATGCATTTGTAATTTTCTTACAGATTATTTAAAAATGGATTATAGTTTCTTAGGAAAATGCGCTTTTGTGGTTTAGCCCCTAAAAGATCCCAACAAGATTCCATAAGTAATTCAGGTATTAATATAATGATTTGAAACACTGTTGTAGTGGCAGACTGATTTTCAAAGAAACTATCTGCTTTCCACTGTATAGGTGTGTTAGTGATTTCTTTAATTTACTCATCATGGTAGATACATGGGAGGTTTTTCTAAATAGTCTTGGATCTGACCAACTATCAGATCATGAGCTTAATATGAAACAACTCAAAATCAATGGTTTTGTTAAATCAGTAAATGTGCTCAAACAAGAAAGAGCAATTCCTAAGGCAACTGATCAAAACCAGGAAGATGGGATATGCATATACTTCATATAAAGTAGTTATTGGATGCTATCTAGAATGTCAGCTAACACTCAGTTATGACTTGGAATATATGTTTATAGTGAAGTTGGTAATCATGTGACCAATATATGCAAAAATTAATGAGTAAGTATTTTCATGGAAGGGTGAAGAAAAAAATGCTTTTAAATTGGGGGAGAAATTAATATATTTACTATTCATTATAATCTGAGCATGAGAAAGATTCTTAGGCCCTTTGCAATGGTCAGATTCACTCACTGACATGTAAATGTTAAACCTAAAAATACCAGGATATATTATTATTTTTCACACATAAAATAGATTTGCTTAATTTCCAAGCACAAGCACTATAGTCCCTAAATATAAATAAAGATGTCAAGCTCAATACATATTCTGGCACAATTTAATTCTATAATGGATACCAAATTAAGGACAATATCAAAAAGACACAGCTCTGACTAATCATCTCTGGAAACTTCGAGTTCAGTTCCCGCTTTCAAGTACAGACACACCTCATTTAAAAAAAATATATATATATATATTTTTTTTTATTTCTTTTCAGTGTTCCAGAATTCATTGTTTATGTACCACACCCAGTGCTGCATGCAATACATGCCCTCCATAATACCCACCACCAGGCTCACCCAACCTCCCACTCCCCTCCCCTCCAAAACCCTCAGTTCCTCAAAGTCCACAGTCTCTCATGGTTCATTTCCTCCTCCAGGCACACCTCATTTTATTGCCCTTTGCTTAACTGCATTCTGCAGATGTTTTTAGAAATTGCAGGTTTGTGTCTACCCTGCATTAAAGCAAGTCTATTGGTACTGTTTTTCCAACAACATTTGCTCACTCATGTCTTTGTGTCACATTTTGGTAATTCTCACAGTATTTCAAACCTTGTCATTATTATTATATTTGTTATGGTGATCTGCGCTCAGTGATTATGACTTGCTGAAACCTCAAGCTATGGTTAACGTTTTCTAGCAATATAGAATTTTTAAAAGAATTTTTAAAGTATGTACATTTTTTAGACATAGTGCTATAGCACACTTAATAGACTACATTATGGTGTAAACATATTTTTATATGTGCTAGAAAACAAAAAAATTCATTGGGCTCTCTTTATTGCAATATTTACTTTATTGTGGTGATCTGGAACCGAACAAGCAATATCTCTGAAGTGTGCCTGTTCTGTATCATTTATCATTTAGAAATTTTACTTGTTGCTTTTTTAAGTATGTTTTTTAAATTTCTTAAAGAGATTTTATTTATTTATTTGACAGAGCGAGAGAGCAGACAAGCACAATGAGGGGGAGCTTCAGGCAAAGGGAGAGGGAGAAGCAGGCTCCCTACTGAGCAAGGAGCCAGATGTGGGGCTCTATCCCAGGACCCTGAGATAGTGACCTGAGCTGAAGGCAGATGTTTAACCAACTGAACCACCCAAGGGCCCTCAAGTGTGTTTTGTTTTCAAGTGTGTTTTTTTTACATTTCATTGTTTCTGGTATTTGAAAACATCATAAAATTTATCTTTATTTTTTAATAATTAAAATTCTTTCATAATATGTGTCTTGTAGTTTCAAATCTGGACCCTTTGTGGGCTTATATTTCACTTTATTTTATTATTTCTTTCATTGTGGACTTTTGATTCTGCTTGTTCTCACACATGGTATGCTTTTTTTTCCTTTTTTTTTTTTTTTTTTTGCACCTTCTTTTTTATGGGGCTTATCATCCACATACTATTCATCATTGTTGAAAATCTTGGCCTAGGATGAAAGTTTTCTTTCCTTCTTTTTTCTTCCTTCCTTCCTTTCTTTCTTCCTTCCTCCCTTCCTTCCTTTTTTCTTTTTTAAATTTCCCAATTAGAGGATATTTCCCTTAGCCTTTACCATTGCCTGGGACACTATGGTGCTACATATCATTAAATTCATACCATTAGGTTTTTGCAGCCCCATATGATCTGAGGCTCAAATATGCTTTATCCCTGTTCTTTGCCCTCATGATCTGCTCAGGATCAAGAGAATCTTCTTTAAAATCCCCTGGAAGATGTTATTTTACAATAATGCCAGGGTTGTGGCACTTTGGTGCCCCAGGTGAATGTGGTAGCATTTCCTCCTAACTTCCCCACCTTATTCAGACACTGTTGGACCTGATTTCTCTCCTAGCACTGTGTAAATCCAACAAAGCCTAAAACAAATTTGTTTGGATCATCACACTTTCAGAACATGTGTGGGTTCAGTCATCTGGTACCCAAGGTAGCAATCAGAGTTTACTCTTTTGTCTTTAGTAGCTCATCAGCTTATATTGTAATGTCAGGCCTTTGATATTTTTAAGGAGAATTTACAAATGCACTTTGCTCAGAATTTTTAGTAATTTCTGAAAATGGAAGTATAATGTATAGACCTTTCTTCAATGTTATATATCTATAAGGTAATTTCCTTTCTCAGGGTAGGAGCCTTCAACATTTTATACAGCACAGTGAAAACTAAACACTCTGCCTGACACAGGTAAAATTAAATAAGCTTAAATATCCACTACTTGAATCACGTTAGACAATAAAATATTTTTAATCTTTACTTCACATCTTAAACACGAGGTTTTAACTAGAATAAATTCCCCCACCATATTTTTTTCTGCCTTACATTAGAATGTCCTTTTAGCTCTATATTTGATTCTCTCATTTGTGCAGATGTGCATCTTAAATGATCCTAATCACTCTTTAGTGAAGTCATCCTCTTTATCCATAGCTGCTAATTGGTTACTGGAAGATGTACAGATTTTTTTTTTACTCAAAGCCACAATTTAGAACATAACTATCTGATTCTATTTTTCGTAACTCTACTATTCAAACCGTAAAGATAAGACTTGTTAAATTCCAACTTGTATTTATTTTTTGATACTGATTATATATTTCTGTTGATATAGTCATCTACTGTTAGAGCCCAAATTAAATGTCACTTTCTACATGCACCTTGCACTAATGATTCAACTCTGAGTGATTTGATATTCCTCTGATGTGATACTTTCACTTATATATTTTAGTATCTAATATCTTTGTTTCCAATTTTTTTTCATTCCCAGTATTGTGTAAACTCATGAAGTAGGAACATGACCTATCTATCTTTATTCCTCATAGTAACTAAAACAATTTTCACATATATTAGCATGTAAGTATATACAAATACACATATACGAATGTATTGATGGGAATAAGATATTTTTGTTTGGGGAATTTTTATTCTTTTTAATTATTAATATCTACTATTTTTTTAGGAGAGACCAACCTTGTATGTTTGTGTAATAATTTTGTTTGATCCACATGGTACATAAGGGATTACACATTCAGAAATCTTTCCCTAGGCTATGTAAGACCTGAGTATATAATTTTGGTAATTAATTTAATTATTTGTATTAGTATTAATATAATTATTTATATTTGGCAGTTATCTTAATTATAGAAAAAACATAATCTGCAATTTTAAAAAATAGTTATCTAAAACAAATGGATAAAAATTTAAGAAATAAATAAAAAAAATCTATAACACATCACCATAATTATAAAGGAAATTCTATTTTCAATTGCAAATAATTTTTATTATAGACTAACTGCTATATTGGAGAAGCAAGACTCATGAAATACAATTAGATATCAACCTAATGTCTACAGACTTGGTCAAAACTATTCTAGCTCAGGTCCCATTCTATTTATCTATTTATTTATTTACTTTTAAATGTTTTTTAAGAATTCCACTTAGTTGATACAATGTAATATTAGTTTCAAGTGTATAATATAAAGATTCAACACTTCCATACTACACCTGGTGCTCATCACAAGTGCCCTCCGTAATCTGTATCATGTGTTTTACCCATCCCCCACTTCCTCGGCTCTGGTAACCATCAGTTTATCCTCTATAGGTAGGTGTCTATTTCTTGGTTTGTCTCTCTTTGTTTTTTCCCTTTGTTCATTTGTTTTATTTCTCATATTCCACATATGAGTGAAATAATATGGTATTTGTCTTTCTCTGACTTATTTCATGTAGCATAATATTCTCCAGCTCCATTCATTTCTTTGAAAATGGCAAGATTTTATTTATTTATGGCTGAGTAAAATTCCATTATATTTATATTTTTCCTTGTGTGTGTATATATATATGTATATACACACACACACTTATATATGGTGCATATACAATGTATATACACACATATACATATATATACCTATATATGGTGTATACCATATATTTGTGTATATGTATATATATACATATATACATATATATTAACCTTCTATCAGATATGCCATTTGCAAATATCTTCTTTCAGTAGGTTGCCTTTTAGTTTTGTTAATTGTTTCCTTCATTGTGCAGTAACTTTATTTTGATGAATAGCAAATGCAAAAGAATGAAACTAGACCACTTTCTTATCTAAAACACAAAAATAAATTCAAAATAGATGAATTAAAGACATAAATGTGACATTTGAAACCATAAAAATCCTAGAGGAGAACATAAGCAGTAACCTCTTTGACATGGGCTGTAGGAACCTTTTTCTAGATATATCTCCTGAGGCAAGGGAAACAAAAGAAAAGAAATTTTGAAAGCAGTGACCAACTCATACTATATGGTTTGATCATAATCATATTTTGGGGAGCATCTGGGTGGCTCAGCCAGTTAAGCATCTGCCTTCCCCTCAGGTCATGATTCCAGGGTTCTGGGATCGAGCCCAACATTGGGCTCCCTGCTCATGGAGAGCCTGCTTCTCCCTCTCCCTCTGCTGTTTCCCCTGCTTGTGTATGCTCACTCGCCCTCTCTCTCTGTCAAATAAATAAATAAAATCTTAAAAGAAAATAAAGCTATTGTTGGTTTTGGCTAGAGTGCTTCTTTGTAAGCCTGCCGTCTTGCTGTCTCATCATTTCACCTTGTAGTTTGTTCAACATGTTGGTTTAGGAAGAGCCATTTATTTTGAATTGCCAGCTTGGCTCATTAGACTGCTCTGTTAAATGTTTCCCAAATCTATGGCTTTTCCAGGTTCCTCAAACATGTGTATGTGTGTGTGTTTTATTTCCTTATACTTTATGAACCAGGCCATTTTATGGTAATCTATTTCATGAAAACACTCAAAGATGAAATTAATTTGTATTTTTTCTTTTTTGGAAGTATGAAGATGAATTCAGATAAGTCTTGAATCCCTTTCACTTCTACTCATATATGGATTCATTTATTCATATTATTCATATTTAATCTTCAAAAACCCAATAATCCATAAAATTGTAAAATGTATTAATAACTGTTTTTATTATATAGAATTCTCAAATCAAATAACTATTTAGTAGAGTCCATTCTGCTCTGCTATATCAAGTAAAAATTTAAAGGGGGCAGAAATGTCACTTCTTATAAAGTTATCACTGATAATTTTACTTGTTATTAAACCCACTTATTAAATTATTTCTGATGTTATATTTTTTATTTCTAGACTTCCCATTTTTCTTTTTTTTTGTAGTTTTCCTATGTTTTTTTCCTATATTTTCTACTAAAATATCTCATTTGCCAAAACACATTGTCCGCCTTTTGTTCTGGTCATTTTATAACAGTTAAGATCTTTGTCCAAAAATCTTAACCACTTCAGAGACTTCTTCTATTGATATTTTTCATCTCTTGACCGCATTTCTCATTTTCTTGCTCTTTCACATGTCCCTTAATCTATAATTCCATGCTAGGTATTTTATATAAAAGAATGATAAAAGATGAAGTGAGGCTATATTTTTATACAAGAATGGCATGTCCTTTTTGCTGTTAGGCCATTAGAGTGGAAACCATGGCAGTCTGATCTTTGGTTCATTTGGGTCAGGTCTTCATTACAACTCTATTTTGATTCTGTTTATCACTGCCCATAAATGTTTTCAGGGCAAACTTGGGATTTTTTCATGGGTTCTATGGGTAGGAGAGGTTTTTTGTTTGTTTGTTTGTTTGTTTTTCCCCGTGTATCATAGCTCATCTGTTCTGTTGATTGTTTGAATCTTTGGGAAGTTCTCTTATTTTGCAGTCCTACCTTAGTTCTCTGTGTAGTAATATACCTCATAATTTCCAGATCATCTTGAAATGTTTTCTCTTAGCTTTCTTGCCTACCAAGGTATTTTGTTGGTGAGATATCAAGTTGCCTGCCTCAATCTTCAGTGAGTGGAAGTTTAGAGTAACTTTTATTGCTCCCCTGCTCCCAGTATTTGAAGGGGCTTTGCCTCCCCACCCTTTCTCATTCTCTCTCCCTCTCTCTCATTAGTTTATTTAAAGAACAGTGTGTCCTAAAGTCTGTGATGAGTTTATAAAAATAATTATTATTTGAAGTGTACTTAGCCTTTTGATGGATTTTCGCCTTTATGGAATGTGTCTTTTATTGTCTGGCAGCTTCAGCATTTACTATTTATCTTTCTTTTCAGCAATTTGACTATGTTATATGTAAGAAGTTTTTTTCTTTTATTTACCCATGCTCTGAGCTTAGTGACTTTTCTGCATCATTGAATTTATGTCTTTTGAAAAAAATCTTGGACTGTGCCTTTCAAATATTTTCTCTGTCTCATTCTTTCTCCCCTTTTCTTCTTAGAATAAAATTATATCCATGTTAGAATTGTTGGCATTGTTTCTCAAGCTATAAGTATTTTTCTAAGATTATTTTTCTCTTTGTGTTATGACTTAGATTGTTTATATTGACCTCTCTTCCAATACACTATTTTATTGTGTTCAAGTTTAGGTTAAGCCAATAGATGAATTCATTTTGGTTATTGTGGGTTTTTTTTTTTTTTTTTCAGTTCTCCTGCTTAAACTGAGTAATTTCTGTAGCTTTTATTTCTCTGCTGAAATTCCCTTATGTTCTTAAATTTTGTCTCTATTTTCCTCCAGAATTCTTAGCACTTATCAAAGCTATTTTAGAGAACTTATATGCTATTTCCAAGCCCTCTGTAAGGGCTGATCCCTTTGTAGATTTATGTCTATTGACTTGCATGTTCTTTTGATTCTGGACCACATGTTTTTGTTATTTATTTGTTTTGCTTTTTTGTGTGCCTACTAATTTTTTTTTTAATTATATTTCTACAAATGTGAGGGGATGGGGAAAAGAAGGTACTAAAGATAGTAATATTTGCTGCCAGAAGAACGTATACCCACTCCTTCCATCCACCTGTATGCTGGAAGAGAATACTGAGTTAGTCACATTATAGTTGAGCTGGATGGAGCCTTGGTAGAACTGGGTATAGAAAAGTTCCTTAGAATTATTTCACCACTAGCTCCAAATATATTGAGGAAGATTAAGACTTTCTGTTCAACTGGTTAGTCTCTCAAGAACTCTTTAAGCATTTATAGCCCATCTTTTAGAATTTTTAATCATTCTATACTTTAGAGCTCAGTAGCCAGTCTTTTGTCCCACTTGGAAGTTTTCTTTGCTCTATAGCTCACCATCACTCCCAAGTTTTCCCTACTACACTACTGACCTGACCTTGCTGACTTGGGTCACTCCTTCGGATTCAGTGTTAGCCCCATGCAGTTTGGAGACATAAAAATTAGAACTATAAAATTTCTAGAATGAAACATACAAGACATATATAGCAGAACATTTTGAGACATTGAATAGGCAAAATTTCTTAGATATGATATTAACACTGTAAAATGTGTAGTAGAAATTTAACTTAATCAAAATAAAATGCATCTGTTCTTTGAACAAGGTATCTAAGAAAATGAAAATTAAATCTCAAAATGTAGGAAAATATTGTGTGTTTGATTTGATACATATTTATCAATGTGAAATATTGTATTGGTTGTATCAATATATAATCATTTTGACATATATGTATATCAAAGATCTTGTATCAAAAACATAAAGTGAGCTAAAGCAGTCAATGATAAGAAAAAATTTCAATCAAAAATTGGAAAATTTTTTGAAATTTTGAAAATTTGAAATTTTGAGAAAAACAACAGAAGATAAATGAATGACCAATTACTATGTAAAAAGATACTGAACATAATAAGGCTTCAGAAAGTACAAATTAAAATCCCATGAAATACCACTTGACACTCCCTTGAAAGACCAAAAAAAAAAAAAAAAAAGACAATGCTAAGTTTTGGCTAGGGTTTGGCATAACTATAACATTCAGACATTGCTGATTGAAATGTAACATTGTACTACTATTTTGGAAAACAATTTGAATTTCTTATGCAGGTAAATACAAATATGTGGATAGGACTGAACTATTCAAGTCATAGGGATTTGCCCAAGGTAATTACGTCTATACACAGAAAAAAATCCATGTGTTCTAAATATATCTTGAACTTTCTTACTCTTGTACACATCGCATTCTACTTTGAAAATATTGTCCCAATAAACTGTTTCTGAAATGTTAATTCTTTGTGGGCACAGCAAATATCTCTTCTTCTTAAGCAATCCCAGGTTTAATGTTAAATGTCATCTACTTCCTGTACTCCCATAATCCCTGAGATATATCCAACAATATTGCTGTTATTTTACTAATAAAAAGCTCTGAAACCATGGATGGGATGTATCAAATGGAAGAATGTGTGGTTTTGTGGCCAGATAGAGATTTATCCATTTGAGGGGAGCTCTTCAAATGCCAGTATCTCAGGGCCTTCTTAGGTATGCCAAGAATATTCCTTCAAAATACTACCTTTTTGGCTATTAGTTTGAGTTCATTTCTCAGAACAAGAAGTATAAAATTTACTATATATACTTTCATCCCTACTTTCTATTGTTATTGGCAACTATAAATGTAAAAAGTCCTAGTTACAAATTTTGCATAAAATTAAACTCCTTTTACGTAATAGAGTGGAAGAGGGGTTTCATTTGAAAAATTGAACCCATTCATGTTTTATTTTCAGATTCATAAACGTTCTTACTTGTCGTGGCCGGCGTGACAAATCGACCAGGAAACGTGAGGGTAAGAGGATGGTGAAAAAAAATTAAGAGACAAAGAGATGGGGGCAGGAGGGACACTGAGGATGATGTCCAACAGTGCTGATTTTATTCCACATCTTACAATCATTTATAAGGCAGACCACAATAGGAGTAATACATCAGTACCTAGTCAGATGACCGCAAGTTTCTATAACAAGTTTACATTAACTACAAGCAAACCTCTTGATGCCAGGTAGTCTCAGCTAAAGCCATTAGCAAGACAATCAACCAGGGAGTGGGTTATGGGAGGTACAGGAACAACAAGGACCAACTAAGAATTCATGACCCTGACCACATTGTTCCCTTCTGTAGGGAGAGTGTGTGGGAAGTCACGTAGGCGAGCGCACAACACATAGCACAGACCCTTTCTCAGTGCTACTCAACCTTTCCTGTCTGTAACCCTTTATTAAGGTATTTGGACTTAAAGGGAGACACAAGTCAGGGCCTGGTTTGGTCCTCGTCTCAAGCCTTATCATGGCCTCCAACATCTCCCCCTTCTTTTTTAAATAAATCAAGCATATGAATTTGTACCTGAGCATGCAGTCGTTGAAGTCCTGTACGAAACAAGGAAACTTCCCATCTTACAATCAATATAGCCAAGACAATGAATATAATGATAAAAATCCAAAAGGAATATTTCATTATATTTCCAGGATTAAACCCGTGCAACCCATCTAAAATCTGAGATACTATCGTAGCAGGATTTTGTACATCTAGTTGTGAATGTCCTAATTAGCAATTTCCTTTTGCAACTCTGCAAGATCTAGACTTACATTACTATGAAACCATATTCCCTGCAAATGATGTTTAACAGCATCCCAAGAATAGTTCAAGGCTTTCAAGGGAGTGACACAAATATGTTGAAATCCTCCATGACATACTAAAGACATTTGAGTTCTTAACACCGATAATCGCCCCCCCTCCCCCAAATTCTACTGCTTCTTCTGATCCTTCCAACTGGCTTAAAAGTTTTTGGTCTATATGCTCCTGAGTAGCAAAAGCATGAGAGATATTTTGGGCTAGAGAATTCACATGTGTAGCAGTTTGTACAGATTGCAAAAGAGCCATGGTAGAGACAGTGGCTATAGCAATTAGAGAAATCAATACAGTTATTCCAGCAATAAGTAACCCTATGAAGCACTTAACTCTTTTCACCTGTGCCTGTAATTCTAACGCTAATTGATACCCATAATTGTCATACCAAGGTCCTTCTACTTCCACAGGTAGTAACATATATGGAGGTTGCATAGTTATAAACACTATCATGGGACCTGTGCCTGACAAAGGCAGGGACACAGGTAGACAATTTGTTAACACACAATGGTCACAATGGATATTATACAATAGATGTCCCCTTGGAAAGAGGTGAGAACTATTGATCCCGAGCCCACCATCAGTAAAAAAGGTCCAGGAACACAGGCCCGCAAAGTCAGATTATAGTCTTTTGTGGCTGTATAACCACTCCTAGCTATTTGCACTCCGATTGGTCCCAGGGCAGCAACCACTTCCATTAATCCAGTAACACATGGATGCATCTTTTCCGCTACATTAAAATTCAGTTTCTGATTGGTACTTTTTCCACCTTTTCATCATTCTAAACAATGCCAATTTAAATTATATGATAGTGGCAATGTAAGTACCTGATTGTCTAAATGATGAAACACCATTCCTTGCCAAAAATGATAAAGCAGTACAGACTCAATATCAGTTATAAAAGGTCCTTTAGTTCCTAGGTTATGATTTTTTCTTAGCTAAAAAATAGCACCAATTAAGTTCAGGATAGACTTGAAATCTTTTTGGAATAATTTTGAAACTTATGTACAGCCTGAAAATATAAAAGATGCAATTCTCATTGTCATTTTAAAATACTAATTTTTTTTATCTTAGGATTTTTATATTCTTGCATAATGGCATTTATGAATACTTAGAATCTCTAAAAGAACTGAAAATTGCACTATCTGCAAAAATGTTATAAATTATATTCATAGAAAAATAAACGTGTTTTATCACTGAATATTTGATGGATATCAAATAGCAAACCATCATCTGATGAAGTTCGTATATATCAAGATGGAATACTTTGGTTCACATTGAGCACCGATAGAGACTAGAGTTATATGCTTTGTGACTACAGTGAATAGAATTTAGTTTAGATTATTACATTTTGAAGTCATACTTTTAGCTCAATTTCAATATTTCAAGCTAAGTAATATGAATTACTTATGTTACGGTAAGATTACAAATTAATATTTTGAAAAAGGAATAGGAGGAATTGGTTACTATTAACCTCATGTGATAATGGGCAAATTGACATGGCCTGAGAATACAACAAAGTTTATTTATATAAATGTATGTGGTTCCGTTCTTTTAGATATTTGTTATTTAGAGAAATTTGTAGTTTAGAAAGTTATTTTCTGTAGGTATAAACCTTTAAAATCCTTATCTTAAACATTGGAATAAAAGTGTATCTCACTCTCTATTTATATTACACAAATGTCAGTGAAAATACAATAAAAATGTTTTAATGTAGTAACATATGGAAAAAATCAATGCTGCATTTTCTGCCAAGATTTAATGTAAAAAAACAAAATCCTATAAAGTTACCTAAAACACTTGCCAATTTTGCATATATCAGAGCCTGCAGCAATACACTATAATATATAGATTTATCTGGTTTTTAAAAAACTAAAGCTTTTTGTGCCCAGGTTTCCAGTTCTAAAAATGATACATTTGTTATTTGAAAAGCAATGTATGAAAAATATATTACTGAGGAGTTTCCAGTTTCGGGTAAGATGAAGTAAGTGTACCCCTTTCTTCCCCACAGGACAACACAACTATGAAATCTTGACAGAATGCATGGCCCAGCTGTTTGAGAACTCTGAAACATAAACAGCAATAGGCTTATTGAAATACAACACCATAAATCAAAGTGCCTCTACACCGGTGATGAGTTTACCATTTTTGAGAACCTCAAAGTGGGCTCTGTGGGACAGAAATGGCAACAACAAGTGAAACAGTTCAGGAAAAGCTGTTCAGTTCTAGCTGGAAAAGTGAAAAGTGAATTATAAAGAGGAAATATAGAGAGAGGAAATAACATTTTTTTTCCCTCTTTTCTATCTTTCTCTCACACTCTAGACTCTAAATAACCCTGCAGAAGTGGTGGTAGTTGTAGTAACCACAGGTGCAAGGCTAGAAACCTGTAGGAGCCAACAGTCTAACAATGGGAAATTTTCCCTCTCATCTGTCTGAGCTATGGGGTGCCAAAGCCCAACTATCTACTCTCTCTCTTTCTATATCCTCTTACCTGTTAGTCCTGGATGGTTCAAAAGCAAAAGTGGTTGCTTTCTCTCTTTAATAAGGAACACAAAGGAACAGACAAATGTTGAAAGATTTTATAAAGATTGGAAAATCAACCCTATAAAGTAGTGGATTATTTATAGGCTCACCTGTGGCTTCTGCATGTAAGGATCTAATCCTAATTAGCATGTAAAAGGCTTTAAGAACTGAAATACAGACATTTGCCCAAGTTCTTCAATAATGCCTGTGTGACATACATGACACAGGACTGTATAGCACTACAAAAAAAAAAATTTGAAAAATGGACGGATTTTGGAACCACAGTACAGAGAATGCAGGTTAGTCCTCGCAGCTTGAATATAATCAGGTTAATTTCATACTAAAACATAAATTTCACATTCTTCCTAGAATTTAAACAAGACCCAATGCCTCCAGTCATTAAATTCAAAATCTCCAAGATTGTCCAAATTTTCTCAACATTATTCCAAAATTTGCTCAGAAATAAAAATTCTTCAAAATTAATCCAAAATTACACCATGTACAAGGAATCATAATAATGTCAACTAGCTTAGAAAACTAATTCAAAAGATGACAGAGATGTTGGAAGCAATGGTAATAAAAACTATAATCAAACACTTTTGAAACAAATGTTAAAATGTAAAATATAGAGAATATATATGGTATAGAGAACAACCAAATGGTAACTTGGGAAATGACAAACTCGCTGGCCAAACTCAGTACTAGCATGGAGATGAGAGAAGTTGGTGAACTTCAATATAGATCAATAGCATTTATTCCATCTGAACATTCTGGGTGAGAGAGGGGGGAAAAATGAAAGAAAATGATGAATAAAGCTTCAGGAACCTGTGGGACAACAAAAAAAAAGGTTATAAATTTAGAGTTCCATAAGAAAAGAATAAAGGGTATGATGCTAGGGGTACCTGGGTGATTCAGTCAGTTAAGTATCTGCCTTTGGCTCAGGTCATGGTCCCAGGGTCCTGGGATTGAGCCCTGCATCATCACATCATTGTGCTCCTTGCTCAACAAGGAGCCTGATTCTCCTTCCCTCTGCCTGCCACTCTCCCTGCTTGTGCCCTCTCTCTCACTATCTCTCTCTATTTCTCTCTCTGTGTCACAAACATAAATAAAACTTTTTTAAAAAAGGATATGAGGCTAAAAATGTATTTGAAGAAATGATGGATTGAAAATCTTGTATTTGATGAAAGATGTAAACCTACAGATTAAAGTAAATCTACACAAAGCTGAATGAATCCCAAACAGAATAAACACAAAGAAATGTGTGTCCAGAAATATAATGATCAATACTATTGAAAACTAAAAACAAATAAAATTCTAGAAAGCAACCAGAGAAAATGGCTCATTATCTATAGGGGAACAATAACTTGAATGACTGTAGATTTCTCATCTCAAACCATGGGGGCCAGAAGAAAGAGGCATGGAAATTTATTTTTATTTATTTATTTATTTTTTTAGTTGGGAAAGAAAAGAGCTGTCAAGCCAGAATTCTGTATTGAGTAAAAATATTCTTCAGGATAATGGCAAAATATTCTCAGATAAAGGAAAGCTAAAAATAGTCTGTAGAGTGCTCTAAAATAATTGTTAAATGAATTTCTGTGTGCTATGGTGAATTGTGTAAGACTGATGATTCACAGACATGCACCTCTGAAACAAATAATACATCATATGTCAATAAAAATAAATAAATAAATAAATAAAAATAAAGTGATAAGCACTGGGTTGGGGAAAAAAATAAGGTTGCTGATTGTGTGAAATTATGTATTAAAATTCATAGAATTAGATAACAAAAGAAAAAAGAAGTCCATTTTACTACATCATAATTTCAAAAATCTTTTTATTTTTAAGATTTTATTTACTTATTTGACAAAGAAAGAACATGAGCAGGGCATAGGGGCAGAGGGAGAAGCAGACTCCCACAGAGCATGGAGCCCAACACAGAGCTAGATCCTAGACTCTGAGATTATGACCTAAGTTGAAGGCAGATGATCCCAGGACCCTGAGATCATGACCCAAGCTGAAGACAGATGCTTAACTAAGTGAGCCACCCAGCTGTCCCAAAACAAAATCTTTTTTTTTTTTTTAAGATTTTATTTATTTATTTGACAGAGACAGATCACAACTAGGCAGAGAGGCAGGCAGAGAGGGAGAGAGGAGGAAGCAGGCTCGCCGCTGAGCAGAGAGGGACTCGATCCCAGGACCTTGAGAACATGACCTGAGCTGAAGGCAGAGACTTTAACCCACTGAGCCACCCAGGCTCCCCAAAACAAAATCTTTTTAAAAGCATATTTAGGATGTGGATGATTAAAAATGCTAATGTATTTTTGATAACCAAAATTAAAAATAGAGCAACTTGAAAAGTCAACAATCTACCATTTGTTGCATAATTTCAAAATAAAAATCAATCACATTAATCAAAATAAAAATCAATTACTTTTTTGATAAAAAATATTTTTCTTTTCCTTATAACTACTAAGATAATTAAATATGTCATTTCAACTCTTCATTGTTGATCACATGCATTTTCCCATTTCACATTATCCCTTGAATAACTAGAACTCTGAATAAAGCAAAAATGCCGTTTCTAATCTCTTGTTCTACACTAAAAGAGTCTATGCCCATTGACCAAATTTTCATACGTGAGTATACAAAATATTGCAATTCAATGCAGTTTGTCTCTAAACAAATGGATCATATTAATGTATAATCTGATGTTATTACAGGAAACTTGAATTTTAATGAACCCTATTTGATTTGGATGAGTCAAGACAGGCATAACACAATTGAGTCAATTAGCAAGAATTTTGCAATCAATGTTGATTAAGAAAATGGGATGATGGTATGTGCATATTTGGAGGCATTCCCTGGCTTGAACATTAATATAATGAAGTAAACATTGGCATTTTAAAGAGAGCACATTGCTCTGAAATGAAAGGATACATATTTTTGATACATGTAAATATTAATTTGTATACTTTGTATTATACATGACTGATATCCATTCAGAGTATGTCTAAGAAAGAATGACAAATTGTTCTGCTTTGATGTTCTAGTAAAAATAGCCATTAAATATGCTATAGCTAAACATGTAATGAAATAAATCTAGGATATGGCACATAATTATTGTGATTAGATTTTTGTCCTATACATCACTGGTGGAAATATATTTTTGCTTTAGAGTTTTGGTGTTTTTTTAATGTAACTTGCACATTATATATGGGTACTATTGTCACTACAGGTGTATTTTTCTTGTGCAGAAACCAATGCACTAACTGCCTTACGTTTACAGATAAAATGTGTACACAAGTTTTCTATCCACTCTGCATGGCATCAACAGTTTTTCTCTTTAATATGTTTACCTTTACTTTATAGGTTTATCAGGGGTAATTATATTTTTGCCTTCATTAGTGTGTTTTTAAATGATGATTTAGTTAGCTCATTATTCTGTCATTTGTATTTTTTGTTAATGATTTTGGGACATTATATGATTTTATATGACATACACTTAAAAGTTGCATGTGAATTTTCTTTGATAATAAAGACTTCAATGTAAAATCATGGTGTTTAAAATTAGATCTCATGCCATATAAAACAGCTATGATTTATATTAATTTATATTAAACAAAGGTTTAATAAATTGAAATATGTCAGGATTATGATACTGAGAAAATGATTTAAAAATTAAGTATGTAAAATAAAAAAAATAGAATAATAAGCTATTTTGGGGGATAATGAAATTCTATTACATAAATTTTGCATCTGCCAAATATCAAATCTGTTCTTGAGTAATTGTTCTTGATCTAATTTAATTTTTATATGTAATTTAGAGTTCATCAACCAAAGTAACTGAAAATCCATTAACATGTTCTTTCTACTTATTATTTGAAATCATATTTGCTTCAAATTTGCTAACAAATTATTATTTGAAATCATATTTGCTAACAAATATTATGAAAAATCATGAACATAATTTTGAATATTATTATGTGCATTCTCCCCCATTAACTTCGAGAGATATGCCAGTATTATCTTTCTTGCATAAAATTGAAATAATGATTATATTTTCTCAGGTTTTATATATAGTGATTATTTTTCTTTCATTTATTTGTCCATTGAATGAAAAATTGTAGTTCATCTTATGTTATGTTTAAATAATTTTTTTAAAAGATTTTCTTTATTAAATTGACAGAGAGAGAGAGCAGAAGTAAGAATGGTGGCAGGCAGAGGGAGAGAGAGAAGCAGGCTCTCTGGTGGGCAGGGAGCCCAATGCAGGGTTCCATCCCAGGACCCTGGAGTCATGACCTGAACTGAAGGCAATCACTTAACCAACTGAGCCACCCAGGTGCTCCTAAATAATTATTTTTGTAAAAGAAGTCAATCAAGGGATAAATACATCTTTAGTATTTTCTGGTGGGTCCTGGGACTTATTCTTAGAAAATTCTTCTTAAATTATTAATTTTTCATATGAATTTTCTGCAAAATTATCATTTGTTTAAAGATACTGAGAGCTTATAAGAAGACATTTGCTCATCTCTGTGATAGGCAGTGGGTTTATTTTAAGAAAGAAGCAGGGGCGCCTGGGTGGCTCAGTGGGTTAAAGCCTCTGCCTTCAGCTCAGGTCATGATCCCAGAGTCCTGGGATCCAGCCCTGCATGGAGCCCTGCATTGAGCCCGGCATCGGCATCATCGGGCTCTCTGCTCAGCAGGGAGCCTGCTTCCTCCTCTTTTTCTGCCTGCCTCTCTGCCTACTTATGATCTCTGTCAAATAAATAAATAAAATCTTTGGGGGAAAAAAAAGATTTTTTCTTAAAAAAAAAGAAAGAAAGAAGCAAACACTATTTCTGATATAGAGTAGGACATAGTCTCTATGTAATCTGCAACATGCTGAATAGAACAAAAAGTGAAGTACAGTGCTACTATGGAAACACAAAAGGAAATTTGATATAAGAATTCACTGAAGACTATCCAGAAGAATATCTTTTCTCTTATAGGTTAGATATAGCTAGGTCTTATTTTCTTATCCTGACAATAAATCTGACAATCCTTATATCTTAACCGATTTAGAACATTTTATTTAAGGTGATTGCTGGTATGTTTGGAATAAAATAGGTCATTATGATAATCAATGTGTTTCATTTGTTCTTTCCTTCTTTTTACCCTTTTTTCTATCTTCCTTCCAGAGCATGTTTTGTTGTTCTCTTTTACCTCCACAATTATTCCTACCTTTCGAAAAAAATTTAGAGGCTTCTCTAGTTTATTACATATTGCTTAAATAATCTGTTTTCCTTCAAAGAATATCACACCACTTCACATATAGTGTGGAGGTCTTGTAACAATAAAATTTCAATTCCTCCCATACCATGTCATATATTTTACTTATAAAGACACAATAATTGTTAATTTTTTGCTTTTTTTTTAAAAAAAAAGATTTTATTTTATTTGAGAGAGAGGGAGTATGAGAAGAAGGGAAGGCAAAGGGAAAAGCAGACTCCCCACTGAGCAGGGAGCCCCATATGGGGCTCAATCCAGGACCCTGAGATCATGACCTGACCCAAAGGAGGATGCTTATCAATGAGTCAGCCAGGTGCCCCTAATGTTTTGCTTTAATCATTTGATTATCTTTTGGAGAAATTAAGCACCATGATGATTTCATCTTCACTTATTCCATTCAAATATTCTTTGGCTCTTTGTTTTGAACTAGTTTTCTGTGGCCTACATCCTTCCTTCTACCTGAAGAATTTCTTGTAACATTTCTTATAGGGTATGTCTGCTGACAATTTCCTCAGTTCATAGTCATCTGAGTAAGTGTATATTTCTGTTTTTCTTTTAAAGGATATTTTTTAAAGAATATTTTTTAAAGAATATTTTTATAGAAATATCTTCAAAATTCTGATGGACTTTTTTCTTTTTCTACATTTGAACAATTTTATTCCTTCCTGTCTTCTTCTTTATGTGGTTTCTGCACAAAGCTTGCTGAATTCTTATCTTTGTTCTTTTGTATTTAAGAAGTCTATTTCTGTGGTTACTTCTTTTTATCCCTCTTGTTACTTTCAGTATTTTCTCTGCTTCTCTGTTTTTTAGCAATTTAAATGTGATATATATGAGTTTTTTTCTTTGCTATTTATCCTGTCTTTTATTTTCCAAGTTTCTTGAATATGTGATTTTATATCTGTCATTAATTTTGGGAAAAAATTGCCATTATTTCCCCAAATATTTCTTGTGTTCCATTCTCTTTTTCTTCTTCTGTGATACTGATAATATACATGTGTCACATAATTTGACATTTTCCTATGTCTGTTGAATGCTGTGTTATGTTTTCCTCTTACACTTTTTTTTTTTTTTTTTGCATTTCAGTTTGTACAATGTCCATTAACCTACTTTCACATTTGTTGATTTGTTTTCCTCAATTCCTTCAAGTCTACTGTTGGTCCTGTTGAAGGATTTTTCATTTCCATCATTATACTTTGATTGTTAGCATTCTGTTTTCTTATTTCTTATCATTGCCATTCTACTGCTGAATTTTCTATTTGGTTGTCTAACTTTAATTTATCATAGTTATTTAAAATTTCTTGTCTGATTGTTTCAATACCTCTGTCAAATCTGCTTCTGGCCATGATGATTATTTTGTCTTCAGAAATGTTTATTCTTACCTTTCCATGTACCTCATAAATTTTTTATTCAAACCAGAAGTGCTGTAGAGATAGATGACATAGAGGTGAATAAGTTTATACTTGAAAATGAGCACACTTTTCCTTCTGCTACATCTTTAGTGTGAGATTTTACATTTATATCTACTCAGGAATTTGACTGTTTTGATTGTAGTATTGTAATGTTTATTCTCAATGTACTTGAAGATTGAAGTTCTTCTAGTAATTCTTGTGATTAGAGTATGGGCTATTTGCAATTTTCACTCTATCATTTATTTAGTTATATTCACTCTCAACTTCATATTTTCCCTTTATTTTGGTCCCCAGGGAGAATTTGTCTCTTGCAACTCTGCTGGTTGTATTTCACTGTTATTTTTACTCACTGCTTGTTTGAGAAACGGTGTGGGGGAGGGAGGTGGCGGCAGAGTGTTCTCTGATGAGAACTCCAATTCTAAGTAGACACTGTAAAACCTGGTATCAGTGGTATTGCCCACAAATTTTCTGTCCCTCATCTGAAGGTAATGGTTGGCCTATCATGTATTACCATTCTGGATCCAAAAACCATGGTTTTCATTTTGTTTTGTGTGTGCATGTCTGCCTGGTTTGTTTTATTTACCTCTTCCACTCTCTACTATATTGCTTCTCTATCTTTGTCATAAGCTCACTAATTTTGTTGCCCTTTTCTCTGTAGATTAAGAATTGCATTCATGGGGTGACGGGGTGGCTCATTGGTTAAGTATCTGACTCCTGATTTCAGCTCATGATCTCAGGGTCCTGGGATTAAGCCCCAGGTCATGATCTCAGGTTCCTGGGATTAAGCCCCTTGTGGAGTTTTGGCTCAAGCAAATGGCTAGTGAAATATTTATAGGAAAAACCTGTGAGATATTGCAAAGTTCCCATCCTATGTCCATGGCTTCCACCAATTTTCACACTTTCATCTTGGCTTCTATCTGATCTTTGGAAATCTGGCAAAGGTGACTGGCTTTTCCTACCAATTAATATGTCATGAATGGCATCTATTTGAGGTAAGCGCATGTGTGAGCAGTGTTTCTACTTGCAAGAAGCTCTCTCTCTCCAAATTTTGAATTAGCTTTTTGTATTACGTTAGTTCACTAGTATTGTCAAGAAATGTCATTAAATCACAGTTTGTTCACTTTTTTCTGGATGTGAGAGTGAGAGCAATGTTCTTTTTAGTTCTCTACATCTCTAAGCTAAAACAAAGTATGTATATGGTAAGAGATATATTTTCCAATGTAATCATATTTAACTGGATATCACCTTTTTAAGAAAAGTATTTGAAGTGATAAAAAGGCCATAACAATTGTTCAGTAACTTATATAAATAATTACACTAGATAGAGGGGTTGCCTGCTTTCCACTCATATTACACATACAACTTTTCAGCCCAATCCCCAATTTATTGTGCTCAGTAGGTTTGTATACAACAAAATGCAATTCTCCATTTATCAGAAAATATATAATATGGTTTAGTAATTACAATGAATAATGGAATATTTCAGCCACCTGCATGTGCTTATTTCACATATTTGTTTTAGGAAAGTGTGTTTTATATAGAGATTTTATATCTTCTATAGATTACATCTTATTGATGTATCTCAAAACTATTTTTTAAAGATTTTATTTATTTATATTTATGACAGAGAGAAACAGCAAGAGCAGAAACACAAGCAGGGGGAGTAGGAGAGAGAATGCAGGTTTCCTATTGGGCAGAGAGCCCAATGTGATGCTCAATCCCAGGACCCCAGGATCATGACCTGAGCCAAAGGCAGACCCTTAATGACTGAGCCACCCAGTATCTTGACACTTTTAATCAAACTACATTTCATACTGAAAAAGTCAACAAATGAACCATAATTTATAGCTAGATTGTTTTTTATTGATATCCATGTCATTTATTAATGTAGCAAATATCAGATTGACATTTTTAGAAGTATAATGAAAAGATGACAAATTACTTAAAGCTCTTATTAGATTGAATGTGATACCATATAAAAATATGGTATAAATTAGAATTATTTATTTTTTGATTTTACTTAATATGTTTCATACTTAGAATAAATCACTAGGGCTTCAAAATAAGTTGTAATCAGTTAATTGTTCCTGATTTTTTATATATATATATATATATATATATATATATATATATATATACACAGTCCTAGGAGAATTTTATTTTATACTGAGATATTCATTTATTTATAATTATTATCCTTAATTTATTTTTGAAGATTTTATTTATTTATTTATCAGAGATAGAGAGATAGCATGTACAAGCAGGAAAACCACAGTCCTTGCTCAAGCAGCCTGATGAGGGACTCAATCCCAGGACTCTGGGATCATAACCTGAGACAAATAGAGACACTTAACCAAACTGAGCCACCCAGGCATTCCTATTATCCTTAATGTAACACTAAGATATAAAGGAATTTAGAATCAATGGGGTGATGAAAAATGTTTTTAATTTAATGTTTAATCATTATTTCTAGCAGCCAAAAAATTGGACAATTTAGAAGAAATAAATAAATTCCTAGAATCATATAACCTACCCAAACTGAAGCAGAAAGAGATAGAAAATTTGAATGGACAGGTTATAGGCAAGGAGATGAATTAGTAATCAAAAAACTCCCAAAGAACAAAGTCCAGGACTAGAGGGCTTCACAGATGAATTTTATCAAACATTTAAAGAAGAGTTAATTCTCATTCTATTCTTCTCAAACAATTCCAAAAAATAGAAGAGGGGAAAAAAGCCTTCCAAATTCATTCTATGAGGCCAGCACTATCCTGATACCAAAACCAGACAAAGACACAATAAAAATGGAGAACTATAGGCCGATATGTTTGATAGATGTAGATGCAAAAATCCTCATCAAAATACTACCAAAGAGAATCCAACAACACATTTAAAAAAAAAATCTTTTACCACGATCAAGTGGAATTTATGCTCAGTATGCAAAGGTGGCTCCATATTGGCAAATCAATCCATGTGATACATCACATCAATAAGAGAAAAGTTTAAATAAATAAATAAGAGAAAGGATAAAAACCATATAACTTCAGTAGATGCAGGAAAAGTGACAAACTACAACATCCATTTATGATAAAAGCCCTCAACAAAGTAGATTTAGAGGGAACATAACTCAACATAATAAATGTCACATATAAAAAGGCCATAGCAAACATCATACTCAATTAGGAAAAACAGAGATCTTTCCTGCTAAAGTCAGGTACAAGATAAGAATGTCCATTCCACTCCTTTCATAATACTGGAAGTCTTAGCTATAGCAATCAGATGACAACAACAACAAAAAAACTAAATATATCCAAATTAGTAAGAAAGAAGTGAAACTTTCACTATTTGCAGATGACATGATACTATACTCAAAAAATCCTAAAAACTCCACCAGAACACTCCTAGAATTGATAAAGAGTCAGTAAAGTCACAGGATACAAAATTAATTTAAAGAAATCCATTGCACTTCTATACACCAATTATGAAGCAGTAGATAGGGAAAATAAGAAAATAATCCCATTTATAATTACACCAAAAATAATAAGATACCTAGGAATAAACCTAACCAAAGAAGTGAAAGACCTATACTCTGAAAATTATAAAACACTGATAAAAGAAGTGGAAGGAAAAACATGTCACATTCATGGATTGAAAGAACATATATTGTTAAAATGCCTATACTACCTAAAGCAATCTACACATTTAGTGTAGATATAGATTATATAATATAGATTATCAAAATACCAATAATATGTTTCAAATAACTAGACCAAATGATCCTAGAATTTATATGGAACCACAAAAGACTCCAAATTGCCAAAACAATTTTGACCAAGAAAAACAAAGCTGGAGGCACCACAATTCTGGACTTCAAGTTCTATTACAAAGCTGTAATGATCAAAATAGTATGATACTGGCACAAAAATAGACACAGATCAATGGAGCAGAATACAAAACCCAGAAATGAGCCCACAGTATGGTCAATTAATCTTTGTCAAAGCAGGAAAGAATATCCAAGGATGAGGGGGGGGGAGTCTCTTCAACAAACAGTGTTGGGAAACTGGAGAGCAACATGCAAAAGAATGAAACTGGACCACTTTCTTACACCATGAACAAAAATAAATTCACAATGGATGAAAAACCTACATTTGAGACACAAAATAATTAAAATCCTAGAGGGGAATACAGGCAGTCACCTCTTTGACATCAGCTATAGCAATTTCTTTCTAGATATGTCTCCTGAGGCAAGGGAAGCAAAAGCAAACACAAGCTATTGGGACTACATCAAAATAAAAAGCTTCTACACAGCAAAGGAATCAACAAAATTAAAAAGCAACCTACTGAATAGGAAAAGATAGTCACAAATGACATATCTTATAAAGGGTTAGTATCCAAAGTATATAAAGAACTTATAAAACAGAACATCCAAAAAACAAATAATCCAATTATAATGTGGGCAGGAGAATGAACAGATATTTCTCCAAAGAAGACATCCAGATGGCCAAGAGACACATGAAAAGATGTTCAGCATCACTCACCAACAGGGAAATGCAAATCAAAACTACAATGAGATATCACCTCACACTTATCAGAATGGCTAGAATCAAAAAGTAAGTGTTAGTGAGGATGTGGAGAAAAAGGAAACCTCTTGCACTCTTGATGGGAATGCAAACTAGTATAGCCATGCTGGAGTATGGAGTTTCCCTGAAAGGTTCAAAGTAGAACTACTCTATGATTCAGTAATCACACTACTGGGTATTTACCCCAAAAAACAAAAATGCTAATAAAGGGATACATGCATCCCTATGTTTAAAGCAGCATTATTTACAACAGACAAACTATAATAGCCAGAGTGTCCATCAATAGATGAATGGATACAGAAGATGTGGTACACACACACACACACACACACAGAAAGAGAGGGGGGGAATATTATGCAGCCATAAAAAAGATGAAATTTTGTCATTTTTTTAAAATAAACATATAATATATTTTTATCCCCAGGGGAAATCTTGTCATTTGTAACAATATTGGTGGAGCTAAGAGGGTATACTAAGTGAAATAAGCCAGTCAAAGAAAGTCAAATACCAAATGTTTCACTCATATGTGGAATTTAAGAAAGAAAACAAATGAGCAAGGGAAAAAATAGAGACAAACAAAGAAACAGACTGATTTTACTCATTTATTTGAGAGAAAAAGAGTGTGAGAGGGCAAGTATGAGCAGAGGGAAGGGCAGAAGACAAAGGAGAAGCAGCCTCCCTACTAAGTAGGGATCCTGATGTGGGGCTTGGTTCCAGGACCCTGAGATCATGACCCAAGCAAGAGCAGATACTTAACCAACTGAGCCATCCAGGCGCCCCTCAGACTCTTAACTATAGAGAACAAACATGGGAGAGGTGGCTGGGGGAATGGATAAAATAGTTAATGGGGATGAAGGAATGCACTTGTTCTGATGAGCACTAGGTGTATAAAATTACTGAATCATTGTATTGTATACCTGAAACTAATACAACACTGTATATTAACTATACTGGGATTAAAAAAAAAAAAAACTCTGTGCCATATTATGAAAAAAATAATCATTACTAGCAAAACTAATAGTCATCACACTAGTGTTCTTTCCTTGGAAAAAAGTACCTTTAAATGTAAAGATTTGACAGAATGGCATAATGGCTAATTGTGCAGGTTCTAAACTCTTAAGTATTATAACTAGCATTCAGTAACTGCCCGAACTTGAGCAAGTTTCTTATTAAATATCCTGTGTCTCAATTTTATCTTTCAAATGAGGATAATGATAGCATCTACTTATAGGTTTGTGGTATTGATTAATAATTTAATCTGTATGAAGCACTTACAGACACTTATAGACAACCATTATATGATTTTATTGTCAAATTTTTCAACTCCTTGTATATATATATATATATATATGTATACATATATATATATATATATATATATATAAAGATTTCATTCATTTTGCTGTGTGAGAGAGAGAGAGAACAAGCAGGGGGAGTGGCAAGCAGAGGGAGAAGCAGGCTCCCGGCCAACCAAGAAGACCATTATGGGACTTGATCCCAGGACCCTGGTATTATGACCTGAGCTGAACATTCAACCGACTGAGCCACCCAGGTGTCCCAACTCCTTAGTATATTTGATGCACTGTGTAAAAGTGTTCAGCAACAAGGACTGATAAATATTTTGTCCAGAATTAAGTGTTAGTGATTGAATTCAAGCTCAAGTTCTTAGGAATTCAAAGTTAATCTTTCAATATACAATGTAGCAATGAGTAAAATGACTGATCTGGCATATCACTACCTTTAATAATTTTCTTGCTTCCCTAACTACTACCAGTGTCCTATCTATGGCAGGCAGTGTGGCTTTGCCCCATAACTTTCCAACAGTCAGTGACTATGAACTTCCTTTCTAACCCTACAATATAAATTATATAGACAGTTTTTAGTCTATGAAAAAAATCACTTCTCATGCCTATACCTATATTACTTTATGAATTTTCTAAGTATGAATCCTCATAAAAATTACACAAGTAATTATTTTGGTCCTTGTTAGTCTCTATGGTATCAGATCACTCTAAGCACTCATTTAATATATATTTGTTGATTTAACAAAACTTCATTGAATAATCACAATGCATCAAGTGCTGAGGTACATACTGATTATGGGAAGAAACTATTCAATGAAAGAAGGATTGGTGCATTGAGATATGGGTTTTAATTTTGTGGAATTGAATCAATGCAAGTGTTATTTTATTTTTTTAAAGATTTATTTATTTATTTTGAGAGAAAGAGAGAATGCGGTGGGAAGGATCATGGGAGAGCAAGAGAAAGAGAGAATCTCAAGCAGACTCCCCACTGAGCTTGGACCACAACTGGGGCTTGATCTTGCAACTGTGAGGTCATGACCTGAGCCAAAATCAAGAGTTGGATGCTTAACTAACTGAGTCACAGACGTGCCCTAGACACTTTATTTTAAAGTAGAGAAAAGTACAGAAAAAAAACATTAAACTCAAATACACAAACAAATGCTAATGGCAAATATTTAATTCTCTTTTCTTCTTCATATTTTTAATTGATTACCAACGCACTGGAAGTTTCCTAGACCCAAGAAATAGTTATAAATTTCTATATTATTTTCAATACTTAAAATTGTATATGTAATTTAAATTATTTATCTACTAAAGTTTTTTTTACCTTTATGCTTTTGACACCTATCTTAATTGATGTCCAGTCTTTGTTGACCTGTGAGCCTTCATATCTGCACCAATTTCTAAGTTTCTATCTTGACTCCTTGAGATCTTATACTTAGCATCCATCACTCCTTTATTCAACTTGGGCCCAATTTGTGTGTTAGGGATTTTATCTGTTTGTTCATTAATTCATCTCTGTTATGGCTTTTAAATTTAAAAGCACATATTTATTAGTTCAATATATTTGCATTGATTTGCATGTGGAAGAGGGATTCTATAATCATTCTATCTTACTGCTTAAGATTTGGGCATCGTTTGAAAATATTTATTGTGGCACTGTCAGGGATATTGAATACAAAATGCATGTTTTTTTTTTTTTAACATGAGAGGTGAAAATGTATCTATGATAATGTAAATTGTCTACATATATTATCATTTGCAAAGAAATCAATTTCATGTCTCTGAAAAATAAATATTGTATTAACAAAAATCTCTATAAGGGAAATCAGAGGTGTTCTTAGGAAAGAACTCAAACTCTGGAAATGAAAGAAATAAAGCTTTCTTATATGTGTGCATATTATACATCAAATGGAATGTTACCTTTCTTTGTAATTTACACATAGTAGAAAATGTTAACCTCTTAAATGAGACTACTCAAAAATAAAAAGCATGAGGGCTTCCACTAATGTGTTTTATATTAGATTTAGTGATACAATTTTTAGCATTTTTATCAAAATATATTAAAAAAACTAAAACTTTGATAACAGGATATTCACATCTTTTAGAAATTGCAACTATGTAAGATAAAACAATGCTAATTTTGTAATTCCAGAAATTTCTATATTATATGATTGACTCATAATGTAGAAAGTTGATGGGGCTTGTATTTGCACTTGAAATGAGGTAAGCAGATATCTGGGAATCCACATTTTTAAGTTGGGCTGTATATGAACATATTAGGTCATTTTATTATACATGCATATGTTAATTATAAAATTGAAGTATGAATTCCCCATGAAATATCTATTAATAAATACAAGAAAGGGAAAGCATTCTATTAACAACTTGTATTTTTACCAGCACTTAAAAGAGGACAAATTTTGTTGCAGCTCACCTAATTGTAATTTTATTACTTTTTTAAAAAACTTTTTACGGAATTTTTTTTTTTTAGGGGATTTTATTTATTTTTTTGACAGAGAGAGAACACAAGTAGGCAGAGCGTCTGGCAGAGAGGGAGAAGTAGGCTCTCTGCTGAGTAGGGATCCCAGTGCGGGTCTCCATCCCAGGACACTGGGATCATGACCTGAACCAAAGGCAGCTGTTTAACTGACTGAGCTCTATAATTTTATTTCACATTTTTTTTGTTAACAAGAAGGTTGAATAACCTCTCTCCTTCCTTCCTTACTTTCTTTCTTAGAAACACAACATACTGCAGTTCAACTCATGTGATTATATAGGGAAGTTATTTACTCTTTGGGCTATATTCTACAGATACAATCATTACCTTTGAGCTTGATAACCTAGCTGTAGAATAAATTGTATAATTATAAAATTTAAATATCAGTCAAATGTACTAAATAAATATCAAATTCTTAATTCTGTTTCTTGTTTTGAAACTGTTCTCAATAGTGTCAAGCAGGAATTTATTCTAGTAGATATTAACCACAAATCCTACACTATAACATTAGGAAGATACCAAAATATTATGCAATTTGTATAAATATAAATAAGTACACAATTGAAATGAGAGCTAATTTCATGGCTAGTTGCCTTTTCTTTATTATAGCTTTTAATACCTCTATCATTACATCATTGTGTTCTTTTTATATATGTTTTTAAAAATAAAAGTTGTGTACACTTCAGGTATGCAAAATGATGATTTGATATATATAGTGAAATGATTACAGTCAAGCTAATTAACATATCTACTGAGTTCCCATTTTTGTGTGTGATGAATGTACCTGAAATCTATTTCTTAACCTATGTTGATGTTCAATATAGAATTATTATCATTAGTTTATTTTATTGACTCATACTATTAATTATGCTTTAAAATAATAACAGGCAACTGTAATTTTGATAAAGAAAAGAGTAAGGTAAAAATAAAAACATGGGTCTGTATCACAGTACAAATTGTATTATTTCACCATTCTGTAAACTCTATGACAATATATTTTCTAAGAATTGCTACTAGATGTTTACTAATTATTAGCATAGAAAATGGCTATAATTTTTCAAGTTGTAATTAGTTATGGTGACTGATTCAGATCAAGCACTGGGCCGTCAGCTGTCTTAGATTATGAATGCAAGACATTACTTGCTCTCTTCCAGTCAAGGCAATTCATTAGTTATGCTGTTTGAGAGCAGCTGTACCCTTTGAGATGTGATTTATTCAGATTCCCTCACTATTACTGCAGAAGCATGGGGAGATAAGTGATTTGATGAGGCTATGTATTTACTGTCAAATGCCATTATGTTTTGAATGTGCAGCAGCAATGATAGGAATTTTGTGGTTTTAAAAGCAAAGAATTAAGTCAAATGAAGAAAAGCACACAAAATCTAAATGTAAAAAATTATATCTCCTATACTTAGGTATGCATTTTTTGAAGGATTTATAGAAATCATTAAACTTTCACTTTGCCATTTTTGTTTATTAATTGTGAAGGATACACTATTTAAAATGTAAAGATAGAAAACACAATGGTTGAAAATATGAACTGTCAAATCCTTGTCCACTGAAAATAATTATAATTATCCTATGTTCACTGCCATAATCAATTTATGCATATATTTTTCTCAAAAATAACAAAAGAGGAATTTGACTTAAAATAAACTATGAATTCAGACAACTTGATTTTAAGATGCCTTCCTGCAGTTGTGTGGTATAGGATAAATAAATCAAATGTTTACTTACAATGTTGCTCCAATATCCATCTATTAGGTCATCAAACAAAACTATTATCCGAAAATTTATACAATTCTAGTGGATAGAAACCTTGAGAGAGAGTATTTTAAATGTTTCATCATTGTATTCCTTTCCTATCAATCTAGATTTCTAAAAATGTGTATATACATACACAAGTAAATACATGTAGAACTTCTCTAGTGTAAAGGAGCTTCTGACACCACTTTCTGCTTCCCCTTTCTCAGCCTCTCCCACCTAGGAGGCCTGGCCAAGTTTACTGACGAAGTCTGCTGAACTTGTGTTTTAAAGCCCTGATGTCGCCCTGTATATATGTAATAGAGGTGGAAAGCCACATTCAGATTACAAAGTTACATGGTACATGAAACAGGCAGGCCCTGAATCCAAGTCTTCTGAGTCTTTGCCCAGTGCTAATGGAAATCTATCAGGGTCCTTCATGGAGGAAAAAAAAATATGTTGCAAATATGGCATTTCCTGAGTCTCTTATTAAGGTATGCAACCTGAGGGTTCAGTCATGGCTATAACCATACAACATAGCAGATCTATATAGAATATTTATAATAGTATATTTACCCCATAGTTACCAAGCTTATGCACAAATGGTTTCCCCAAATAGCTAAGATTTTTTTTTTCTTTTTTCCAATAAGATAGCCATCTGTCAGTTTCAAGTGACCTGGAGATTAATAAGCAAATTATAGTGCCTGAAGGGCAGAAGAAACAGGAAGGAAGACACAGACACAGACACACACACACACACACACAGAGGCTTAGGATGGGGTTTAGAGTTTGGTAAACCACAACTACAATCACTGAAATAAAAAAATCTAAAGCAAACTTTTACAAACATTAATTATATATTCTTCTAAGTTCAAAGTGCTGAGCTAAGAACTCTGAATGCAGCATAGTCCTCAAGGCATAGTTTCTGGAGGAGAAAACAGAACATAAATATTTACAATAGAGTAAATTAAAAACAACAACTTGATAAGAGAGACAAACAAATGATAATAAATTCAGCCTGAGGTTAGAGTATTTGAACTAGGCCGTGAGTGAAGAGGGAATAAACATTCAATAAAGAGAATCAGGGTGAGGAGACAATGAAATGGTCCAGGCAAATGGACACTTTTACAACTAAAAACCTATTTTTTTAGAAGTAATAATCATGATAATAGCTAACATTTAAACCCTTTCTCTGTGCCAGGCACATACATAACTTACATTTTTAGTTATTTTTGAATGTCTGTTAACATATTATGTATTGACTAATCCATAACATTTTTATTAACTCATTTAACCTCTCAGGAACCTACAGGTTTGGTGTTAAGTATTACCCCATGTTATATGTAAGGAAACTGACCCAAAGGGTAATTAAATGATTTTTTCCAGGATCCACACAGCTAAGCAAATGGCAGAGCTTGTATTCACATCTTGTCAATCTTATTTTAGAGCTAACAGTTTTAAGAGCATATTACTCTGTCTCCTTTAGGGGAATACATAAAACCATGACTGTTACTAAACATATATTATCTATACTTTTCATCATTAAACAGAGAAAACTTTAAAACACAGAATGAAGATTCTTGAGTCATAGTCAACTCATGTAACTATGTATAATTAAAAGCTCACGTATTTCAAACAAATCTTATGAAAAGAATTGAGTAAAATATGTTACAGTTGAATTGCTTTCCATTGTTATTAACTTAAAATTGACTTACAGGTATAAGGCATATTATGAAAACCTCACGGTAATCACAAAGTAAAAACCTCTAATACTTACACAAATGATAAAGAGAAAATAATCAAAGTATACCACTATAAAAATCAACAATTCACAAAATAAAACACCCAGAAGGAAAGAAAAGAACAAGAAAACTATAAAACAGTAAAAAAAAAAAATGATGTTACTGTGTTCTTATCTATCAAAGAATTCAGTGGTGGCTCTCAGGGGCCAGGGAGGAGGGGGAATAGAGAGATGTAGGTCAAAGAATATAAACTTTCAGTTAAAAGATGAATAAATTCTGCAGATCTAATGTACAGCACAATGACTATAGCTGAAAACATGGTATTGTACACTTGGAAGTTGTGAGAATAAATCTTAAAGTTTCTCACAACACACAAAAAAAATACATAAAGAGCTGACTTATGTGAGGTGAAGGATGTGTTAATTATCTTGATCTTGGTAATCATTCCTCAATGTATATGTATATCAAATCATCACATTGTACACTTTAATTTATATAATTATATTTCTCAATTATTTCTCAATAAAGTTGGGGGAAGGCCAAAAACCTAATCTCTTATATTTAAAATGCACTGTTCTGCAATTCTTCTCACATAAAATTAGAGGGTCTTAAGTCATCACTCCCATAAAATTTGTAAGCTTGTTTAAAACTTTTAAGGAAACTAGTGGAGAATGAGTCTTTGTTAAACAAATTTTTTTTTTTTTTTTTTGAGCAGATAGCTTCAGGGAAACTAACTTCTCTATTGAAAGACCTTACAAACACATAAAAAGAAAGTAAACTTGAAAATTAGCACTAACAACTCATAGAAAGCAACTCAATGTCTTTAGTGACAGGCAATCAAATTTCTCCCATCTGTAGACTAGATATTAACACTATGTAAGAATATTAATTATATGTTACTCAATTTAGGAATGCTGGTAAATGATAGCTTAAGTTGGTGATTCTATTTCTTTCATGATGACTCTAAATTCTAGAAGAGAAAAAGATGATAAAATGAGAGACAAATGTGTTTTGTTTTGTTTTGTTTTTTTCTCACCATTTGTCCACTTAACTATGAAAAGAGCATAGGGACGATTCTCAGATAACACAAATAACATAAAAGAGGGGCTCCTGGATGGCTCAGTCAGTTAAGTGTTAGTGTCATGATTACAGCTCAGGTCATGATCTCAGGGTCATGGGATGGAGCTCCTCAACCAGCTGCAAGCTCAGCAGGGAGTCTGTTTGAGATTCTACCCCTCACCCTCTGCTTCTCCTCCTGCTCACATGTTTTCTCTCTCTCAAATAAATAAATCTTTTAAAAATTATGAGACCCTTTGTTGGATATAGGCATAGAAGATATTTTCTCTAAACTGTATCCAGCATCCTTACCTTTCTTCTTGACATATTTTAACAAATAGTTCTTAATTTCAGTTAAATTCAGGTTGTGTGTGTGTGTGTTTGTGTGTCTGTGTCTGTGTGTCTGTGTCTGTGTCTGTGTCTGTCTGTGTTTGTGTGTGTCTATGTGTCTGTGTGTGTTTGTGTGTCTGTGTCTGTGTCTGTCTGTGTTTGTGTGTGTCTGTGTGTCTGTGTGTGTGTTCTTTGTGTCCTATCTAAGAAATCTTTGCCTATCAAGATGAGGACATTTGCCTAGCCTGGATTCCAGGCACTATATGGTTTTGCACTTGTATTTAGATTTATGACTTATCTGAAATAAGTTCTTGGATGTATTTACTCTTTTTCAAAAGAATACTTATACATTTTCAAAAAAGGATACCCAATCAATGCAGTACATTGTTTTGGAAAAGAAACTCTTTCCCACAGTACTGAAGTACACAAGGGATTTTGTGATTAATCAAGTGACTGAGTATATGTGGTCTCTCATTGGCCAATCTATTTTGTTCCTTAAATTTATTTTTCTATTCTTGTGATAATACCACCTTTTAAAAATTTCCAACAAAATAAAATAAATTTTGATTACCCCTAATATGTTCTTCTCTAAAGTTTATAATTTTCTGCATTGAAGTGTTATATAACATTTGCAAATTTATTTCTAAGTCTTTGGCATTTTTTATGTTATTTTAAGCTAAGTAAAAATTTATTTATTGTTGCTGTATATAAGTACAATTAAATTTATTTAATGATGTATTTGATCTGACAAATTTGGTGAATTATCTTGTTAATTCTACTTTTAAATTTTAGGACTTTTTTATGTATATAATCTTATCATCTGCAAATAATGACAATTTTACTTCCTGCTTTACATTGATTATTTTTTCTGCCTTATAGTACTGGAGAGTGTCTATAGGATAATGTTTAAAGTAATTGGTGATACTGGGAATCCTTGTCATGTTCTAGGACTCAGGGAATGATTTTTTATTTTTTCACAATTAACTGTGATATTTGTGTATTTTTTTAAGGTGTCCTTATCAGAGTAAGAAAATCTACATCCTTCCATTCCTAAATTGCTCATAATATTACTTTGTTTCATTCTATCACATGTGTTGGTTATATCAAATACTATTTATACATTAATTGCAATGATTATACATGGTTTTAAAAAGTATGTTATTTTAAAATACAGAATTAGATTGACTGTGTTTTGAACTGTTAAATTTTGCACTATTGGAAAACCTCTCTTGATAATTATATGGGATAATTTTAATATATTCCCCTATTAATTTTTCTTGTATTTTGTTTGGGATTTCCATTTGTCTCTTATGAGAGAGGTTGAACTAGAATTTTACTTTCCTATAATGTCCTCCTCGGGTTTGTTGTCAAGTTTATTCTAGCTATATATGATAAATTTATAAGCACCCCCTCTTTTTCTATTCTTTGATAATTTGGGTAAGGTTTGTAACTTGTTTTCAGAAAAACTAATCAATGAAGATTTCTGGGTCCAGGGTTTACTCTCTGGGTGAGTTTTAAACAGTTTCTATATTTTTAAGTAGATGCAGCATTAATCATTACCAGTACTTTCTTATATGATCATACTCAGCTTGTTGTTTTTCCTTTTTCTCTCTCTTTTCATTTCTGTCTTGATATTCTCTACCAATGTATCTTCCAGTTCAGTATGAGATAACCAACAATTTTATAGTTCTAAGTGTTTTTGTTTGGTTCTTCTGAAAATACTTTCTAGTTCTCTTAAGAAACATTTCTGTTTTATGTTTTTTCTTGAATATATACATATCCAGGTTACTTTAAAGTCTTTGTAAGTCAATTCCAGCAATAAGAGAATTGTTTATTTTTTCTCATTTTCCCTTGATTTTAGATCATGTATTGTAGTTGATTGGTGGACATTGTGAATGAAAATACAGAGTATCTGAACCATGTTCTCATCCTCCTAAAGGATTTATTTTCCTTCCACCAAGCAGTTGAAGAGCAAGGATTGATCCCTTTGTCTATCAGAGATTGAGAAGGTTCCATGGTTTTTCCAGGTCTTGTGAAACCTATTCTTTACCTGGTTTGCAATGTTTCTAGACTATTTGGGCACACCTTAAGAAACAGCTGAAACCAGAGTGAAAAGCTACTAAGGAAGTCCAATTAACCTCAGTTTAGTTCTCTTCCCTCTGTGTTCTTGGAGTCATAAGGTCTAACTATCTTTTTTTACTCCCTGATGGTGTTAAACACCTTTTTAAATTTTTTTTTATTGTTTGTTTTTTGAACCCAGCTTTTAGAGATTTTCCTGGTGAAAATTGACTCTATTAGTGACAGGTGGTACATTTTTAAAAATCATTCTTAAGTATTTAAGACAAGTGTTTATGAAAAGTTCCCATATATCTCTCAAACTGAAAATACATATTTCACTTGAAAATATAATAAAAATGGGAAACATATTTAAAAGTTAAAAATGGAAAACTTGGGGCACCTGGGTCACTCAGTTGATTAAGCATCAGACTCTTGGTTTTGGCTCAGGTTATGATCTCAGGCTCCTCAGATCAGGTCTCACAGCAGGCTCCAAGCTCAGCAGGGAGTCTGCGTAAGATTCTCTCCCTCTCCCTCTGTCCCTTCCCCTGCTCTCTCTCTCTCTCTCTCTTTCACACACACACACACACACACACACACATAAATATATAAAACCTTTAAAAAATTGAAATCTTAGCCTTTGATGCAGAAAGACTTTTTGACTAAAAGCACTGAATTTGGAGTCAGAGGATGAAGATAACTAGCTCTGTGTAACTGTAGACAAGTTACCATCTATAAAATAGGTATAAATCTTAATCTTCTCATCTATAAAATAGGAATAAAAATAGTAGCAACTTCATATAATCAAATATAATGCATCTTATAGATCACTTAACATAAATCATTTATTTTTGCATAGTTTTTGGCACTATTACTCATTTGATAAACCCTTATTATTATGATGAATATATAATGAAAAAAGTTTAAAAGTGAAATCAGCTAAAAAATGTCTATTATATTACTATTTAAAATATGTTTATGGTTCAATATGATTAAACATAAAACTACATAAATGGATTTTTTAATATAGTAAAATATGAATCACATTTTTAAGAAATTACATCTCTATGTTATGTCCCATCTAAATCAGAACTTCTGGCTTCTCTCTTTTGGGTCTAAAAGATAACAATTACATATATTTTTTATAATATATATGAAACTACTTACCAAAATGTTACACAAATCAAATTTTCTTTTTTTTTTACCAGAATGCTCCTCTCAACTTTATTCATGATAGTGTAGAAGCAAACAAATGAGCAAAAAGAATAAAAATAGAAATTAAATTTTTATCTCTCTATAAATTGAATGACCTTATCAAACTCATTGATCTATTCACTTTCATGTTATTTATTTATATTTATAAATGTTTTTAGAAACAAGATTAAATTATTTTCTTTAAGTTACTTTATTTTAAATGTTTTATTCACTAATTAAATTTTAGAACATTCATATTATATACAGTTTTAAGATATGAGGTTATTTGTCAGCATTTCTATAAGAAAGCTTTTAGAAATCATTTATGTAAAGCAAAGAATTTAGATATAAAACCATCAAGTTTTTATGCTAAAATAATTATATTTAAGCATTAAGTCTCCAAGTAGAGTACATAGTGTAAATTATTTATAATGAGTAATGCATATCATTATTGCTAAATACCACTTTTACATTACTGGAGACCATTACATGGCAATCATTTTATTTTTTTAAAACCTACATTATTTTCATTGTAATTAGATTTGAAAAACAGCATAGAGTACTCAGGGAAACCAAGAAAAAATATCTTCTTGATAGCATATTTTGAGTGTTTTCTATGTCTGTTCTGGGTATTGTTTTTGCAGCTCTATGTAGCTTGATTCATTTAATCCTCACAACAACCTTATGGGTTAAGTGATGCAATTATTATAATCATATGGATTAGATGCTACCATGTAGGCACAAAGAGTTTAAATTTAAGTACCCTAACCAAGGCCTATGGGTAACAAGTTGAAAAGTCAGAATCTAATTCTGGCTTTGTCATGAAATAGTCATATAACTATCCTTTAATATTGCCTTTATCAAGAAGATAAAGGAGACATAAGAGAGAGAAATAAGGAGTGAGTGATCAGGTAAGACATCAGTATTGACAAAGTAAGGAGCAGGGAATTGCCAATGCTAACATCATAAATTAATTCACAAATCATATTTAACAAAGAATAAGCAGGGAATTCCACATAGAGAATAGTCAACGAATGTGAATGTTCTATCATTTATGAGCAAAATTTTTAAAATATTTATTTACTTGAGAGATTGGGGGGGGGGCAGCAGGAGAGAGAGAAAATCCCAAGCAGATAGCCTGCTGAGCATGGATCCTGACACCTGGCTCCATCCCATGACCCATGAGACCATGACTCAAGCCAAAATTAGGCTTTTAAAAGTTGGGCTTTTAACCAACTGAGCAACCTCGGCACCCCACGCAAATTTTTTAACTTGTACTTGAACCTCTTAATAAATTGATTTTTTATATCATGTTCTAGTGGCTTTTTAATTATTTTTTATTTTTTTAAAGATTTTATTTACTTATTTGACAGACAGAGATCACAAGTAGGCAGAGAGGCAGGCAGGAGAGGGGGAAGCAGGCTCCCTGCTGAGCAGAGAGTCTGATGCAGGGCTGGATTCCTGGACCCTGAGATCCTGGCCTGAGCCGAAAGCAGAGGCTTTACCCACTGAGCCACCCAGGCACTCCTCTAGTGTGTGTGTGTGTGTGTGTGTGTGTGTGTGTGTGTGTCTGGGTGTTTATTAAGATTTTATATAATTTATTTGAAAGAGAGAGTGAGAGAGAGAGCATGAGAGGCAAGAAGGTCAGAGGGAGAAACAGACTCCCCACAGAGCTGGGAGCCTGAAGCGGGACTTGATCCCAGGACTCCAGGATCATGACCTGAGCTGAAGGCAGTTGCTTAACTAACTGAGCCACCCAGGCACCCCTATCATGTTCTAGTTTGTATAATTAAAATAATCATTTTTACGATTAGTACAATATGGAAGTGAAATGTGCAAAATACTTTTAATAGTATCCAGTACATAGTAACCACTCAATAAATGTTAGCTAGAATCACTTTTATAATTTCCTAGGTTATCTTAACTATCTACAACAATGTAGTACAACACAAACAAAAATGGCATTTCTCTGGTACCTGGTTTTGAGAACCCTTGTTTTTCCAAGTACCTTCTGATGCTGGACGCTCCATCTAAAACTCACCCATGGTCTGTGTTGAGCTTATAGTCACTATAGCGAGATTTTCTACAGACCAAGGGCCAGTGACTTGGATTTCTTGCTACCACTGCCATGGTTGTTTTCTCTCTATGAGAGAAACTACTTTCCATTCTGTTACTGGATCAAAGATGCTACAGATGTTGCACTGAATCCTTTTGTTCTGGGCTGTGAGTCTAATACTTCCCACAGGAGTTCTCCCTTCTATTCATTTTTTTTTTTTAAGATTTTATTTATTTGACAGACAGAGAGAGAAATCACAAGTAAGCAGAGAGGCAGGCAGACAGAGAAGAGAAAGCAGGTTCCCTACTGAGCAGAGAGCCTGATGCGGGGCTCTATCCCAGGACCAGGATATCATGACTTGAGCCGAAGGCAGAGGTTTAACCTGCTGAGCCACCCAGGTGCCCCAGAGTTCTCCCTTTTATAGGTAGTCGTCAATGCCACAATATTTGTTAAGTGCAAGTTAGTTGAGGTATCCACATAAACAACAAAAAACTTAGCTGTATTAATTATAATAAAACAGGAACAGTGAGATTGAATTTAGTGGAAGTATATTAGAAAGATTACAGAATCAAAAGAAATCTGGAGGGGTGCCTGGGTCACTCAGTAGGTTAAGCCTCTGCCTTCAGCTCAGGTCATGATCTCAGGGTCCTGGGATCGAGCCCCACATCGGGCTCTCTGCTCGGTGGGGAGCCTGCTTCCCCCTTTCTCTCTCTGCCTGCCTCTCTGCCTACTTGTGATCTCTGTCAAATAAATAAATAAAATCTGAAAGAAAGAAAGAAAGAAAGAAGAAAGCAAGCTAGCTGGAGAAGCAGCCTTTATAAAGCAGGTAATAGAAAGCACAACCATTATAAACCACAGGAATAATTTGTCAGGATGGCCTGTTGCCACCTCTGCACATTCATTGTGCTATTCCTGGACAATGAACCTTACCCCTACTCTGAGTAATAGCTGACATTACTGATTTCTTTAAGTCACTTGCTCTAAATTGACCAAAGTTCCAACTGACCAAGACTATTAAAAATGCCCATGTCTTAACTTTTAGAAAGAAAGGGGAAGGAATGTTATAGTTCACTTCACTTTCAGCTCCTATCTTTCACAAAAACTTCACATGGAGAAGCCATCAAAATACCTAAGGGGGGGGGGGAAATAGTGTTTATCTAAAGAGCTGAACATACCATGTTGTATTATAGGTGTGTAATACAGTGATTCAGCACTTCCATACACTGGTCAGTGCTCATCGTGCTAAGTGTGCTCTTAAACCCCTTCACCTATTTCAATCATCTTCTCACCATCTACTCTCTGGCAACCACCATTGGATCTCTACACTTAAGAATCTGTTCTTGCTTGTCTCTTTTTTTCTTTGTTTTATTTATTAAATTCCACATAAAAATGAAATCATATGGAGTTTCTCCTTCTCTGACTGACTTACTTCACCTAATATTTTACCCTCTAGATCCATCTATGTTGTTGCAGATGACAAGATTACATCTTTTTATGGTAATATTCCATCTCTTTTATCCATTCATCTATGGATGGAATTTTAAAAAATAAAATAAAATGAGGGTGTCTGTAAGGCTCAGTCTTTAAGAGTCTGCCTTCAGCTCAGGTCACGATCACAGGGTCCTGGGACTGAGCCCCACATCAGGCTCCCGATTCAGAGGGAAGCCTTTTTCTTCCACTGCCAGTGCCCCTGCCTGTGTTCACTCCCTTGCTGTCTCTCTCTCTTTCTGTCAAATAAATAAATAAAATCTTTAGAAAATAAAATAAATAAAAAATAAAGGGTAGAACATATCTTTAGAGGCATATTAAGTGACAGCAAACATATGAAGAAAATCATGGATACTAGCTCATATCTAACTGTGTACTCTAGTGTCCTCAAGATACTCATTCTAAAAGCCTTTCTTTTATCTTTTTTTAACTCCTTTCATTATTATTTTTCCAATAGACTCTTCCATTTAAAATGTTTATGCTAATATTTATTGAATACTCAATAAAAGCTGGATAATATTCTAAGTAATTTAAATGTATTAATCTCAGAAAATTTTCAATTGCTATTATCTTTATTTAAAGATTGGGAAACTGAGCCATAGAGAATTTCCATAGTTTAGCCAAGATTACTTATTTGGTAAGAAGTACAGATGGACTTGATTCCAGAAACCATGAATCATTAACCACATTCATAAACACATGTGTATAGATGTATAGATAGAGGGAGAGAGACATAGATAGATTGAAAGAGAGCCAAACATAACTCTGTTTGTGATATAATCAGGTTATAAAGTGCTTTTGAACTGAACAGACAGTTCAATATCGTTGAAGCCAAATTTGCTTTGCAAAATACCAAAACCAATTCTCTGAAGTGACCACTATGGAAAAGTAGACAGGACATTTCTGCTTGTCCCAGCACTTTGATGTTCAATTGTCTTACCTGGAAAATTTTTAATCTAAAACAAAGAAACAAACAAACAAACAAAAATGGCAGCTTGGCATCTTTTGAGTTTTACAGCACTGAAATACTTCACGAAATGAATTAGATTAGGGGAAATGGTTGTTACAGGAAATCATTGATGAGTGGATTTTATACTGAACTGATTGGTTTGTCTGACTTTTTGCTCAAGATGATTCATAGGTTGGCTGCTGTCATTAGGTATTTTAGAGTAGAGAGAAGTGTCATTGGAGATCATTTTTGTGAAAGCAGAAATGATGGACACTTGGCAAACAGCTTAAATTTGCTTTTGTTCTTGTCACTGAAATTTTCTTTGATAGCAAGTTTTTTTTTAAAAATGGATGCAGTTGTTTCTTTATGGTATTTTTCAATGTGTCTAGAGATCTCTAAATAGAGTGACTGACCAATATTCAGGTTCCATGACAATAACAAACTCATATCTAATGTGTAAAGCTTGTCATTCAAAAAACTAAAAAAAAAAGTTTACTTAAATCAGGTTGTCTTACTGTTTCAAAAAACAAGGAATCAACTTGCTAGATAGAATTTTGAGATATGAAAACCATAGAGAAAAGTGGTGAGATGATATAAGTCTAAACTATCATGATATATATTTTTATAAAATGTTATTAGGTAGAAATACATTAAAATGTTGATTATTTAAAATTTTTAGATTTTTTTAAAAGATTTTATTTATTTATTTGACAGAGAGAGAGATCACAAGTAGGCAGAGAGGCAGGCAGAGAGGGGGAAGCAGGCTCCCCACCGAGTATAGAGCCCAATGCAGGACTCGATCCCCAGACCCTGAAATCATGACCTGGGCCGAAGGCAGAGACTTAACCCACTGAGCCACCCAGGCACCCCAGATTATTTTTAAAAATTTTAATGATACCTGATTTCTGCGAGAGATGGTGAGACTAACATTCTAGAAATTAACATTTTCTTCATAAGGAAAATCTTTGTAAATTATTGTATGCTAAATTAATAAGTAATTAATAAATCTACTTAAAGATTTAATTGTAAGTCCCCAGATGATTTTGTTATTACATAATTAAGAAGATACTACTATGTGATGTTAACTTTTAAGCTAACAAGATGTCCATGCCACTTATATGACTTGTCTGATCTATTAAATCTAAACTTCACTATTTTTAAGAGCTACAAACAAAAATTTATTTATATAATGATTATATAAATAATTTATCTCATGTTAGATATTTGAATTTTTTTAAATTTTTTTTAAGATTTTATTTATTTATTTGACAGAGATCACAAGTAGGCAGAGAGGCAGGGAGAGAGAGAGGAAGGGAAGCAAGCTCCCTGCAGAGCAGAGAGCCTGATGTGGGGCTCAATCCCAGGACCCTGGGATCAGGAACTGAGCCGAAGCAGTGGCTTAACCCACTGAGCCACCCAGGTGCCCCTAGATATTTGAATTTTTTTAAATATTGCATAGATTCTGAATATATCACTGAGGTATTTGTTGTTGCTATTAACAGGTTTGGTTACAGCAGTATTAGATATTATTATGTGTGTGGGAAGTTGTTATATGTATTAATGCCATATTTCCTTTATTAAGTACTAATTGAATGGTGTGCCCATTAATGTATTAAAGTCTAACAAGCTTGTTTATGTCAGGTCTGAATAACAAATAAATGTCTATAACCAGATGTTTATGCTTTATACTTTTTCTAAAGGCTATCATACATTTTTTTTAAGATTTTATTTATTTATTTGACAGATAGACACCATGAGAGAGGAAACACAAGCAGAGGGAGCGGAAGAGGGAGAAGCAGACTCTCCACTGAACAGGGAGCATGATGTGGGGCTCAATCCCAGGACCCTGGGACCATGGCCTGAGCCAAAGGCAGACACTTAACTGACTGAGCCACCCAGGTGGCCCTGTGGTTATCATACTTTAAATAGAAAAGGAAATGTTTAAATAAAAGTTTACCTGCAATTATGTAACATCATGATGCAAGGAATCAAATAAATCTATAAATAATTATCCTTAGTTGCTGATTTATACCTTTAAACCAGGCCATTATAATTTCTTTATTAATATTTTATAAATTTAATATAAAAATACCCATTTATCTGGGTATATATATGTAAATAATTTTCTAATATTAATGTATATATGTAAATATGTATGTGTGTATATGGGTATATACATGTAAATATTTTTATAATATTAACATATTGACTCTACTGAAATAAAAATAAGTCGCTGAGATTAAGCAGACATATTCTAGTATGAAAAGTCCAATGATAGAATACCTGTTAATATAATTCATCACAACCATAATTTAAATAATACAAAAAAATACAATACATCCTGAAAAAGTGAGTCCCAAAAATATTCCACATCAATTCTTCAATTCTTCATTAATTTTTTTTTTTAAACTTAAGTGTATTTATTCAGGATATAAAACCTGTTTTAAAAAATAATCCCCAAATATCCATTTTTAAGATAAAAAGAATTATTTCTTATTCAGTGTGTTCGACGCAGTTGGTGTTGAGGGTGCAGAAGGACCAAGCCAGACCTCTCTCCACAAAGTCACTGGAGGAATCAGTCTTTTATTCAGTGGGTTCGCTCCAGGCCTCAATTGAATTTTTTGCATTCCGATGACATTCAGGGAAGGGAATGGCATTCAGGGAAGGGGAGAGGCTCTGGGCTCTAAGCCAAATACACAACTGTGCTTCTGTGACGGGTAGTTACATAGCCCCATCTAACGCAAAGGATCTGGGTAATGTAGTCCAGCAGTTCATCAAACCAGAAAGGATGTGGACATTGAAAAACAGTTTAGCTACTTTCTAGTGCACAGAATTACAGAATGATTATTTTGATATAGTTAGAGGTATATAAATCATCAGCATATACCTCACACTAGAGACATTCTCAGTAAAGCAAAAAGAAAAAAAAAAAGTTTATTATCACAGTTGTTATTCGACTTAAAAAAAAAACTTTAGGAAATTTTTAAGCAACTGAGAGGAAAAAATAGCAATAAAATTATCATCATTTATTCATGATAGGATTATTTGGAAATCTCCGGGAAAACACCAACAAACTAATAAAAGTAATTTTAAAATGAAGTAAATTCATCAATTAAAAATATGTATTTATATAGCAATAGTTTTCCTACAAACTTAGTCCTTTAAAAATCCAACTCAGAAGAGATACAAAATAGAAAATCTACTCTTTCAGTTTAATAAAAATACATTAAATAAGTGGGAAACATGTCTTATTTCTGGATTAGAAGCCTCATTTGTGAAGTCTCATTTGATAAGACAACAATCTTTTTGTAAATGTTTTACATGTATGAAACAAAACCCAAAAACAATGAAAACATGGAGATGGGGTGGTGGGAATCTGACAATACAAGTGTAAAAATCATCTGGAAACAAATTAAGTAAATGTGAGATAGGACAGTCATGATGAAACATTTACTCTGTAAATATAAAACTAATGGAAAAAATAGCCAAACTGTGGAAAGAGCTGAGATGTCCATCAACTGATGAATGGATAAAGAGTGGTAAATATATACAGCAAAATATTATTCAGCCATCAAAAAGAATGAATACTTGCCATTTACTTTGATGTGGATGGAGCTGGAGGGTATTATGCTGAACAAAATAAGTCAATCAGAGAAAGACAATTATCATAAAGTTTCATTCATATGTGGAATATAAGAAGCAGTGTGGAGGATCATAGGGGAAAGGAGGGAAAGCTGAATGGCAAGTCATCAAAAAAGGGAGAAAAACCATGAAAGACCCTTAACTATAGGAAACAAACTGAGGCTTGCAGGACTGGAGGTGGGTGGGAAGATGGGGTAATTGGATAATGGACATTAAGGAAGGCATGTGATGTGGCGCCTGGGTGGCTCAGTGGGTTAAGCCTCTGCCTTCAGTTTAGGTCATAATCTCAAGGTCCAGGGATTAAGTCCCACATCAGGCTCTCTGCTCAACAGGGAGCCTGCTTCCTCCTCTCTCTCTGCCTGCCTCTCTGCCTACTTGTGATCTCTGTCTGTCAAATATTTGAATAAAATCTTAAAAAAAAAAAAAAAAGGAAGGCATGTGATGTGATGAGCACTGAGTGCTCTTTGCATCTGAATTATTGAACACTACATCTGAAACTTATGAGGTACTTTATGTTGGCTAATTAAATCTAAATAAAAATAAATAAATAATAAAACTAGTGGAAAAAATATACAAAAATATTTATGTCACCTTATAAATAGAATTTCTCAAAATGTTAAAAAAATAAATTATAAACAAAAGAATAGTTGTGACTATTTTTTGTTATTTTGCTGTTATATATAAAATGTAAGTATATGTAAAATTGTCATTTAAAAAATTAAAATAACAAAACATGTGGAATTGTATTTAAATTTCATTCATATCTATAAAGATATTTATACATATATATTTTACATATCAAAAAGAAAATAAGAAGACAATTAAAATTAGACAACAGATAATAATGTCTTTTAGCTGTTCATACATTTGCCATGGAAGGAAATAATTTTCCTTTTTGAGAGATCTAAATGTAATCTATTTCTATTGATCACTGAAGTTCTTATATTCTTTCTCTTCTTACATCTGTGATAATTTACAGTATCTGAGAGTGACATTTTAATAGAAAGCATCAAATTTTATCCATAGTGTAATATAGTTCTACCTTACACAGTTTTAGAGATTTAGAACACAAGAATTTTTGCTGTTCAATATTTCTAAAAGTATTCAAAAGATACCCACTATATATCACGTAATTTTTCAAAACCTTTAATGTTAGCCATGATTGCAACAGGGTTATTTTGATTTGTTCAAGCTCAGCATTTTCATACCCTCTTTCTCTCCTTTTTAGACAACACACGTAATTTGGGTTTTAAATACCACAGGGAAAAAATTATGAAAACTAGAACGGACTAATATATACAGAAATGCATTGTTAATTTTATCTACAAAACAGGCCACTCCATCTGTTCAAACATAATGCTCAAAACCAAGGACTATGTTCCAAACCAAAGAGCATGATATTTGACAGATGGAGAGGTCTGTAAGCCTGTCTGGAGCATGGAATACTATAGAGTTTGTAGCAGGGTCCAATTTTCCACACTAAATGAAATCTAATCGAAATTTCTCCCCAATAAACATCAAAATCAGCACCAATTTTACAAATTGCTATGCACCATAGACCAACTCATATCATCTATTTTGTTTCTCATACACAAGAAACCCATATCTACTTTCTGAGTTAATTTTTAATTTTCATGGTTGTTCTCCTACATAAGTAAGTACAAATGCCAAACATATTTCATATAAAGTAAAAGTCACTAATGAGTCAAACACAAGATGACTTACTCTTTAGCATAAAAATATGCGAGTGCTATTTTTGTAAAAATTAATAATTTAAGGACCTTATTATACTATATAAGATTTGGAAAAGGCTATGATAAAAATTTGATCAGTTTCTTCAACTTACAGAAATAAACAACAAAACAAGAAGCACAGGATATTTGTCTTCCCTAAAAGCATGCAACTGGTGTAAGGCTATATAAGATTTCTCTGTTTTTGTCTGGAATTTTGTTCTAAAATCCAGCATACTGACACATACTGAAGAACATGGGAGATTGCCTCACAACTACTAAAATTTCGGGGTAATTAAAGCAGAAAAAAACTTGGCAGGAAATGTCTACGTCATAGGTATTGCTAGGAACTGGGAATGCCATTTCTACTTACATAAATCAATCATAGGCTTATCAAGAGTGTGAGAACATACAGTGAGAAATGTGTAGATAAAATATATTGATATACAGTTGAACCTTGAACAACATGAAGGTTAAGGGCACCAATCTCTCACACAGTTGAAGATCCACATAAAGTTTTTGACTCTCGCAAAACTTAAACACTAATAGTTCACTGTTGACTGAAGCCTTACCAATAATATAAAGTGTCAATTGACACACATTTTATATGTTAAATGTATTTTATACTGTATTATTAAGGTAAGGTGGAGGAAAGAAAATGTTATTAAGAAAATCATAAGGGGGCACCTGGGTGGGTCAGTGGGTTAAAGCCTCTGCCTTTGGCTCAGGTCATGATCTCAGGGTTCTGGAATCGAGCCCCGCATCAGGCTTCCTGCTCAGCAGTGAGCCTGCTTCCCCCTCTCTCTCTGCCAGCCTCTCTGTGATCTCTATCTGTCAAATAAATAAATAAAATCTTAAAAAAAAAAGAAAATCATAAGGAAAACACATTTACAGTACTATACTGTAAAAAATAATCCATGTACAAAAGGACCTACCCAGTTCAAACCCATGCTGTTTAAGGGTCAAACGTACATTGATTTGTGTCACAATAGGCCTTAGTACCTGAAACTGGAACATATTTTAATATCTGATCTCAACATTTTAAAATTCAGAGCTATTTATGACTTTGCATCTCAGAAAACTTGGCATCATTTAAACTATACTTCTAGCTTTACTTAGTTCCAAACCTGGGTAGGTATGATTATACTGTAACACCTGTGGTGGTTCTTGGAGCAGGCAAGACTATTTTATAACAATCTCAGAAGGCATTTCAGGTTTCACAGGGATTTCTACTAGGAAACTCTAAAAGGAACTCACTTCTTTCTTCTGCTCCCTTTTTTGAAAAGGAGCAGAATTTGCCACCCCCAAATATCCCTCTTTGTCATTAGCATTAGCTTTAGCTGGTTCTTGTTTTTGTTTTTGTATTTTTTAACTGCAGACACAGGAAAAATTCTGAAGACCAGTAGAAGTTACCCTTCTGCTGAGAAAATTATATTTGTAACAGAACTCTCCAATTGTCAGGGTCTCTCTCTTTGTACCAGGAAGAGAGGGTGAGAAAATATCTAGAAATTTATTAATAGAGAAAGCATGAACTTCAATCTACAAAACCATACTTTGTTTACTCTTCTTTGCCTGATAACCTCCCATAACTGGCTCTCCCATAACTAACATTTTTCATCTGTAATCTGGAGATGGTATTTAAGATGTTAGCTTGGGCCATTTTAAGAAGTTACTTAGTCTTCCTGGGTATCTTCCAAGAAGATACCTAGAAAGGTATATATGGAGGTACACATGTTATTAAATTTGTGTTTGTTTTTCTACTGTTAATCTATTTTTATTACAAGGGGGTTTCAGCCAATAACATAGAAAGGTAGAGGGAAAATTATTTTTGCTTTCCTACAAATCTGCTTGTTCTGAAAATATTTCCTTTCCTTCCATCTGAAAGAAATTGAATATTCAAGCAACTTGACCATAAATTTAAAGACTGAAATACTTATCCTTCACTCGTTGGGTATAAAAATCTTTATAATATTATGCAAAATTCAGATAAAATCAATATTTCATAGCCATGCTTGAGCTATCCCATCTACTTTTTCTCCAGTCATGAAATAAATTATTCTAGATTTTCACATAAGATATTCCATCACTGAATGGCTGTATTATTATTTTGATAGGCATTTATTTGGCCATGAATTCTCACATAAAATATTTCTCTCTCAAATTTATGTGGTTCTATTAAATACTATTTTGTGTTACCACAAACTTTGTAATGACATACTCTCAAATTTTCATTCTGAGCTTAATTCCCAGTTATATGAATTTTTACTGGAGCTATATCTGTCTACACCAATAAAAATTAATTGAGAGAGTATTTTCAGTGCCCAAGTAGCTCTTCAGATACTTCTTTGAATATCAGTATAAATTCTTTTTCTTGTTTTAGATCCTGAATGTTAACATGTCCTCACATCCTTTATTCTCACATTCTTCTATTTTCCTTATATTTTTTAACCTAATATATATCTGGCAATTGCTATGTACATGTATATGCTGAACTTCAGTTTGAGAAAAGTCAGGAAGAGAGTCAGGAAGAGAAGGTAAACTTCTCTGGCCAGGAAAAAAAAAAAAAAATTTTTTTTTTTTTCATTCATACAACCAGATTATCCCTATGCTGATCTCTCCCAGAATTATAGGCTCATATATATAGGTTCCTACCTAACTCATCTGCTTGCAAATCTATCAGTCACCCCAATCTTAAGATTAGGTTTAGGTGGTGCAATATAGTAGAAATATGAGAAATATGAGAAAATAGTAACTTCATAAACAATGAAATTGAGTGGGTAAGATCAACAGATGTTCTTAACAAAAGAAAAGGAGATGTTGAGAACAATTAACAGGCCATTGAAAATTAAGTGTGAAAGCCAGTGTGGTGTCACTGGTAAAGGGCAGGGGGAGTCTTCATCTCTTAATTTGGGAGGTGCTGAGAACACTAAATTGAGAACACTCAGCTAAATAATAACATTAATTACAACCACCATGCCAGATATGTTAGTCTTACTAGAGTAAGTCTTTTCCAAATAAGAGAGTTAGAGATATGCTTTTATAAGGAATAGGCATGTTTTACGGGTCTGGGGATTTTTTGTTTTGTTTTTTGGTTTTTGGGTTTTTTTTTCCTGTTTACAAGGAAGTGCTAGCATACCACATGGCTTACGAAATGTCACAGGATCCAACACAACATTAAGTGAGATCATGGGATCCCTTTTAGAAGAGGAAAAGTACAAAAGTGTGCTCATGAATTTTAGATTCACAGATTGCGGCCCATATTCCACTAACTAGGACCTGCTAGCTGGAAGGAGAAATCTTAGTCTGTTGAAAGCACGGATAGAGCACCAGCTTGAAGATACTTCAAAAGGATAGTACAGATAAGCCACTCTCTACTATATATAAAGTATGTATCTCAAATCAAAGACTTTTACAAGGAATGACATCCTCACAAATCTTGACTATACTTATTATCACTCACAGTGACCTTCAGGAATCTGTGCTTTCCGTCACTATATCTCTGTGTTCCGTGTCATTAGAGGCCTTAGTCATCAAAACCAGAGCACTCTTTCCAGCAGACACAGTAAGAACCCTAGTGAGCTACAGCCTCTGTGTAATGTTGGGGCACCTTGCCCTCCTTATAGCTGGGGACCAAAAGATTAAAAAATAATAATAATAAGTACTTATCTTGGAAGGAGTAATGGAACCTATCAGAACGTGTAAGGGCTGTTTCCACAATGGAGGCAAAGAAAAATAAGTTTTGAAGCTAGGTGATCTGTTTCATTGTCTCTTGGAACTTACACCCTTGAGCAGTTGGGAGTATAAATGAACAGGCAGAGCATCCCTGGCCTTTGCAGAGCATGTTGCCTGGGGACTCATATCACTCAGGGATAAGAGTCTAAATAAGGCTAGTAGAGGAGGTAGCTGAGGGAGAAGGAACCTAGAACAAATAGAAGAGAGAGATAATGAGTGTCAGTTATGCCCCCAAGACCAACTGTAGTGGTGGCAGGTACAGTTCTTCCCACTAATCCTCTTCCAAGTTTCTCCTATAAGACAGGTCCACCAGAATCCCAAGACAGTGCAAAAGAGCCTCTCTACAAATGTATAGAAAGAAGTTGAAATCCAAGAGTCACAGGGGTTAGTACTGATAGACATGGAGCTCTGACACCCAGATCTCCTCTTTAGGAAGGGATTGTCTCCCCAGCTGAGCATACTGTCAACAGAAAGGTCCCTAGGGTTGTCTCTGCTGCCAAGTGTCCTTACTCAAGGACACATTTATCTTAGAGGAGCTCAAAATCCAGTGACTAAGGAAGGTGGGGGGGCTATAAAAGTCTTGCCATTTTGGCCAAACAGGAAAACTCTAGGCTGTATTTAGCTCCAGAACCATTTCTAGTCAGCAGCTTTTCCCACTGTGCCATCTTGCTTTTTCACCCTTCCTTTTATATTTGTCAATCCCAAGAACACTCTCCCGTGAACATCTCACACACTAAACTCTGTTTCACGATATCTTTCTGAGATAACCCAACCCGAAACTCTGTATTAATCCTAGCAGTGAGGTAGATTTGTTATTATTTATGTTTCAGAGAGTCAATAATTATATTCTACTCTAACAGAAAAACAACAGAGCTCTTGGGTTTCCATGTTTCTTGATACACTATTTTTGCATGCCTAACATTAGAATTGATTCATCACACTTTTGCAAGCTATGTCTGTTTTGAGGTCTTAGCCTGCTCTGTTTTCAATATTTAACTTGGCTTAGAATTCTGACTGCTTAATTTAGCTTTTTCTAGCTTAACATGGTGCTTGTTTCTTTTTGTCAATACCAAGCCTAAGAGAAACAGAAATAGGATAATAATATCTAGAGGGAATACTCAACTTCAACAACAGTTTGGGAATATCTGTAATATGATTGGATACCCCCCAAATAATTTTGACAGTAATTCAAGTAAAAAAAAGAAAATTCTCCAGTAAACATTGAATTTCTACTACAAACGTTTCTATAAATCTGAAACTAGGTGTGGATACTTCTTAGTGAAAAAGGAAATAGATATTGAGATTTTTTTGAGATATTTTTAACATTGTAATTTCTGATTCATTTGGGAATGGATAAAAACTCAGGCCTCTGTCCATCCTCAGCTTATAATTAAGAACTCTGTTTAGTTTTACTGAAAACATAGAGATATAGTTCTACTGTTTTATTAAGAATTCAGTTTAATGTGTCCTGAATGTACCAATGTTGCTATGGTTACTCTATTTTTTTTTCTGGATTTTTGAACAGTGCATCCCTCATTAGTAATTCAGTATCAATCTCTTCTACTCTGTTTTAAGTGTCAGATTTAAGATTTGCTTAACTGGATTATTCTACATAGTGGATTGATTCTAGCCTGAAAGTTTTTACCTTACAATTTTATATTTATTTCCAATACATGCTTGAAATCCCTATCAATAATGCCTTCTATATCTATTTTACAAGCTTATAATGGTAAAAAAAAGGAAAAATATTTTTAAAAATGCCTTGAAAATGTACATTATTTTAAATAGTGTATTAATAATATTTGAATTATGGAAAAAATAAGTAATAAATATTTAAAAAGTATTTGAGTGCCACCAAATAATTTTTAGTCAACATAGAAAGTTATATCTTAGTAGCTTACCTATTCTGTACTAATTTATACTGACGTTTTTTGAAATAGAATTGATTCTGTGCAAACACATATGTATTCATTAGTCCGGGTTCTCCAGAGAAACAGAACAGATAGAATGTATATATTAGTAAATATATACATATGATGTATGTATTAACAACTATGTAAATACACGCAACTTGTTGGGTCTAGACCTAGACCTAGACCCTAGAAAAATGGGTTTAAAATTAAGGAATTGGCTCACGTGACTGTGGAGGCTGACATGTCCAAAATCTGGACAATATGAAAGCTGGAGATATAGAAGAGTTGATTTGAAGCATGAGTCTAAAGGCAATCATCTGGTAGAGATTTTTCTTCCTCTAGAAAGCCAGTCTTTTTCTCAAGGACTTCAACTGATTGAATGAGGCCCACCCACAGAAGGAAATTATTTTCTTTACTAATATTGCTCAAAGAATGTAAAATTAACCTTAATGGCTACATCCAGACAAGTTTGATTAAATATCTGGATCATATGACCTAACTAAATTGACACATAAAATTAACAATACATACACATATATATACCATGTACATATTTTGTCTAGGCTTACATTTTAAATCAGATAGGAAGTAGAATTTTACTTATAAAATGTCAGTTTCAGTAGCACAATGCATATTATTCATATTAATTTTATAAATGTAAAGGAAAACTGACTTGACATTTTTCATATGTTACACATATTTCAGCCTAGATGTAAATATATATCTAGTTTTAATCTGATCTCCCTTTTCATAATCTCAGTGATGCAGTAAACTAGAAGTAAAAGAATCTAAATTCCAGTCTTATTAATATACAATAACTATTAGTATCAGTTTTATTGGTTGGAACAAGACTGGTCACTCACAATACCACAAACAGCAATAAATATTAAAATTACTTATGCCTATGAAAAGATATACTTTCCTGAGGTCTTACTCATAGATTCTGATTTTGTGAGTTTGGAGTAGAGCACTGAATCTTTATTAATAAGATTATATTACTGTGAATTGCTGAATAAGAACCACTGAAACACAGGATGCTGTAGAAAAAAAATAAGCACTTGCCTTTAGAATTAATAATAATTTTGGTGCGCCTGGGTGGCTCAGTTGGTTAAGCAGCTGTCATCAGCTCAGGTCATGATTCCAGGGTCCTAGGATCAAGCCCTGTTTAGGGCTCCCTGCTCAGCAGAGAGCCTGCTTCTCTCTCTCCCTCTGGGGGCTGCTCTGCTTACTTGTGGGCTCTCTCGCTCTCTCTGTCAAATAAATAAATAAAATCTTTGAAAAAAAAAGAATTAATAATGATCTGGAAATAAAACACTCAGGACTCATTTGGCAAGCTAATCAATCAGAATTTAAAATGATATGGATACTGCTAATGTAGGATAGATAGATAGGGCCTCAGGGAATGTAAAGTTATTCCAGCCAGTCAAATAGGAAGTATACCTGGAAAGTGTGGTCAACTAGGCAACAAGTTGGTAAACAAAAGAGAAAATCTGTGTTCAACCAAATTAGCAGTGGTATTTATGAATGTATTGGAGAAGCATAAATTCTAGGCATATCATTGGTTAACAAAATAATTTCAAAAGAAATTGAGGGAAGGGCTTCTGAACTTGGGAGGCTTCTGAACTCAAGAAATCAGATAGAGATGGAGTAAAATTTGGGACAGATGAGGGGCAGTGAGCAGTTTGCTTAGCTGAGTACTTACCGGAAAGAAAAAAAAGGCCCGTATATTTTTTGATATTTTCCCCCTCTAATGTCCCATGATCTATTTCTTTAATGATATTGTTATTTGGTTGTTTGGTTGTTGGTTTGCACAATTTACATGAAGTAAAATTCACCTTGTTAGGAATACTGCTTTATGAATTTTGACAAATTGAAAGTGAGTTCACCATCATCATGATTAAGACAGAATAATTCCATCACCCCTAAAAATTCCCTCATAACTTTGTAGCCATTCCCTTATACCACCCACACCTTTGGGAAACTGTTGGCCTGATATCTGTCCCTTTATTGTCTATAATTATTGTTTCAGTGTCACTTAAATGGAATCCTTCAATACATGGTCTTTCCAGGTGAGTTGCTTCATTCATAATGTTTCTGAGATTCATTCTTTTTAAAAAATATTTTATTTTTTATTTAACATAGAGATAGAGAGCACAAACAGAGGGTGCAGCAGGCAGAGGGAGAGGGAGAAGCAGGCTCCCCGCTGAGTAAGGAGCTGATGTGGGCTTGATTCCAGGACCTGGCATCATGACCTGAGCTGCAGGCTCAGGCTTAACCAACTGAGCCATCTAGGTGCCCCTCTGAGATTCATTCTTACTGTTGCATGCATTTCTAATTCATCCCCTCACTGAGTTACATTGCATTATACGTATAAATGAAAAATTTTAAACCATTCACCAGTTGATGAACATTTTGATTGTTTCTAGCTTTTGGTGATTATGAATAAATCTCGCAATAAATAGTCACATTCAGGAGTTGTTTGAACATATCTTCATTTTCTTTGGTAAATATCGAAGAGTAGGAGTGTTAGGCCACGTGGTAAGCCTGTTACCTTAATATGAAATTGCCTTACTCTCTTCTAAAATGGATGTATCATTGAATATACGATATATGGAATTTCCAATTGTTTCACATTGCTGCCAACATTCAGTATTATTGACTCTTTTATTTTAAATAGGCCAATAGGTGTGTAGTAGTATCTTACTTTTATTTTAATTTACATTTCCCAGTTTGTGGCATTTCTTTTCCTTGTCTTCACAGTATATGTTTGAAAGAGTAGAAAATCTTGATTTTAATGAAGTACAGTTTGTCAATAATTTACTTTTGTTGTTGTTGTGTCATATTACAAACCTTTGCCTAAACCAAAGTCACAGTTATTTTCCTATGTTTTTTTCTTGAAATATTATAATTTTGGCTATGACCTATTTTGAGCTCCTTTTTGTATGTGATACAATCAAAGGTAGAGATGCCCTTTTTTTGCGTATCTAGTTTGCCCTATCTAGTTTCAGTTACTAAAAAGATTATCCCTTTTGTTTTGGTTTAGTTTGAGTATAGTTGACACACAATGTTACATTAGTTTCAAGTGTACAACTTAGTGATTCAACATCTCTATACATAATGCTATGCTCATCACAAATGTAGCTACCATCTGTCATACAAGTGCTATTACAATAATCATTGACTATATTCCCTATGGTGTACCTTTTATTTCCATGACATTCATTTCATAACTGAAAGCCCATATATCACATCCCTTCATCCACTCTGTTCATCCCCCCTCCCCTTTTACAACCATAGGTTTGTTCTCTGTATTTATAGGTCTGATTCTGCCTTCTGTTTGTTTGTTTATTCAATTGTCCCATTTTATAAATTCCACATATGGGTGAAATCATATGTGAAATTTTGTCTTTCTCAAGACTATCTATTTTTAATATAATTTCGTTGACAATTTTATTAAGAATCAAATGACCATTTATCTCTGTGGGTCTATTTCTGAATTTTCTATTTTGTTTAATAGATCTATGTGTTTATACTTTTGGCAGCACTGCACTATCTTGATCTTTGGAGTTTTATAATCATTCTTAAAATTAGACAATGTAAATTTGATCTTCCTTTTCAAGATTATTTTTGCTATTCTATATCCTTTGTTTTCTATAGAAATTTTAGAATCAGCTTTTTAATTTCTGCATGAAAATGTTTGCTGGAGTTTGGTTGAGATTACCTTGTATCTATAGATCATGTCAAGGATGATCTGTATCATTTGATATTTTGCCTACTTTAATTATTCAACCATAAACATGTATGTCTCCATAAGTTTTGGTCTTACTTGACTTTTATCACCAAATATTTGATGGTTTTCAGTGTAAAAATCCTCAAAATATTTTGGCAGAACAGACAATAAATACTTAAAGTTACTTGGTATTATTTTAAGTAGCTCTATTTAAAATTCCAATTTCCAATTGTTGATTGCCATTACATAGAAACACAATTGACTTTTATTTATTGACCTTGCATCCTGTAACAGCACTAAACATACTTATTAGGTCTGGTGGCTCATTTTAGATCTGAGATTTACTACTTAGGCAATGAAGTCACCTGCAAATAGAGACATTTTATTTCTTCCTTTCAAAATGAATGTTTTATTTAATATTTTCCCCTGATTCTACTGGCAAGAATCTCTAGTCAGTACAACTTTAAAAAGGTATGGTAAAAGCAGACATCCTAGATTTGTTTCTGGTCCTAGAGGGACACATTCAATCTTTGAGCATTTAATATCATATTAACCATAGGTTTTTATGAGACACTTTTTTAGAAATTATTTTTATTAACATATAATATATTATTTGCCCCAGGGGTACAGGTCTGTGAATCATCAGGCTTCCACATTTCACAGCACTCATCATAACACATACCCTCCCCAATGTCCATAACCCAACCACCCTCAAGTTGAGGAAATTATCCTTTCATTAGCTTATGCAGATAATTTTATGACCTGTGGATACTGAACTTTGCCAAATGCATCACTGCATCTACCGAAAGGAATCTATATTGTTTTATTATTATAGTCATTTAGGCTACATTAATTACATTAAGTACATTATACTACATTAATTATGGGGAGCTGAACAAATCTCCTAACATAATTTTACTCTGATATGATTTATTTGAGAGACAGAGAGAAAAAGAGAGAGACAGAAGAATGATAATAATGATGGCAATGCTTTTTTCTATATCCATGAGGTCTGTAGTTTTATTTTCTTGTAACATTTGTTCATGGTTTTGGTATCTGCATAATGCGAGACTCTTAAAATGAGTTGGAAATGTTTGTGGAATTAGCAATATTTATTCTGCTTGGAAGATTTCTCTAGTGAGGCCATCTGGGCAAGGGGCTTAGATTTGTTGGAAAGTTTTAAACTATGAATTCAATATCTTTAGTAGATACAGTACTATTTAGAATATCTATTTCCTCTTAGTTTTTTTTCTTTCAAGAAATGTCTCCATTTCACATAACATATCAAGTTGACTGGCATAAAATTGTTCATAATGTCCCCCTATAATTCTGCTAATGTCTCTATCATCTGTTGTGATTCCCCCTTCTTTCATTCCTGTATTGGCAAATTTGTCTTCTTTTTTCCCTTATCCATGGCACTAGAAGTTCATACATTTACATTCTATTTTTTCCAAGATCAGGCCTTTGATTTTATAGATTTTTCTCTGATGTTTTTCTGCTTACAACTTGATTTATTCCTGCTTATAACTGTTCCTGTCTGTTATTCTCTTTCTTTATCTTAAACTCAGTTAAGTTTGTACTCATATTTCTAGTTTTATAGGTGTGATTTTTTGCATGTGGCAAATGTTTCATATAATTTCATTTTTGTTTATTTTTGTTTCTCCAAGTTTTTACTTAAATTTTAGTTAATACACAGTGTAATACTACTCTCAGGAGAACTTAGTGATTCATCACTTAATGTACAACACCAGTGTTCATCACGAGTTCCCTCTCTAATCCCCATCACCCATTTAACCTATCCCTCCGTTTATCTCACTCTGGGTAACTCTCAATTTTCTCTATAGTTAAGCTCTGTTTCTTAGTTTTCCTATTTTTACCCACATTGTTCACTTGTTTTGTTTCCTAAATTCCACAAATGAGTGAAAATATATGTTATTTGTCTTTCCCTGGCTGACTTATTTCACTTAGCATAATACACCTTAACTCCATCCATGTGATTGCAAGTGGCAAGAATACATTTTTTTGATAGCTGAGGAATATTCATACACACACACAAACACATATACACACATACCCCACCTCTTCTTCATTCATCAGTAGCTGAACTTTTGGGCTCTTTTCATAATTTGGCTATTGTTGATAATGCTGCTATAAATATTGGGGTGCATACATCTATAGGGAGTGATTTTTTAATTTAATTTTAGAAATAAGCAGAATTTCAGGTGTCAAAGCTTGGATATAGCTTCCAACAGAACTATATGAATCCTCTTAATGCTAATTACATGGGCTAGTGTGTGTGTGTGGTGTTTGTTTGTTTGTTTTTTTCCTGAATTTTACTAGACCAACTGTACCAAACTCTACAGAAGGTAGGTCTGTCTAGAGCTTGCCAAGGGAGATGAAGTAAAATACACCTATGTATAGGGAACAGGGCATAATGCAGGGCATTTTGTACAGATAAACAATGATTTATTAAGTTAAAAATTTCTCAAAGTAACTTGGGTAAAGGTATTTTACATTGTCAAAATGTGTTATCCTCACTATATAAAAACCAAAATATTTCCTTTCCAGGACTAGAGGTAACTATGTCTTACTCTAAAAAGGAAAAACAGGACTTAAAGAACCTTAGTCAATAAAAATCCCCCAAAAATCAAATGGGTTGAAAACCCAAGCCTTCATAAATGCAGTTCTATACCCCCTCTTAATTCTTAGGTGTGTGCCTTCACTGCTTGAGAAATCACTGGACTTAACTTCATAAATAAACAGTATACTGTCAGGTACTCAAAGATGGCATTTGAGCCATTTATACTTTGAACCTAATGGTATATGATTTTTTTCAATAAGTCAATAGAGACATAGTTTTACTCTGAGGCAAAAAAATTGGTGTTTATGTGAAATTAATTGGTTCACATGGGACAGAACTGATGATTTTGCCATGACTTGTATCAAGAAAGCCAGGAGCCAATCTGTCTCCATCATATTTCCAATAATAAGTGAAATACAGACTAAAAGATAATATTTCACTTTGCAATTGTTAATTGAGAAGGACATGCAAAAGAATGCCTATTTCATAAGAAGGAAATTTTACATGCGGTGGATTTTAAACTTGCCATTGTTACCCATTCTGAAACAAGATTCAAGTATATAAATATTTTTAAAAAGATCATATTTAGGAATTCATGTAGGAAATATTGATATAATTGAAATAGACACTTCGGGATAGTTAAAAGAAGAAAATAATTTTGTTCATTTTTATTGAGATTAAAAACAAGTTATAATAACATATAGTTTGCCTTCTAAAATTTATATATCAGTACTCTTTCTGAAAACCACTGCAAACAATTTATTAAGATTTTGTCTTTATTCTTTTAAAGAATTTTTTATTTATTTATTTGACAGAGAAATCACAAGTAGGCTGAGAGAGACAGGGAAGTAGACTCCCTGCTGAGCAGGAGAGCCCGATGCAAGCTCTGAGGACCCTGAAGACCCAGGACCCTGAGACCATGATGTGAGCCAAAGTCAGAGACTTAACCCACTAAGCCTCCCAGGCACCCAAGATTTTGTCTTTAAATGTAAAATAAAAATTATGTCTTCATTCTGAAGATGTTAAATGATGGAAGCTTGGAAATTGAAATAGACAATTATTCTATCTTGAAAATACATATTATATTAATTCCAAGACTTACATTTTTCTATGATAGTATATACATATGCCTACTAATTGAGAAAACTGAACCTTGTAATCAGATAATACACTGCAATGACAAGACTTAGGCTAGTCATTATATTAGAGTAGAAACTGAAATACTATTTGAAGAATTATGTTTAATATATTTTTAAAATTTTATTTATTCATTCGACAGAGAGACAGCTAAAGCAGGAATACAAGCAGGGGTAGTGAGAGAGGGAAAACAGGCTTACCACAGAGCAGGGAGCCCGATGAGGGGCTGGATCTCAGGACCTTAAGATAATGACCTGAGCCAAAGGCAGACACTTAATGACTGAGCCACTCAGGTGCCCCATTATGTTTAATTTTTAATAGTTAAAAGTTAAGAATATAAAAAGATTGGCAGGTTCTGATAAATCTACAAATTTAAGGCTTAACCTTTACTGGATTATCATTCTATTTGTATTTAGGTATGTCTACACATAAAACTATCCTTTGTATTTTCTGATTTTCTGCTAATATTAGAATATTATCTTCTTGCATTGCTTGTTATAATTGTCTTACTTTTCCTTTAAGAAAAAAAATTTATATAAAATTATACGTTTTTCAATTAAAGTTGTGTGTATACATGTATACACACATCTACAGGCACACACAAAAATAACTCTAAAATGTCTCTTAAAAATAGGTATACACAAAAAAGATTAGTACAAATGATTAGCTGAATATTTCTGCAAAGCTTGTGTCATAAAGACTTCTGATTTTAGCTCAGTAGTTCTCCATTGCTGTCAAACAGGTTTTGTAAATCCTTAATTTTAACATATAATTGAGTGTGTATTTGCCAGCTATAGTAGTTAAATTTCTCTTTGTTTAATCTAATGCTTAATTTACTTCATTAGAGCAGTAGAATATTTGACAAATACATAACAAGTAAACAAAAAATGGATTAACAAATCCCATCTCAAAATAACAGCCAATATTATCTTTCAGTTTGTTTTTTATTAACATATACAACTATGATATAAAACAACTCTATCTAAATTTAGCTGATATAAAACACATGATCACAGAGTTGGTAGACACAAAGCAAGGGCTAGAATGCATCTTGGTGTCAGGGAGGTGCAGCAAGGAGATTGGAAATAGATCCAGACTCATTTTCTCATTCCTTCTTCTCTCTCCTTTCCTCTTACTGCTATCCCTCTTCTCTCTTGCTCTTCTTATTATCTTTATTTCTATATAGCAGCATATGGTGACTCAGCTATCTTATAATCCATTAACATATAGAAGTTAAGTGGTTCCGTTACTAAGTTCAGAATTCCAAAGATAGAACATCAGATTGGCACAGACTAGACAAAGTTTCCACAAGGGTTGGAATCAATTCCATCACAGAGTTAGGGGCAGAGGTATGAAATTAGGCAGATCATTTATGTTTGCCATTCTTCTTTCTGACCGATAAAATGGGAATTATAATCATTCCTCATACAATTGTTCAGGAGACAATAAATCTCATAAATAAGATGAGGTTTATAAAGAATCTAACAAATGACCAAAGTAGTCGTTTGTTCCAATGAAGCCATAGAGCTGGCTGACAGATACATGAAAAGATGCTCAACTTCACTATTCATAGGGAAATGCAAATCAAAGGCTACAATGAGATATCACCTCACGCCTGTTGGAGTGGCTATCGTCAAAAAAACCTACAAGAAATAAAAAGTATTGGTGAGAATGTATAGAAAAGCAAACACTTGTGCACCATTGGTGGGAATATAAAGTAGTTCAGCCACTATGGAAAGCAGTGAGGCAGTTCCTCAAATAATTAAAAACAGAAATACCATATCATCCAGCAATCACACTTCTGGGCATATATCCGGAGGAAATAAAACAATACTGAAGAGATATCTGAAATCCTATGTGTATTGCAGCATTATTCACAATCGCCAAGTTATGGATACAACCTATGCCTCCTTCAACAGATGAACGAATAAAGAAGATGTGTTTTATATATATATATATATATATATATATATATATATATATATAGTATATAGTATATGTAATATTATTCAATAATGAAACAGAAGGAAACCCTGTCACTTACAACAACATGGATGGACCCCAAGGGCAGTGTGCTAAGTGAAATAAAACAGTGCTTTTTCAAAGCAGTGAGTTAGATGTTAGTCAAAAGACAAAAAGTTGCAGTTATGTAGGGTGAATAAATCTGGAGACCTAATGCATAGCATCTTGACTAGGGTTAACAATACTATATTAAATACTTGGAATTTGCTGAAAAAGTAGATTTTAGGTATTATCAACACATATGCAAGAAATGGTAACTGTGAGGAGATGGCATGATAATTAGTTTGACTATAGTAACAATTTCACTCTGTATATGAAATCATCATATTGTACAACTTAAATACATACAATTTTTATTAAAAAAATTAAAAGGAAAGTAGATTAGTGATAGCCTAAACCTGGAGGAAATAATAGGGTTTGGGAGTGATCACTAAAGGGTACAGTGTTTCTTTTTGAAGTAATGTATTTTTTCTAAAATTATGCTGATAGTTACACAACTCCATGACTATACAAAAAAATTAAATTGTACATTTTGAATAGGTGAATTGTATGGCATATAAATTAGATGTCAGTGAAACTGTTAGAAAAACAAAGAATCTAGCAGAATAATAGTATTATTAATTAGTAATAGTATTATTTCACAGAATACATTTTATTGTTCCTTGATTATAATTTCTTTCTTCAAAGGATTAAACCATGTTTGCATCCATCTCCTTAAATGCAGAGGACTGTGTGCCTTTATAATTTGTCAGAATTTTCTGGCACTTTCAATCTCTAACCGACCAGGATTTATAAGACAAATGGTGACACAACTCTTCACTGCTACTGTGGAACAAAGTAGCAAGGGAAAGGTAGGGTGGGACAGTTTCTCAGCGTCATTTTATGGCAAGTCCTGATCCATTGAGTCAAAGGGCATTCTAGGAAAGCACAAAGAAATTAACTCTCTTTTTTTCAGGCTTTCTTTTTCATGATGTGAAACCATAATTTGTTAACCCTGGTTAAGCTTTTCCAAATCTAGTTTTGATTGCTTTAAAATTACTGTCAATTCCAGCATAATGCTTTCTGTCAGTCTTGATTTTGAGTGTTCAGAGTCTTTTGTTTGTGTTTCATTTTGTTTCCCAGTGTTTTCATTCAGTAAGAAGTTGCAAGAAGAAACACTAGGGATTTCTATCCAGATTCTACTTCCATACAAACCATCTGAATGCTTTTTAAAGTCACTATTTCTTCATTAGTGAGTTTAAAATAAGCCAATATTGGTGATTACTAAAATTTAAAACTCTACGTAAAGACAGAACACTACCTAAAGATGAATCTGTCAGCATATTTTGAATATATTTTAAATTTAACTGGGTTTGTGTATCTGTCATTAAATATATAGCCCCAAATGCCTTCTAGAAACAGATTTTTATTCAATGATAACATGTAAAGGAAAAATGGTCATCAGTACTTAATGAAATATATAACTAATATTTATGTGAGAAAAGATGGATTTTATTCATATTTAATAAGGGGAAAAAAACAACAATGAATGGCCTAGGCTTATTTTCATTCATAGAAAATTCCGCAAATGCCTGATAATCTTGTTGTGAGGATGTATTGGATGTACTGGGTCAAAGGTGCTGAGGGAGACTAAGTGGGCCTCCCAGGAAAGAAGGTCTTATCTGATCTGTACACATGTCACATTCAGCAACATTCTGTGTGGCTGCTGCTGAGCTCCCATCTGTCAGATCTCAACAGAAAGAACAAAGACCAGAGATTCTGATAATTCAAGAAACATCCTTTCACTAGCTGGCAAGAGAAATCAAATTAGGTGGAGCCACTTTCTTCCTGTTATATGTTATTGATACTTGTTCTAACTGGTCATATCACATTTTATACAAAATGCTTTCAACCATTTCACTGTTATTTTCTTAAGTTATCTTATTCCTCTAAACTTCTTAGTAACTAATATATATTTCAAATATATATAGCAATATGCATTATTACTGATTTAATATCTATGAGTCTTCAGTAAAATTGCTTTGGTTGTTGAAATAAAATTATTTGGTAGAGATATGGGGAAGTGCAGCATTCGTCTTCCATAGTGCTTCAAGTAAAAGAAGAATAGGCTTTTAAGATATGAATTAAAATTAATATTTGTATATCCATCATACATGAAAAATAAAGCTGTTCACTCTGAAAGTGCTATTAGAAGGAATTCAACAAAATAGATATCTGGGAAATTAAGCTGAAAGAATTTTCCTCAATTCCAAGAAAATTAATGATAATGTTCCACAGGTATTCAAATTCTACATTTTATCTTCTAGTGTCACCTCATCTAACAAGTGGGCCAATAAGTAGTATAGAAATCTTCTGCCTTTAATACTTCTTTTTTTTTTTTTTACTGACAGCTAAAGTAGCATTGATTTATTCCTATACCTTAGATGAGCACTTGAAATGTTTATACAATGCATACTTTAAGATTGAGTATAGAAGAGATGTTTTGACATAAATGGAACTAAAACCATAAAAAATTTTCACATAGAAAATTAATATACCTTTGAGTTATGGCCCATTGTGCTCTAAAAGTGACTTGCTCAGATTGAATTACTCCTCTAAATATGAGACACCAAGAAGTTAATGTTTTATTCAGTAAGTATGAACAATTTGACAAAGTGTCATCTATGTCAGACACTAAGCCATATACTAGGACTGCAAAAAAAAAAAGTTAATAAATAAGATAGATATAGACTTTTTTCCCCTCAAATAGCTCAAATTTAAGTAAAGTTAAAAGAAACAAGCACAGATAAATTAAACATAACGGACATGTTGGGGGAAAAACATGTCACATGACTATGGGAATGGTATTGGAGGAAAAATTGAAGCACTAAAGATGAGAGTTTCTAGTTTGGTATCCTGGAAGAGATAATTCTTTACCTGTATCATGAACAATGATTATTAGCCAGGTAAAAGTTGAGAATGAGTTTGGGGCAATACAAAAGTATGTGTTTAACATGTACAAGTAGCAGAGGTATGTTTAATATCTACAAGCAACTTGATTGTGTTGTAGTAAAATGCATGAGGTGAGGAGTAATAAGAACTGATTTGTTGCATTCTTAGAGGAATCTGTGGAAGTCCTTCTGTAACCAAGCATGAGTTTCAGAATTCATCTTGTATGTGATTGTAAGACTCAAGAGAGTTTGAAATAAAAAAGTAACATGGGGATTGCAGCAGATTCTGTCAATGCCTCATTTCCATCCCCTTAGCCCAAAGTGGAGGTCACCTGTAGCTTCAGTTACAGTTTCCATAACCACTAATGGCTTCCTAATACCAAGCATCTGCTTCTCTCTGTTGGACACTTTCCCTGATTATGGGACTCTATTCAGTCTTCCCAAGGGGCAGATGGAAGGAAGACTGCCAGGAAGGTAACTCATCAGGAGTGATCCTCAACCAATGAGATATGGGAATTTGTGAATGAACTGTCCAGCTTTCTTAACCCTCAGTCGAGTGAGTCTGAGGTATGATATGCACTTTTTTACAGGGTCCTCAATAAGGTTGAGCCCATTTCCCAAGGTGAGAAGATAACTTGCTTTTTAATACATCATTTATTGACTTTCTTCCATGTCCTGTCTCACTTCACTTCATAATGATACTTCCTGTGATCGCCTCCCATTCTCCCATTTAACCTACTTGCACTCAAAGCCTTATTCCTGGTCTGCATCTGGTGAAAGTCAAAGAAAGTTAGGTTTATGTTTTAGATAAAGCTTTCAAGCAGAGTCACAGAAAAAGCATACTAGCATGACAGAGCTAGAAACTTAAAGAGTTATTGACTATTGTAGTAATTTAAGTAAGAAATAGTGAAGGTTTGAATAAGAGAAGTTGAAGTAGGAATGGATAAGTTAGGATGGGTTTGAGAATTGCATAAGAAAGAAACCCAGCAAGACTTGACAATTCATTGAATGTAGCTATAGAAACTGAATGTGTGTAGTGGAATTAGAAACAGGAGTCAAGGATGACCTCTTGGTCACTAGAGTAGATAACTAAACAGAGAAATTGTGATTTCAGTTTTGAATAATTTTGTGTCAGCATGAGTATAAAGTAGCTGTTTACAAGAAAAAGTTGCATATGTGAACCTGAAACCCACCAGTCTAAAATGTGGGTATTAATGGTGTTCAAGACCTTTAGAGTAAATGGGATTGTCAGGGGAGAATTTGTGGTGTGTCTTAGGCAGTGGAAGAGAAGTCATGAAAAATACATTGTCTAGACAGTCATAGAAGAGTCAAAGAAAACATGGTGTCATATTTGAAGAGGGAGTACCTACGTTAAAGAAGAGATGTATAACTGTGTTAATGATTGGGTGACATCCCAGTAGAGAGTCACTGAACCAGTCTTTGTTTTGGTTAATCAGAAATTACTGGGACCTTAGCTGTAGTAGCTTCCAGACCTGAAAGAGAAATAACTCAGACTTTAACAGATTAGAAACTGAAGTGCATCAAAGTGCTTTCAATGACTATTTAAGACTCCATTCGATTTTTTTTTTAATGAGTTATACTGTAAACATAAATAAGAGTACTAGACAATCACTAGAACGCTTGTAGGGCCAAGGATTTTTTTCTTAATAAAATATATTTTCATAAATTTAGGCTAAAAAAAGGGTAAGAAAAGAGAGGTAGACACTATATACTAATGGTGTTGATATAAGTAGAGAGATTAATTCTGAGAATACCTCACCACCTATGACCAGAAGGGTAGTGAGGAAATATTTGAATCTGGGCACAGCAAGCTGAGAACACCCATGATCACCTCGGTTTTTAAAGTTGTCTATTGAGAATAATGGAGGCAAGATTTAAGGTAATGATTGTGGATTTGGAATGTTTATAATGTGACTGTTGACCAAGAACAGTCACAGTGAAGACCCAGGTGAGTTTTGAGATGAGTATAGTTGTAATAACTTCTCTCTAGATAGTTCAGTGGTTTTTTTCCAGCTTGCTTAGCTCCATGAATTAGAGAACTTACTAAAATTTGTGTGGGTGGTTGCTGAACAGATTTTAAAGAAGAGCAGGGTTACAAAATGTGTAGACACTGTCAGTGCTCTACTCTGATCCTTTTAAGATCCATTTTACCCTTCTATGCATCCCTCCTCTGACTTCTGTGTGCTATTGCTTTCAACAGCTAGTACTGTGATCAATTTGGAGGACTGTCATCAGACTACTGGAGCCATATGCTCCATGCATATGCAGAATCAGATCTCCCTGGAAGTTTAATTCTGCACCTCACCCTCCCCTCTTGCCCTCTTGTCTTTTTTATTCTAATGCTTCTCCCTCAGCTTATGTTTATGACCTCTTATATGGTATCTTACAGATAATCAACAGAGAGTGGGGAGGGTATCTTTATTGGATTAATTGATTAATTTGGTGTATTTTTTGAGCCAAATATCTCTGGCTGTTTCATGACATTTTCTTTCAAGCTATTTTGGAAAAGTAGTGGTAAAAGAACTACTTTTGGGACAAAGGTTTGGCTTATATATCTGGCCATCCACCTGTGTAAGAATAAGTCGTGAATGAAGAACATGCTGTAGACCTTTTCGCCAGGGACTTACAATGAGAGAGATTAGAAGTGCATAGACAAGGATGTGTGAATAATAGATATATGAATGTATCTATAGGAGTAGGAACAAAATGTGAGGGTCTTTCTAGCACCCATTAATGCACCCAAGAGAGGATCTGCCAAATGAGTAGTACTCAATAAGCAGGTGGTAAAGATGATGTGCTGTAGATATCAACAAGTCTCTTCCCTTCAACACTCCAGGGGTTGCACACAAATGGAATAGTCATGGTGGCAGATACAGAAACTGTGCATAGACCAAAATACACAGTCTTTCTCACTAAAACTGATCTAGTCACTAGAGGTGCTAAATATCCAATCTGTCAGCAGCAGACACTCTAGGCTCTGAAGCCCTGGGATACCATGATCTGTCACGGAGTTCAACCAACAACTTGATGTTGATCCCTTAAAACCCATTTCATCCTTGTAAGGACAATAATTCATCTTTATCAGAATTAGCATGTATTCTGGGTATGGATTTGTCTATATAATTCCACATCATATTGCCTCAGACTAAAGAACTCATTTTAACATAAAGGAAATATGGCAACAGGTGCATATCTATGGAATCCACACCATTTAGGAATGGAAAATAAAAGTGGCATCCACCTTGCTCTCAACACACACACACACACACACACACACACATCCACATAATTAATTTTCCTTATTAAATATATCTATATATTTCAGTTTATAATATGCCTTAAATCCCGTCTCTGGGGGGGGTTGCCATATAGAATGCAAAAATACTGTTAAATTTGAGTTTCAGATAAACAGCAAATAATTATTTTAACGTGAATATATCCCCAGTATTTCACAGAGACACTTATACTTTAAAAATTTCTTTTTATCTGAAACCCAACATTAATTGTATATTCTATATTTTATTTTATAATTCTGGCAACCCATGTATTCTATCTACTAGGGAAATGGTTTCATTATAGTATTATTCCAATGATTTATCTCTAGCAAATAGAGTAGTAAATTTTAATCAAGTATTAAAAGCAGTAAGGAGGGCACCTGGGTGGCTCAGTGGGTTAAGCCTCTGCCTTCCGCTCAGGTCATGATCTCAGGGTCCTAGGATCGAGCCTCACCTGGGGGGGGTTCTCTGCTCAGCAGGGATCCTGCTTCCCCTCTCTCTCTGTCTGTCTCTCTGCCTACTTGTGACCTCTCTCTCGTCAAATAAATAAATAAAATCTTAAAATAAATAAATAAAATCAGTAAGGAATGTCTCTATGCTCAAGAAGGCAATAGATGGCATATGACTAGTGCAATAAAGCAAAAATAGAATGTTTTTTAAAAAATGGTGTCAGGTGAAACAATCTTGGAGTGTGTTTTTTGAGAACAAAAAGGAAGCCAACTTTATCTCTTGTCTCAAAGAATATAACAGCTAGAAAATTTAGCAGCATCTATACTTCCTGTGGAGGAAATTTGGCGTTCATTTATTATTAAGTTTTCCTTGAATGGTTTGATATCCTATGTAACTATTAAACCAAGGATTGCAGAGCCCCCAGTGGAAAAATTCTGGAGGAAGCTAGTGGGGAACTTGAATTAGGTGAATAGGCAATCTCCAAGTAGCATGCACACGAGAAAAGAAGTTAAGGGGGTTTTTACTATGAATTGCAACCAGTCATGATAGAAATATTAGGCAAGATGTGATAAACATACTTCAAAACTCCAAACAGAATTGTGTTTGCATGGCATCATTAACAATAATATACTGAAATCAGAAGAATTAATGTCAAAGATCTGGCAAAACTAGATTTGTTGTTGTGGTTGTTCTGGTCTCTTTCTGCTGTCAATTAGCTTAGGCAGAGCATCACACAATTGTAGGGTTTGTCTGAAAATGCTGATGTTGGTACATGGATAATTTCCAAGTTTGCAGAAGCTCTACCTGTAAATGCTGCAACACAGCACTGTTCCAGACTCCAGCTTCATTAATTTGATGGTAAAACTGGTGTAACATATACTAGTGTGTTTATAGAATTATTTCCAGGACTCACATTGATTAATGAGCCATTAAAAAAATATTGTTTTTCTGGTGTAACCTCTTTAACATTCTCCTTTTCTTGTCCTATCAATATGCAAATGTATTTTGGATACTTTCGGTATAAACCACTCCCTGATTCTATGGTGTTCTGATAAACTGGTATAATAAAAATGGGGAAAAAATGAGAGAAATTTAGAGAACATATCATAACCTTTACATCTCCAAATGAAGTAGCAGAAACTCAAAAATTAAATAACTTATCCAGAGTCCATCAAAACCACTAGACATGTGGATATACTAAATGTTACTCACAGAATCCCCAAAATATGCTTTCTTCTCCACCTTTCCAGTTCTGTTTCTCAGTCCCCGCTTCATACTAGATAGCAAAGAGATAGTATATGAATTGACATTTGCTATTTGTGACTAATAATACACTCTGCTGCAAAACTCTTGGGTTCAAATTCTAATCACACTTAATAGATATAGAAACTCAAATAAGTTACTTCAGTCTTCCAGAGGAAAAAAATAAAAGGGTCACACAAATGAAATTCAATAAACCTTTACAGGTGCACATGAATACTAGAGAAACTCTAGAAGAAATACTAAGTCTGACTGAGTAAATTATGGAAGGTTTTATATAATGAGTGATAACCTGATCGTTGAAAGATGGCTGAAAGCGGGAGTTAGACTACTTACCTTTCTAGGGTGCATGAGGTAGGCATGATTTTCACATGTTAAAATGGTTGAGAAAAAAAATTTTCAGAGTATATTGTAACATGTAAAAATTTATGATATTTGAATGTCATCATCCATAAAAAAGCTTTATTAGAATACAGCCAGGCATATTCACTTACATATTGTCTATGGCTGCTTTTATGCTACGTGACAGAGTGGAATCTTTGCCCCAGAACTTGTATGGCCCCTGAGTCCAAAATGTTTACTAGCTGGGCCTTTACAGAAAAATTTGCTGAACTCTGGTTTAAAAAAATACTACTTCATAGTGCGAGTCTGCAACAAGTTCAGGAGCTTGCATCAATATGTGAGTTGTTTGTTGCACTACTTTCTGTTTAGAGAAAGTCTCCCTGTAAAATAAAAAATGGGGAGGGCCACCTGAACCATGTGTTTAGTCATGTGGTAGATGAGCTTTCTGGCTAAAACTCCTTATCTTGTCCTGGATGGAGAGCTAACGGTTCGAGGACCTCTTAGTGGTCTACAGACATTTGAAATACTGCTGTTTTAAAACTTGTTGGCTACAAGAGCAGTAGATCTGCATTCCAGGCAGAAGACATTGTCCATCTTTACATTATTTGAAGAATAATTATAGTTCTACTATTTGAGTTTACATGTAAATGATCTGATTGTGTTTAAAAGGTAGGAATAAAGTGCAGAATATCAAAAACTTCACCATATGTAAATGTTGAAAGTTCATAAGAGGCAAGCCCCAAAAGGAGGAAAATTTAATAATAAAATAAGCAATATCACTAATCTGTCTGAATGTAGTGTCCTACAGGGTGTCAGTCAAAATATTAGTTAATTTCAAAGATAAATTATTTGAAGAGTGAAAAAGCAAACACTATGGACTTCAAAAGTCATAGTTGGGGCTTTGTACAACCAATTCCTTCAGAGATTGAAGGAACTGAAGAGTTGCTGTTATCACCAGCAAATTCAGCTTGTCCTAACATGTCTTTTTAAATCATCTTTATGAATTTTTGAAACTCAAAGATGGGCTCAGCTTGAATGATGACATCCAACAGTACAGACAAAAGGCTGATATCCAAGATCCATAAAGAACTTCTCAAATATTTTGATTCTTATAGCCTCAAAATTTAGAGCAGCACTAATATTATGAAAACAATCTTTCTTTCATTTCTTAATAGTACTTTTATTATCTTCCTATTTACTGACAGAGAAAATAGATACAGAGTCAAAAAAAAATTGATCTTAACTGGATTTATTGGTGAAAATGATTTAATGAGACTGAAAAGTTATTGCTCCAAAAACTATCATTACTGCCTTTAGGGACCTCTCATTATGAACCCCAAAGATAGCTACTTAAAAATGTCAACTTTTATATACTTCATTCAGGTTCTCAAATATTACTTTTTAGAAAAAAAATTCTCCATTGGGGGTGCCTGTGTGGCTCAGTGTGTTAAAACCTCTGCCTTCGGCTCAAGTCATGATCTCAGGGTCCTGGGATTCAGCCCTGTATTGGGCTCTCTGCTCAGCTGGGAGCCTGCTTCCCCCTCTTTCTCTGCTTGCCACTCTGCCTGCTTGTGATCTCTATCTGTCAAATAAATAAATAAAATCTTTAAAAAAAAAATCTATTAATTTTTATAAGCTTTCAAATGAAATAATTTTCCCAATAAAAATTTTAAAAGCACTTTCATTTTTATTTTCCTACCCTCTTCCTCCTGTAGATGAAAACTAAAGAATCATCGAACAGAACATCAGAAACTAATGATGTACTATACAGTGGTTAACTGAACATAATAAAAAAATAAATTAAAAAAAAGAAAGACAAAATTCAGTTTCCTCATTTTTGTCTTTTTTTAGAGTGTGACTCCTATTATTATATCCTTAAAAGCAAAACATTGCCCGAGATGTATATTTGGAAACAGTAGGTAAATTTCATTGTTTCACCACAGGCTACTTCAATGGATCTGTTATTAGTCTTTAAAAAAATATATTTTAATCCTCCATAGCTATAAAATGTCCTTAGAGTATAAAAGACTTGTCATTAACAAGACAAATAATCTGGGATCAGGTTAACAAATGTATATGCTAAAAACAGAAGAGATAGCAATGAAGTTAGGCTGTCTATCTGTGTAGAAAACTTGTTTCAAAGGGGACAAAGGGCAGGTGAGCCAGTAGAAACACTGTCTGCCTCAGGGGATACACTCAGAATGTAATTCCTCCAAGATGGATACAAACCATGGCTTTCCACTGATTTCTTTTTGCACACATTTTGTGAATAGTGCAACCTTTGAAATAGCATCTTATATGACATATCTGTTGAACATAATGCTAAATGACAGAATGCAGACTCTGAAGAGCTCATACTGTATGATTCCATTTATTTGTGATTCTAGAACAGAAAAGAACTAATCAAGAAATATTTATATAATTTTTTTAAAAGTGATTGCCTCTTGAGGGAATTGACTTTCTGAGGATGTGAACGTATACATCAATGGGGGTATAGTTAAGTGAGCATCTGCATCTGTCAAAACAAAACAAATTGTATTCTTAAGATCTGCTCATTTCACTGTATGCAAATTTTACTTTGAAAATCAATACTGAGTTCTCATAAAGGTTTGCTTTTCATAGTGATATAGGGTAACAATTATTAAACTAATGTCTGTAAATTCTAGATTTAAACAAATAAGTAAATATATTGAAGACAGTAAACCTTGGTTTTCTCACTGTTGTAGACAGAAGTGACAAATACAGAAAGCAAAAAGTCTAGTCTGCAACATATGGTATCAGATCACAATTGGAGTAGAAGCAATGAGTGACTGACTATTGGTAGTGAGTTCATTGAAGTATCATTCTCTACTAAATGAATCAGGGTATTTTGGGGGAAAGACTAGACTGATTTCAGAGCTGAGTAAGGGAGAAAATTCTTAAATTGGGTATCAAAGTAGACCTCAATTAAAAAGTAATATTTAGGGTGCCTGGGTGGCTCAGTGGGTTAAAGCCTCTGCCTTCTGCTCAAGTCATGATCCCAGGGTCCTAGGTTCGAGCCCCGCATTGGGCTCTCTGCTCAGTGGGGAGTCTGCTTCCCCCTCTCTCTGTCTCTGCCTGCCTGTCTGCCTACTTGTGATCTCTGTCTGTCAAATAAATAAATAAAATGTTTAAAAAAAATAAAAGTGTTAGTGGTTTGGAAATGTATATTTTAATGGAATAAAAATAATATATTGATATCTATATAATACTTACAACTTGCCAACCACTATTCTCAGCACATTTTATGTCAACCAATATTTGATTTTTAAAACAGCTCCATCAGAGGCTATTATTATCTTCCATTTATTTTTTTTTATTATCCTCAATTTATAAATGGGAATCTGGAGCAGAGATAATGAGCTTGTTCATAGGCAGTAAATTGTTGGTCTAGGATTATTCTAGAGTCTGTATTCCTGACCAATGTACTCTACTGTTTCTCTGCCATGTAAATTTACTTCACAGTTATTTTTGTTGCTGTTGATTGGCAATGACGAAAAGAGGTTGATAGACCATGGTTCTTCATTTCTACTCTTATTTGCTTTTTCTCTACAGATTGTGTACTTTCCAATTAACTGGAACACCCAATCAGCACTGGCACAAACTAGAGCTGCTGTTATGATGTTTGCCATGAAGAACAATTTTTTTAAAGTGTGAGATTTCATGGCACAGTTTCTTTTCTTGGCACACAACTCTGTTTCTATACTACTATAAACATCTAATCACTTTTTTGAAAATCAATAAATAAGAAACTCCCAAATGTAAACATATGTGAAATGTTTTCTTGCAAACATGAAACCACTTTCTAGATTAACTTTCTGGCCCTCAATACCTATCAAAATGATAAACAAGATGCCATACGTTTTCTTAGTTTATCTTCCTATCATTGATTTTAGAATTTGTTTTTTAAAATGTGATCTTAAAAATATATGCTTATTCCAAAAATATTTTCTTATTTTTCCTTTAAAGTTTTAATATATTTTGAATACATATATGGTTTATTTTGAGGAGAATGTTCTTTAGATCTTTCCATGAATATAATGTTGCAGCAACATGTCAATGTTAAGAAACTAATTTTTCAGTCTACTTCCTATATGCAGTTTTTTGGGGTGGTTAACTGATCACTTCTCAGCTGTAATTTTGAGCTCCACTGAACTGTTATGGATGTTCCATTTTAAAACAGAACATATGTGAACAGAACTGTTCCTGTTATGCTTGACTGATGCCCCTGATTGTGTTCTAAATTCACAACTATGCCTCTAGTAATGAACTAATAACTTTGATTATTTAGGTAAAGTCAGATCTTCACATTCAATCCTGTCTGTTTAATTGAAAAGAAACTAAAAATGCATCTGCCACTAAGAAATGTAGGAGTTTTTTCCTTCAATTTAGAGAGATTCCATAACTTAGACTGTATGAAATCATTGACATTAACCTAAATTGCATTATACCTAGTACACATTTAAGTCAACAACCAATTATTTATTGACACAAGAAAACAGGGTGGTCTCATGAAATGCTGATATAGTTTGAGTAAACTTGATGATGTTTAGGAATAGTTTCAGTGTAATTAGAGAATATCTTAAATACAAAATTCAAAGCCAAATTTATTATCCATTCAGTTCCTATGGTGCTTCCAAAAAAACATAAACACTTTATATGGAAAAACATGATATTGTGAAAAACAATATAAAAGGAACTGAAGTCTGGCTTTAGTTCAATAACCTATTTGCCAGATCTATTTGGCAATTAATTCAACCTTTTTATCTTTGGTTCCCACATTTATAAAAAAGGAATAATAACATAATTTAAGCTTAATACTTAAATCACAGACTGTCCAAGGTTTAAATAAAACCATTTAAGTGAAAAATATTCCATAATGTGATGACAAATATAAATGTTGCTTTTCACTACCTTATTCTGACCAAGAACTCCTTGCTGAGATTAATTTAGGGTCTTAGCAAATATCAACCCTTAACAATTCTCTAAGATTGTCTGATCATGAACTATCCCAAAAGTACCTGCATTTTGGTCACAATCCTAATCTTATTATTTAAACTCCTTCACAAGCAAATTCACATGTAATCACGTGAGAAGTTTCGTTTTTTTGTTACTGTCCGTTGACTCTTACTCAAAGAGTAACCATTTACTTACAGCTATATTTGCATCATTTTTGTTTAAATTTTATTATTACCCTAATTATTTATATAATTCTACCCAGAGATGAGGAGTTGAGATAGTGAACCATGAGCTTCTTTAATCTGTTCTTAATCTTTTTTTATGGATATACATTGAAGCATAAATTTATCTAATTCTAACAACTCATATGTAGCCTCTTTATTTGCTTTTAACATTACATAAGAAATCAATTTCACCTAATCATATGCATTACATGTGAATTAATAGCTTATATTATCCTTATTTTACATATGTGTAATTTATTTCTCCCTCTTATTATGGTGATATGCCATGAGTACCACATTCTGCCTTGTCTGTTTTACATAGAATAAGATATTCCCTTCATGAAGTCTTTGTAAATTCTCTATCTCTACGTTTACTATTATTCTTCTTTTTTTAGCAAATCCTCCTTGTTAGACTTTCCTCCGTTATTTCTATAGCATACCCCCAAAGTAATACGTTCTACTTTTGTTGGACATTGTGGCCTTTGGGGAACTTTTTACAATAGTAGGTCTCTACAGTTTATTTAAATCACTGTCTCCAATTTCATAAAATAATTTTAAGACTAGTTATCAATGCAATAAATTAGTTTTGCATTTCAAAATAGGCCACCCTTTCAACCCCTAGGTCCCATCTAGAATTATATGCAGCATTCAAATTAGAAACTGAGAAGAGGGTTTCTGGATGTGAAAGGTGACCAGATGGTTTAAAAGAGCAACCCAGGACTAAGAGAATCAGAGGTTTTTTTCATCCAAGGCCTAAAGGTGTAAGTGGAGAGAATGATTATCAAAATCCGAGTGACTTGGATAGAATAGACTTCTTTGAGAGAATCAGTGAAATTATGTCAATGGGAATGGTGAGTCTCTGCTAACCTCATAAGAAAAGAACCAGGGGGATAGATTCCTGATATTACTCTCCTCCCTTTTCTTATCCACATTTCTCATTGGAAATGGGAAGTTAACTGGAAGCCAGGAGATATGGGATATATTTTTGGAAGTCATACATGCCAACCTCTTAAACTAGAGAGCTAGTAAGAAGGGGTAAGAAGAAGAAATAAAAGGTATCCAACACAGTCCATTGATGCTACCTTCACGTAGAGACACCTGAGTGGCTCAGTGGTCAAGTGTCTCACTTTGGCTCAGCTAATGATCTCCAGGTTCTGGGATTGATCCCCACCTGGGGCTCCTGCTCAGCATGGGTCTGCTTCTCCCTTTCCTTCTGCCCCCATCTTGCTCCTTCCTCCTGCTCATGCTTTCCTTCTCTCAAATAAATGAATAAAATCTTTAAAAAAAGAAAAATATTGCCTTCATCTAGTTGTCCCAAAGCACACACATTCCATCATCCATCATATAAATGGACATATAAGTCATACAAAGACATAAAGACAGTCACTTATATACCTACCTGAACCTAAAATATTTGCCATCACTCGTGTTCTTCATATAATTTAATGGGCGAAAGGAGAGTGAAAAACTGATTTGAAAGACAAAGAAAGTTAAAGAACTGGTCTTGAGGTTTAAGAGACTTACCCTAGTTGTCTTCTTTCACTGACCATTCTATGTTCCCTTCACCTTCTGCCAACCTTTCAGCTGAACAGAGCTTTTTGTCCAAGTCTTAAATACTTCAGAATCTGAGTCCTTCAACTCAGTCTGGCTATTAATTCACTATTCCCCAGTACATTTGAGAAAGATACTAAAAATAAAATAAAAGCATACCAATTAATCCTCTTAGTTCCAAATATAGTACTCTTTATTGTTATTGTAGGACAGCAACCTGATTTACCACTTGTAATGGGGATTTATCTTTCAAAACAATCTAGTGACCACCTTCTCCTCAACCCTATTGGTTCAATAACATGAGGGACACAAAATGGCCCAGTGAAAGATTATATTGCCTAGTAGAATCAACTTTGTTCCTTGGACAGAGACAATGTATGCACAATGCCACGGTGCTGAATGAGGCATTCTATAAATTTATTAATGATGGAGCTGCCAGAATATTATGGTCAGGGAATGCAAATCCATATCTGAAATATATGGCCAACTCTATGGGAATAGAAGGTTGCCTTGTTCATTATAGGAGCAGTATAATAAAATTTATCTCCCACCAGGTAGTTATCTAGGAAGTACAGAAAAATAATATCTAGTAATAGATCAACCAGGAAATAGTACAATATCAGTATTTATTGGTGAGTATGGCCAGATTAGCCATGATCTGGGGTGTAAAACGGGTGGTTGAAACCATGCTATTACTTTCACATGGGTACTTCATACATGTTTTCTGAGTAAACACTAAGATAACCGAGAAAAAATTGATCAGTATTTCTATCTATATATTAAGAATGCTTTTCTTCATGGATGCTGTCTGGTGGACATTTAAGGAGTATAGAAAAATCTTTACACTCTGTACATTCTGAAAGACCCAGCCACATAATCTTGTCATCATTTGTTCCAATTTTGTTCTTTCCAAGTCCTGAGTAGCAAGCTAATCCCTTAGATACTACCCATAAGTTATTTTAGAACCATATCTCAGGCCATATGAAGTAGACAATGAGATGCATTGCCTAAAGACAACCCACAGAAAGGACTTCATTTTATCAATGTCTTAAAGGTCACTCTTCATTGAGATTAGAATATAAATGCCATTCATTTTGACTGGCTGTGGCATATCCCACAGATGCAAACGTGATTCAACCTGCACTTTTTCCTTTATTAAATAATAACAGCAATTTCACCAAAAAGCATTAGTTAGGGACTGAGGGAGAAGCAATAAATCTGTAAGACCACATTTTATGAAGATTCTTTAGCAACTTGACCTAGTCTGGAATATACTAATTCCCTTTTATGAAGGAATGATTCTGTGCAAGTCCAATATTATATTTCAGTGGTTAATGGTCAAGGTTTCAGTCTCTATCAGGGTCTAGCAGCAATCCCAGAACTACTTTTCAATGATTTTCAGCAGATAATGGCATAGATTTCTCCAAAATCTTAATAGTCTTAGTTGAGATTTCCCAGCTCTGTGGGCCTTTCCTAAGATTCCATGCATCATGTCTGTCTGCAAGATCCACTTCTGATTCTGTTGGTCTGCTAGGCGGTAAAGTCAAAGTTACAGGAAGGATAGCATCTGAGCCAGTGATGCAAAGCCATATTTTGCTCTAGATACCACTTGAAACTTGCAGCCCTAAGAGTTACCAATGAAGAGATTAAAGCACATATGATACATGTTACCTCTGAAACCCAAAGAGGCCACAATTTATTTTTTACTCTATTTTCATGGTGAGGAGTATACTGTGCAATATTTTATCTCTCTCTTCAAAGAGGATACCTCTGTATGCCCCAAATCAGGTCCACCAACATTCACAAGATTTATTTTGCATTCTTTGGCATATATGTGTCTTATCAAGGAACATAGGGTGCTTCTATTTTCTGCTCAGTAGCGTGAGTATAATGTCAATAATACAATAGATCAACACTATATATTTGTAGTATTTCAAGATGAAAAACATCTTGAGGATTTAAGAAAGAAACAAGGGAGCAAAAGAAAAAGAGAGAGAGAGAGAGATAAACCAAGTAACAGGCTCTTAATTATAGAGAACAAACTGATGTTAACCAGTGTGGGGGGAAGAGTGGGTGGAAATGGGTGATGGGGATTAAGGAGTGCACCTGTCGTGATGAGCACCGGGTGATGTCTGGAAAGTGTTAAACCACTATATTATACACCTGAAAATAATATAATGCTCTATGTTAACTAACTGGAATTAAAATAAAAACTTCCAAAAAAAGAGGAATCTTCTTAAAATATTAGGTTTCTAGGGATGGTTTTTAGGGGGAATCTAAAAAAATCAGAGCCAGTTATAGATTGATAGCTATCAGAAACTCAGGAGGATTTGATGATTGGCTATCTCAGTAATATAATACGATTCCCTATGCCTCAGGTATTATCCCCATGATCATCCCATGTTTCATTATATCAGTATATCCCCGTGCTTCATTATAGCAAATTCAATATAAGGAAACATCATTTTATCTGTTTTATGCACAAAGTAAGTGAGCCTAACACTTAAATGATGTCAATATAATTTTCTATTAGATCTAAAATAAATGGTTTAAGGTAGAAATAAAAGGTCATATTATTGTCACTTTCTTTACAAGTAATATTTATGCTACCTCATCCTTGGAGCAAATCTTGATGTAGCAAATCAGCTGTAGTGAAGAGCTTGTGAAGTTTTCTCCCACCCACCATTGGGTTGGCTGCTGGAGATTGCTTCGCTCTTTCCCTGCTGAAGCAAGAGACCCACCTGAAGCAGGCATACAAGCGTAAAAAATGACCAAGAATATGATACAGTGGAGAAAACATTTATAGGAAAGTCATTCCAAATTATAAGGAAAGGCAAAAAGTGTGTTTTTTTCTGCCAGTATAAATGTGAGTTTCTCAGAAAATATGGATATAAATAATCACATATATATGACTTCTATAACATTGTAGAAGAAAGTGTATCTACATAGTAACATAATATATTCCACTTAAAAATCATATTATATAGGATATAGCAATGTATTTATTTTTAACACACAAGATTTATGTTGTTAGACTGTTATGAGTTTTTTTTTTAAACTCACTTATATCCCTGTGTCCATATATTTAAATATTTTATTTGAAGTTAGTGTATTTAGGAATAGTCAAAATGTGAAACTGAGAAAATAATCTGGTTAATTATACCATTACAAGATTGTAATATGCTGCCAATGCTGATTTGAGAGAAAAAAATAAAATTATCCACTGCATATGCCCAGCAATAAATTTTGATACTTAAAAGTATGAACAGATTTTAGAGGCACTTTTACTTCAATATACCAACATTAAAATCTAAATACTCACAAAATTGTGTTTTTTCCCCAAACTAGGACCTATCTAGAGAATACTAAAAATCAATCAAAGCCATGAGGTTTCATTTTACTGATCTCTAAATCAAAGTTAGACATACGATTTTAAATAATTTGTAAATAAAATGTGCATAAAAACTTAGAGCCATGAGCCAAGTTTTAATCTGAAACAACCTGAAATAGGCAAGATTACATCCTGAAAGTTTCCTGTAAATAAAATGTGGATGAATATATTACAACTCAAGATAACCATATTTCACTGCAGGTTCTTAATACAACTTTTCAAGTTGTTGAGCATTAGTAGTTATGGAATACATGCACATTAAGAAATGTTTACTAACAGAAATAGGATAGCATTGAAATGATTAGTTTCCTTTTACTACCTAGATCCAAGCATTTTAAATGAATCTTATCTAGATGAAAATAGTTACTTTTTATCACTTTGCTATGTGATATTAAATATATTATAAAATATTAGAGACCTATATATACATATATAATTTTTCAGAAAAGGACTTGCAGTTTTAGATCACAGCCTTAGAAAACTGGAAAGAATGTTAATACAATTAAAACAAGAAAAAATCTGAACAAAACTGTAAATTAATGATTTTCTTAAATGTGTTAGAAAAGTAAGGTGTCAGGTCAAACAATTAACTTGAAAATGACAAAAGAAAGATGCTTAAAGGGAAAAACGTGTGACGCAACATGTGATTAACATGGTGGGAAGTGAATGGGAAGACAGAAGGAGACAGAGGAGGCTAACTCATCTCTATAACCCAATGAGACTATTGACCAGGCATTTTCAACAACGTGTGAGTCAAGCATGAGAGTGTCAAGCCTCTAGACTGCAGACATAAAGGGATTCACAGCCTGATGCAGGATTTTTCTCCAGGAACCTCACTGGACATGCACAATGAGGAAAGTTACCCTCCTGGGGTTTGGTGGGGAAGAATGGCAGCCACTTCCAAACTCCATCAAGAACTATTTCTCTCACCTCCTCTACGGAACAAAAGTTTTGGTTTCTGAGAAATGGTAACTATAAATTGAATGAACTGTTAGAAAATTATTGCAGCTGAGAGAAGGGAATGGCAGTCACTGTAGAAAAATCTATTCGAGCCATCTACCTTATCCTCCCCACAAAACAGCCTTCTCAGTCTGCAGGTGGAGGAGCAATAAAAGCTGTATCCTGAGAGAATTCGTGGAGAGCCACAGTTAGAGACAAGAAAGAGAAAAAGTAAAGCAAGGAAAGCAAAGCAAACAAAGAAGGAAGGAAACAAGGAAGGAAAGAAGCTTATTGGTGGAAGAGATGCCAAGAGTACCATTGGGCCCCGAGCTACATCTGGAAGAGAGCAGAAAAAATGTATGGAGTCCATACCCCAGAGACCCAGTCCTGGCCTGAACTGGAGCTTTAATCAGAGTATCAGGGAAAGCTGCTTTCCCTCACCCACATCAAGATGCTGATAGACTTCAGGTAAGACTAAGTGGGAAAGATACATTGGAGAATGCTGGAAGACACATTCTTTCTGGGAAACAGTGCAAAGAATAGATGCAAAGACAAGTGGGAAGAAGGCAAGTGTGGGTGGGGGGACACACTGAGAAAAGCTCTCTGGTTAATTAGCCCATACCGTAAACACAAGCTGTCTCTGGGGGAATTAGAAGCCTTGGGGTGTGAAGAAGAAAACCATGATAACAACAAGCTTCAAACTCAGCCCAAACTTAACAAGATTCACATAAAAGCCCACACTGAAGGCCTAGGAGAAGGAAAAATGTGCTTGTCCCAAAACATAAAAAGACTAATATTAATAGTCACTGGGTCAAACAATATAGCTGGCTTTCAGGCAACAACAAAAACTAATGTATATGGTAATGTATGTAAAAATAATATATAAGGTAATGTATAATATCAAAATAATGTATGAAGTAAGAGAAAACACACTTCAAACAGATGAAGCACCTATCAGAACCAGACCTCTCTGCTCCCATATATGAAAAAGATGATGTAACTATCAGACTTGGAATTTAAAATAACCCTAGTTAATATGCTAAAGGCTCTAGTAGTAAAGGCAACAATACAAATGGTCACAAGGTAATTCTAACTGAGAGATGAAAATCAGAATGAGTGAAATAAAAATTGTATAAATAAAAAATATAGTAACAGGGATCAATAATGTCTTTGAAGGGCTCATTTGTAGAGTTTAAGGAAAGAATCAGTGGATTTGAATATAAGTCAAAAGAAATTACTCAAACAGCAACCCAGAAAGAAAAATAATAAGAAAACAGAATAGAGCCATACAACAGCTGAAGTACTATATTTATGGGCTTAACAAAGACATAGATGTAATTGGAATCTCAGAAGAAGAAAGATAAAATAAAACAGAAGACATAATTTAAGAAATACTTGTTAAGAATTTTCAAAAATTAGTGATAGATACCAAATCTCAGATACATGCCAAGCAAGGTAAATGCTTCCACTACTCTCTCCCTTTTCCACAAAAATATCTAAGTATAAAATACTCAAATTTCTGAAAATAAAGGAAAAGGAAATATCTTGAAGGCAACCACAGAAAAAAGTTCACTTACAGAGAAGCAGAGATACTAATTATAGCACATGTCTCATCAGAAAACTTGCAGGCAAAAATAATCTTTAAATGCTAAAAGGAGGGGAAAAAAACCTTTTCCAACCATAATTCTATACCAACTAAACATGTTTTCAAAGAGAAAAAGAAATTAAGAGTTTCTCAGGAAAACAGTGAGAAGATACAATCCCAGCAAAGCTAGGCTATAAGAATACTTAAAGAATATTCTGCAAGCAGGGGAATATGATACTGGTTGGAAATAAGGATCCACACAAAAGAATAAAAGTGTTAAGATGAAATAAATATGATAAAAAAATAAGCTATTTTTCTTGTTTTAATTGCTCTAAAGAGAACTGAATATTAAAGCAAATTAATAATGTATTTATAGCATATGTAAAAACAAAACTCATGGCTCAAGGACCGGGACTGAGGAATTGGTAATTTGCTGTTTCATAGTCCTTATGCCATATTTGAAACTTTATAATAGTATATGAATGTGCATTCAAATATTTAAAAAAATATTTATATTGTAATCCCTAGGGCAACCAACCTAAAAAATAAAACATATTTTTTTCAATTTTAAGTCGACAGGAAAGATAAAAAAATATTTTTAATGTCCAATTGAAAGCAACGAAAATAAAAGAAAAACAAAAGAAATTAATTCCTGGAAAAAATTGAAAACAGTCTGCATAATTAATTAATTAATTAATTTTAAAAAACAACCTTCAAGGTGACAGATTTCTACTCAAATATATTAATGATCACCTTAAATACGAATGGTCTAAAAGTGCAAGTTAAGAGAAAGTGTTTGTCAGAGTCAGTAAGAAAGCAAACCCCCGAATTTGCCATCTAAAAGAACCTTTTCTAAACAGAGTGACATAAACAAGTTAAAGGGAAAAGGAAAAGCCAGATGTAGTGTGCAAACTCTAACCAAAAGAGAGCTGGAGACTCTATAATAATTTCTGACAAAATAGGTCTTAAGACCAAAAAAAAAAATATTAATATGGATAAAGAAAGGCATTGCATAGTGGTTAAAGGGTTAATTCTTGGGGCATCTGGTTGGCTCAGTAGGTTAAGCCTCTACATTTGGCTTGGGAGCAAACCCCACATCGGGCCTCTTTGCTCAGCAGGGAACCTCCTTCCCCACCCTCTCTCTCCACCTGCCTCTCTGCTATTTGTAATCTCTGTCTGTCAAATAAATAAATAAAAATCTTCATTAAAAAAAGGTTAATTCTCCAAGGAAAATAAGCATAACAGCCATAAATATTTATATGTCTAAAAACAGAGTTACAATATACATGAGACAAAAATGGACAACACTAAAAATAGAAATGGACAAATCCACAATGATACTTGGAAGTGTAACATTTTTCTAGTAACTGATAGAATAAAATAAGGCAGAAAACCTGTAAAGAAAATCTGCACTGTCAACCAGGTAGATATAACTGATATTAGAAAACATTCCACTCAGCACCAAAATACAGATTATTCTTGTGTGTGCATAGAAAAACCGTTCGATGCACTAGATGGAGCAGGTAATGAGCTATGAAACAAACATCAACACATTTGAAACAACTGAAAATAAAACCATACAAAATAAAACAAACTAGAAATCAATAACAGGAAGATAGATTGAAATGAACTCCTAATAACTGATTCAACAGCATTTTTCTAAGTAAACCACGGATCATAGAGGAAGTTTCCAAAGAAATAACACATTTTTTAACTAATTGAAATATAGATATGTAATATAGTTAAGTACAGCTAAAGCAATGCTTAGAGGGAAATTTATAGCAAAAAAGACTCATACCAGAAAAAGAAAAAAAATAACGGTAAGTAACCTGTGCTTTCCCTTAAGAAACCAGAGAAGGAAGAGCAAATTAACCCAAAGTGAGCAGAAGCAAGAAACTAATAAAAGTTAGAGCAACAATCAACAATATTGGGAGCATAAAAAAAATTCAGAAAATCAAAAGCAAGTTTCAGAGCAAAAGTATTGCCAGTGATAAAGAATGACATTTTGTAATAGCAAAGAAATCAATTCCTCAAGAGAATATAATAATCTTAAATGTGTTTCCATCTAATAACATAACTTCAAAATAAATGGAGCAAAAATTGATCAAAACCAAACATGCAAATAAACAAATCCACAATTGCATTCAGAGATGTTAACGTGCCTCTCTAAATAATTGATTGGATAAGTAGAAAAATATCAGTAATGATAAAGAATATCTGAAAGACACAACTAACTTGACTTAAATGAGATGTTAGGATAAGGCAAAAAATAGCAGCAGAATACACACTCAATTTGAAAAACACACAGAGTATTTTCTAAGAGAGAGCATATTCTCATGCATAAAAACTGTTTCCAATTTTTTTTAGAAATCAAGTTATACAAATTAATTTCTATTTCTTTAATATAATTTTCATGTATTTGTCATTTTTGTATCTTCTTTGGTAAAGTGTATGTTTAAAACCTTTACTAGTTTAAAAAATTATTACTGAGTTTGATAATTTTTATATATTCTGGATAAAAGACCTTTATCAGATATATAAACTTCAAATGTTTTCTCTTATCTGTGGCTTATCTTCTGTTCTATTCTAGGTTTCCCTTATTCTGTATCAGAACTAACCACAATGAATATAATTAAAGGATTGTAACTGCAAATAGTCTTTCGATTTGCTCATATGCATGCATTTCCTGAGATCAAGGTATGCACTTCATATTACTATTGTACAAAGGTAAGTAGTGTGTATAGGCAAGAAACATAATTTCATGTAAAAACATCACAGTCTTTATCATCCTCAGAACATTGGTCCCATTGGTCTCACTGAAAATGAAATGGACAACTAGACATTTGTTACTTAAAATAAGTGGTATAAAAGGCTTGAATGGCTACCTAAACTGCCTAAATGAATGTTTTCACAAATGAGAGGCAGTATAGAAAAAGTTTCACTGGAAATGTTTTTAGCATTTAGGAATGAGAAGGTGAGGAATGCTACAACCACACAACTTTATAACATTTTCATCTTCCAATTTTTTTTCAACTCACTTGATACATTACCATTAGAGAAAGAGAGGTACCAATCCACAGGATATTATGTCCATACTTCTGAATTCAATTGTATGCATGCATTTCTAGGGGATTATCAGAGTACATTATAACTTCTCCTGAATATGGCCAGGTTACCAAGTGGCAGGATTAGATCTCTAACTATTTTCCTGTCACATCCTCCAGCATCTTAAACCTTAATGAAACAGTACCCATTTTCCAAGCCAGCAAATGCTACCAGGGAACGAAGGGTATGAGTTAAAATAGGTAATAAATGAACAAGGAAAGAGACTGTAGTGAGTGCAAAGAGTGTAGGTCATAACAGGTTGGGTAATGAAAGGAGTTTGGCACTTTTTTTTTTTTTTTCCAATGAGAGTGTCCCAGAGCAAGAAAATAATACTCTTACTTCTTTCAGTCTGTTGCTGAAAGACAACTGGTGCTCATAGAAGGGAAAGGGGACTCCTGAAGATTTATGGGCTCTGTCTAAAGACTGAATCTGGATAATTTGGAGAAAAGATTTGACAGAATCCCCTGATCACTCAACTGATAGGTAGCAAGTTAGACCTACTATCTGGTTCACAATTTCTGGGCTAGATTTACTAATTTACTTCTTTTTCTGATAACCCAAGAGGGATAGTACTTTGATTGGCACCAGGTGGAAATTGCCGAACATCCAGTCACCTATAGCTTGTGTGGCTATGAATCAAGATGACACGTTGCTAAGACAGATGTCTGTGTGTGATGGGTAGAAGATTGCTACCACATACCTGAAATATCATTTGATTTGCTCTTTCATCTACACTGAATATAAATGTGATGGAATACCTTTATAGAACGTGGCAAGAGAATCTGGTTAGCTTGAGGGCAGTGGACACAGCGACGATATGGTTGACTCTTTCCACCAAAGACTGTCCTTTGACACTTCAGAGATAATGCTTGTAGGAAGTCTTATGGCACACCCAGACTGAGCTTTGCTGTGGAATATGACCAACTGATGGTTTCACAGAACACATGATATTTTGGCTCCTACTGCACACCTATGCTATACCCGTACCATGAATGCAAAACGGTATCAAAATATGAGGTAGCTTGAATACCAGCAGCTCTACCAGGCCAAGTGTATCTTGGGTATTCTCTGAACCAGTCTAGAATTATTCTCAAATCAATCATTATCATTTTGAAAAATACTTGCTAACACTATTCGTGTTGCCATCTGGGAGACAATACCCAGAAAACCTGGTGTGCTATTTCACAAAACGTTCCCTAAACTTTGAAGTTGTGACTATAATATATAAGCCTCAATTTCCTGTAGTCAAAATACACAAGTCTGGGAATCAAGGTGTGGGAGAGGTTATCACAAAAAAACTCAAAGTGCCATAGAAATAATTTTTATTCCTCTGTAAGACACTTTGGACCTGGCTGAAAAGAATGTTTTCACTGAAGGGTGTAATATTCACATTGAATTGGAAGGGAAGTTTTACTACTTAGATATTAGTGGCATTTCATGCCAAAGAAACAGAATAGAAAAAGGGGTTGGTGTGATGCCTCTGGTGAATTATTCCAAGCACCAACTGGGAAACTGGCTTTCAGCCTGCCACATAATGGAAATAAGTATTAGGTCTGGAATGAGAAAATTTCCTGGATGTCTTTAGATAGCTAGTCACCATTGTCCTCAGTTTTATTAGGGGCCAGGTACTTGGGCCGGGAATCTTGCAACACTGGATATAGAAAATGAAAAACAAAAAGAGAGAAAGAAACTGTTGGCTTGTATTTCCACCCCCAGGATAATGAAGGAAGATTTCTGATGTTTAACTTTAAATTTTAAGGCACAATTTGTCCACAGAACAGGAACAATAATTTCAGTATAGGATAGTGTTAAAGAGTATGGTCTTGGTATCAAACACAGATCTTCCATATCTTGTATTATATGTGTCACTGGTCCTGTTTCTTAGTCATTTTTTCTCCTTGAAATATCTGATTTGTGCCATAGTGTGTATGGTTGTTATCAAGCTTAAATAGGATAATAGAAAGAGCTTATTCCAGTGTCTGTAACAGGTAAGTATTTAGAAAATAAGAGCTTTCGTGCATGTTACTGTAACATATTTTCAGGTGACCAATAATTTGGATACAGAATCTAGAATACTAGAGATGGAAGGGGGGGTCAATAACAATTTGTTTCTATTTCTTAATTTTACAGAAGGGGACGTTGAGCCACAGGGAGAGATAAAGAACTTGGACTAAGGTCAGAAACTAGACAGAGGTGCAAAACTATTTGAAAATCAATTATTAAAGAACAAATATCACTTACATGAGTTCTGTAGTCAGAAATTTATGGGCAGAAAATGAACATCCCAAGACCATAATAACAACTTTATGTACAGCCACAAATTTCAAAAAATTTGATAAATTTATATACCTCTCATCACAAAACAGTTTGGCATGCAAAAATTAAAAATGAGATTATCTCCTCAACTTGAATCCATGAATCTGAGAAATAGTCATTGGCTTGCTAGTTAATATTTTTACTTCAAATTAAAGGGATTCTTAGACAAGTGTTATATGTACAATAGTCATAAATACAGTATCTATCAATGATTACATTTTAAATTATCTTTTTGTAAACTTAAAACATGTATGTTTTGTGTGTGTATATGTGTGTATGTGCGTGTGTTTTCGTTCTTCCTGAGAATGAGACGGAAAACTGCTTTAAAAAGTATTTTTAAAGAATACAATCATATAATCCCAAAGTATAAATTAAAAAAGGGGACCTTATTTCTTTCTTGAGAAAGCTTGGATACTGACATTTATATTGAACCCCCATATCCTCCATAATCCTATGATAATCCCTAGCTCATTAAAATGTTTTATCATATTTAGAAACTAATGGAAAAACTTGTGGGAGAAATATAATTAAAACTGAACAAGGGAAACTATCCATGGTGTGAAAAGGAATTCCAGGCTCAGAAAAATAATGACAAAACCTAATATCTACCAGATTAATAAGAGAATTATATAATAAAAATTAATGTAAAAGTAAGGTGACAGTTATAAACATAAGATATATTGCTTTTACATAAAAATACAGTGTATACTTCACAAAACCTTGCTCAAGCTTAAAAAATAAAATTTGAAAAGATCAAGACTCGTCAAAGCTCAAGACAGATTTTTGTTTGAATTTTCTTGCCTCAAGGACTGTTTTATCCAGGAAAATATTCAAGATTTTTGGCACGAGTATTTGCTGGTGTTGTTCCTTTAAAAAGAAAATTGACTGCCTCGGCCTCTTCCCCTGGAAACATCTTCAAAATAAGCTGTGAAACCTAGATCTTAATTTAGTCTTTGTAATAGGAACTTCACTGGTGGTGGAGAAAGTCACAGGGTGATTTACTAAAGACCATCGACTCTCTCTCCTTCTCTTATGAATTCTTTACCTCTTCTGTTTGAGTTTGAAAGTTTAAGTACGATAAAACCCCTAATCTATGAGTTTTGGTATCGGACTTCTTGAAATAGACTCTACTTCTCATTACCAGTTGGGTTATTAATCCTTTAAAGGGCATGTCTACATGCTCACTCTACTTGATTTCAAAAGCCTTGTGCTTTTGCTCCTCTCTTGAAGTCAGATGAATCTTTGTTTGGGAGGAGTCAACGAGAAACTTCATACTCGCTATGTCCAGAATAAAATTTTCTAACCCTTCCTTCATTGTAGAACAATAGCATACAGCATGTACTTTTGAAAGTCATTTTCCCTAACTTCCAAATATAGATTTTTGTTGCCTCTACTACATCTCGATAATGTCCAACCTCAGCTCTAAGCAGAAGTAATTTTGTGTGATAAAATGAAGAGAATACCTCTGTGAAGCTTCATTTCTAAAATATTAATCTCAATCTGATTTTTTCTACTGGCTTTTATCAAGAAGAATTCCTCCCACATATACTGTTTCTTGAAGAAGGAGGCAGAAAGCAAACAGTTCCGATACTAAATTCAATCAAATAATTGAAACAGTGAAAAAATATCTTTAAGATTTTTATTTTTTAAGTTTCACATTAGATTGTATATTTCTGCAGTCCCCTACAATAAAGCAAGAAATAAATAAATTTTTTTAAAGATTTTATTTATTTATTTGTCAGAGAGAGGGGGAGAGAGAGCGAGCACAGGCAGACAGAATGGCAGGCAGAGGAAGAGGGAGAAGCAGGCTCCCTGACGAGCAAGGATCCCAGCAAGGACGCTGGGATCATGACCTGAGCCGAAGGCAGAGGCTTAACCAACTGAGCCACACAGGCGTCCCGAAATAAATAAATATTAATCAAACATCAGAGTGATGGAAAAGAAGATAGAGTTGAGAAATATGTAGCTGGCAGCAAAAATGGAAGGACTTGGTAAGTTTGGATAAATATTATATATAAAAAAAAAGGGGGAAATAAATGGTGATGGTGAGGTTTCTAAGTCATAACCATTGAAGTGATATGCATAGAGGTCACAGGCATAGCACCAAGATAAATTGAGATTATTTATAGCTAAAAATTATAACTAAGAATTATTTAACTAGAAATAGAAGTCATTGAGGGAAATTTACAACAAGGTAATAATAGGATACATGCAACCCAGCAAATGTTAATTAACCTCCAGCTTAACCATGTGTGCACCGTGACCAAATTTTGTCTTTATTTCTGGAATTTCAGATATTTGGTATTAGAGACCCAAAGTGTTTCTCAAATTTATTATCCTATTTCCATTACTCTGCGTATGTTTTTCTCCCTTCTTAAAGGAGTGGTTTCAATTTTATTTTCCCAAAAAATTATTAATAAAAAAACTTTCTGCTATAGTATGTTTAATTCAAACAACTCCTGTTTTATACTCTGAGTACTTTTCTTCACAGGAATATATCTTTCTCACCTCTCTGAGGACATTGTTGTTGGTCATACAATCTTATTTTTCCTGAAGGTGTGTCTTAGTATCTGATTTTTTTTTAAAGATTTTATTTATTTGTCAGAGAGAGAGGGAGAGAGAGAGAGCACAGGCAGACAGAATGGTGGGCAGAGGCAGAGGGAGAAGCAGGCTCCCCGCCAAGCAAGGAGCCCGATGTGGGACTCGATCCCAGGATGCTGGGATCATGACCTGAGACGAAGGCAGCTGCTTAACCAACTGAGCCACCCAGGCGTCCCTCAGTATCTGATTTTTATGAATTTTCCTCAAATATTTGGGGACTCATGGCTATATACTCATGGTTAAGAGGTAGGCATTAAAAGTTTGAGCAGAAGCTTGGTGTATTTAGGAAAAGCTTATCAAGTAAAGGCTTCAAATCAATAATCTGGGGGCATCTTCAAAGGTATAATTCAGACTGGCTAAAATATTCAGGTAAAAATCTTCTTTCCCTCCCAGAAGGTTATAAGACTTCCTGCCAATTCCAAAGATGAAGCACCACTGTCATGGTGCTGTTTGTTCATCTACTGTAACGTAGAGTCTCCCTTATCATTTCATCAAGCTTCACTGTGTGGGTGAAACGGACCCCTTCCTTATAAAAACCAAGTTCCCTCCCTAAGTAATAAATCTCTGTTTCTTTCAATAGTGATGAATCCAACTCTCTTTTTTTTTTTTCTTTAGAAATGAGTCCTGTCCCATGACAAATGCCTGTTTTACATCTGTTTTTATTAAATCAGAATGTACTTCCTCTAAAAAAATCAAGGATTGCGTTGACAACATATCCTATTGTTTTTACTACTGTGCTCCTAAAGTTAGATGTTTCTGGGGTGCTCCGTACGGATACTCTAGTGTAAAGGAAGACTCTGAAGATCAAACCATTTTCTAAAAAGAATTCAACAAGTTAACAAATCCTTTTGCTGTCAAGCCAACTTTGTCCCCATGTTTTGAGCTACAAATTTCTGAGATTTTAATGGCTTTTGCAGTGAAAATCATGTTACTCTGGGTTTTCTTCTGCTACAACTCAAGTACTATTTCTCAAATTTGCTAAACCAATTTCCATTAATTAGTGCTCTTTTCAACTTCCAAAATTGTGTGCCTATAAATCACTCTTATTATATTTTCTTAAATATATACTATTTATTTATATGAACATTTTACTGTCATTTAAAAATTTTAGTAAATTTTTAGGAGGAAACTTGGGCATGTGTTTAGTTTGCCATATTTAATAGGAAATCAATCTAATTGTTAGACTTTAAATCTCAACTTTGAAAAGTGGTGTTTAGGTCAGCATCATGACAGTGTGACTTATGCCTATTTTTTTTCCTCCCCTTTGATTTACAATTATTTGCAAATGACTTGCAATGATTTGGGCATCCATAACCATGACAGACAGACAGATAGATAGATGATATATGCCTCTGCACAGCATACCAGAACACCTGAGAGATCCATGCCCCTGTGTACACAAAAGCAGGTAGATTAGAGCATGCAGGAGACAGAGTTCAGGGCGAGTGGTGGTGGAGCCCTAGTGGTAGAGGTGGTAAAGGCAGAGAAGGCAGCAGCCAGCCAGGCAGTGAGCCAGCATGATCGTAAAGGTAGAAGAGGTAGAGGGTTAACCAGTGAGGATCTGTCCATCACATGTGCTTCGGGTAGAGAGACCAGTTGCTTTCTCTGAAGAGAGATTATAGAGATTAGAGGGAGGGAAAAGAAGGGGAGGTAAGCAAAGAGAACCAAAAGAAAGCATCTCCTGCTGTCTACCTCAGGAGACAAGAATACTGACTAAAGACATATGGAATTTTCCCACTTGAGGATCCCCAACCTGGATGTGAGCACACTCAAAACTCCAAGTGTTAACTATACCCCTCCCCCTACTCTGTTGCTAATCTTTCCTTTTAAGTGTTTTTTAATGCCAACCTTAGCAGTGAATCAGCTCTGTTAAGAGAAATCAAAAATTTGTACTATAACCACCATCTGGAGATGTCAATTTCTAGATTTCAAACTATATTACAAAGCCATAGTAATTAAAACAATATGGTACTAACACAAAAATGGACATTGACCAATGAAACAAAACAGAGCATCTAGAATTAAACCCAAGCATATACAGTCAAACAATACTTGACAAGGAAGCCAAGAATACTCAACGTGGAAAGGATAGTGTCTTAGATAAATGGTGCTGAGAAAACTGAAGAAACACACGCAGAACAATAAAATTGGACCCCCATTTCATACCATTCCCAGAAATCAACTGAGAATGGAGTAAAGATATAAAAATTAGACGTGATACTGTAAAATTCCTAGAAGAAAACATAGGCAAGACGCTCCTTGATATTGGTCTTGGCTATAATTTGGGGGGACATGATGCCAAAAGCACAAACATCAACAACAAAACAAATCAACAAATGGAACTACATTTCTGCATAGTAAAAGAAACAATTAACAAAATGAAAAGACAACCTACAGAATTGGAAAAAAATTGCAAACTGTATGTCAAATAAGAAGTTAATATCCAAAATACATAAAGAATTCAGATAACTCAATAACAAAAAAAAAACAGTTTTATTTTAAAAATGGTAGGAAAACTGAATGAAAAGATGCACAACATCTCAGGGAAATACAAATCAAAACCACAATGAGATATCCCCTCATACCTGTTGGAATGGCTATTACCAAGAAGACAAGAGACAAGAGCTGCTAGCAAAGATGTGGTGGAAAGGGAACCCTTATACAATATTACTGGGAATGTAAATTGATTCAACTACTATGAAAAGCAATATGGAGTTCCTAAAAAATTAAAAATGGATCTACCATATAATATAGCAATTTTTACTTCTTTTTAAAAAGATTTTATTTATTTATTTGAAAGAGAGCGAGTGAGAGAGAGCAAATGATTGGCAGGGGTGGTAGGAGAAGGAGACTCCACTGCCAAGTAGGGAGCCCGATATGTTGCTGGATCCCAGGACTCTGGGATCATGAGCTGAGCTGAAAATCGTTGCTTAACTGACTGAACCACTCAGGTGCCCCCAGCAATTTACTTCTGAGAATGAGATACTCAAAGGAAATGAAAACATTTCATTTTCTAATATGCATTCATGACAGAAAGTTGCATTGCTAATACTTGATATAAGGTTTAAAAACCAATATTTATAAACCTATATCCTATGTTTTTCCAAGATGGAATGTTTTCTTTTATGAACTTATTTTTTTTAATATAGAATCATCCTTTTCTTTTTCTTTTAAAAATAATCCATAAATCCATGTAGTTGTATTTAACGTAATTGAGATTATACTTAAGTTATATATTCAAATAACCTCCATACACACTGTGGTCCTACCAAATCATTGTTTACCAAAGGCATACTAACTAGAACACATTTGTGTAGTGTTTAGAAAACATAGCACTCCTCACATCTATCAAGAGACAGATAAGTCATTCACTCAGGAATGCCAGCTCATCTTCACATTCCAAGCATATAAAAATGGGCTAAGAAGAAATCATTACACTTAGATGATTATTATTTATTTGCAAAGATCATTTTAAAAACTTTTTATAATAGCAATATAATTTTAAATTTGTATTTAGTGTACATTCCAAAGTGCTTACTAGAAAATGCAGGTACACAAGCAAAACAAAGCTAAAAAGTGATACACAAATTTTAAGAACGGTTATTTCTATTAATCATTATTGAAGCTCCCTGCCAACTGGCTGCTATATAACTAAACTCTCCTAATTCTTCTCATACTTCCCCAAAGTTTTTCTTTTTCTTTTTCTGAGATATTTTTACTCCATCTCTTAAATATGGATAATTGATCAAAGCAAAAAAAAAAAAACAACAAACAAACAAACAAACAAAAACTGTTCCCCACATAGGATAAAATTTGTGCCATTTAGCAGAGCATAAAATGCCCCCTGTGATCTTGTGTTTCCTTAGCATTCTAGGCTTATCTCTTTATTCACCTAATGTGTAGCATTTAAACCATCTATTGGGTTCCCCACCCAATAGTTGGGGTTATGACAATAGGGTTTTTCACCTTTCTGGCATTGCTCAAATGGCTTCCTTTCCCCAAAATGTTGTTGTTTCCTAGTTTATCTAAATAACTCAGCTCTGAAGTAACTTTAACACAAAATTTTCTTCTCAAAACTAGGCTTTAGTACCATCTTCGGAGAATTCATATTGCCATACCTTTACATGTTAAATCATCGCAAGTATTTTATCTCTGTCTCTTTTATGTACCTCTATCTTATTAGACCAAGTTTGTTGTATCCATTTGCATTGTCATCAACTAAAAATAGCAAAATACCCAACTACAGTGCCTGAGTGAAGGAAAATAGTTGTCTCTTGTGGCATTTCTTAAAATTGGAGATTTAAAATTGGTTTCAGAGAATAATTCAAATCACCACCAATGGTATCATCCCAATCTATGTCCTTGAGGTTTTGGTAATCTGTTGTCTCAGGTTTCCAGTATTTACTGAATAAATACAGAACATGCTATATGAATAATAGTTTCATTGTTAGTTTCATAGAACAATGCTTCATTGAACCACAAAATTATAGTGATTTAATTGGCTATAATTATAGTTAAGTTAGTATATTGAAATCCAAAACAAAATAATAATTTTGAGTTTAGGGTAGGAAAGTCTGAAATTGAGAAGGAAAGATATCTTTTTCTTTTCCTTTTTATCACATTGTCTAAGATGCGCTATCCAGTCACATCTAATTTAGGTCAATTTTATTAATATTTCTTGCTCATATATTAACTCTTGAAACTAGCAGAGCTTTCACAGAACTGCATGATTATATTAAGAGTGAACTAAAAAACAAAATAGACAAAAACACTGTTCACTTGATAGCCTACCAAAATAACAATTTATGATCTGATTTCTAGTGCTTAAATAAAATAAATACCCAATTTATTTAAAGGCTTAGAATGCATGTACAAATGGTATAAAAATGTATGTACAAACAGGTTATTGATAAACAGAAGTTATTCAGCAGAAACATTTTTTTCATATTTACTAAGTTTTATGGTAAAAAATGTAATATACGTAGTATTTATAATATTTTGCTAACAATGTTTTAGAACATGACTAACATATTCAATAGTGAGATGAAATTGGGCTGATTTATTTAAACTTGCAAACTACCCATAATACCACAGTGACACTCTCTCAATAACTCTAGTCTTGCGGCACATTCTTTTCTATCTTCATGGTCTCTGGCTTGCCTTGTGCTCTGGCATTTCAGGCTCCCTTGCTCCACGTTGAGGCTGGCTATTATATGGCACTCTCAAGAGATTAGAAAATAAGAGAAGCCAGAATATTTAATCCCATGGTTCCTTTCTTGTTATTCCCTAGTTTTGCAGTGTTACATTCCTTAATTTACGACTATAGTTTCTGTGGGTCAACCATATTCCCATGGGTACAGTGCCCATCGCACGGTGCTTTATGGCTCCCTTCCATTGTCACTTCAGGTCTGGGTGTGGTAAAGGTTTTCCAGTATTGCTAGTCCCTACATGATTCCATAACTATGTCTGCGCTTTTGAAATAGTCTAATTATTAACTTCTTTTTAATCACATTTCTGAATGTGTTTTTTTTTTTCCTGTTGGCACCTTGAGTAATATGTTCTGCCCTACTTTTTAACTTTTATTGCACTTATTACCTTCTTACATACTATACAGTTTACACATTTACCATGTATAGCATTTATTGTCTGTTTTCCCTACTACAATATAAGTGGTAAATGAACAGGGCAGTATGCCATGTCTTAGAATAGGATCTAATATATAAATAGATATTTCCAAATAGTTGCTGAATAAATAATTGGAAAAGTTCATTCAAAATTCCAATTTGATATATCAAGAACACATCTTTTTTTTATTGCTACCTTGATGAAGAGACTAGCAACTCCTGTACCCCTTTACTGTTAAACTGTTGGAGCAGATACTCTCTTATATCTAAAGCAACATTATCTATTTTTCAGCCAATAGAAGCAGCTCCAGCAGGCCAGGTTGAATTCACTAAGATTATGAAAGGATCTGTTGGAGTTATACTGAAAGGGACAACAGAGTTTCAGGACTTTCAGCTGGGGCAAATCCCCAGGTTGATCGCAATGATACTTTGAAAAGGAAAAGGGTTTCCTTCCCTTTTAACTGCAGTCCTCTGGTCCTTCATGTTTCACATTACAAATACACTTCACCAGTTACTCCAGCCACTTTAATAGGAGAAAACTGAATTAATATATCAATATAATCAGAATTTCACGGAAATAAAAATGCCATTACTTGGGGAAAATGTTTTGGTTAATTGCCTGACTTAGTAATGGTGTCACTATGTAATGTATTGAAGGTGAGAGAGGACACAATTTTACACCAGAACTCCACTCAGCAATGTGGGACATATGCTAGAGGTAGTTAGAAGAAACTGAATTGCCAAATGTTAATTGTGTCAAGAGTTCAAAAGAATATAGAGGTGGCTAAGTAGAATTCAATATTTATGGTCATAATATGGGACAGAGCAGAGAAGAAACACACACTTGAAGGGAAAAGAGAGAGGGAAAGAAAAAAGGTGGCCTAATACTGTGCATTTCTGTTTTTAACCTTGATCTGTCACATCTTTTATAAGTTTATTGCCAAAATCCATTAGTAATGAAATTTTATCTTAACTGACATGATGTTATTTACTTATCCCGTTTAATCTGAATATTCATGAGTTTCCATGCCTGGGCTACTTTGCAATGTAGTAAAATATGCAATATATGCAACTTAGTATCTCTTTAATTCATGACCTCCCTCAGTCTGAATTCCTAAACATATATGATCCCAGGATTCAGATTTGGGATTGTAGACCTATATTATTATATTATTTTTCCTGCCCTCCATTATTAACTGTGATGTTAAATTTTAATGTGTCAACTTGACAAAGCTGTGGTGTCTAAATGTTTGGTCAAACACCAGTCTAGGTGTAGCTGGGGAGAGTTTTGTAAATGTGATTAACATTTAAATCAGTAGACTGAGTAAAGAGATTACCCTCTATGGGGTGCCTGGCTGGCTCAGTTGGTGGAACTGGTGACTCTTGATTTTGGGACCATGAATTCAAGCCCCATGTTGGAAGTGGAAACTCCGTTTAAAAAAAAAAAAAAAATTAGAGAGAGAGAATGAGATTACCCTCTATAATGAGGGTGAGTCTCTTCTAATTGATTGAAGGCCTTAGAGAAACAGTGAGATTCTACCTTTAGACTGCCTGAGACTCAAGACTGAAACATTAATTCTTTCCTGGATCCAGGCTACCAGCTTGACCTGCAGAATTCAGACTTGTCAGCCCCCACAATTGTGTTGGACCAATTCCTTAAATTCTTTATTTATATCTTTATTTAATCAATATATCTAGGTCTATAATTGGTTTTGTTTTGTCTACAGTAACTAATACACTAACCTCAAACCTGGTTTCTTTGTGTTTCTCAATTCTGTCTGTCATGCTTCTTGTTTTACATGCTATGGCCAGGTTATTTTATTTCCATTTGCTAAAGGTACTGTACTTAATTAGTCTTACCAATAGGTTTTCTCACAAGCTCCTATCTCTCTGAAGAACATGCTGCATCTTTCTGAATCCTGTTCCTGCTTTATTCAGCATACACATTTTAGACTAATAAAAATATTCTTAGTGAGGTCTCCCAATCCTCCTTGATTAAGAAAGGTAACTCTGTTAGGGGTTCCCAGGGATTTTCTTTTCAATAGAATTTATTAATTAGAGTCATTTTAGGTTCACAGCAAAATTGAGCAGAAAGTACTGAGATTTCCCATTTATCGTCTGGTCCCACAAGGATAGTTTGCCCTATTCTCAGCATCTCCTTCCAGAGTGGTACATGTGTTACAATTGATGAAACTATATTGACACATACCCAAAGTCTATAGTTTACGCAAAGGTTCACTTTTGGTGTTATACTTTTTGTGGGTTTGGACAAATTTAGGACATATACCTACCATTATAGTACCATATAGAGTAGTTTCACTGCCCTAAAAATCCTCTCCATGAATTCTTAATATTTCCTTCATCTTTATATGTCACAGTTTGTCGTTTGAGGGGGTTCTTACCAATCATGGGAAACTATTACAATGAAAAAGTCTACTTAATGTAAATCCTTTGGCATGGGGTCAAAATTATATTGTAACTATAAAGCAAACAAACAGAATTAAATTAAATGAGATTAAAACCATTTCAGTGAATGTATATATTTAATGTATTTCTTCAAATTATGATTACATATTGAATAAATGAATGAATAAACAAATGAATGAATAAAAATGAATAAAGTTTACTTTTGTGGATGATTTTTCCAGACAAAATTATTTAATTACAAAATAAATCATCTTTACAGGAGCCTCCCAGAACATGATCTTAAAAGGTTCACCTATGTCAAACTATCTGAAGCCTTATCACTTTTTCCAAAGACCACTCTAAATCTATTCATATAATAATCATTTTCTTTTGAACCATATCTATTATCATCATCTTTGTCCATTTGCTCTTTGTCAGTTGATCACTAGTCTATCTCTGCCAGATCTGTAGATGCCAATGTCTTTTAAATAGTTTTATGCAAAATATTTACAACTGGTATGACATGAATATGTAGCGTCTTAACAGGTTCGGCACCAGGGCATATCAGCTGATTACCAGCCTTGGCTTTGCTTATGAGAACATATTCAAAAACACTGCAATTAATTTTATGAAATGTTTCATCTGCTGAAAAAGAAACTATTTCAGTTAGTAATTGATTTGCATTTTTGTCAGTTGACAGGATACTGATTTTTAAAACCTTCCCTAAAAAGACTAAAAAAAGGCCCTAGTGTTAAACAAGACCTGTGTTTAAGTAGAAACTAGCTCTTATTGTCAGTTTAATCCGTGAATATTTTTCATGTTATGGTGAATTTTGCTTTCCCTACATGAAGTTGTCATTGGAAATAAGTCTTGATAATGAAAATTGGATTATGGATACCCACCACGTTAACATCCTCTTTGATGTGCTAAAAAGTACTTCCACTCCAAAGAAAGAAAGAGAGAAACAATGTACATTAGCCATCCATAACAAGCATCAGGGATATGAGTTTATAAAAGTTGGATTAAAAGACATTGGCAATGAATATTGTGTTAGAAAACTAGTAATTTTGAAAAAAATATGAAACTGTTCTAATTTTCAAAAATGAATTTTATAATTTGATTACTGGGACGGCTTTTAATTCAGTTAATTTGTTTATAAACATGGTATTACCAATAACACATTTATTAACATTTCGATTGTTTCAGTTCCTGAATATGCTAATGTTTAAAGAATAAAATAATTTTAATAGAAGAACTAAAGAAAGGATATAAATTATGTTGTTCTAAAGCTAGATCTGATTAGTAATTATAATTTTAGAACTATGGAAATAAATGAATTAGAAGCTAACACTATTCATCTGTTGATTTCTGTATGTAGCCCTCATTATATTTGTCCAAGTGAGAGGCATTAACACTTGTGAATGTATTGTTCTGCATCATTCAAAGATCGATGAGAAGAAAAGGAAAGAATGATAGTATTAAAAGGAGAAGAGATAGTAAAAAATATAACCATGAATATCAAATATAAGAATTCTGTATACACATATGTTGACAAATATTCTCAGAAAAAATGTAACTAATTTTTAACAAAATTGAATACACAATATATTGTTAATATTAATTACTAATTGTGTCTTTTCAGCCTATGTCTTTTCTTACATTCAAACATTTTGACATTCTCCAGTAATTCTCTAGGAGAAGGTTGTGAAACAAGTAAAAAAGGAAAAATAAGAGGTTCTTTCAACGTTAGAGTGTTAAATGGCTACTTTTGAAATTATGATTGGAGCTCATTCTGAGCATCAGCAGTTGATATAAGCATACACCTAATGAGTAAAAACAATGCTTCCTTTACTGCCTATATTTTTGTAAAGTTTTTATTTACTTATTTGAGAGAGAGAGTGCACCAGGGTGCAAGTGGTGGGGGGGCAGAGGGAGAGAATCTCAACCTGTGAGACTCCCCACAGAGCTCTACCTCCTGACTCTGAGATCATGACCTGAGTAAAACCATGAGTCAGACTCTCAACTGACTGAGTCACCCAGGGGTCCCACTGCCTATCCTAGTCCCCAAATTAAACAATACTGTTATTGGTGTTTTGGAATAGGGAAAAGTTTTATAAGAGTTAAAGTGAAATTTCAAGGATAGTTTTAGAAAAGAGGTAGTGCTGTGTCCACTGCAGACTAAGCTTTAACGTGGAAATAATTGTGAAGACTGGGAATTCTGCCTGCACAACAAATGTGTATCTCTTGCCCAGAGGGAGTTCAGCAAGTTGGTATGACTATAGTGTAGAAAGAACAACACTGTATCTAGGAAGAGAGTGCCCTTATAGGAAATGTGATTCTATAAGAATAACAATTAGAATTGCAGTGTATAAGTTTGCTACTGCTGCTTCACAATTACCATAAAAAATAGCCACAAATATAGTGGCTTAAAATAACACAAATTTGGGGGACCTTGGTGGCTCAGTAGGTTAAACACCTGACTCTTGATTTTGGCTCAGGTCATGATCTTAGGGTCATGAGATGGAGCCCCATATTAGACTCTACACTCTGCACGGAGTCTGCTTGTTCCTCTCCCTCTGCTCATCCTCCTGCTTGTTTTTCCTTCTCATAAATAAATAAATACATAAATAAATAAATAAAATCTTTAAAGGAATTAACACAAATTTATTATCTTATACCTCTGGAGATCAGAAGTCTTAAATGGACCTCATGGGGCTAAAATCATGGTGTTGACAAGGCTGTGTTGCTCTCTGGAGGCTCTGATGGAGAACCCATTTTCTTGCCTTTTCCAATTTCTAGAACTACCCTTATTACCTGGATATTACCCCCTTCTGTTGCCTAAGTCAGCAATGACCAAATGAGTCTTTCTCAGGGAGAAACAGGACGATTCCTTGTGTCTTCCACCACCCAGAAGAGGACCCTCGCCTGACCATGCTAGCACCCTGCTCTTGGACTTCCAGCCTCCTAAACTATGAGAAATAAATTTCAGTTGTTTATATACCCAGTCTGTGGTATTCTGCTATAACAAACAGAGTAAGACACATCAATGATACAAACCTGAGTGAGGAGAGTTCAGGAGCAAGGGAAATTACTGTCAGATCTACTTGGTGAACCAAGAGCACAAAGTTAGTAAACTGAGAACTGAAATACATAGCTTATTTTGATTTCTTTTTGGACAAGCTTCCAAAGTTTTTGTTTGTTTGTTTGTTTGTTTGTTTGTTTTGTTTTGTTTTTAGAAACCTCACTTAGGCTAAAATATATTAAGCAGTGCATATTTAAAATGTAATGCTGTTGACCAATGCCTTGGATCATATTTACCTATAGGCAAGTACAAGCAATAGGTAGAATTCTGCTCCATTGTTAGTACTCCACGGTTGTGAATGGACTTACCGTAATTGTTTTATCTAAGAGGCCATTTGCCTCCATGCCTTTCCATCACCCTGCAGTTCTAGTGTTCTAGTTGAGCTAAATTTCAGAAAGCAAGAGTCTTTGCAAATGTCAAAATTTCATTCATTTTTATTGCTGAGTAATAGTCCAGTGTGTGTGTGTGTGTGTGTGTGTATACATATATATATATATACACACACATATATGTATTTTTTTTTCTTCAGCTATTCATCAGTTAATGGATATCTGGGCTGTTTCAATAATTTGGCTACTGTAGATAATGTTGCTGTAAACATCAGGGTGCACGTGTCTCTTTGAATTTGTATTTTTCTATTATTTGGATAGATATTTAGTAATGTGATTGCAAGATTACAGTGAAGTTCTATTTTTAACTTTTTGAGGAACCTCCATACTGTGATCCAGCGTGGGATGCATCATTTTGCATTCCTACTAACACTGCAAGAGGGTTCCCCTTTCTCCACATCTTCACCAATATCTGTTGTTTCTTATGTTGTTGACTTCAGCCATTCTGACTGATATGAAGTGATATCTCATTGTAGTTTTAATTTGCATTTCCTTGATGATCAGTGATGTTGAGTATCTTTTCATGTGTCTGTTGGCCATCTGATGTCTTCTTTGGAAAAATATCCATTCATGTCTTCTGCCCATTTTTTAATTGAATTATTCATTTTGGGGGTGTTAAGTTCAATAATTCTTTATATATTTTGCATACTAATCCTTTATATGTCATTTGCAATACTCCCATCTTGTAGGTTGCCTTTTAGCTTTGTTGATTGTTTCTTTCGCTGAGCAAAAACTTTTTATTTTGATGTAGTCCCAATAGTTTATATTTGTTTTTGTTTCTCTTGCCTCAGGAGACATACCTAGAAAGGAGTTGCTATGGCCACTGTCCAAGAAGTTGCTGTCTGTGTTCTCCTCTAGGATTTTGATGGTTTCCCATCTCACATTTAGGTCTTTCATCCATTCTGAATTTATTTTTGTGTATGGTGTAAGAAAGTGGTCCGGTTTCATTCTTCTGCATGTGGCTGTCCAGTTTTCCCAATACCATTTGTTAAAGAAACTATATTTTTTCCATCAGATATTCTTTCTCATTTTGTTGAAGATTAGTTGACCATAGAGGTGAGGGTCCATTTCTGGGTTTTCCACTTTGGTCATTGATCTATGTATCTGTTTTTGTGCTAGTATTATACTTTCTTGGTGACTACACCTTTGTAACATAACTTGAAGTCCAGAATTGTGATGCTTCCAGCTTTCCTTTTCTTTTTCAGGATTGCTTTGGCAATTCCGAATCATTTGTGGTTCCATACACATTTCAGGATTGTTTGCTTTAGCTCTGTGAAAAATGTTGGTGATGTTTTGATAGGGATAGAAACTACTTTCTTAAAGAAATAAACACTACTTTAAATAAGACTGAAGAATACATATTTCTTTAAGTTTCAATAAATTATATAAAGGGGAAAAGAGAAAATTTTATTTTGATATTGACTATTTTAACTAATAAAAGTTAAACTATAAGATAAAATAAACCCTTAACTGTATACACTTCTAGTCAATAAGCTCAGTATGGCGTATCATATGTTTAACACCAGTGACTTATTTTAGAAGAAGTTATTATAAAAATTTATATGCCAGTGTGTTTCCTGTATCCAGACCATTTTATTAATGAGACATTTATTTGTTCATTTTTTAAAACATTTTTTGTTTCAGTTTTAGTTAGGTCTATAATGCAACTTGCATTAATTTTTTAGTATATTCTATTAAGACTCAAGGTTACTTTTCTCATTCATTTAATTAGTTCATCTGGAAAACAAAAACAAAAACAAAAACAAGGGTTTTCCCTTACTGTATAAAAAGTTGTGAGGGACCCTTGTCAAAAATCATTTCACTATCTGTGCTTAAAATTATTACTGGATTCTCTATTCAGTGTCATTACTGATCACTCTGTCTCTCGCACCAATTTTATAATGAATTTTGAAGCCATTTGGTGTGAATCTCCATTTTATTCCCTTTTTAAACAAAAATATTTTGTCTTTTCTAGGTCATTTGCATTGCTACATAAAATTCAGAATCAATATTTTGTATCTCTACAAAAAAATCTATTGGTATTTTGATCGGGATGATTTTGAATCAAATTTGGAGAAAATATTGAATCTTAATTTTGTGTAATATGTTTTTCTAAAATAAGCCTTATAAACTGGTGTATTACTCCAAAATTGTAGTCCATTGTTCATAAAAACACCTTCTTGTATGCAATGGCTCTTTTTTCTTTGACTGATATAAGATTTTCTATTTATGTTGGGTTTTTTTGTAGTGTTCAATTATGAAAGTACTTTGTATTTCTCTTGCTAGGGATTTGCTAAATTTCTGTAGGTTGATGTTTTTTATAACTTTGGAAAATTATCGGCCATTATTTCTTTACCATACTTTCCTCCCTATTATCTCTCTCTTCCTATAGAGATGCAATTTCATGATTTCCAGGCTACTTGCTATTGTCCCATAGTCCCCAAGATTCTTTTTACATCTTCCTCTTTCCCTCCTCTGTGTTCACCAGATAGGATACATTTTGTTTACCTATCTTTAGTCTTTGAGCATTTTTTCTGACATATCCCGTTTACTCTTAAGAAAATCAATACAAGGTTTTTTGTTTGTTTCTGCTCTACAATTTGGTTAAGTTATAACTGATGCATAATAAATTGTGCTTATGTTAAAATAATAATGAGCATTCATGTAAGTATAAATTGCATAATCATCACCACAATCAAGATAAACATTTTCTTCTTCCCCCAAAGTTTCTTCATGTCATTCTCAAAATATTTTTTATTTATTTTTGCGATACAGAATGAGCAAGCAAGCAAGCACAAGTCGGGGCACAGGACACAGGGAGAAGCAGACTCACTGCTGAGCAAGGAGCTCAATGCCAGACTCTACCCCAGGACCCTGGGATCATGACCTGAGTGGAAGACAGGACGCTTAACCAACTGAACTACCTAGGAGCCCTATTTATGCCAATTTGTAATCCATCTTTCTCTCCACTCTCACTCCTTAAATCCATTGATCTGCTTTATGTAATTATAAATTAGTTTGCATTTTCTGGGCTTTTGTACAAATGGAATCATGCATTCTTTACTGTCTGGTTTCTTTTGCTCAAAATAATGGTTTTCAGAATAATATAAGCTATTGTATATATCAAATAATTCCTATTTTATTGCTGAGTATTATTGCATGTTATTGAAATAGCAAGATTTGCTTATTTATTCACATGTTAATGGAAATTAAAATTACTTCTAGTCTGGGGCTATTTCAGATAAACCACCTATGAATATTTGAGTGCAAGTTCTATGTACAAATGTATTCTCATTATTCCTGGGTACATATCTAGAAATAGAATTACTCAGTACTATGTAGATATGTGATTAATTTTTTTAAAAAATCGCTAAACCATTTTCCAAAGTGGTGCACCAATTAACTTATCTGTAGGGTATGAACATTTTCATTGTTTCAAAATTTTGTTAACATTGAAGTATCATACTTTTTAATTTCATTTTAGCTATTACACTTTTTTAAAATTGATTGATTGATTGATTCATTCATTCATTCATCTTGAGAGAGAGAGAGAAGAGAAGCAAGTGGGGAGGAGGGGCAGAGAGGGACAGACAGGCTCTGTACTGAGCACAGAGTCCAACATGGGACTCTATTTCATGATGCTGAGATCATGACCTGAGCAGAAATCAAGAGTCAGAGGCCGTACCAACTAAGCCACCCAGCCCCTCTGCCATTTTCAAATCTTTGATTCTGTCCTCATCTGTGTGGAATCTACCACTTAACCCACTTATTAAATGTAGGTTTCTGTTTTCTTCTTATATTTCAATAACTGTATCTTCCATTTCTATAATTTTCATTTAACAATTGATCAGAGTTCATAATTCTTTTTTCTCATCTTAAAATCCTGATCTTCATTTCTTGTTTTGGAACATTTAAAACTATTTCTTGCCCACACATTTCAAATATCTAAACTCTATCTAGTTCCTGGTTTTATATTTAAACATTTTTTAAAGATTTTGTTTATTTATTTGTCAGACAGAGAGCATGTGTGCATAAGCAAGGGAAGCTGAAGGCAGAGGAAGAAGCAGGCTCCCCACGAACAAGGAGCCTGACGTGGGACTCAGTTCCAGGACCCTGAGATCATGACCTGAGCTGAAGGCAGCCACTTAACTGTCTGAGCCACCCAGGCATCCCTCTAGTTCCTGTTGTTGTTGGTTTGTTTTGTTTTAAGATTTTATTTATTTATTTGAGAGAGAGAGAGAGACTGAGAGAGCAGGAGAGGGGGAGGATCAGAGGGAGAAGCAGACTGCCTGCTGAGCAGGAAGCCGGATGTGGGGCTCAATCCTGGGACTCCAGGATCACAACCTGAGGCAAAGGCAGTCACTTAACCAACTAAGCCACCCAGGCACCGTAGTTCCTGGTTTTAAAAAGTGAATTCAGTGTTCACATATTCTGTCTGATGATACCACATGACATCTATTTAGTGTGTTTCAGTAGATGATAAGATTATGATGCTTGCATTCAAGAATGTTTGGACTTGGGGCATCCGGGTGGCTCAGTGGGTTAAGCACTGCCTTTGGCTCAGGTCATGATCTCAGGGTCTTGGGATCAAATCCCGCATCAGGCTCTCTGCTTGACAGGGAGCCTGCTTTCTCCTCTCTCTCTGCCTGCCTCTTTGCCTACTTGTGATCTTTCTCTGTCAAATAAATAAAATCTTTAAAAAAAAAGAATGTTTGGACTTTAGTTGTGTACATGGTAATCATCTCACCACAAAAAATAGTAACAATAACATAAAAATAGATAAGATTGTCAGGGGATATATTTTATTTTTAATTTTAGGTTTTTTTTTTTTAATATGAACAAGATGAGACTAAAATCAGAGTCAAAGTATCATCATTTAAAGGACAGGCATCAATTAGTAGCTTACAAAGAAATTGAACAAAATAATTTAGAAGGAAAGAATAGATTTCAGTGGGTGGAAGTGTAAAGAATAACAAATTTAGACCAATCATTCAAGAACTTTGGCTATGAAATAAGAAAGATATAGAGTAATAGTGTAACAAAAAGCCTAAAAAAAAAAATTTTAAAGATCAGCTCTTTTATACTCTTATTTAGTTAGAACTTCACAAAAATTATATGAAGTAGGTGTTTTTATATTCCCTTTACAGTCAAGAAGCTGAGTCATTAAAATATTAGGTGACTTGCTTGAGTTGATAGTGTTGATTTTTCTGGAAAAGTCGTTTGTAAATCTGTACTCATTTATTTTACAAATATGTATTAATTGTTTAATAAGTTCCAGGATATATGTATAAGCACTTTTACATTTGCACTATTTTATTGCATTATAATACTTATAAATACTTTATACATTATAATACTTTATACATTATAATACATTATAATTTTTATACATTATACATTATACATTATAATATAATATAATATTATACATTATAATTATAATACATTATAATACTTATAAAATTCATTAAAAAGTGAAAAAGTTTTGAACTGTGTTAAATTTATTTAAATAGAGATGCCTCGGTGGTTGAGTTTGTTAAAAGTATCTGCCTTTAGCTCAGGTCATGATTCCAGGTTCCTGGGATCAAGCCCCATATCTGGCTATATCTGCTCAGTGGGGAGCCTGCTCCTTTCTCTCCCTCTGCCTACCACTCTGCCTACCTGTGCTCTCTCTTTGTCAAATAAATAAATAAAGTCCTTTAAAATTTTTATTTAAATAAATATTACATAAATGGCAGTGATAGAAAAGTGACATTTATATAACAAAATCAGTGGAGAGTAAAATATTATACTGATTTTTTTTATTTGGAAATATTCTAAATTCCTTTGAAATGAGATAGGTAGTTTTTCATTATTTTGTCTTAAGTAGAGGCTCTGTGACTATCTTTTAAGTATCTGTTGGTTATATTTTTTAATCCCAGAAAGAAGAAAGACTACATTATTTGAAGGACTCCTTCCAACTCACCTACTTGAATATAATTTCTTTCTTCCCCTCTCCTTCCTTCTGAAAAATATTTAGCAACTGTTATATATTAGAAATTATATTATGTACTATGTATATAAAAGTCAGTAATGTATAACATGAGAGGTAATTAATCACCTAACTTATAAGATAAATTTTTAAAATTATACACCAACAACCCTTACAATTTATCCCACAATATTCTAGAATATGAGTATTATTTCCATAGGCCCTTAGAAAATAAAATAATGAAACATTAGCATAAATTCACTAAAAAAGAACATAAGTAATACTGTATATTTAAAATACATGTCTACTCAACTGATACACCAAGTCAAACCCATGGGTTTTCAAAACTATCTTTAACAGTATCTTTTCTAATTTATTAATGGGAAAATACTACAGAGAATAGTACAATCCAAATTGGTGAATTTTTGTTCATACACATGGTGTGATAACTTAAGAGAAATTTCTTTTACCACTTTTGAAAGTGTTAAAGTTAATAATTAAATGTCAATGAATTTAATATAGATAAGTGGAAAGTTTTATGGTAAATTTAAATACACAACATAGGTTATTGAATATAAATCTTAGCATTTGTTAATATGAAAAGAAATTTTCTCTTTTCAGTGATGATAAACTTAAGATAAAATTTTGTGTCATTATGACAGAAAAGTCATGTATGAATGTGGCATCTTGCCTTCTGTAATGTTAACTGTCATATCTAATCAGGAGGTTTATGTTCAGGGAGGGAGCCTCATTTAAAATTGGATATTGATTCATGGAAATGTATCAGAATATTAACTGGGAATAGGAAGACAGAAAATTACATCATATGCTGGCATATCTGAGGTGGTAAAAGAAGAGGACTTTGGAGTAGATATGAATGACATCTTTATGTGCAGCAACAGATAATATGAAGTACCTGAATTGTTCATATACTTGATACTAATTTGGGATCTTTATTTCTGTTTTTTGTTTTATTCCTCCATGACCTTTTTCTCATATTTCCACAAATTCATTGTTTCTCATTGACTTAAAGAAAATTTGTGGCAGAACAAAAAGCACAGGTAGATCTCACTATTTTTCTGGCTTTTTATTGAAAAATCCTAAATCCTTGGGTAATGTTAGAGGTTTAAAAAAAAAAATCTTGGAAAATCATAAGGTCTAAAAACCCTTTCTTACTCAGTGGTTTGGGGGAAATACAGGTCTGAGAGAGAGAGAAATTCATGAGTACTGAGGCAAGAAGAGGGATTCTAGAGAAGATATCTAGTGTGTAAGATACTTGACAGAGGAGAACCCACCCACCTCCACAGTTCCCATTTCACAAGCATTCTAGATAAGGGATTTCTGATTAATTAATTATGATCTCATCCTTTCACCCTCCTTTGTCCAAATGTATACCTTGGCTTGGCATAAGATTCCAGAATCTGACATGATGTCAGAGGAAAAGGGTTAACTTAAGAACAATTTGGCTTAAGTGTTTCATATATTTGACCAAATGGTGCTCAATGCTAGCTATGAAGATGCTCCTTACAAAATTAACGGTTATTTCTCACATAATTTTAGGGATTGGAATAATAAATGAATATTAAGAGAGGCATATTCTGCTCACTAAAAGTAATTTGTGACATATAGATTCATTGACCACATTCTCTGTTTTATAGGAATATTAAGCTTGCTTACTTGGTTGTTTTTTTTCTTTCTTCTTTTATTTTCTCCTTCCTTCCCTCCTTCTTCTCGTCTTCCCTTCCTCCCTTCTTCCCTTTCTCTCTTTCTTTCAATCTTATTCTTCTTTCTCTCCTATGAAAGGTTGAAAGAGAAATGAATTGTCGCTGGTTAAAACAAGAGTGTTGTGAAAAATATTCTACTGAATATGAGAATGACATAGTGACATTTGGGGTTCCCTTCATTCCTACTTTCTATAGAGTCATTTTAATTATAACCTAATTCTCATGGTATTATTCCATTCCAAATACAAAAGCCAATCAAACAAATAACAAAAAAGTGTTTTTCCCTTTCTCTAATGTGTGTGAAACCAACTGGAAATCTTGTGACTTTGTCAAAACATGACTAGACAAGCATCCTGTAAGTAAATATTATTGTGTTCTATGAAGAATAATAATTTAACAACTAGAGGCATTAATTCTCCGGATAGCATACCAAATTTGACTTCAGAGTCCAGTAAATAGTTTGTTTCTCTTACCTGTTTGGGTAAATATATTGAAGTTGAAAAATGAGTGGTCTATTGAACTTTCTACATGATTTTTTTTTAATTTTAATTTTTTATTTTTTTTTAATTTTATTTTTTATAAACATATAATATATTTTTTCCCCAGGGGTACAGG